>NC_138188.1:11047485-11647485 GCF_964194105.1 Spermophilus citellus | reverse complement strand
GGAAAGGGGTTGCCAGGCTTCCCAAATATATGAATCTCCAGCAATCTCAGGAAATATTTTTCACCCAAACAGGATGATACTTTCAGGTAATGATCAGTACACTAAGGCGACTTGGTTCCCCAAATTTCGTTTTTCTATGTTAAAGCGTTCGTTTCCAGTAACAGTTTGAATTTTTAGGTTTCACTGTTTTCTAATATATTGATAGATGTATTTGGAAGTCTAAATCCAACACGGTTTGTGCTAGCTTCTTGAAACTTGACACAATAAAGTAGTTTCACGTTCTATCTCTATGTTTATTTTCCTCTTGATGTAGCCCTAAGCAGTGACTGGCGAGAAACACTTTCATGGAAAGGGGTTGCCAGGCTTCCCAAAATTACGAATCTCCAGAAATCTCAGCAAATATTTTTTTCACCCAAACAGGATGATACTTTCAGGTAATGATCAGTACACTAAGGCGACTTGGTTCCCCAAATTTCGTTCTTCTATGTTGAAGCGTTCGTTTCCAGTAACAGTTTGAATTTTTAGGTTTCACTCTGTTTTCTCCTATATTGGTAGATGTATTTGGAACTCTAAATCCAACACGGTTTGTGCTAGCTTCTTGAAACTTGACACAATAAAGTAGTTTCACGTTCTATCTCTATGTTTTGTTTCCTCTTGATGTAGCCCTAAGCAGTGACTGGCGAGAAACACTTTCATGGAAAGGGGTTGCCAGGCTTCCCAAAATTACGAATCTCCAGAAATCTCAGCAAATATTTTTTCACCCAAACAGGATGATACTTTCAGGTAATGATCAGTACACTAAGGCGACTTGGTTCCCCAAATTTCGTTCTTCTATGTTGAAGCGTTCGTTTCCAGTAACAGTTTGAATTTTTAGGTTTCACTCTGTTTTCTCCTATATTGATAGATGTATTTGGAACTCTAAATCCAACACGGTTTGTGCTAGCTTCTTGAAACTTGACACAATAAAGTAGTTTCACGTTCTATCTCTATGTTTTGTTTCCTCTTGATGTAGCCCTAAGCAGTGACTGGCGAGAAACACTTTCATGGAAAGGGGTTGCCAGGCTTCCCAAAATTACGAATCTCCAGAAATCTCAGCAAATATTTTTTCACCCAAACAGGATGATACTTTCAGGTAATGATCAGTACACTAAGGCGACTTGGTTCCCCAAATTTCGTTATTCTATGTTGAAGCGTTCGTTTCCAGTAACAGTTTGAATTTTTAGGTTTCACTCTGTTTTCTCCTATATTGATAGATGTATTTGGAACTCTAAATCCAACACGGTTTGTGCTAGCTTCTTGAAACTTGACACAATAAAGTAGTTTCACGTTCTATCTCTATGTTTTGTTTCCTCTTGATGTAGCCCTAAGCAGTGACTGGCAAGAAACACTTTCATGGAAAGGGGTTGCCAGGCTTCCCAAAATTACGAATCTCCAGAAATCTCAGCAAATATTTTTTCACCCAAACTGGATGATACTTTCAGGTAATGATCAGTACACTAAGGCGACTTGGTTCCCCAAATTTCGTTCTTTTATGTTGAAGCGTTCGTTTCCAGTAACAGTTTGAATTTTAGGTTTCACTCTGTTTTCTCCTATATTGATAGATGTATTTGGAACTCTAAATCCAACACGGTTTGTGCTAGCTTCTTGAAACTTGATACAATAAAGTAGTTTCACGTTCTATCTCTATGTTTTGTTTCCTCTTGATGTAGCCCTAACAGTGTCTGGCGAGAAACACTTTCATGGAAAGGGGTTGCCAGGCTTCCCAAATATACGAATCTCCAGAAATCTCAGCAAATATTTTTTCACCCAAACAGGATGATACTTTCAGGTAATGATCAGTACACTAAGGCGACTTGGTTCCCCAAATTTCGTTCTTCTATGTTGAAGCGTTCGTTTCCAGTAACAGTTTGAATTTTAGGTTTCACTCTGTTTTCTCCTATATTGATAGATGTATTTGGAACTCTGAATCCAACAAGGTTTGTGCTAGGTTCTTGAAACTTGACACAATAAAGTAGTTTCACGTTCTCTCTCTATGTTTTGTTTCCTCTTGATGTAGCCCTAACAGTGACTGGCGAGAAACACTTTCATGGAAAGGGGTTGCCAGGCTTCCCAAATATATGAATCTCCAGAAATCTCAGGAAATATTTTTTCACCAAACAGGATGATACTTTCAGGTAATGATCAGTACACTAAGGCGACTTGTTCCCCAAATTTAGTTTTTCTATGTTAAAGCGTTCGTTTCCAGTAACAGTTTGAATTTTTAGGTTTCACTCTGTTTTCTCCTATATTGATAGATGTATTTGGAAGTCTAAATCCAACAGGGTTTGTGCTAGCTTCTTGAAACTTGACACAATAAAGTAGTTTCACGTTCTATCTCTCTGTTTTGTTTCCTCTTGATGTAGCCCTAAGCAGTGACTGTCGAGAAACACTTTCATGGAAAGGGGTTGCCAGGCTTCCCAAAATTACGAATCTCCAGAAATCTCAGCAAATATTTTTTCACCCAAACTGGATGACACTTTCAGGTAATGATCAGTACACTAAGGCGACTTGGTTCCCCAAATTTCGTTCTTCTATGTTGAAGCGTTTGTTTCCAGTAACAGTTTGAATTTTTAGGTTTCACTCTGTTTTCTCCTATATTGATAGATGTATTTGGAACTCTAAATCCAACACGTTTTGTGCTAGCTTCTTGAAACTTGACACAATAAAGTAGTTTCACGTTCTATCTCTATGTTTTGTTTCCTCTTTTTGTAGCCCTAAGCAGTGACTGGCGAGAAACACTTTCATGGAAAGGGGATGTCAGGCTTCCCAAAATTACGAATCTCCAGAAATCTCAGCAAATATTTTTTCACCCAAACAGGATGATACTTTCAGGTAATGATCAGTACACTAAGGCGACTTGGTTCCCCAAATTTCGTTCTTCTATGTTGAAGCGTTCGTTTCCAGTAACAGTTTGAATTTTTAGGTTTCACTCTGTTTTCTCCTATATTGATAGATGTATTTGGAAGTCTAAATCCAACACGGTTTATGCTAGCTTCTTGAAACTTGACACAATAAAGTAGTTTCACGTTCTATCTCTATGTTTTGTTTCCTCTTGATGTAGCCCTAAGCAGTGACTGGCGAGAAACACTTTCATGGAAAGGGGTTGCCAGGCTTCCCAAAATTACGAATCTCCAGAAATCACAGCAAATATTTTTTCACCCAAACTGGATGATACTTTCAGGTAATGATTAGTACACTAAGGCGACTTGGTTCCCCAAATGTCGTTCTTCTATGTTGAAGCATTCGTTTCCAGTAACAGTTTGAATTTTTAGGTTTCACTCTGTTTTCTCCTATATTGATAGATGTATTTGGAACTCTAAATCCAACACGGTTTGTGCTAGGTTCTTGAAACTTGACACAATAAAGTAGTTTCACGTTCTATCTCTATGTTTTGTTTCCTCTTGATGTAGCCCTAACAGTGACTGGCGAGAAACACTTTCATGGAAAGGGGTTGCCAGGCTTCCCAAATATATGAATCTCCAGAAATCTCAGGAAATATTTTTTCACCCAAACTGGATGATACTTTCAGGTAATGATCAGTACACTAAGGCGACTTGGTTCCCCAAACTTCGTTTTTCTATGTTAAAGCGTTCGTTTCCAGTAACAGTTTGAATTTTTAGGTTTCACTCTGTTTTCTCCTATATTGATAGATGTATTTGGAAGTCTAAATCCAACACGGTTTGTGCTAGCTTCTTGAAACTTGACACAATAAAGTAGTTTCACGTTCTATCTCTATGTTTTGTTTCCTCTTGATGTAGCCCTAAGCAGTGACTGGCGAGAAACACTTTCATGGAAAGGGGTTGCCAGGCTTCCCAAAATTACGAATCTCCAGAAATCTCAGCAAATATTTTTTCACCCAAACTGGATGACACTTTCAGGTAATGATCAGTACACTAAGGCGACTTGGTTCCCCAAATGTCGTTCTTCTATGTTGAAGCGTTCGTTTCCAGTAACAGTTTGAATTTTTAGGTTTCACTCTGTTTTCTCCTATATTGATAGATGTATTTGGAACTCTAAATCCAACACGGTTTGTGCTAGCTTCTTGAAACTTGACACAATAAAGTAGTTTCACGTTCTATCTCTATGTTTTGTTTCCTCTTGATGTAGCCCTAACAGTGACTGGCGAGAAACACTTTCATGGAAAGGGGTTGCCAGGCTTCCCAAAATTACGAATCTCCAGAAATCTCAGCAAACATTTTTTCACCCAAACAGGATGATACTTTCAGGTAATGATCAGTACACTAAGGCGACTTGGTTCCCCAAATTTCGTTCTTCTTTGTTGAAGCGTTCGTTTCCAGTAACAGTTTGAATTTTAGGTTTCACTCTGTTTTCTCCTATATTGATAGATGTATTTGGAACTCTGAATCCAACAAGGTTTGTGCTAGGTTCTTGAAACTTGACACAATAAAGTAGTTTCACGTTCTATCTCTATGTTTTGTTTCCTCTTGATGTAGCCCTAACAGTGACTGGCGAGAAACACTTTCATGGAAAGGGGTTGCCAGGCTTCCCAAATATATGAATCTCCAGCAATCTCAGGAAATATTTTTCACCCAAACAGGATGATACTTTCAGGTAATGATCAGTACACTAAGGCGACTTGGTTCCCCAAATTTCGTTTTTCTATGTTAAAGCGTTCGTTTCCAGTAACAGTTTGAATTTTTAGGTTTCACTGTTTTCTAATATATTGATAGATGTATTTGGAAGTCTAAATCCAACACGGTTTGTGCTAGCTTCTTGAAACTTGACACAATAAAGTAGTTTCACGTTCTATCTCTATGTTTATTTTCCTCTTGATGTAGCCCTAAGCAGTGACTGGCGAGAAACACTTTCATGGAAAGGGGTTGCCAGGCTTCCCAAAATTACGAATCTCCAGAAATCTCAGCAAATATTTTTTTCACCCAAACAGGATGATACTTTCAGGTAATGATCAGTACACTAAGGCGACTTGGTTCCCCAAATTTCGTTCTTCTATGTTGAAGCGTTCGTTTCCAGTAACAGTTTGAATTTTTAGGTTTCACTCTGTTTTCTCCTATATTGGTAGATGTATTTGGAACTCTAAATCCAACACGGTTTGTGCTAGCTTCTTGAAACTTGACACAATAAAGTAGTTTCACGTTCTATCTCTATGTTTTGTTTCCTCTTGATGTAGCCCTAACAGTGACTGGCGAGAAACACTTTCATGGAAAGGGGTTGCCAGGCTTCCCAAAATTACGAATCTCCAGAAATCTCAGCAAACATTTTTTCACCCAAACAGGATGATACTTTCAGGTAATGATCAGTACACTAAGGCGACTTGGTTCCCCAAATTTCGTTCTTCTTTGTTGAAGCGTTCGTTTCCAGTAACAGTTTGAATTTTAGGTTTCACTCTGTTTTCTCCTATATTGATAGATGTATTTGGAACTCTGAATCCAACAAGGTTTGTGCTAGGTTCTTGAAACTTGACACAATAAAGTAGTTTCACGTTCTATCTCTATGTTTTGTTTCCTCTTGATGTAGCCCTAACAGTGACTGGCGAGAAACACTTTCATGGAAAGGGGTTGCCAGGCTTCCCAAATATATGAATCTCCAGCAATCTCAGGAAATATTTTTCACCCAAACAGGATGATACTTTCAGGTAATGATCAGTACACTAAGGCGACTTGGTTCCCCAAATTTCGTTTTTCTATGTTAAAGCGTTCGTTTCCAGTAACAGTTTGAATTTTTAGGTTTCACTGTTTTCTAATATATTGATAGATGTATTTGGAAGTCTAAATCCAACACGGTTTGTGCTAGCTTCTTGAAACTTGACACAATAAAGTAGTTTCACGTTCTATCTCTATGTTTATTTTCCTCTTGATGTAGCCCTAAGCAGTGACTGGCGAGAAACACTTTCATGGAAAGGGGTTGCCAGGCTTCCCAAAATTACGAATCTCCAGAAATCTCAGCAAATATTTTTTTCACCCAAACAGGATGATACTTTCAGGTAATGATCAGTACACTAAGGCGACTTGGTTCCCCAAATTTCGTTCTTCTATGTTGAAGCGTTCGTTTCCAGTAACAGTTTGAATTTTTAGGTTTCACTCTGTTTTCTCCTATATTGGTAGATGTATTTGGAACTCTAAATCCAACACGGTTTGTGCTAGCTTCTTGAAACTTGACACAATAAAGTAGTTTCACGTTCTATCTCTATGTTTTGTTTCCTCTTGATGTAGCCCTAAGCAGTGACTGGCGAGAAACACTTTCATGGAAAGGGGTTGCCAGGCTTCCCAAAATTACGAATCTCCAGAAATCTCAGCAAATATTTTTTCACCCAAACAGGATGATACTTTCAGGTAATGATCAGTACACTAAGGCGACTTGGTTCCCCAAATTTCGTTCTTCTATGTTGAAGCGTTCGTTTCCAGTAACAGTTTGAATTTTTAGGTTTCACTCTGTTTTCTCCTATATTGATAGATGTATTTGGAACTCTAAATCCAACACGGTTTGTGCTAGCTTCTTGAAACTTGACACAATAAAGTAGTTTCACGTTCTATCTCTATGTTTTGTTTCCTCTTGATGTAGCCCTAAGCAGTGACTGGCGAGAAACACTTTCATGGAAAGGGGTTGCCAGGCTTCCCAAAATTACGAATCTCCAGAAATCTCAGCAAATATTTTTTCACCCAAACAGGATGATACTTTCAGGTAATGATCAGTACACTAAGGCGACTTGGTTCCCCAAATTTCGTTATTCTATGTTGAAGCGTTCGTTTCCAGTAACAGTTTGAATTTTTAGGTTTCACTCTGTTTTCTCCTATATTGATAGATGTATTTGGAACTCTAAATCCAACACGGTTTGTGCTAGCTTCTTGAAACTTGACACAATAAAGTAGTTTCACGTTCTATCTCTATGTTTTGTTTCCTCTTGATGTAGCCCTAAGCAGTGACTGGCAAGAAACACTTTCATGGAAAGGGGTTGCCAGGCTTCCCAAAATTACGAATCTCCAGAAATCTCAGCAAATATTTTTTCACCCAAACTGGATGATACTTTCAGGTAATGATCAGTACACTAAGGCGACTTGGTTCCCCAAATTTCGTTCTTTTATGTTGAAGCGTTCGTTTCCAGTAACAGTTTGAATTTTAGGTTTCACTCTGTTTTCTCCTATATTGATAGATGTATTTGGAACTCTAAATCCAACACGGTTTGTGCTAGCTTCTTGAAACTTGATACAATAAAGTAGTTTCACGTTCTATCTCTATGTTTTGTTTCCTCTTGATGTAGCCTTAACAGTGTCTGGCGAGAAACACTTTCATGGAAAGGGGTTGCCAGGCTTCCCAAATATACGAATCTCCAGAAATCTCAGCAAATATTTTTTCACCCAAACAGGATGATACTTTCAGGTAATGATCAGTACACTAAGGCGACTTGGTTCCCCAAATTTCGTTCTTCTATGTTGAAGCGTTCGTTTCCAGTAACAGTTTGAATTTTAGGTTTCACTCTGTTTTCTCCTATATTGATAGATGTATTTGGAACTCTGAATCCAACAAGGTTTGTGCTAGGTTCTTGAAACTTGACACAATAAAGTAGTTTCACGTTCTCTCTCTATGTTTTGTTTCCTCTTGATGTAGCCCTAACAGTGACTGGCGAGAAACACTTTCATGGAAAGGGGTTGCCAGGCTTCCCAAATATATGAATCTCCAGAAATCTCAGGAAATATTTTTTCACCAAACAGGATGATACTTTCAGGTAATGATCAGTACACTAAGGCGACTTGTTCCCCAAATTTCGTTTTTCTATGTTAAAGCGTTCGTTTCCAGTAACAGTTTGAATTTTTAGGTTTCACTCTGTTTTCTCCTATATTGATAGATGTATTTGGAAGTCTAAATCCAACAGGGTTTGTGCTAGCTTCTTGAAACTTGACACAATAAAGTAGTTTCACGTTCTATCTCTCTGTTTTGTTTCCTCTTGATGTAGCCCTAAGCAGTGACTGTCGAGAAACACTTTCATGGAAAGGGGTTGCCAGGCTTCCCAAAATTACGAATCTCCAGAAATCTCAGCAAATATTTTTTCACCCAAACTGGATGACACTTTCAGGTAATGATCAGTACACTAAGGCGACTTGGTTCCCCAAATTTCGTTCTTCTATGTTGAAGCGTTTGTTTCCAGTAACAGTTTGAATTTTTAGGTTTCACTCTGTTTTCTCCTATATTGATAGATGTATTTGGAACTCTAAATCCAACACGTTTTGTGCTAGCTTCTTGAAACTTGACACAATAAAGTAGTTTCACGTTCTATCTCTATGTTTTGTTTCCTCTTTTTGTAGCCCTAAGCAGTGACTGGCGAGAAACACTTTCATGGAAAGGGGATGTCAGGCTTCCCAAAATTACGAATCTCCAGAAATCTCAGCAAATATTTTTTCACCCAAACAGGATGATACTTTCAGGTAATGATCAGTACACTAAGGCGACTTGGTTCCCCAAATTTCGTTCTTCTATGTTGAAGCGTTCGTTTCCAGTAACAGTTTGAATTTTTAGGTTTCACTCTGTTTTCTCCTATATTGATAGATGTATTTGGAAGTCTAAATCCAACACGGTTTATGCTAGCTTCTTGAAACTTGACACAATAAAGTAGTTTCACGTTCTATCTCTATGTTTTGTTTCCTCTTGATGTAGCCCTAAGCAGTGACTGGCGAGAAACACTTTCATGGAAAGGGGTTGCCAGGCTTCCCAAAATTACGAATCTCCAGAAATCACAGCAAATATTTTTTCACCCAAACTGGATGATACTTTCAGGTAATGATTAGTACACTAAGGCGACTTGGTTCCCCAAATGTCGTTCTTCTATGTTGAAGCATTCGTTTCCAGTAACAGTTTGAATTTTTAGGTTTCACTCTGTTTTCTCCTATATTGATAGATGTATTTGGAACTCTAAATCCAACACGGTTTGTGCTAGGTTCTTGAAACTTGACACAATAAAGTAGTTTCACGTTCTATCTCTATGTTTTGTTTCCTCTTGATGTAGCCCTAACAGTGACTGGCGAGAAACACTTTCATGGAAAGGGGTTGCCAGGCTTCCCAAATATATGAATCTCCAGAAATCTCAGGAAATATTTTTTCACCCAAACTGGATGATACTTTCAGGTAATGATCAGTACACTAAGGCGACTTGGTTCCCCAAACTTCGTTTTTCTATGTTAAAGTGTTCGTTTCCAGTAACAGTTTGAATTTTTAGGTTTCACTCTGTTTTCTCCTATATTGATAGATGTATTTGGAAGTCTAAATCCAACACGGTTTGTGCTAGCTTCTTGAAACTTGACACAATAAAGTAGTTTCACGTTCTATCTCTATGTTTTGTTTCCTCTTGATGTAGCCCTAAGCAGTGACTGGCGAGAAACACTTTCATGGAAAGGGGTTGCCAGGCTTCCCAAAATTACGAATCTCCAGAAATCTCAGCAAATATTTTTTCACCCAAACTGGATGACACTTTCAGGTAATGATCAGTACACTAAGGCGACTTGGTTCCCCAAATGTCGTTCTTCTATGTTGAAGCGTTCGTTTCCAGTAACAGTTTGAATTTTTAGGTTTCACTCTGTTTTCTCCTATATTGATAGATGTATTTGGAACTCTAAATCCAACACGGTTTGTGCTAGCTTCTTGAAACTTGACACAATAAAGTAGTTTCACGTTCTATCTCTATGTTTTGTTTCCTCTTGATGTAGCCCTAACAGTGACTGGCGAGAAACACTTTCATGGAAAGGGGTTGCCAGGCTTCCCAAAATTACGAATCTCCAGAAATCTCAGCAAACATTTTTTCACCCAAACAGGATGATACTTTCAGGTAATGATCAGTACACTAAGGCGACTTGGTTCCCCAAATTTCGTTCTTCTTTGTTGAAGCGTTCGTTTCCAGTAACAGTTTGAATTTTAGGTTTCACTCTGTTTTCTCCTATATTGATAGATGTATTTGGAACTCTGAATCCAACAAGGTTTGTGCTAGGTTCTTGAAACTTGACACAATAAAGTAGTTTCACGTTCTATCTCTATGTTTTGTTTCCTCTTGATGTAGCCCTAACAGTGACTGGCGAGAAACACTTTCATGGAAAGGGGTTGCCAGGCTTCCCAAATATATGAATCTCCAGCAATCTCAGGAAATATTTTTCACCCAAACAGGATGATACTTTCAGGTAATGATCAGTACACTAAGGCGACTTGGTTCCCCAAATTTCGTTTTTCTATGTTAAAGCGTTCGTTTCCAGTAACAGTTTGAATTTTTAGGTTTCACTGTTTTCTAATATATTGATAGATGTATTTGGAAGTCTAAATCCAACACGGTTTGTGCTAGCTTCTTGAAACTTGACACAATAAAGTAGTTTCACGTTCTATCTCTATGTTTATTTTCCTCTTGATGTAGCCCTAAGCAGTGACTGGCGAGAAACACTTTCATGGAAAGGGGTTGCCAGGCTTCCCAAAATTACGAATCTCCAGAAATCTCAGCAAATATTTTTTTCACCCAAACAGGATGATACTTTCAGGTAATGATCAGTACACTAAGGCGACTTGGTTCCCCAAATTTCGTTCTTCTATGTTGAAGCGTTCGTTTCCAGTAACAGTTTGAATTTTTAGGTTTCACTCTGTTTTCTCCTATATTGGTAGATGTATTTGGAACTCTAAATCCAACACGGTTTGTGCTAGCTTCTTGAAACTTGACACAATAAAGTAGTTTCACGTTCTATCTCTATGTTTTGTTTCCTCTTGATGTAGCCCTAAGCAGTGACTGGCGAGAAACACTTTCATGGAAAGGGGTTGCCAGGCTTCCCAAAATTACGAATCTCCAGAAATCTCAGCAAATATTTTTTCACCCAAACAGGATGATACTTTCAGGTAATGATCAGTACACTAAGGCGACTTGGTTCCCCAAATTTCGTTCTTCTATGTTGAAGCGTTCGTTTCCAGTAACAGTTTGAATTTTTAGGTTTCACTCTGTTTTCTCCTATATTGATAGATGTATTTGGAACTCTAAATCCAACACGGTTTGTGCTAGCTTCTTGAAACTTGACACAATAAAGTAGTTTCACGTTCTATCTCTATGTTTTGTTTCCTCTTGATGTAGCCCTAAGCAGTGACTGGCGAGAAACACTTTCATGGAAAGGGGTTGCCAGGCTTCCCAAAATTACGAATCTCCAGAAATCTCAGCAAATATTTTTTCACCCAAACAGGATGATACTTTCAGGTAATGATCAGTACACTAAGGCGACTTGGTTCCCCAAATTTCGTTATTCTATGTTGAAGCGTTCGTTTCCAGTAACAGTTTGAATTTTTAGGTTTCACTCTGTTTTCTCCTATATTGATAGATGTATTTGGAACTCTAAATCCAACACGGTTTGTGCTAGCTTCTTGAAACTTGACACAATAAAGTAGTTTCACGTTCTATCTCTATGTTTTGTTTCCTCTTGATGTAGCCCTAAGCAGTGACTGGCAAGAAACACTTTCATGGAAAGGGGTTGCCAGGCTTCCCAAAATTACGAATCTCCAGAAATCTCAGCAAATATTTTTTCACCCAAACTGGATGATACTTTCAGGTAATGATCAGTACACTAAGGCGACTTGGTTCCCCAAATTTCGTTCTTTTATGTTGAAGCGTTCGTTTCCAGTAACAGTTTGAATTTTAGGTTTCACTCTGTTTTCTCCTATATTGATAGATGTATTTGGAACTCTAAATCCAACACGGTTTGTGCTAGCTTCTTGAAACTTGATACAATAAAGTAGTTTCACGTTCTATCTCTATGTTTTGTTTCCTCTTGATGTAGCCCTAACAGTGTCTGGCGAGAAACACTTTCATGGAAAGGGGTTGCCAGGCTTCCCAAATATACGAATCTCCAGAAATCTCAGCAAATATTTTTTCACCCAAACAGGATGATACTTTCAGGTAATGATCAGTACACTAAGGCGACTTGGTTCCCCAAATTTCGTTCTTCTATGTTGAAGCGTTCGTTTCCAGTAACAGTTTGAATTTTAGGTTTCACTCTGTTTTCTCCTATATTGATAGATGTATTTGGAACTCTGAATCCAACAAGGTTTGTGCTAGGTTCTTGAAACTTGACACAATAAAGTAGTTTCACGTTCTCTCTCTATGTTTTGTTTCCTCTTGATGTAGCCCTAACAGTGACTGGCGAGAAACACTTTCATGGAAAGGGGTTGCCAGGCTTCCCAAATATATGAATCTCCAGAAATCTCAGGAAATATTTTTTCACCAAACAGGATGATACTTTCAGGTAATGATCAGTACACTAAGGCGACTTGTTCCCCAAATTTCGTTTTTCTATGTTAAAGCGTTCGTTTCCAGTAACAGTTTGAATTTTTAGGTTTCACTCTGTTTTCTCCTATATTGATAGATGTATTTGGAAGTCTAAATCCAACAGGGTTTGTGCTAGCTTCTTGAAACTTGACACAATAAAGTAGTTTCACGTTCTATCTCTCTGTTTTGTTTCCTCTTGATGTAGCCCTAAGCAGTGACTGTCGAGAAACACTTTCATGGAAAGGGGTTGCCAGGCTTCCCAAAATTACGAATCTCCAGAAATCTCAGCAAATATTTTTTCACCCAAACTGGATGACACTTTCAGGTAATGATCAGTACACTAAGGCGACTTGGTTCCCCAAATTTCGTTCTTCTATGTTGAAGCGTTTGTTTCCAGTAACAGTTTGAATTTTTAGGTTTCACTCTGTTTTCTCCTATATTGATAGATGTATTTGGAACTCTAAATCCAACACGTTTTGTGCTAGCTTCTTGAAACTTGACACAATAAAGTAGTTTCACGTTCTATCTCTATGTTTTGTTTCCTCTTTTTGTAGCCCTAAGCAGTGACTGGCGAGAAACACTTTCATGGAAAGGGGATGTCAGGCTTCCCAAAATTACGAATCTCCAGAAATCTCAGCAAATATTTTTTCACCCAAACAGGATGATACTTTCAGGTAATGATCAGTACACTAAGGCGACTTGGTTCCCCAAATTTCGTTCTTCTATGTTGAAGCGTTCGTTTCCAGTAACAGTTTGAATTTTTAGGTTTCACTCTGTTTTCTCCTATATTGATAGATGTATTTGGAAGTCTAAATCCAACACGGTTTATGCTAGCTTCTTGAAACTTGACACAATAAAGTAGTTTCACGTTCTATCTCTATGTTTTGTTTCCTCTTGATGTAGCCCTAAGCAGTGACTGGCGAGAAACACTTTCATGGAAAGGGGTTGCCAGGCTTCCCAAAATTACGAATCTCCAGAAATCACAGCAAATATTTTTTCACCCAAACTGGATGATACTTTCAGGTAATGATCAGTACACTAAGGCGACTTGGTTCCCCAAATGTCGTTCTTCTATGTTGAAGCATTCGTTTCCAGTAACAGTTTGAATTTTTAGGTTTCACTCTGTTTTCTCCTATATTGATAGATGTATTTGGAACTCTAAATCCAACACGGTTTGTGCTAGGTTCTTGAAACTTGACACAATAAAGTAGTTTCACGTTCTATCTCTATGTTTTGTTTCCTCTTGATGTAGCCCTAACAGTGACTGGCGAGAAACACTTTCATGGAAAGGGGTTGCCAGGCTTCCCAAATATATGAATCTCCAGAAATCTCAGGAAATATTTTTTCACCCAAAGAGGATGATACTTTCAGGTAATGATCAGTACAGTAAGGCGACTTGGTTCCCCAAATTTTGTTTTTCTATGTTAAAGCGTTCGTTTCCAGTAACAGTTTGAATTTTTAGGTTTCACTCTGTTTTCTCCTATATTGATAGATGTACTTGGAAGTCTAAATCCAACAGGGTTTGTGCTAGCTTCTTGAAACTTGACACAATAAAGTAGTTTCACGTTCTATCTCTATGTTTTGTTTCCTCTTGATGTAGCCCTAAGCAGTGACTGGCGAGAAACACTTTCATGGAAAGGGGTTGCCAGGCTTCCCAAAATTACGAATCTCCAGAAATCTCAGCAAATATTTTTTCACCCAAACTGGATGACACTTTCAGGTAATGATCACTACACTAAGGCGACTTGGTTCCCCAAATGTCGTTCTTCTATGTTGAAGCGTTCGTTTCCAGTAACAGTTTGAATTTTTAGGTTTCACTCTGTTTTCTCCTATATTGATAGATATATTTGGAAGTCTAAATCCAACACGGTTTGTGCTAGCTTCTTGAAACTTGACACAATAAAGTAGTTTCACGTTCTATCTCTATGTTTTTTTTCCTCTTGATGTAGCCCTAACAGTGACTGGCGAGAAACACTTTCATGGAAAGGGGTTGCCAGGCTTCCCAAATATATGAATCTCCAGAAATCTCAGGAAATATTTTTGAACCCAAACAGGATGATACTTTCAGGTAATGATCAGTACACTAAGGCGACTTGGTTCCCCAAATTTCGTTTTTCTATGTTAAAGCGTTCGTTTCCAGTAACAGTTTGAATTTTTAGGTTTCACTCTGTTTTCTCCTATATTGATAGATGTATTTGGAATTCTAAATCCAACACGGTTTGTGCTAGCTTCTTGAAACTTAACACAATAAAGTAGTTTCACGTTCTATCTCTATGTTTTGTTTCCTCTTGATGTAGCCCCAAGCAGTGACTGTCGAGAAACACTTTCATGGAAAGGGGTTGCCAGGCTTCCCAAAATTACGAATCTCCAGAAATCTCAGCAAATATTTTTTCACCCAAACTGGATGACACTTTCAGGTAATGATCAGTACACTAAGGCGACTTGGTTCCCCAAATTTCGTTCTTCTATGTTGAAGCGTTTGTTTCCAGTAACAGTTTGAATTTTTAGGTTTCACTCTGTTTTCTCCTATATTGATAGATGTATTTGGAACTCTAAATCCAACACGTTTTGTGCTAGCTTCTTGAAACTTGACACAATAAAGTAGTTTCACGTTCTATCTCTATGTTTTGTTTCCTCTTTTTGTAGCCCTAAGCAGTGACTGGCGAGAAACACTTTCATGGAAAGGGGATGTCAGGCTTCCCAAAATTACGAATCTCCAGAAATCTCAGCAAATATTTTTTCACCCAAACAGGATGATACTTTCAGGTAATGATCAGTACACTAAGGCGACTTGGTTCCCCAAATTTCGTTCTTCTATGTTGAAGCGTTCGTTTCCAAAAACAGTTTGAATTTTTAGGTTTCACTCTGTTTTCTCCTATATTGATAGATGTATTTGGAAGTCTAAATCCAACACGGTTTATGCTAGCTTCTTGAAACTTGACACAATAAAGTAGTTTCACGTTCTATCTCTATGTTTTTTTTCCTCTTGATGTAGCCCTAAGCAGTGACTGGCGAGAAACACTTTCATGGAAAGGGGTTGCCAGGCTTCCCAAAATTACGAATCTCCAGAAATCACAGCAAATATTTTTTCACCCAAACTGGATGATACTTTCAGGTAATGATTAGTACACTAAGGCGACTTGGTTCCCCAAATGTCGTTCTTCTATGTTGAAGCATTCGTTTCCAGTAACAGTTTGAATTTTTAGGTTTCACTCTGTTTTCTCCTATATTGATAGATGTATTTGGAACTCTAAATCCAACACGGTTTGTGCTAGGTTCTTGAAACTTGACACAATAAAGTAGTTTCACGTTCTATCTCTATGTTTTGTTTCCTCTTGATGTAGCCCTAACAGTGACTGGCGAGAAACACTTTCATGGAAAGGGGTTGCCAGGCTTCCCAAATATATGAATCTCCAGAAATCTCAGGAAATATTTTTTCACCCAAACTGGATGATACTTTCAGGTAATGATCAGTACACTAAGGCGACTTGGTTCCCCAAACTTCGTTTTTCTATGTTAAAGCGTTCGTTTCCAGTAACAGTTTGAATTTTTAGGTTTCACTCTGTTTTCTCCTATATTGATAGATGTATTTGGAAGTCTAAATCCAACACGGTTTGTGCTAGCTTCTTGAAACTTGACACAATAAAGTAGTTTCACGTTCTATCTCTATGTTTTGTTTCCTCTTGATGTAGCCCTAAGCAGTGACTGGCGAGAAACACTTTCATGGAAAGGGGTTGCCAGGCTTCCCAAAATTACGAATCTCCAGAAATCTCAGCAAATATTTTTTCACCCAAACTGGATGACACTTTCAGGTAATGATCAGTACACTAAGGCGACTTGGTTCCCCAAATGTCGTTCTTCTATGTTGAAGCGTTCGTTTCCAGTAACAGTTTGAATTTTTAGGTTTCACTCTGTTTTCTCCTATATTGATAGATGTATTTGGAACTCTAAATCCAACACGGTTTGTGCTAGCTTCTTGAAACTTGACACAATAAAGTAGTTTCACGTTCTATCTCTATGTTTTGTTTCCTCTTGATGTAGCCCTAAGCAGTGACTGGCGAGAAACACTTTCATGGAAAGGGGTTGCCAGGCTTCCCAAAATTACGAATCTCCAGAAATCTCAGCAAATATTTTTTCACCCAAACAGGATGATACTTTCAGGTAATGATCAGTACACTAAGGCGACTTGGTTCCCCAAATTTCGTTCTTCTATGTTGAAGCGTTCGTTTCCAGTAACAGTTTGAATTTTTAGGTTTCACTCTGTTTTCTCCTATATTGATAGATGTATTTGGAACTCTAAATCCAACACGGTTTGTGCTAGCTTCTTGAAACTTGACACAATAAAGTAGTTTCACGTTCTATCTCTATGTTTTGTTTCCTCTTGATGTAGCCCTAAGCAGTGACTGGCGAGAAACACTTTCATGGAAAGGGGTTGCCAGGCTTCCCAAAATTACGAATCTCCAGAAATCTCAGCAAATATTTTTTCACCCAAACAGGATGATACTTTCAGGTAATGATCAGTACACTAAGGCGACTTGGTTCCCCAAATTTCGTTATTCTATGTTGAAGCGTTCGTTTCCAGTAACAGTTTGAATTTTTAGGTTTCACTCTGTTTTCTCCTATATTGATAGATGTATTTGGAACTCTAAATCCAACACGGTTTGTGCTAGCTTCTTGAAACTTGACACAATAAAGTAGTTTCACGTTCTATCTCTATGTTTTGTTTCTTCTTGATGTAGCCCTAAGCAGTGACTGGCAAGAAACACTTTCATGGAAAGGGGTTGCCAGGCTTCCCAAAATTACGAATCTCCAGAAATCTCAGGAAATATTTTTTCACCCAAACTGGATGATACTTTCAGGTAATGATCAGTACACTAAGGCGACTTGGTTCCCCAAATTTCGTTCTTTTATGTTGAAGCGTTCGTTTCCAGTAACAGTTTGAATTTTAGGTTTCACTCTGTTTTCTCCTATATTGATAGATGTATTTGGAACTCTAAATCCAACACGGTTTGTGCTAGCTTCTTGAAACTTGATACAATAAAGTAGTTTCACGTTCTATCTCTATGTTTTGTTTCCTCTTGATGTAGCCCTAACAGTGTCTGGCGAGAAACACTTTCATGGAAAGGGGTTGCCAGGCTTCCCAAATATACGAATCTCCAGAAATCTCAGCAAATATTTTTTCACCCAAACAGGATGATACTTTCAGGTAATGATCAGTACACTAAGGCGACTTGGTTCCCCAAATTTCGTTCTTCTATGTTGAAGCGTTCGTTTCCAGTAACAGTTTGAATTTTAGGTTTCACTCTGTTTTCTCCTATATTGATAGATGTATTTGGAACTCTGAATCCAACAAGGTTTGTGCTAGGTTCTTGAAACTTGACACAATAAAGTAGTTTCACGTTCTCTCTCTATGTTTTGTTTCCTCTTGATGTAGCCCTAACAGTGACTGGCGAGAAACACTTTCATGGAAAGGGGTTGCCAGGCTTCCCAAATATATGAATCTCCAGAAATCTCAGGAAATATTTTTTCACCAAACAGGATGATACTTTCAGGTAATGATCAGTACACTAAGGCGACTTGTTCCCCAAATTTCGTTTTTCTATGTTAAAGCGTTCGTTTCCAGTAACAGTTTGAATTTTTAGGTTTCACTCTGTTTTCTCCTATATTGATAGATGTATTTGGAAGTCTAAATCCAACAGGGTTTGTGCTAGCTTCTTGAAACTTGACACAATAAAGTAGTTTCACGTTCTATCTCTCTGTTTTGTTTCCTCTTGATGTAGCCCTAAGCAGTGACTGTCGAGAAACACTTTCATGGAAAGGGGTTGCCAGGCTTCCCAAAATTACGAATCTCCAGAAATCTCAGCAAATATTTTTTCACCCAAACTGGATGACACTTTCAGGTAATGATCAGTACACTAAGGCGACTTGGTTCCCCAAATTTCGTTCTTCTATGTTGAAGCGTTTGTTTCCAGTAACAGTTTGAATTTTTAGGTTTCACTCTGTTTTCTCCTATATTGATAGATGTATTTGGAACTCTAAATCCAACACGTTTTGTGCTAGCTTCTTGAAACTTGACACAATAAAGTAGTTTCACGTTCTATCTCTATGTTTTGTTTCCTCTTTTTGTAGCCCTAAGCAGTGACTGGCGAGAAACACTTTCATGGAAAGGGGATGTCAGGCTTCCCAAAATTACGAATCTCCAGAAATCTCAGCAAATATTTTTTCACCCAAACAGGATGATACTTTCAGGTAATGATCAGTACACTAAGGCGACTTGGTTCCCCAAATTTCGTTCTTCTATGTTGAAGCGTTCGTTTCCAGTAACAGTTTGAATTTTTAGGTTTCACTCTGTTTTCTCCTATATTGATAGATGTATTTGGAAGTCTAAATCCAACACGGTTTATGCTAGCTTCTTGAAACTTGACACAATAAAGTAGTTTCACGTTCTATCTCTATGTTTTGTTTCCTCTTGATGTAGCCCTAAGCAGTGACTGGCGAGAAACACTTTCATGGAAAGGGGTTGCCAGGCTTCCCAAAATTACGAATCTCCAGAAATCACAGCAAATATTTTTTCACCCAAACTGGATGATACTTTCAGGTAATGATCAGTACACTAAGGCGACTTGGTTCCCCAAATGTCGTTCTTCTATGTTGAAGCATTCGTTTCCAGTAACAGTTTGAATTTTTAGGTTTCACTCTGTTTTCTCCTATATTGATAGATGTATTTGGAACTCTAAATCCAACACGGTTTGTGCTAGGTTCTTGAAACTTGACACAATAAAGTAGTTTCACGTTCTATCTCTATGTTTTGTTTCCTCTTGATGTAGCCCTAACAGTGACTGGCGAGAAACACTTTCATGGAAAGGGGTTGCCAGGCTTCCCAAATATATGAATCTCCAGAAATCTCAGGAAATATTTTTTCACCCAAAGAGGATGATACTTTCAGGTAATGATCAGTACAGTAAGGCGACTTGGTTCCCCAAATTTTGTTTTTCTATGTTAAAGCGTTCGTTTCCAGTAACAGTTTGAATTTTTAGGTTTCACTCTGTTTTCTCCTATATTGATAGATGTACTTGGAAGTCTAAATCCAACACGGTTTGTGCTAGCTTCTTGAAACTTGACACAATAAAGCAGTTTCACGTTCTATCTCTATGTTTTGTTTCCTCTTGATGTAGCCCTAAGCAGTGACTGGCGAGAAACACTTTCATGGAAAGGGGTTGCCAGGCTTCCCAAAATTACGAATCTCCAGAAATCTCAGCAAATATTTTTTCACCCAAACTGGATGATACTTTCAGGTAATGATCAGTACACTAAGGCGACTTGGTTCCCCAAATTTCGTTCTTCTATGTTGAAGCGTTCGTTTCCAGTAACAGTTTGAATTTTTAGGTTTCACTCTGTTTTCTCCTATATTGATAGATGTATTTGGAAGTCTAAATCCAACACGGTTTGTGCAAGCTTCTTGAAACTTGACACAATAAAGTAGTTTCACGTTCTATCTCTAGGTTTTGTTTCTTCTTGATGTAGCCCTAAGCAGTGACTGGCGAGAAACACTTTCATGGAAAGGGGTTGCCAGGCTTCCCAAAATTACGAATCTCCAGATCTCAGCAAATATTTTTTCACCCAAACTGGATGATACTTTCAGGTAATGATCAGTACACTAAGGCGACTTGGTTCCCCAATTTTCGTTCTTCTATGTTGAAGCGTTCGTTTCCAAAAACAGTTTGAATTTTTAGGTTTCACTCTGTTTTCTCCTATATTGATAGATGTATTTGGAAGTCTAAATCCAACACGGTTTATGCTAGCTTCTTGAAACTTGACACAATAAAGTAGTTTCACGTTCTATCTCTATGTTTTGTTTCCTCTTGATGTAGCCCTAACAGTGACTGGCGAGAAACACTTTCATGGAAAGGGGTTGCCAGGCTTCCCAAATATATGAATCTCCAGCAATCTCAGGAAATATTTTTCACCCAAACAGGATGATACTTTCAGGTAATGATCAGTACACTAAGGCGACTTGGTTCCCCAAATTTCGTTTTTCTATGTTAAAGCGTTCGTTTCCAGTAACAGTTTGAATTTTTAGGTTTCACTGTTTTCTAATATATTGATAGATGTATTTGGAAGTCTAAATCCAACACGGTTTGTGCTAGCTTCTTGAAACTTGACACAATAAAGTAGTTTCACGTTCTATCTCTATGTTTATTTTCCTCTTGATGTAGCCCTAAGCAGTGACTGGCGAGAAACACTTTCATGGAAAGGGGTTGTCAGGCTTCCCAAAATTACGAATCTCCAGAAATCTCAGCAAATATTTTTTTCACCCAAACAGGATGATACTTTCAGGTAATGATCAGTACACTAAGGCGACTTGGTTCCCCAAATTTCGTTCTTCTATGTTGAAGCGTTCGTTTCCAGTAACAGTTTGAATTTTTAGGTTTCACTCTGTTTTCTCCTATATTGATAGATGTATTTGGAACTCTAAATCCAACACGGTTTGTGCTAGGTTCTTGAAACTTGACACAATAAAGTAGTTTCACGTTCTATCTCTATGTTTTGTTTCCTCTTGATGTAGCCCTAAGCAGTGACTGGCGAGAAACACTTTCATGGAAAGGGGTTGCCAGGCTTCCCAAATATATGAATCTCCAGAAATCTCAGGAAATATTTTTTCACCCAAACTGGATGATACTTTCAGGTAATGATCAGTACACTAAGGCGACTTGGTTACCCAAACTTCGTTTTTCTATGTTAAAGCGTTCGTTTCCAGTAACAGTTTGAATTTTTAGGTTTCACTCTGTTTTCTCCTATATTGATAGATGTATTTGGAAGTCTAAATCCAACACGGTTTGTGCTAGCTTCTTGAAACTTGACACAATAAAGTAGTTTCACGTTCTATCTCTATGTTTTGTTTCCTCTTGATGTAGCCCTAAGCAGTGACTGGCGAGAAACACTTTCATGGAAAGGGGTTGCCAGGCTTCCCAAAATTACGAATCTCCAGAAATCTCAGCAAATATTTTTTCACCCAAACTGGATGACACTTTCAGGTAATGATCACTACACTAAGGCGACTTGGTTCCCCAAATGTCGTTCTTCTATGTTGAAGCGTTCGTTTCCAGTAACAGTTTGAATTTTTAGGTTTCACTCTGTTTTCTCCTATATTGATAGATATATTTGGAAGTCTAAATCCAACACGGTTTGTGCTAGCTTCTTGAAACTTGACACAATAAAGTAGTTTCACGTTCTATCTCTATGTTTTTTTTCCTCTTGATGTAGCCCTAACAGTGACTGGCGAGAAACACTTTCATGGAAAGGGGTTGCCAGGCTTCCCAAATATATGAATCTCCAGAAATCTCAGGAAATATTTTTGAACCCAAACAGGATGATACTTTCAGGTAATGATCAGTACACTAAGGCGACTTGGTTCCCCAAATTTCGTTTTTCTATGTTAAAGCGTTCGTTTCCAGTAACAGTTTGAATTTTTAGGTTTCACTCTGTTTTCTCCTATATTGATAGATGTATTTGGAATTCTAAATCCAACACGGTTTGTGCTAGCTTCTTGAAACTTAACACAATAAAGTAGTTTCACGTTCTATCTCTATGTTTTGTTTCCTCTTGATGTAGCCCCAAGCAGTGACTGTCGAGAAACACTTTCATGGAAAGGGGTTGCCAGGCTTCCCAAAATTACGAATCTCCAGAAATCTCAGCAAATATTTTTTCACCCAAACTGGATGACACTTTCAGGTAATGATCAGTACACTAAGGCGACTTGGTTCCCCAAATTTCGTTCTTCTATGTTGAAGCGTTTGTTTCCAGTAACAGTTTGAATTTTTAGGTTTCACTCTGTTTTCTCCTATATTGATAGATGTATTTGGAACTCTAAATCCAACACGTTTTGTGCTAGCTTCTTGAAACTTGACACAATAAAGTAGTTTCACGTTCTATCTCTATGTTTTGTTTCCTCTTTTTGTAGCCCTAAGCAGTGACTGGCGAGAAACACTTTCATGGAAAGGGGATGTCAGGCTTCCCAAAATTACGAATCTCCAGAAATCTCAGCAAATATTTTTTCACCCAAACAGGATGATACTTTCAGGTAATGATCAGTACACTAAGGCGACTTGGTTCCCCAAATTTCGTTCTTCTATGTTGAAGCGTTCGTTTCCAAAAACAGTTTGAATTTTTAGGTTTCACTCTGTTTTCTCCTATATTGATAGATGTATTTGGAAGTCTAAATCCAACACGGTTTATGCTAGCTTCTTGAAACTTGACACAATAAAGTAGTTTCACGTTCTATCCCTATGTTTTGTTTCCTCTTGATGTAGCCCTAAGCAGTGACTGGCGAGAAACACTTTCATGGAAAGGGGTTGCCAGGCTTCCCAAAATTACGAATCTCCAGAAATCACAGCAAATATTTTTTCACCCAAACTGGATGATACTTTCAGGTAATGATTAGTACACTAAGGCGACTTGGTTCCCCAAATGTCGTTCTTCTATGTTGAAGCATTCGTTTCCAGTAACAGTTTGAATTTTTAGGTTTCACTCTGTTTTCTCCTATATTGATAGATGTATTTGGAACTCTAAATCCAACACGGTTTGTGCTAGGTTCTTGAAACTTGACACAATAAAGTAGTTTCACGTTCTATCTCTATGTTTTGTTTCCTCTTGATGTAGCCCTAACAGTGACTGGCGAGAAACACTTTCATGGAAAGGGGTTGCCAGGCTTCCCAAATATATGAATCTCCAGAAATCTCAGGAAATATTTTTTCACCCAAACTGGATGATACTTTCAGGTAATGATCAGTACACTAAGGCGACTTGGTTCCCCAAACTTCGTTTTTCTATGTTAAAGCGTTCGTTTCCAGTAACAGTTTGAATTTTTAGGTTTCACTCTGTTTTCTCCTATATTGATAGATGTATTTGGAAGTCTAAATCCAACACGGTTTGTGCTAGCTTCTTGAAACTTGACACAATAAAGTAGTTTCACGTTCTATCTCTATGTTTTGTTTCCTCTTGATGTAGCCCTAAGCAGTGACTGGCGAGAAACACTTTCATGGAAAGGGGTTGCCAGGCTTCCCAAAATTACGAATCTCCAGAAATCTCAGCAAATATTTTTTCACCCAAACTGGATGACACTTTCAGGTAATGATCAGTACACTAAGGCGACTTGGTTCCCCAAATGTCGTTCTTCTATGTTGAAGCGTTCGTTTCCAGTAACAGTTTGAATTTTTAGGTTTCACTCTGTTTTCTCCTATATTGATAGATGTATTTGGAACTCTAAATCCAACACGGTTTGTGCTAGCTTCTTGAAACTTGACACAATAAAGTAGTTTCACGTTCTATCTCTATGTTTTGTTTCCTCTTGATGTAGCCCTAACAGTGACTGGCGAGAAACACTTTCATGGAAAGGGGTTGCCAGGCTTCCCAAAATTACGAATCTCCAGAAATCTCAGCAAACATTTTTTCACCCAAACAGGATGATACTTTCAGGTAATGATCAGTACACTAAGGCGACTTGGTTCCCCAAATTTCGTTCTTCTTTGTTGAAGCGTTCGTTTCCAGTAACAGTTTGAATTTTAGGTTTCACTCTGTTTTCTCCTATATTGATAGATGTATTTGGAACTCTGAATCCAACAAGGTTTGTGCTAGGTTCTTGAAACTTGACACAATAAAGTAGTTTCACGTTCTATCTCTATGTTTTGTTTCCTCTTGATGTAGCCCTAACAGTGACTGGCGAGAAACACTTTCATGGAAAGGGGTTGCCAGGCTTCCCAAATATATGAATCTCCAGCAATCTCAGGAAATATTTTTCACCCAAACAGGATGATACTTTCAGGTAATGATCAGTACACTAAGGCGACTTGGTTCCCCAAATTTCGTTTTTCTATGTTAAAGCGTTCGTTTCCAGTAACAGTTTGAATTTTTAGGTTTCACTGTTTTCTAATATATTGATAGATGTATTTGGAAGTCTAAATCCAACACGGTTTGTGCTAGCTTCTTGAAACTTGACACAATAAAGTAGTTTCACGTTCTATCTCTATGTTTATTTTCCTCTTGATGTAGCCCTAAGCAGTGACTGGCGAGAAACACTTTCATGGAAAGGGGTTGCCAGGCTTCCCAAAATTACGAATCTCCAGAAATCTCAGCAAATATTTTTTTCACCCAAACAGGATGATACTTTCAGGTAATGATCAGTACACTAAGGCGACTTGGTTCCCCAAATTTCGTTCTTCTATGTTGAAGCGTTCGTTTCCAGTAACAGTTTGAATTTTTAGGTTTCACTCTGTTTTCTCCTATATTGGTAGATGTATTTGGAACTCTAAATCCAACACGGTTTGTGCTAGCTTCTTGAAACTTGACACAATAAAGTAGTTTCACGTTCTATCTCTATGTTTTGTTTCCTCTTGATGTAGCCCTAAGCAGTGACTGGCGAGAAACACTTTCATGGAAAGGGGTTGCCAGGCTTCCCAAAATTACGAATCTCCAGAAATCTCAGCAAATATTTTTTCACCCAAACAGGATGATACTTTCAGGTAATGATCAGTACACTAAGGCGACTTGGTTCCCCAAATTTCGTTCTTCTATGTTGAAGCGTTCGTTTCCAGTAACAGTTTGAATTTTTAGGTTTCACTCTGTTTTCTCCTATATTGATAGATGTATTTGGAACTCTAAATCCAACACGGTTTGTGCTAGCTTCTTGAAACTTGACACAATAAAGTAGTTTCACGTTCTATCTCTATGTTTTGTTTCCTCTTGATGTAGCCCTAAGCAGTGACTGGCGAGAAACACTTTCATGGAAAGGGGTTGCCAGGCTTCCCAAAATTACGAATCTCCAGAAATCTCAGCAAATATTTTTTCACCCAAACAGGATGATACTTTCAGGTAATGATCAGTACACTAAGGCGACTTGGTTCCCCAAATTTCGTTATTCTATGTTGAAGCGTTCGTTTCCAGTAACAGTTTGAATTTTTAGGTTTCACTCTGTTTTCTCCTATATTGATAGATGTATTTGGAACTCTAAATCCAACACGGTTTGTGCTAGCTTCTTGAAACTTGACACAATAAAGTAGTTTCACGTTCTATCTCTATGTTTTGTTTCCTCTTGATGTAGCCCTAAGCAGTGACTGGCAAGAAACACTTTCATGGAAAGGGGTTGCCAGGCTTCCCAAAATTACGAATCTCCAGAAATCTCAGCAAATATTTTTTCACCCAAACTGGATGATACTTTCAGGTAATGATCAGTACACTAAGGCGACTTGGTTCCCCAAATTTCGTTCTTTTATGTTGAAGCGTTCGTTTCCAGTAACAGTTTGAATTTTAGGTTTCACTCTGTTTTCTCCTATATTGATAGATGTATTTGGAACTCTAAATCCAACACGGTTTGTGCTAGCTTCTTGAAACTTGATACAATAAAGTAGTTTCACGTTCTATCTCTATGTTTTGTTTCCTCTTGATGTAGCCCTAACAGTGTCTGGCGAGAAACACTTTCATGGAAAGGGGTTGCCAGGCTTCCCAAATATACGAATCTCCAGAAATCTCAGCAAATATTTTTTCACCCAAACAGGATGATACTTTCAGGTAATGATCAGTACACTAAGGCGACTTGGTTCCCCAAATTTCGTTCTTCTATGTTGAAGCGTTCGTTTCCAGTAACAGTTTGAATTTTAGGTTTCACTCTGTTTTCTCCTATATTGATAGATGTATTTGGAACTCTGAATCCAACAAGGTTTGTGCTAGGTTCTTGAAACTTGACACAATAAAGTAGTTTCACGTTCTCTCTCTATGTTTTGTTTCCTCTTGATGTAGCCCTAACAGTGACTGGCGAGAAACACTTTCATGGAAAGGGGTTGCCAGGCTTCCCAAATATATGAATCTCCAGAAATCTCAGGAAATATTTTTTCACCAAACAGGATGATACTTTCAGGTAATGATCAGTACACTAAGGCGACTTGTTCCCCAAATTTAGTTTTTCTATGTTAAAGCGTTCGTTTCCAGTAACAGTTTGAATTTTTAGGTTTCACTCTGTTTTCTCCTATATTGATAGATGTATTTGGAAGTCTAAATCCAACAGGGTTTGTGCTAGCTTCTTGAAACTTGACACAATAAAGTAGTTTCACGTTCTATCTCTCTGTTTTGTTTCCTCTTGATGTAGCCCTAAGCAGTGACTGTCGAGAAACACTTTCATGGAAAGGGGTTGCCAGGCTTCCCAAAATTACGAATCTCCAGAAATCTCAGCAAATATTTTTTCACCCAAACTGGATGACACTTTCAGGTAATGATCAGTACACTAAGGCGACTTGGTTCCCCAAATTTCGTTCTTCTATGTTGAAGCGTTTGTTTCCAGTAACAGTTTGAATTTTTAGGTTTCACTCTGTTTTCTCCTATATTGATAGATGTATTTGGAACTCTAAATCCAACACGTTTTGTGCTAGCTTCTTGAAACTTGACACAATAAAGTAGTTTCACGTTCTATCTCTATGTTTTGTTTCCTCTTTTTGTAGCCCTAAGCAGTGACTGGCGAGAAACACTTTCATGGAAAGGGGATGTCAGGCTTCCCAAAATTACGAATCTCCAGAAATCTCAGCAAATATTTTTTCACCCAAACAGGATGATACTTTCAGGTAATGATCAGTACACTAAGGCGACTTGGTTCCCCAAATTTCGTTCTTCTATGTTGAAGCGTTCGTTTCCAGTAACAGTTTGAATTTTTAGGTTTCACTCTGTTTTCTCCTATATTGATAGATGTATTTGGAAGTCTAAATCCAACACGGTTTATGCTAGCTTCTTGAAACTTGACACAATAAAGTAGTTTCACGTTCTATCTCTATGTTTTGTTTCCTCTTGATGTAGCCCTAAGCAGTGACTGGCGAGAAACACTTTCATGGAAAGGGGTTGCCAGGCTTCCCAAAATTACGAATCTCCAGAAATCACAGCAAATATTTTTTCACCCAAACTGGATGATACTTTCAGGTAATGATTAGTACACTAAGGCGACTTGGTTCCCCAAATGTCGTTCTTCTATGTTGAAGCATTCGTTTCCAGTAACAGTTTGAATTTTTAGGTTTCACTCTGTTTTCTCCTATATTGATAGATGTATTTGGATCTCTAAATCCAACACGGTTTGTGCTAGGTTCTTGAAACTTGACACAATAAAGTAGTTTCACGTTCTATCTCTATGTTTTGTTTCCTCTTGATGTAGCCCTAACAGTGACTGGCGAGAAACACTTTCATGGAAAGGGGTTGCCAGGCTTCCCAAATATATGAATCTCCAGAAATCTCAGGAAATATTTTTTCACCCAAACTGGATGATACTTTCAGGTAATGATCAGTACACTAAGGCGACTTGGTTCCCCAAACTTCGTTTTTCTATGTTAAAGCGTTCGTTTCCAGTAACAGTTTGAATTTTTAGGTTTCACTCTGTTTTCTCCTATATTGATAGATGTATTTGGAAGTCTAAATCCAACACGGTTTGTGCTAGCTTCTTGAAACTTGACACAATAAAGTAGCTTCACGTTCTATCTCTATGTTTTGTTTCCTCTTGATGTAGCCCTAAGCAGTGACTGGCGAGAAACACTTTCATGGAAAGGGGTTGCCAGGCTTCCCAAAATTACGAATCTCCAGAAATCTCAGCAAATATTTTTTCACCCAAACTGGATGACACTTTCAGGTAATGATCAGTACACTAAGGCGACTTGGTTCCCCAAATGTCGTTCTTCTATGTTGAAGCGTTCGTTTCCAGTAACAGTTTGAATTTTTAGGTTTCACTCTGTTTTCTCCTATATTGATAGATGTATTTGGAACTCTAAATCCAACACGGTTTGTGCTAGCTTCTTGAAACTTGACACAATAAAGTAGTTTCACGTTCTATCTCTATGTTTTGTTTCCTCTTGATGTAGCCCTAACAGTGACTGGCGAGAAACACTTTCATGGAAAGGGGTTGCCAGGCTTCCCAAAATTACGAATCTCCAGAAATCTCAGCAAACATTTTTTCACCCAAACAGGATGATACTTTCAGGTAATGATCAGTACACTAAGGCGACTTGGTTCCCCAAATTTCGTTCTTCTTTGTTGAAGCGTTCGTTTCCAGTAACAGTTTGAATTTTAGGTTTCACTCTGTTTTCTCCTATATTGATAGATGTATTTGGAACTCTGAATCCAACAAGGTTTGTGCTAGGTTCTTGAAACTTGACACAATAAAGTAGTTTCACGTTCTATCTCTATGTTTTGTTTCCTCTTGATGTAGCCCTAACAGTGACTGGCGAGAAACACTTTCATGGAAAGGGGTTGCCAGGCTTCCCAAATATATGAATCTCCAGCAATCTCAGGAAATATTTTTCACCCAAACAGGATGATACTTTCAGGTAATGATCAGTACACTAAGGCGACTTGGTTCCCCAAATTTCGTTTTTCTATGTTAAAGCGTTCGTTTCCAGTAACAGTTTGAATTTTTAGGTTTCACTGTTTTCTAATATATTGATAGATGTATTTGGAAGTCTAAATCCAACACGGTTTGTGCTAGCTTCTTGAAACTTGACACAATAAAGTAGTTTCACGTTCTATCTCTATGTTTATTTTCCTCTTGATGTAGCCCTAAGCAGTGACTGGCGAGAAACACTTTCATGGAAAGGGGTTGCCAGGCTTCCCAAAATTACGAATCTCCAGAAATCTCAGCAAATATTTTTTTCACCCAAACAGGATGATACTTTCAGGTAATGATCAGTACACTAAGGCGACTTGGTTCCCCAAATTTCGTTCTTCTATGTTGAAGCGTTCGTTTCCAGTAACAGTTTGAATTTTTAGGTTTCACTCTGTTTTCTCCTATATTGGTAGATGTATTTGGAACTCTAAATCCAACACGGTTTGTGCTAGCTTCTTGAAACTTGATACAATAAAGTAGTTTCACGTTCTATCTCTATGTTTTGTTTCCTCTTGATGTAGCCCTAACAGTGTCTGGCGAGAAACACTTTCATGGAAAGGGGTTGCCAGGCTTCCCAAATATACGAATCTCCAGAAATCTCAGCAAATATTTTTTCACCCAAACAGGATGATACTTTCAGGTAATGATCAGTACACTAAGGCGACTTGGTTCCCCAAATTTCGTTCTTCTATGTTGAAGCGTTCGTTTCCAGTAACAGTTTGAATTTTAGGTTTCACTCTGTTTTCTCCTATATTGATAGATGTATTTGGAACTCTGAATCCAACAAGGTTTGTGCTAGGTTCTTGAAACTTGACACAATAAAGTAGTTTCACGTTCTCTCTCTATGTTTTGTTTCCTCTTGATGTAGCCCTAACAGTGACTGGCGAGAAACACTTTCATGGAAAGGGGTTGCCAGGCTTCCCAAATATATGAATCTCCAGAAATCTCAGGAAATATTTTTTCACCAAACAGGATGATACTTTCAGGTAATGATCAGTACACTAAGGCGACTTGTTCCCCAAATTTCGTTTTTCTATGTTAAAGCGTTCGTTTCCAGTAACAGTTTGAATTTTTAGGTTTCACTCTGTTTTCTCCTATATTGATAGATGTATTTGGAAGTCTAAATCCAACAGGGTTTGTGCTAGCTTCTTGAAACTTGACACAATAAAGTAGTTTCACGTTCTATCTCTCTGTTTTGTTTCCTCTTGATGTAGCCCTAAGCAGTGACTGTCGAGAAACACTTTCATGGAAAGGGGTTGCCAGGCTTCCCAAAATTACGAATCTCCAGAAATCTCAGCAAATATTTTTTCACCCAAACTGGATGACACTTTCAGGTAATGATCAGTACACTAAGGCGACTTGGTTCCCCAAATTTCGTTCTTCTATGTTGAAGCGTTTGTTTCCAGTAACAGTTTGAATTTTTAGGTTTCACTCTGTTTTCTCCTATATTGATAGATGTATTTGGAACTCTAAATCCAACACGTTTTGTGCTAGCTTCTTGAAACTTGACACAATAAAGTAGTTTCACGTTCTATCTCTATGTTTTGTTTCCTCTTTTTGTAGCCCTAAGCAGTGACTGGCGAGAAACACTTTCATGGAAAGGGGATGTCAGGCTTCCCAAAATTACGAATCTCCAGAAATCTCAGCAAATATTTTTTCACCCAAACAGGATGATACTTTCAGGTAATGATCAGTACACTAAGGCGACTTGGTTCCCCAAATTTCGTTCTTCTATGTTGAAGCGTTCGTTTCCAGTAACAGTTTGAATTTTTAGGTTTCACTCTGTTTTCTCCTATATTGATAGATGTATTTGGAAGTCTAAATCCAACACGGTTTATGCTAGCTTCTTGAAACTTGACACAATAAAGTAGTTTCACGTTCTATCTCTATGTTTTGTTTCCTCTTGATGTAGCCCTAAGCAGTGACTGGCGAGAAACACTTTCATGGAAAGGGGTTGCCAGGCTTCCCAAAATTACGAATCTCCAGAAATCACAGCAAATATTTTTTCACCCAAACTGGATGATACTTTCAGGTAATGATCAGTACACTAAGGCGACTTGGTTCCCCAAATGTCGTTCTTCTATGTTGAAGCATTCGTTTCCAGTAACAGTTTGAATTTTTAGGTTTCACTCTGTTTTCTCCTATATTGATAGATGTATTTGGAACTCTAAATCCAACACGGTTTGTGCTAGGTTCTTGAAACTTGACACAATAAAGTAGTTTCACGTTCTATCTCTATGTTTTGTTTCCTCTTGATGTAGCCCTAACAGTGACTGGCGAGAAACACTTTCATGGAAAGGGGTTGCCAGGCTTCCCAAATATATGAATCTCCAGAAATCTCAGGAAATATTTTTTCCCCCAAAGAGGATGATACTTTCAGGTAATGATCAGTACAGTAAGGCGACTTGGTTCCCCAAATTTTGTTTTTCTATGTTAAAGCGTTCGTTTCCAGTAACAGTTTGAATTTTTAGGTTTCACTCTGTTTTCTCCTATATTGATAGATGTACTTGGAAGTCTAAATCCAACACGGTTTGTGCTAGCTTCTTGAAACTTGACACAATAAAGTAGTTTCACGTTCTATCTCTATGTTTTGTTTCCTCTTGATGTAGCCCTAAGCAGTGACTGGCGAGAAACACTTTCATGGAAAGGGGTTGCCAGGCTTCCCAAAATTACGAATCTCCAGAAATCTCAGCAAATATTTTTTCACCCAAACTGGATGACACTTTCAGGTAATGATCACTACACTAAGGCGACTTGGTTCCCCAAATGTCGTTCTTCTATGTTGAAGCGTTCGTTTCCAGTAACAGTTTGAATTTTTAGGTTTCACTCTGTTTTCTCCTATATTGATAGATATATTTGGAACTCTAAATCCAACACGTTTTGTGCTAGCTTCTTGAAACTTGACACAATAAAGTAGTTTCACGTTCTATCTCTATGTTTTGTTTCCTCTTTTTGTAGCCCTAAGCAGTGACTGGCGAGAAACACTTTCATGGAAAGGGGATGTCAGGCTTCCCAAAATTACGAATCTCCAGAAATCTCAGCAAATATTTTTTCACCCAAACAGGATGATACTTTCAGGTAATGATCAGTACACTAAGGCGACTTGGTTCCCCAAATTTCGTTCTTCTATGTTGAAGCGTTCGTTTCCAAAAACAGTTTGAATTTTTAGGTTTCACTCTGTTTTCTCCTATATTGATAGATGTATTTGGAAGTCTAAATCCAACACGGTTTATGCTAGCTTCTTGAAACTTGACACAATAAAGTAGTTTCACGTTCTATCTCTATGTTTTGTTTCCTCTTGATGTAGCCCTAAGCAGTGACTGGCGAGAAACACTTTCATGGAAAGGGGTTGCCAGGCTTCCCAAAATTACGAATCTCCAGAAATCACAGCAAATATTTTTTCACCCAAACTGGATGATACTTTCAGGTAATGATTAGTACACTAAGGCGACTTGGTTCCCCAAATGTCGTTCTTCTATGTTGAAGCATTCGTTTCCAGTAACAGTTTGAATTTTTAGGTTTCACTCTGTTTTCTCCTATATTGATAGATGTATTTGGAACTCTAAATCCAACACGGTTTGTGCTAGGTTCTTGAAACTTGACACAATAAAGTAGTTTCACGTTCTATCTCTATGTTTTGTTTCCTCTTGATGTAGCCCTAACAGTGACTGGCGAGAAACACTTTCATGGAAAGGGGTTGCCAGGCTTCCCAAATATATGAATCTCCAGAAATCTCAGGAAATATTTTTTCACCCAAACTGGATGATACTTTCAGGTAATGATCAGTACACTAAGGCGACTTGGTTCCCCAAACTTCGTTTTTCTATGTTAAAGCGTTCGTTTCCAGTAACAGTTTGAATTTTTAGGTTTCACTCTGTTTTCTCCTATATTGATAGATGTATTTGGAAGTCTAAATCCAACACGGTTTGTGCTAGCTTCTTGAAACTTGACACAATAAAGTAGTTTCACGTTCTATCTCTATGTTTTGTTTCCTCTTGATGTAGCCCTAAGCAGTGACTGGCGAGAAACACTTTCATGGAAAGGGGTTGCCAGGCTTCCCAAAATTACGAATCTCCAGAAATCTCAGCAAATATTTTTTCACCCAAACTGGATGACACTTTCAGGTAATGATCAGTACACTAAGGCGACTTGGTTCCCCAAATGTCGTTCTTCTATGTTGAAGCGTTCGTTTCCAGTAACAGTTTGAATTTTTAGGTTTCACTCTGTTTTCTCCTATATTGATAGATGTATTTGGAACTCTAAATCCAACACGGTTTGTGCTAGCTTCTTGAAACTTGACACAATAAAGTAGTTTCACGTTCTATCTCTATGTTTTGTTTCCTCTTGATGTAGCCCTAAGCAGTGACTGGCGAGAAACACTTTCATGGAAAGGGGTTGCCAGGCTTCCCAAAATTACGAATCTCCAGAAATCTCAGCAAATATTTTTTCACCCAAACAGGATGATACTTTCAGGTAATGATCAGTACACTAAGGCGACTTGGTTCCCCAAATTTCGTTCTTCTATGTTGAAGCGTTCGTTTCCAGTAACAGTTTGAATTTTTAGGTTTCACTCTGTTTTCTCCTATATTGATAGATGTATTTGGAACTCTAAATCCAACACGGTTTGTGCTAGCTTCTTGAAACTTGACACAATAAAGTAGTTTCACGTTCTATCTCTATGTTTTGTTTCCTCTTGATGTAGCCCTAAGCAGTGACTGGCGAGAAATACTTTCATGGAAAGGGGTTGCCAGGCTTCCCAAAATTACGAATCTCCAGAAATCTCAGCAAATATTTTTTCACCCAAACAGGATGATACTTTCAGGTAATGATCAGTACACTAAGGCGACTTGGTTCCCCAAATTTCGTTATTCTATGTTGAAGCGTTCGTTTCCAGTAACAGTTTGAATTTTTAGGTTTCACTCTGTTTTCTCCTATATTGATAGATGTATTTGGAACTCTAAATCCAACACGGTTTGTGCTAGCTTCTTGAAACTTGACACAATAAAGTAGTTTCACGTTCTATCTCTATGTTTTGTTTCTTCTTGATGTAGCCCTAAGCAGTGACTGGCAAGAAACACTTTCATGGAAAGGGGTTGCCAGGCTTCCCAAAATTACGAATCTCCAGAAATCTCAGGAAATATTTTTTCACCCAAACTGGATGATACTTTCAGGTAATGATCAGTACACTAAGGCGACTTGGTTCCCCAAATTTCGTTCTTTTATGTTCAAGCGTTCGTTTCCAGTAACAGTTTGAATTTTAGGTTTCACTCTGTTTTCTCCTATATTGATAGATGTATTTGGAACTCTAAATCCAACACGGTTTGTGCTAGCTTCTTGAAACTTGATACAATAAAGTAGTTTCACGTTCTATCTCTATGTTTTGTTTCCTCTTGATGTAGCCCTAACAGTGTCTGGCGAGAAACACTTTCATGGAAAGGGGTTGCCAGGCTTCCCAAATATACGAATCTCCAGAAATCTCAGCAAATATTTTTTCACCCAAACAGGATGATACTTTCAGGTAATGATCAGTACACTAAGGCGACTTGGTTCCCCAAATTTCGTTCTTCTATGTTGAAGCGTTCGTTTCCAGTAACAGTTTGAATTTTAGGTTTCACTCTGTTTTCTCCTATATTGATAGATGTATTTGGAACTCTGAATCCAACAAGGTTTGTGCTAGGTTCTTGAAACTTGACACAATAAAGTAGTTTCACGTTCTCTCTCTATGTTTTGTTTCCTCTTGATGTAGCCCTAACAGTGACTGGCGAGAAACACTTTCATGGAAAGGGGTTGCCAGGCTTCCCAAATATATGAATCTCCAGAAATCTCAGGAAATATTTTTTCACCAAACAGGATGATACTTTCAGGTAATGATCAGTACACTAAGGCGACTTGTTCCCCAAATTTCGTTTTTCTATGTTAAAGCGTTCGTTTCCAGTAACAGTTTGAATTTTTAGGTTTCACTCTGTTTTCTCCTATATTGATAGATGTATTTGGAAGTCTAAATCCAACAGGGTTTGTGCTAGCTTCTTGAAACTTGACACAATAAAGTAGTTTCACGTTCTATCTCTCTGTTTTGTTTCCTCTTGATGTAGCCCTAAGCAGTGACTGTCGAGAAACACTTTCATGGAAAGGGGTTGCCAGGCTTCCCAAAATTACGAATCTCCAGAAATCTCAGCAAATATTTTTTCACCCAAACTGGATGACACTTTCAGGTAATGATCAGTACACTAAGGCGACTTGGTTCCCCAAATTTCGTTCTTCTATGTTGAAGCGTTTGTTTCCAGTAACAGTTTGAATTTTTAGGTTTCACTCTGTTTTCTCCTATATTGATAGATGTATTTGGAACTCTAAATCCAACACGTTTTGTGCTAGCTTCTTGAAACTTGACACAATAAAGTAGTTTCACGTTCTATCTCTATGTTTTGTTTCCTCTTTTTGTAGCCCTAAGCAGTGACTGGCGAGAAACACTTTCATGGAAAGGGGATGTCAGGCTTCCCAAAATTACGAATCTCCAGAAATCTCAGCAAATATTTTTTCACCCAAACAGGATGATACTTTCAGGTAATGATCAGTACACTAAGGCGACTTGGTTCCCCAAATTTCGTTCTTCTATGTTGAAGCGTTCGTTTCCAGTAACAGTTTGAATTTTTAGGTTTCACTCTGTTTTCTCCTATATTGATAGATGTATTTGGAAGTCTAAATCCAACACGGTTTATGCTAGCTTCTTGAAACTTGACACAATAAAGTAGTTTCACGTTCTATCTCTATGTTTTGTTTCCTCTTGATGTAGCCCTAAGCAGTGACTGGCGAGAAACACTTTCATGGAAAGGGGTTGCCAGGCTTCCCAAAATTACGAATCTCCAGAAATCACAGCAAATATTTTTTCACCCAAACTGGATGATACTTTCAGGTAATGATCAGTACACTAAGGCGACTTGGTTCCCCAAATGTCGTTCTTCTATGTTGAAGCATTCGTTTCCAGTAACAGTTTGAATTTTTAGGTTTCACTCTGTTTTCTCCTATATTGATAGATGTATTTGGAACTCTAAATCCAACACGGTTTGTGCTAGGTTCTTGAAACTTGACACAATAAAGTAGTTTCACGTTCTATCTCTATGTTTTGTTTCCTCTTGATGTAGCCCTAACAGTGACTGGCGAGAAACACTTTCATGGAAAGGGGTTGCCAGGCTTCCCAAATATATGAATCTCCAGAAATCTCAGGAAATATTTTTTCACCCAAAGAGGATGATACTTTCAGGTAATGATCAGTACAGTAAGGCGACTTGGTTCCCCAAATTTTGTTTTTCTATGTTAAAGCGTTCGTTTCCAGTAACAGTTTGAATTTTTAGGTTTCACTCTGTTTTCTCCTATATTGATAGATGTACTTGGAAGTCTAAATCCAACACGGTTTGTGCTAGCTTCTTGAAACTTGACACAATAAAGTAGTTTCACGTTCTATCTCTATGTTTTGTTTCCTCTTGATGTAGCCCTAAGCAGTGACTGGCGAGAAACACTTTCATGGAAAGGGGTTGCCAGGCTTCCCAAAATTACGAATCTCCAGAAATCTCAGCAAATATTTTTTCACCCAAACTGGATGATACTTTCAGGTAATGATCAGTACACTAAGGCGACTTGGTTCCCCAAATTTCGTTCTTCTATGTTGAAGCGTTCGTTTCCAGTAACAGTTTGAATTTTTAGGTTTCACTCTGTTTTCTCCTATATTGATAGATGTATTTGGAAGTCTAAATCCAACACGGTTTGTGCAAGCTTCTTGAAACTTGACACAATAAAGTAGTTTCACGTTCTATCTCTAGGTTTTGTTTCTTCTTGATGTAGCCCTAAGCAGTGACTGGCGAGAAACACTTTCATGGAAAGGGGTTGCCAGGCTTCCCAAAATTACGAATCTCCAGATCTCAGCAAATATTTTTTCACCCAAACTGGATGATACTTTCAGGTAATGATCAGTACACTAAGGCGACTTGGTTCCCCAATTTTCGTTCTTCTATGTTGAAGCGTTCGTTTCCAAAAACAGTTTGAATTTTTAGGTTTCACTCTGTTTTCTCCTATATTGATAGATGTATTTGGAAGTCTAAATCCAACACGGTTTATGCTAGCTTCTTGAAACTTGACACAATAAAGTAGTTTCACGTTCTATCTCTATGTTTTGTTTCCTCTTGATGTAGCCCTAAGCAGTGACTGGCGAGAAACACTTTCATGGAAAGGGGTTGCCAGGCTTCCCAAAATTACGAATCTCCAGAAATCACAGCAAATATTTTTTCACCCAAACTGGATGATACTTTCAGGTAATGATCAGTACACTAAGGCGACTTGGTTCCCCAAATGTCGTTCTTCTATGTTGAAGCATTCGTTTCCAGTAACAGTTTGAATTTTTAGGTTTCACTCTGTTTCTCCTATATTGATAGATGTATTTGGAACTCTAAATCCAACACGGTTTGTGCTAGGTTCTTGAAACTTGACACAATAAAGTAGTTTCACGTTCTATCTCTATGTTTTGTTTCCTCTTGATGTAGCCCTAAGCAGTGACTGGCGAGAAACACTTTCATGGAAAGGGGTTGCCAGGCTTCCCAAATATATGAATCTCCAGAAATCTCAGGAAATATTTTTTCACCCAAACTGGATGATACTTTCAGGTAATGATCAGTACACTAAGGCGACTTGGTTACCCAAACTTCGTTTTTCTATGTTAAAGCGTTCGTTTCCAGTAACAGTTTGAATTTTTAGGTTTCACTCTGTTTTCTCCTATATTGATAGATGTATTTGGAAGTCTAAATCCAACACGGTTTGTGCTAGCTTCTTGAAACTTGACACAATAAAGTAGTTTCACGTTCTATCTCTATGTTTTGTTTCCTCTTGATGTAGCCCTAAGCAGTGACTGGCGAGAAACACTTTCATGGAAAGGGGTTGCCAGGCTTCCCAAAATTACGAATCTCCAGAAATCTCAGCAAATATTTTTTCACCCAAACTGGATGACACTTTCAGGTAATGATCACTACACTAAGGCGACTTGGTTCCCCAAATGTCGTTCTTCTATGTTGAAGCGTACGTTTCCAGTAACAGTTTGAATTTTTAGGTTTCACTCTGTTTTCTCCTATATTGATAGATATATTTGGAAGTCTAAATCCAACACGGTTTGTGCTAGCTTCTTGAAACTTGACACAATAAAGTAGTTTCACGTTCTATCTCTATGTTTTTTTTCCTCTTGATGTAGCCCTAACAGTGACTGGCGAGAAACACTTTCATGGAAAGGGGTTGCCAGGCTTCCCAAATATATGAATCTCCAGAAATCTCAGGAAATATTTTTGAACCCAAACAGGATGATACTTTCAGGTAATGATCAGTACACTAAGGCGACTTGGTTCCCCAAATTTCGTTTTTCTATGTTAAAGCGTTCGTTTCCAGTAACAGTTTGAATTTTTAGGTTTCACTCTGTTTTCTCCTATATTGATAGATGTATTTGGAATTCTAAATCCAACACGGTTTGTGCTAGCTTCTTGAAACTTAACACAATAAAGTAGTTTCACGTTCTATCTCTATGTTTTGTTTCCTCTTGATGTAGCCCCAAGCAGTGACTGTCGAGAAACACTTTCATGGAAAGGGGTTGCCAGGCTTCCCAAAATTACGAATCTCCAGAAATCTCAGCAAATATTTTTTCACCCAAACTGGATGACACTTTCAGGTAATGATCAGTACACTAAGGCGACTTGGTTCCCCAAATTTCGTTCTTCTATGTTGAAGCGTTTGTTTCCAGTAACAGTTTGAATTTTTAGGTTTCACTCTGTTTTCTCCTATATTGATAGATGTATTTGGAACTCTAAATCCAACACGTTTTGTGCTAGCTTCTTGAAACTTGACACAATAAAGTAGTTTCACGTTCTATCTCTATGTTTTGTTTCCTCTTTTTGTAGCCCTAAGCAGTGACTGGCGAGAAACACTTTCATGGAAAGGGGATGTCAGGCTTCCCAAAATTACGAATCTCCAGAAATCTCAGCAAATATTTTTTCACCCAAACAGGATGATACTTTCAGGTAATGATCAGTACACTAAGGCGACTTGGTTCCCCAAATTTCGTTCTTCTATGTTGAAGCGTTCGTTTCCAAAAACAGTTTGAATTTTTAGGTTTCACTCTGTTTTCTCCTATATTGATAGATGTATTTGGAAGTCTAAATCCAACACGGTTTATGCTAGCTTCTTGAAACTTGACACAATAAAGTAGTTTCACGTTCTATCTCTATGTTTTGTTTCCTCTTGATGTAGCCCTAAGCAGTGACTGGCGAGAAACACTTTCATGGAAAGGGGTTGCCAGGCTTCCCAAAATTACGAATCTCCAGAAATCACAGCAAATATTTTTTCACCCAAACTGGATGATACTTTCAGGTAATGATTAGTACACTAAGGCGACTTGGTTCCCCAAATGTCGTTCTTCTATGTTGAAGCATTCGTTTCCAGTAACAGTTTGAATTTTTAGGTTTCACTCTGTTTTCTCCTATATTGATAGATGTATTTGGAACTCTAAATCCAACACGGTTTGTGCTAGGTTCTTGAAACTTGACACAATAAAGTAGTTTCACGTTCTATCTCTATGTTTTGTTTCCTCTTGATGTAGCCCTAACAGTGACTGGCGAGAAACACTTTCATGGAAAGGGGTTGCCAGGCTTCCCAAATATATGAATCTCCAGAAATCTCAGGAAATATTTTTTCACCCAAACTGGATGATACTTTCAGGTAATGATCAGTACACTAAGGCGACTTGGTTCCCCAAACTTCGTTTTTCTATGTTAAAGCGTTCGTTTCCAGTAACAGTTTGAATTTTTAGGTTTCACTCTGTTTTCTCCTATATTGATAGATGTATTTGGAAGTCTAAATCCAACACGGTTTGTGCTAGCTTCTTGAAACTTGACACAATAAAGTAGTTTCACGTTCTATCTCTATGTTTTGTTTCCTCTTGATGTAGCCCTAAGCAGTGACTGGCGAGAAACACTTTCATGGAAAGGGGTTGCCAGGCTTCCCAAAATTACGAATCTCCAGAAATCTCAGCAAATATTTTTTCACCCAAACTGGATGACACTTTCAGGTAATGATCAGTACACTAAGGCGACTTGGTTCCCCAAATGTCGTTCTTCTATGTTGAAGCGTTCGTTTCCAGTAACAGTTTGAATTTTTAGGTTTCACTCTGTTTTCTCCTATATTGATAGATGTATTTGGAACTCTAAATCCAACACGGTTTGTGCTAGCTTCTTGAAACTTGACACAATAAAGTAGTTTCACGTTCTATCTCTATGTTTTGTTTCCTCTTGATGTAGCCCTAACAGTGACTGGCGAGAAACACTTTCATGGAAAGGGGTTGCCAGGCTTCCCAAAATTACGAATCTCCAGAAATCTCAGCAAACATTTTTTCACCCAAACAGGATGATACTTTCAGGTAATGATAAGTACACTAAGGCGACTTGGTTCCCCAAATTTCGTTCTTCTTTGTTGAAGCGTTCGTTTCCAGTAACAGTTTGAATTTTAGGTTTCACTCTGTTTTCTCCTATATTGATAGATGTATTTGGAACTCTGAATCCAACAAGGTTTGTGCTAGGTTCTTGAAACTTGAAACAATAAAGTAGTTTCACGTTCTATCTCTATGTTTTGTTTCCTCTTGATGTAGCCCTAACAGTGACTGGCGAGAAACACTTTCATGGAAAGGGGTTGCCAGGCTTCCCAAATATATGAATCTCCAGCAATCTCAGGAAATATTTTTCACCCAAACAGGATGATACTTTCAGGTAATGATCAGTACACTAAGGCGACTTGGTTCCCCAAATTTCGTTTTTCTATGTTAAAGCGTTCGTTTCCAGTAACAGTTTGAATTTTTAGGTTTCACTGTTTTCTAATATATTGATAGATGTATTTGGAAGTCTAAATCCAACACGGTTTGTGCTAGCTTCTTGAAACTTGACACAATAAAGTAGTTTCACGTTCTATCTCTATGTTTATTTTCCTCTTGATGTAGCCCTAAGCAGTGACTGGCGAGAAACACTTTCATGGAAAGGGGTTGCCAGGCTTCCCAAAATTACGAATCTCCAGAAATCTCAGCAAATATTTTTTTCACCCAAACAGGATGATACTTTCAGGTAATGATCAGTACACTAAGGCGACTTGGTTCCCCAAATTTCGTTCTTCTATGTTGAAGCGTTCGTTTCCAGTAACAGTTTGAATTTTTAGGTTTCACTCTGTTTTCTCCTATATTGGTAGATGTATTTGGAACTCTAAATCCAACACGGTTTGTGCTAGCTTCTTGAAACTTGACACAATAAAGTAGTTTCACGTTCTATCTCTATGTTTTGTTTCCTCTTGATGTAGCCCTAAGCAGTGACTGGCGACAAACACTTTCATGGAAAGTGGTTGCCAGGCTTCCCAAAATTACGAATCTCCAGAAATCTCAGCAAATATTTTTTGACCCAAACTGGATGATACTTTCAGGTAATGATCAGTACACTAAGGCGACTTGGTTCCCCAAATTTCGTTCTTCTATGTTGAAGCGTTCGTTTCCAGTAACAGTTTGAACTTTTAGGTTTCACTCTGTTTTCTCCTATATTGATAGATGTATTTGGAACTCTGAATCCAACAAGGTTTGTGCTAGGTTCTTGAAACTTGACACAATAAAGTAGTTTCACGTTCTATCTCTATGTTTTGTTTCCTCTTGATGTACCCCTAAGCAGTGACTGACGAGAAACACTTTCATGGAAAGGGGTTGCGAGGCTTCCCAAAATTACGAATCTCCAGAAATCTCAGCAAATATTTTTTCTCCCAAACAGGATGATACTTTCAGGTAATGATCAGTACTCTAAGGAGACTTGGTTCCCCAAATTTCGTTCTTCTATGTTGAAGCGTTCGTTTCCAGTAACAGTTTGAATTTTAGGTTTCACTCTGTTTTCTCCTATATTGATAGATGTATTTGGAACTCTGAATCCAACAAGGTTTTGTGCTAGGTTCTTGAAACTTGACACAATAAAGTAGTTTCACGTTCTATCTCTATGTTTTGTTTCCTCTTGATGTAGCCCTAACAGTGACTGGCGAGAAACACTTTCATGGAAAGGGGTTGCCAGGCTTCCCAAATATATGAATCTCCAGAAATCTCAGGAAATATTTTTCACCCAAACAGGATGATACTTTCAGGTAATGATCAGTACACTAAGCGACTTGGTTCCCCAAATTTCGTTTTTCTATGTTAAAGCGTTCGTTTCCAGTAACAGTTTGAATTTTTAGGTTTCACTCTGTTTTCTCCTATATTGATAGATGTATTTGGAAGTCTAAATCCAACACGGTTTGTGCTAGCTTCTTGAAACTTGACACAATAAAGTAGTTTCACGTTCTATCTCTATGTTTTGTTTCCTCTTGATGTAGCCCTAAGCAGTGACTGGCGAGAAACACTTTCATGGAAAGGGGTTGCCAGGCTTCCCAAAATTACGAATCTCCAGAAATCTCAGCAAATATTTTTTCACCCAAACAGGATGATACTTTCAGGTAATGATCAGTACACTAAGGCGACTTGGTTCCCCAAATTTCGTTCTTCTATGTTGAAGCGTTCGTTTCCAGTAACAGTTTGAATTTTTAGGTTTCACTCTGTTTTCTCCTATATTGATAGATGTATTTGGAACTCTAAATCCAACACGGTTTGTGCTAGCTTCTTGAAACTTGACACAATAAAGTAGTTTCACGTTCTATCTCTATGTTTTGTTTCCTCTTGATGTAGCCCTAAACAGTGACTGGCAAGAAACACTTTCATGGAAAGGGGTGGCTTCCCAAAATTACGAATCTCCAGAAATCTCAGCAAATATTTTTTCACCCAAACTGGATGATACTTTCAGGTAATGATCAGTACACTAAGGCGACTTGGTTCCCCAAATTTCGTTCTTCTATGTTGAAGCGTTCGTTTCCAGTAACAGTTTGAATTTTAGGTTTCACTCTGTTTTCTCCTATATTGATAGATGTATTTGGAACTCTAAATCCAACACGGTTTGTGCTAGCTTCTTGAAACTTGATACAATAAAGTAGTTTCACGTTCTATCTCTATGTTTTGTTTCCTCTTGATGTAGCCCTAACAGTGTCTGGCGAGAAACACTTTCATGGAAAGGGGTTGCCAGGCTTCCCAAATATACGAATCTCCAGAAATCTCAGGAAATATTTTTTCACCCAAATAGGATGATACTTTCAGGTAATGATCAGTACACTAAGGTGACTTGGTTCCCCAAATTTCGTTCTTCTATGTTGAAGCGTTCGTTTCCAGTAACAGTTTGAATTTTTAGGTTTCACTCTGTTTTCTCCTATATTGATAGATGTATTTGGAAGTCTAAATCCAACACGGTTTGTGCTAGCTTCTTGAAACTTGACACAATAACGTAGTTTCACGTTCTATCTCTATGTTGTGTTTCCTCTTGATGTAGCCCTAAGCAGTGACTGGCGAGAAACACTTTCATGGAAAGGGGTTGCCAGGCTTCCCAAAATTACGAATCTCCAGAAATCTCAGCAAATATTTTTTCACCCAAACTGGATGATACTTTCAGGTAATGATCAGTACACTAAGGCGACTTGGTTCCCCAAATTTCGTTCTTCTATGTTGAAGCGTTCGTTTCCAGTAACAGTTTGAATTTTAGGTTTCACTCTGTTTTCTCTTATATTGATAGATGTATTTGGAACTCTGAATCCAACAAGGTTTGTGCTAGGTTCTTGAAACTTGACACAATAAAGTAGTTTCACGTTCTCTCTCTATGTTTTGTTTCCTCTTGATGTAGCCCTAACAGTGACTGGCGAGAAACACTTTCATGGAAAGGGGTTGCCAGGCTTCCCAAATATATGAATCTCCAGAAATCTCAGGAAATATTTTTTCACTAAACAGGCTGATACTTTCAGGTAATGATCAGTACACTAAGGCGACTTGGTTCCCCAAATTTCGTTTTTCTATGTTAAAGCGTTCGTTTCCAGTAACAGTTTGAATTTTTAGGTTTCACTCTGTTTTCTCCTATATTGATAGATGTATTTGGAAGTCTAAATCCAACAGGGTTTGTGCTAGCTTCTTGAAACTTGACACAATAAAGTAGGTTCACGTTCTATCTCTATGTTTTGTTTCCTCTTGATGTAGCCCCAAGCAGTGACTGACGAGAAACACTTACATGGAAAGGGGTTGCGAGGCTTCCCAAAATTACGAATCTCCAGAAATCTCAGCAAATATTTTTTCACCCAAACAGGATGATACTTTCAGGTAATGATCAGTACACTAAGGCGACTTGCTTCCCCAAATTTCGTTCTTCTATGTTGAAGCGTTGGTTTCCAGTAACAGTTTGAATTTTTGGTTTCACTCTGTTTTTCTCCTATATTGATAGATTTATTTGGAACTCTAAATCCAACACGGTTTGTGCTAGCTTCTTGAAACTTGACACAATAAAGTAGTTTCACATTCTATCTCTATGTTTTCTTTCGTCTTGATGTAGCCCTAAGCAGTGACTGGCGAGAAACACTTTCATGGAAAGGGGTTGCCAGGCTTCCCAAAATTACGAATCTCCAGAAATCTCAGCAAATATTTTTTCACCCAAACTGGATGATACTTTCAGGTAATGATCAGTACACTAAGGCGACTTGGTTCCCCAAATTTCGTTCTTCTATGTTGAAGCATTCGTTTCCAGTAACAGTTTGAATTTTAGGTTTCACACTGTTTTCTCCTATACTGATAGATGTATTTGGAACTCTGAATCCAACAAGGTTTGTGCTAGGTTCTTGAAACTTGACACAATAAAGTAGTTTCACGTTCTATCTCTATGTTTTGTTTCCTCTTGATGTAGCCCTAAGCAGTGACTGGCGAGAAACACTTTCATGGAAAGTGGTTGCCAGGCTTCCCAAAATTACGAATCTCCAGAAATCTCAGCAAATATTTTTTCACCCAAACTGGATGCTACTTTCAGGTAATGATCAGTACACTAAGGCAACTTGGTTCCCCAAATTTCGTTCTTCTATGTTGAAGCGTTCGTTTCCAGTAACAGTTTGAATTTTTAGGTTTCACCCTGTTTTCTCCTATATTGATAGATGTATTTGGAAGTCTAAATCCAACACGGTTTGTGCTAGCTTCTTGAAACTTGACACAATAAAGTAGTTTCACGTTCTATCTCTATGTTTTGTTTCCTCTTGATGTAGCCCTAAGCAGTGACTGGCGAGAAACACTTTCATGGAAAGGGGTTGCCAGGCTTCCCAAAATTACGAAACTCCAGAAATCTCAGCAAATATTTTTTCACCCAAACTGGATAATACTTTCAGGTAATGATCAGTACACTAAGGCGAATTGGTTCCCCAAATTTCGTTCTTCTATGTTGAAGCGTTCGTTTCCAGTAACAGTTTGAATTTTTAGGTTTCACTCTGTTTTCTCCTATATTGATAGATGTATTTGGAACTCTAAATCCAACACGGTTTGTGCTAGCTTCTTGAAACTTGACACAATAAAGTAGTTTCACGTTCTATCTCTACGTTTTGTTTCCTCTTGATGTAGCCCTAAGCAGTGACTGACGAGAAACACTTTCATGGAAAGGGGTTGCCAGGCTTCCCAAAATTACGAATCTCCAGAAATCTCAGGAAATATTTTTTCACCCAAACTGGATGATACTTTCAGGTAATGATCAGTACACTAAGGTGACTTGTTCCCCAAATTTCGTTTTTCTATGTTGAAGCGTTCGTTTCCAGTAACAGTTTGAATTTTTAGGTTTCACTCTGTTTTCTCCTATATTGATAGATGTATTTGGAACTCTAAATCCAACACGGTTTGTGCTAGCTTCTTGAACCTTGACACAATAAAGTAGTTTCACGTTCTATCTCTATGTTTTGTTTCCTCTTGATGTAGCCCTAAGCAGTGACTGGCGAGAAACACTTACATGGAAAGGGGTTGCCAGGCTTCCCAAAATTACGAATCTCCAGAAATCTCAGCAAATATTTTTTCACCCAAACTGGATGATACTTTCAGGTAATGATCACTACACTAAGGCGACTTGGTTCCCCAAATGTCGTTCTTCTATGTTGAAGCGTTCGTTTCCAGTAACAGTTTGAATTTTTAGGTTTCACTCTGTTTTCTCCTATATTGATAGATGTATTTGGAACTCTGAATCCAACACGGTTTGTGCTAGCTTCTTGAAACTTGACACAATAAAGTAGTTTCACGTTCTATCTCTATGTCTTGTTTCCTCTTGATGTAGCCCTAAGCAGTGACTGGCGAGAAACACTTTCATGGAAAGGGGTTGCCACGCTTCCCAAAATTACGAATCTCCAGAAATCTCAGCAAATATTTTTTCACCCAAACTGGATAATACTTTCAGGTAATGATCAGTACACTAAGGCGAATTGGTTCCCCAAATTTCGTTCTTCTATGTTGAAGCGTTCGTTTCCAGTAACAGTTTGAATTTTTAGGTTTCACTCTCTTTTCTCCTATATTGATAGATGTATTTGGAAGTCTAAATCCAACACGGTTTGTGCTAGCTTCTTGAAACTTGACACAATAAAGTAGTTTCACGTTCTATCTCTATGTCTTGTTTCCTCTTGATGTAGCCCTAAGCAGTGACTGGCGAGAAACACTTTCATGGAAAGGGGTTGCCAGGCTTCCCAAAATTACGAATCTCCAGAAATCTCAGCAAATATTTTTTCACCCAAACTGGATGATACTTTCAGGTAATGATCAGTACACTAAGGCGACTTGGTTCCCCAAATTTCGTTCTTCTATGTTGAAGCGTTCGTTTCCAGTAACAGTTTGAATTTTTAGGTTTCACTCTGTTTTCTCCTATATTGATAGATGTATTTGGAACTCTAAATCCAACACGGTTTGTGCTAGCTTCTTGAAACTTGACACAATAAAGTAGTTTCACGTTCTATCTCTATGTTTTGTTTCCTCTTGATGTAGCCCTAAGCAGTGACTGACGAGAAACACTTTCATGGAAAGGGGTTGCCAGGCTTCCCAAAATTACGAATCTCCAGAAATCTCAGCAAATATTTTTTCACCCAAACAGGGTGATACTTTCAGGTAATGATCAGTACACTAAGGCGACTTGGTTCCCCAAATTTCGTTTTTCTATGTTGAAGCGTTCGTTTCCAGTAACAGTTTGAATTTTTAGGTTTCACTCTGTTTTCTCCTATATTGATAGATGTATTTGGAACTCTAAATCCAACACGGTTTGTGCTAGCTTCTTGAAACTTGACACAATAAAGTAGTTTCACGTTCTATCTCTATGTTTTGTTTCCTCTTCATGTAGCCCTAAGCAGTGACTGGCGAGAAACACTTTCATGGAAAGGGGTTGCCAGGCTTCCCAAAATTACAAATCTCCAGAAATCTCAGCAAATATTTTTTCACCCAAACTGGATGATACTTTCAGGTAATGATCAGTACACTAAGGCGAGTTGGTTCCCCAAATTTCGTTCTTCTATGATGAAGCGTTCGTTTCCAGTAACAGTTTGAATTTTTAGGTTTCACTCTGTTTTCTCCTTTATTGATAGATGTATTTGGAACTCTGAATCCAACACGGTTTGTGCTAGCTTCTTGAAACTTGACACAATAAAGTAGTTTCACGTTCTATCTCTATGTTTTGTTTCCTCTTGATGTAGCCCTAAGCAGTGACTGGCGAGAAAGACTTTCATGGAAAGGGGTTGCCAGGCTTCCCAAAATTACGAATCTCCAGAAATCTCAGCAAATATTTTTTCACCCAAACTGGATGATACTTTCAGGTAATGATCAGTACACTAAGGCGACTTGGTTCCCCAAATTTCGTTCTTCTATGTTGAAGCGTTCGTTTCCAGTAACAGTTTGAATTTTTAGGTTTCACTCTGTTTTCTCCTATATTGATAGATGTATTTGGAACTCTAAATCCAACACGGTTTGTGCTAGCTTCTTCAAACTTGACACAATAATGTAGTTTCACGTTCTATCACTATGTTTTGTTTCCTCTTGATGTAGCCCTAAGCAGTGACTGGTGAGAAACACTTTCATGGAAAGGGGTTGCCAGGCTTCCCAAAATTACGAAACTCCAGAAATCTCAGCAAATATTTTTTCACCCAAACTGGATAATACTTTCAGGTAATGATCAGTACACTAAGGCGAATTGGTTCCCCAAATTTCGTTCTTCTATGTTGAAGCATTCGTTTCCAGTAACAGTTTGAATTTTTAGGTTTCACTCTGTTTTCTCCTATATTGATAGATGTATTTGGAACTCTAAATCCAACACGGTTTGTGCTAGCTTCTTGAAACTTGACACAATAAAGTAGTTTCACGTTCTATCTCTATGTTTTGTTTCCTCTTGATGTAGCCCTAAGCAGTGACTGGCGAGAAACACTTTCATGGAAAGGGGTTGCCAGGCTTCCCAAAATTACGAATCTCCAGAAATCTCAGCAAATATTTTTTCACCCAAACTGGATGCTACTTTCAGGTAATGATCAGTACACTAAGGCCACTTGGTTCCCCAAATGTCGTTCTTCTATGTTGAAGCGTTCGTTTCCAGTAACAGTTTGAATTTTTAGGTTTCACTCTGTTTTCTCCTATATTGATAGATGTATTTGGAACTCTAAATCCAACACGGTTTGTGCTAGCTTCTTGAAACTTGACACAATAAAGTAGTTTCACGTTCTATCTCTATGTTTTGTTTCCTCTTGATGTAGCCCTAAGCAGTGACTGACGAGAAACACTTTCATGGAAAGGGGTTGCCAGGCTTCCCAAAATTACGAATCTCCAGAAATCTCAGGAAATATTTTTTCACCCAACCTGGATGATACTTTCAGGTAATGATCAGTACACTAAGGCGACTTGTTCCCCAAATTTCGTTTTTCTATGTTGAAGCGTTCGTTTCCAGTAACAGTTTGAATTTTTAGGTTTCACTCTGTTTTCTCCTATATTGATAGATGTATTTGGAACTCTAAATCCAACACAGTTTGTGCTAGCTTCTTGAAACTTGACACAATAAAGTAGTTTCACGTTCTATCTCTATGTTTTGTTTCCTCTTGATGTAGCCCTAAGCAGTGACTGGCGAGAAACACTTTCATGGAAAGGGGTTGCCAGGCTTCCCAAAATTACGAATCTCCAGAAATCTCAGCAAATATTTTTTCACCCAAACTGGATGATACTTTCAGGTAATGATCAGTACACTAAGGCGACTTGGTTCCACAAATTTCGTTCTTCTATGATGAAGCGTTCGTTTCCAGTAACAGTTTGAATTTTTAGGTTTCACTCTGTTTTCTCCTTTATTGATAGATGTATTTGGAACTCTGAATCCAACACGGTTTGTGCTAGCTTCTTGAAACTTGACACAATAAAGTAGTTTCACGTTCTATCTCTATGTTTTGTTTCCTCTTGATGTAGCCCTAACAGTGACTGGCGAGAAACACTTTCATGGAAAGGGGTTGCCAGGCTTCTCAAATATATGAATCTCCAGAAATCTCAGGAAATATTTTTTCACCCAAACAGGATGATGCTTTCAGGTAATGATCAGTACACTAAGGCGACTTGGTTCACCAAATTTCGTTTTTCTATGTTAAAGCGTTCGTTTCCAGTAACAGTTTGAATTTTTAGGTTTCACTCTGTTTTCTCCTATATTGATATATGTATTTGGAAGTCTAAATCCAACACGGTTTGTGCTAGCTTCTTGAAACTTGACACAATAAAGTAGTTTCACGTTCTATCTCTATGTTTTGTTTCCTCTTGATGTAGCCCTAAGCAGTGACTGGCGAGAAACACTTTCATGGAAAGGGGTTGCCAGGCTTCCCAAAATTACGAATCTCCTGAAATCTCAGCAAATATTTTTTCACCCAAACTGGATGATACTTTCAGGTAATGATCAGTACACTAAGGCGACTTGGTTCCCCAAATTTCGTTCTTCTATGTTGAAGCGTTCGTTTCCAGTAACAGTTTGAATTTTTAGGTTTCACTCTGTTTTCTCCTATATTGATAGATGTATTTGGAACTCTAAATCCAACACGGTTTGTGCTAGCTTCTTCAAACTTGACACAATAAAGTAGTTTCACGTTCTATCACTATGTTTTGTTTCCTCTTGATGTAGCCCTAAGCAGTGACTGGTGAGAAACACTTTCATGGAAAGGGGTTGCCAGGCTTCCCAAAATTACGAAACTCCAGAAATCTCAGCAAATATTTTTTCACCCAAACTGGATAATACTTTCAGGTAATGATCAGTACACTAAGGCGAATTGGTTCCCCAAATTTCGTTCTTCTATGTTGAAGCGTTCGTTTCCAGTAACAGTTTGAATTTTTAGGTTTCACTCTGTTTTCTCCTATATTGATAGATGTATTTGGAACTCTAAATCCAACACGGTTTGTGCTAGCTTCTTGAAACTTGACACAATAAAGTAGTTTCACGTTCTATCTCTATGTTTTGTTTCCTCTTGATGTAGCCCTAACAGTGACTGGCGAGAAACACTTTCATGGAAAGGGGTTGCCAGGCTTCCCAAAATTACGAATCTCCAGAAATCTCAGCAAATATTTTTTCACCCAAACTGGATGATACTTTCAGGTAATGATCAGTACACTAAGGCGACTTGGTTCCCCAAATGTCGTTCTTCTATGTTGAAGCGTTCGTTTCCAGTAATAGTTTGAATTTTTAGGTTTCACTCTGTTTTCTCCTATATTGATAGATGTATTTGGAACTCTAAATCCAACACAGTTTGTGCTAGCTTCTTGAAACTTGACACAATAAAGTAGTTTCACGTTCTATCTCTATGTTTTGTTTCCTCTTGATGTAGCCCTAAGCAGTGACTGACGAGAAACACTTTCATGGAAAGGGGTTGCCAGGCTTCCCAAAATTACGAAACTCCAGAAATCTCAGCAAATATTTTTTCACCCAAACTGGATAATACTTTCAGGTAATGATCAGTACACTAAGGCGAATTGGTTCCCCAAATTTCGTTCTTCTATGTTGAAGCGTTCGTTTCCAGTAACAGTTTGAATTTTTAGGTTTCACTCTGTTTTCTCCTATATTGATAGATGTATTTGGAACTCTAAATCCAACACGGTTTGTGCTAGCTTCTTGAAACTTGACACAATAAAGTAGTTTCACGTTCTATCTCTATGTTTTGTTTCCTCTTGATGTAGCCCTAAGCAGTGACTGGCGAGAAACACTTTCATGGAAAGGGGTTGCCAGGCTTCCCAAAATTACGAATCTCAAGAAATCTCAGCAAATATTTTTTCACCCAAACTGGATGCTACTTTCAGGTAATGATCAGTACACTAAGGCGACTTGGTTCCCCAAATGTCGTTCTTCTATGTTGAAGCGTTCGTTTCCAGTAACAGTTTGAATTTTTAGGTTTCACTCTGTTTTCTCCTATATTGATAGATGTATTTGGAACTCTAAATCCAACACGGTTTGTGCTAGCTTCTTGAAACTTGACACAATAAAGTAGTTTCACGTTCTATCTCTATGTTTTGTTTCCTCTTGATGTAGCCCTAAACAGTGACTGGCAAGAAACACTTTCATGGAAAGGGGTGGCTTCCCAAAATTACGAATCTCCAGAAATCTCAGCAAATATTTTTTCACCCAAACTGGATGATACTTTCAGGTAATGATCAGTACACTAAGGCGACTTGGTTCCCCAAATTTCGTTCTTCTATGTTGAAGCGTTCGTTTCCAGTAACAGTTTGAATTTTAGGTTTCACTCTGTTTTCTCCTATATTGATAGATGTATTTGGAACTCTAAATCCAACACGGTTTGTGCTAGCTTCTTGAAACTTGATACAATAAAGTAGTTTCACGTTCTATCTCTATGTTTTGTTTCCTCTTGATGTAGCCCTAACAGTGTCTGGCGAGAAACACTTTCATGGAAAGGGGTTGCCAGGCTTCCCAAATATACGAATCTCCAGAAATCTCAGGAAATATTTTTTCACCCAAATAGGATGATACTTTCAGGTAATGATCAGTACACTAAGGCGACTTGGTTCCCCAAATTTCGTTCTTCTATGTTGAAGCGTTCGTTTCCAGTAACAGTTTGAATTTTTAGGTTTCACTCTGTTTTCTCCTATATTGATAGATGTATTTGGAAGTCTAAATCCAACACGGTTTGTGCTAGCTTCTTGAAACTTGACACAATAAAGTAGTTTCACGTTCTATCTCTATGTTGTGTTTCCTCTTGATGTAGCCCTAAGCAGTGACTGGCGAGAAAGACTTTCATGGAAAGGGGTTGCCAGGCTACCCAAAATTACGAATCTCCAGAAATCTCAGCAAATATTTTTTCACCCAAACTGGATGATACTTTCAGGTAATGATCAGTACACTAAGGCGACTTGGTTCCCCAAATTTCGTTCTTCTATGTTGAAGCGTTCGTTTCCAGTAACAGTTTGAATTTTTAGGTTTCACTCTGTTTTCTCCTATATTGATAGATGTATTTGGAACTCTAAATCCAACACGGTTTGTGCTAGCTTCTTCAAACTTGACACAATAAAGTAGTTTCACGTTCTATCACTATGTTTTGTTTCCTCTTGATGTAGCCCTAAGCAGTGACTGGTGAGAAACACTTTCATGGAAAGGGGTTGCCAGGCTTCCCAAAATTACGAAACTCCAGAAATCTCAGCAAATATTTTTTCACCCAAACTGGATAATACTTTCAGGTAATGATCAGTACACTAAGGCGAATTGGTTCCCCAAATTTCGTTCTTCTATGTTGAAGCGTTCGTTTCCAGTAACAGTTTGAATTTTTAGGTTTCACTCTGTTTTCTCCTATATTGATAGATGTATTTGGAACTCTAAATCCAACACGGTTTGTGCTAGCTTCTTGAAACTTGACACAATAAAGTAGTTTCACGTTCTATCTCTATGTTTTGTTTCCTCTTGATGTAGCCCTAAGCAGTGACTGGCGAGAAACACTTTCATGGAAAGGGGTTGCCAGGCTTCCCAAAATTACGAATCTCCAGAAATCTCAGCAAATATTTTTTCACCCAAACTGGATGCTACTTTCAGGTAATGATCAGTACACTAAGGCCACTTGGTTCCCCAAATGTCGTTCTTCTATGTTGAAGCGTTCGTTTCCAGTAACAGTTTGAATTTTTAGGTTTCACTCTGTTTTCTCCTATATTGATAGATGTATTTGGAACTCTAAATCCAACACGGTTTGTGCTAGCTTCTTGAAACTTGACACAATAAAGTAGTTTCACGTTCTATCTCTATGTTTTGTTTCCTCTTGATGTAGCCCTAAGCAGTGACTGACGAGAAACACTTTCATGGAAAGGGGTTGCCAGGCTTCCCAAAATTACGAATCTCCAGAAATCTCAGGAAATATTTTTTCACCCAACCTGGATGATACTTTCAGGTAATGATCAGTACACTAAGGCGACTTGTTCCCCAAATTTCGTTTTTCTATGATGAAGCGTTCGTTTCCAGTAACAGTTTGAATTTTTAGGTTTCACTCTGTTTTCTCCTATATTGATAGATGTATTTGGAACTCTAAATCCAACACAGTTTGTGCTAGCTTCTTGAAACTTGACACAATAAAGTAGTTTCACGTTCTATCTCTATGTTTTGTTTCCTCTTGATGTAGCCCTAAGCAGTGACTGGCGAGAAACACTTTCATGGAAAGGGGTTGCCAGGCTTCCCAAAATTACGAATCTCCAGAAATCTCAGCAAATATTTTTTCACCCAAACTGGATGATACTTTCAGGTAATGATCAGTACACTAAGGCGACTTGGTTCCACAAATTTCGTTCTTCTATGATGAAGCGTTCGTTTCCAGTAACAGTTTGAATTTTTAGGTTTCACTCTGTTTTCTCCTTTATTGATAGATGTATTTGGAACTCTGAATCCAACACGGTTTGTGCTAGCTTCTTGAAACTTGACACAATAAAGTAGTTTCACGTTCTATCTCTATGTTTTGTTTCCTCTTGATGTAGCCCTAACAGTGACTGGCGAGAAACACTTTCATGGAAAGGGGTTGCCAGGCTTCTCAAATATATGAATCTCCAGAAATCTCAGGAAATATTTTTTCACCCAAACAGGATGATGCTTTCAGGTAATGATCAGTACACTAAGGCGACTTGGTTCACCAAATTTCGTTTTTCTATGTTAAAGCGTTCGTTTCCAGTAACAGTTTGAATTTTTAGGTTTCACTCTGTTTTCTCCTATATTGATATATGTATTTGGAAGTCTAAATCCAACACGGTTTGTGCTAGCTTCTTGAAACTTGACACAATAAAGTAGTTTCACGTTCTATCTCTATGTTTTGTTTCCTCTTGATGTAGCCCTAAGCAGTGACTGGCGAGAAACACTTTCATGGAAAGGGGTTGCCAGGCTTCCCAAAATTACGAATCTCCTGAAATCTCAGCAAATATTTTTTCACCCAAACTGGATGATACTTTCAGGTAATGATCAGTACACTAAGGCGACTTGGTTCCCCAAATTTCGTTCTTCTATGTTGAAGCGTTCGTTTCCAGTAACAGTTTGAATTTTTAGGTTTCACTCTGTTTTCTCCTATATTGATAGATGTATTTGGAACTCTAAATCCAACACGGTTTGTGCTAGCTTCTTCAAACTTGACACAATAAAGTAGTTTCACGTTCTATCACTATGTTTTGTTTCCTCTTGATGTAGCCCTAAGCAGTGACTGGTGAGAAACACTTTCATGGAAAGGGGTTGCCAGGCTTCCCAAAATTACGAAACTCCAGAAATCTCAGCAAATATTTTTTCACCCAAACTGGATAATACTTTCAGGTAATGATCAGTACACTAAGGCGAATTGGTTCCCCAAATTTCGTTCTTCTATGTTGAAGCGTTCGTTTCCAGTAACAGTTTGAATTTTTAGGTTTCACTCTGTTTTCTCCTATATTGATAGATGTATTTGGAACTCTAAATCCAACACGGTTTGTGCTAGCTTCTTGAAACTTGACACAATAAAGTAGTTTCACGTTCTATCTCTATGTTTTGTTTCCTCTTGATGTAGCCCTAACAGTGACTGGCGAGAAACACTTTCATGGAAAGGGGTTGCCAGGCTTCCCAAAATTACGAATCTCCAGAAATCTCAGCAAATATTTTTTCACCCAAACTGGATGATACTTTCAGGTAATGATCAGTACACTAAGGCGACTTGGTTCCCCAAATGTCGTTCTTCTATGTTGAAGCGTTCGTTTCCAGTAATAGTTTGAATTTTTAGGTTTCACTCTGTTTTCTCCTATATTGATAGATGTATTTGGAACTCTAAATCCAACACGGTTTGTGCTAGCTTCTTGAAACTTGACACAATAAAGTAGTTTCACGTTCTATCTCTATGTTTTGTTTCCTCTTGATGTAGCCCTAAGCAGTGACTGACGAGAAACACTTTCATGGAAAGGGGTTGCCAGGCTTCCCAAAATTACGAAACTCCAGAAATCTCAGCAAATATTTTTTCACCCAAACTGGATAATACTTTCAGGTAATGATCAGTACACTAAGGCGAATTGGTTCCCCAAATTTCGTTCTTCTATGTTGAAGCGTTCGTTTCCAGTAACAGTTTGAATTTTTAGGTTTCACTCTGTTTTCTCCTATATTGATAGATGTATTTGGAACTCTAAATCCAACACGGTTTGTGCTAGCTTCTTGAAACTTGACACAATAAAGTAGTTTCACGTTCTATCTCTATGTTTTGTTTCCTCTTGATGTAGCCCTAAGCAGTGACTGGCGAGAAACACTTTCATGGAAAGGGGTTGCCAGGCTTCCCAAAATTACGAATCTCAAGAAATCTCAGCAAATATTTTTTCACCCAAACTGGATGCTACTTTCAGGTAATGATCAGTACACTAAGGCGACTTGGTTCCCCAAATGTCGTTCTTCTATGTTGAAGCGTTCGTTTCCAGTAACAGTTTGAATTTTTAGGTTTCACTCTGTTTTCTCCTATATTGATAGATGTATTTGGAACTCTAAATCCAACACGGTTTGTGCTAGCTTCTTGAAACTTGACACAATAAAGTAGTTTCACGTTCTATCTCTATGTTTTGTTTCCTCTTGATGTAGCCCTAAACAGTGACTGGCAAGAAACACTTTCATGGAAAGGGGTGGCTTCCCAAAATTACGAATCTCCAGAAATCTCAGCAAATATTTTTTCACCCAAACTGGATGATACTTTCAGGTAATGATCAGTACACTAAGGCGACTTGGTTCCCCAAATTTCGTTCTTCTATGTTGAAGCGTTCGTTTCCAGTAACAGTTTGAATTTTAGGTTTCACTCTGTTTTCTCCTATATTGATAGATGTATTTGGAACTCTAAATCCAACACGGTTTGTGCTAGCTTCTTGAAACTTGATACAATAAAGTAGTTTCACGTTCTATCTCTATGTTTTGTTTCCTCTTGATGTAGCCCTAACAGTGTCTGGCGAGAAACACTTTCATGGAAAGGGGTTGCCAGGCTTCCCAAATATACAAATCTCCAGAAATCTCAGGAAATATTTTTTCACCCAAATAGGATGATACTTTCAGGTAATGATCAGTACACTAAGGCGACTTGGTTCCCCAAATTTCGTTCTTCTATGTTGAAGCGTTCGTTTCCAGTAACAGTTTGAATTTTTAGGTTTCACTCTGTTTTCTCCTATATTGATAGATGTATTTGGAAGTCTAAATCCAACACGGTTTGTGCTAGCTTCTTGAAACTTGACACAATAAAGTAGTTTCACGTTCTATCTCTATGTTGTGTTTCCTCTTGATGTAGCCCTAAGCAGTGACTGGCGAGAAACACTTTCATGGAAAGGGGTTGCCAGGCTTCCCAAAATTACGAATCTCCAGAAATCTCAGCAAATATTTTTTCACCCAAACTGGATGATACTTTCAGGTAATGATCAGTACACTAAGGCGACTTGGTTCCCCAAATTTCGTTCTTCTATGTTGAAGCGTTCGTTTCCAGTAACAGTTTGAATTTTAGGTTTCACTCTGTTTTCTCTTATATTGATAGATGTATTTGGAACTCTGAATCCAACAAGGTTTGTGCTAGGTTCTTGAAACTTGACACAATAAAGTAGTTTCACGTTCTCTCTCTATGTTTTGTTTCCTCTTGATGTAGCCCTAACAGTGACTGGCGAGAAACACTTTCATGGAAAGGGGTTGCCAGGCTTCCCAAATATATGAATCTCCAGAAATCTCAGGAAATATTTTTTCACTAAACAGGCTGATACTTTCAGGTAATGATCAGTACACTAAGGCGACTTGGTTCCCCAAATTTCGTTTTTCTATGTTAAAGCGTTCGTTTCCAGTAACAGTTTGAATTTTTAGGTTTCACTCTGTTTTCTCCTATATTGATAGATGTATTTGGAAGTCTAAATCCAACAGGGTTTGTGCTAGCTTCTTGAAACTTGACACAATAAAGTAGGTTCACGTTCTATCTCTATGTTTTTTTTCCTCTTGATGTAGCCCTAAGCAGTGACTGGCGAGAAACACTTTCATGGAAAGGGGTTGCCAGGCTTCCCAAAATTACGAATCTCCAGAAATCTCAGCAAATATTTTTTCACCCAAACTGGATGCTACTTTCAGGTAATGATCAGTACACTAAGGCGACTTGGTTCCCCAAATGTCGTTCTTCTATGTTGAAGCGTTCGTTTCCAGTAACAGTTTGAATTTTTAGGTTTCACTCTGTTTTCTCCTATATTGATAGAGGTATTTGGAACTCTAAATCCAACACGGTTTGTGCTAGCTTCTTGAAACTTGACACAATAAAGTAGTTTCACGTTCTATCTCTATGTTTTGTTTCCTCTTGATGTAGCCCTAAGCAGTGACTGACGAGAAACACTTTCATGGAAAGGGGTTGCCAGGCTTCCCAAAATTACGAATCTCCAGAAATCTCAGGAAATATTTTTTCACCCAACCTGGATGATACTTTCAGGTAATGATCAGTACACTAAGGCGACTTGTTCCCCAAATTTCGTTTTTCTATGTTGAAGCGTTCGTTTCCAGTAACAGTTTGAATTTTTAGGTTTCACTCTGTTTTCTCCTATATTGATAGATGTATTTGGAACTCTAAATCCAACACAGTTTGTGCTAGCTTCTTGAAACTTGACACAATAAAGTAGTTTCACGTTCTATCTCTATGTTTTGTTTCCTCTTGATGTAGCCCTAATCAGTGACTGGCGAGAAACACTTTCATGGAAAGGGGTTGCCAGGCTTCCCAAAATTACGAATCTCCAGAAATCTCAGCAAATATTTTTTCACCCAAACTGGATGATACTTTCAGGTAATGATCAGTACACTAAGGCGACTTGGTTCCACAAATTTCGTTCTTCTATGATGAAGCGTTCGTTTCCAGTAACAGTTTGAATTTTTAGGTTTCACTCTGTTTTCTCCTTTATTGATAGATGTATTTGGAACTCTGAATCCAACACGGTTTGTGCTAGCTTCTTGAAACTTGACACAATAAAGTAGTTTCACGTTCTATCTCTATGTTTTGTTTCCTCTTGATGTAGCCCTAACAGTGACTGGCGAGAAACACTTTCATGGAAAGGGGTTGCCAGGCTTCTCAAATATATGAATCTCCAGAAATCTCAGGAAATATTTTTTCACCCAAACAGGATGATGCTTTCAGGTAATGATCAGTACACTAAGGCGACTTGGTTCACCAAATTTCGTTTTTCTATGTTAAAGCGTTCGTTTCCAGTAACAGTTTGAATTTTTAGGTTTCACTCTGTTTTCTCCTATATTGATATATGTATTTGGAAGTCTAAATCCAACACGGTTTGTGCTAGCTTCTTGAAACTTGACACAATAAAGTAGTTTCACGTTCTATCTCTATGTTTTGTTTCCTCTTGATGTAGCCCTAAGCAGTGACTGGCGAGAAACACTTTCATGGAAAGGGGTTGCCAGGCTTCCCAAAATTACGAATCTCCTGAAATCTCAGCAAATATTTTTTCACCCAAACTGGATGATACTTTCAGGTAATGATCAGTACACTAAGGCGACTTGGTTCCCCAAATTTCGTTCTTCTATGTTGAAGCGTTCGTTTCCAGTAACAGTTTGAATTTTTAGGTTTCACTCTGTTTTCTCCTATATTGATATATGTATTTGGAAGTCTAAATCCAACACGGTTTGTGCTAGCTTCTTGAAACTTGACACAATAAAGTAGTTTCACGTTCTATCTCTATGTTTTGTTTCCTCTTGATGTAGCCCTAAGCAGTGACTGGCGAGAAACACTTTCATGGAAAGGGGTTGCCAGGCTTCCCAAAATTACGAATCTCCAGAAATCTCAGCAAATATTTTTTCACCCAAACTGGATGATACTTTCAGGTAATGATCAGTACACTAAGGCGACTTGGTTCCCCAAATTTCGTTCTTCTATGTTGAAGCGTTCGTTTCCAGTAACAGTTTGAATTTTTAGGTTTCACTCTGTTTTCTCCTATATTGATAGATGTATTTGGAACTCTAAATCCAACACGGTTTGTGCTAGCTTCTTCAAACTTGACACAATAAAGTAGTTTCACGTTCTATCACTATGTTTTGTTTCCTCTTGATGTAGCCCTAAGCAGTGACTGGTGAGAAACACTTTCATGGAAAGGGGTTGCCAGGCTTCCCAAAATTACGAAACTCCAGAAATCTCAGCAAATATTTTTTCACCCAAACTGGATAATACTTTCAGGTAATGATCAGTACACTAAGGCGAATTGGTTCCCCAAATTTCGTTCTTCTATGTTGAAGCGTTCGTTTCCAGTAACAGTTTGAATTTTTAGGTTTCACTCTGTTTTCTCCTATATTGATAGATGTATTTGGAACTCTAAATCCAACACGGTTTGTGCTAGCTTCTTGAAACTTGACACAATAAAGTAGTTTCACGTTCTATCTCTATGTTTTGTTTCCTCTTGATGTAGCCCTAAGCAGTGACTGGCGAGAAACACTTTCATGGAAAGGGGTTGCCAGGCTTCCCAAAATTACGAATCTCCAGAAATCTCAGCAAATATTTTTTCACCCAAACTGGATGCTACTTTCAGGTAATGATCAGTACACTAAGGCGACTTGGTTCCCCAAATGTCGTTCTTCTATGTTGAAGCGTTCGTTTCCAGTAAGGGTTTGAATTTTTAGGTTTCACTCTGTTTTCTCCTATATTGATAGATGTATTTGGAACTCTAAATCCAACACGGTTTGTGCTAGCTTCTTGAAACTTGACACAATAAAGTAGTTTCACGTTCTATCTCTATGTTTTGTTTCCTCTTGATGTAGCCCTAAGCAGTGACTGACGAGAAACACTTTCATGGAAAGGGGTTGCCAGGCTTCCCAAAATTACGAATCTCCAGAAATCTCAGGAAATATTTTTTCACCCAACCTGGATGATACTTTCAGGTAATGATCAGTACACTAAGGCGACTTGTTCCCCAAATTTCGTTTTTCTATGTTGAAGCGTTCGTTTCCAGTAACAGTTTGAATTTTTAGGTTTCACTCTGTTTTCTCCTATATTGATAGATGTATTTGGAACTCTAAATCCAACACGGTTTGTGCTAGCTTCTTGAAACTTGACACAATAAAGTAGTTTCACGTTCTATCTCTATGTTTTGTTTCCTCTTGATGTAGCCCTAAGCAGTGACTGGCGAGAAACACTTTCATGGAAAGGGGTTGCCAGGCTTCCCAAAATTACGAATCTCCAGAAATCTCAGCAAATATTTTTTCACCCAAACTGGATGATACTTTCAGGTAATGATCAGTACACTAAGGCGACTTGGTTCCCCAAATTTCGTTCTTCTATGTTGAAGCGTTCGTTTCCAGTAACAGTTTGAATTTTTAGGTTTCACTCTGTTTTCTCCTATATTGATAGATGTATTTGGAACTCTAAATCCAACACGGTTTGTGCTAGCTTCTTCAAACTTGACACAATAAAGTAGTTTCACGTTCTATCACTATGTTTTGTTTCCTCTTGATGTAGCCCTAAGCAGTGACTGGTGAGAAACACTTTCATGGAAAGGGGTTGCCAGGCTTCCCAAAATTACGAAACTCCAGAAATCTCAGCAAATATTTTTTCACCCAAACTGGATAATACTTTCAGGTAATGATCAGTACACTACGGCGAATTGGTTCCCCAAATTTCGTTCTTCTATGTTGAAGCGTTCGTTTCCAGTAACAGTTTGAATTTTTAGGTTTCACTCTGTTTTCTCCTATATTGATAGATGTATTTGGAACTCTAAATCCAACACGGTTTGTGCTAGCTTCTTGAAACTTGACACAATAAAGTAGTTTCACGTTCTATCTCTATGTTTTGTTTCCTCTTGATGTAGCCCTAAGCAGTGACTGGCGAGAAACACTTTCATGGAAAGGGGTTGCCAGGCTTCCCAAAATTACGAATCTCCAGAAATCTCAGCAAATATTTTTTCACCCAAACTGGATGCTACTTTCAGGTAATGATCAGTACACTAAGGCGACTTGGTTCCCCAAATGTCGTTCTTCTATGTTGAAGCGTTCGTTTCCAGTAACAGTTTGAATTTTTAGGTTTCACTCTGTTTTCTCCTATATTGATAGATGTATTTGGAACTCTAAATCCAACACGGTTTGTGCTAGCTTCTTGAAACTTGACACAATAAAGTAGTTTCACGTTCTATCTCTATGTTTTGTTTCCTCTTGATATAGCACTAAGCAGTGACTGACGAGAAACACTTTCATGGAAAGGGGTTGCCAGGCTTCCCAAAATTACGAATCTCCAGAAATCTCAGGAAATATTTTTTCACCCAACCTGGATGATACTTTCAGGTAATGATCAGTACACTAAGGCGACTTGTTCCCAAATTTCGTTTTTCTATGTTGAAGCGTTCGTTTCCAGTAACAGTTTGAATTTTTAGGTTTCACTCTGTTTTCTCCTATATTGATAGATGTATTTGGAACTCTAAATCCAACACGGTTTGTGCTAGCTTCTTGAAACTTGACACAATAAAGTAGTTTCACGTTCTATCTCTATGTTTTGTTTCCTCTTGATGTAGCCCTAAGCAGTGACTGGCGAGAAACACTTTCATGGAAAGGGGTTGCCAGGCTTCCCAAAATTACGAATCTCCAGAAATCTCAGCAAATATTTTTTCACCCAAACTGGATGATACTTTCAGGTAATGATCAGTACACTAAGGCGACTTGGTTCCCCAAATTTCGTTCTTCTATGATGAAGCGTTCGTTTCCAGTAACAGTTTGAATTTTTAGGTTTCACTCTGTTTTCTCCTTTATTGATAGATGTATTTGGAACTCTGAATCCAACACGGTTTGTGCTAGCTTCTTGAAACTTGACACAATAAAGTAGTTTCACGTTCTATCTCTATGTTTTGTTTCCTCTTGATGTAGCCCTAAGGAGTGACTGACGAGAAACACTTTCATGGAAAGGGGTTGCCAGGCTTCCCAAAATTACGAATCTCCAGAAATCTCAGCAAATATTTTTTCACCCAAACTGGATAATACTTTCAGGTAATGATCAGTACATTAAGGCGAATTTGTTCCCCAAATTTCGTTCTTCTATGTTGAAGCGTTCGTTTCCAGTAACAGTTTGAATTTTTAGGTTTCACTCTGTTTTCTCCTATATTGATAGATGTATTTGGAACTCTAAATCCAACACGGTTTGTGCTAGCTTCTTGAAACTTGACACAATAAAGTAGTTTCACGTTCTATCTCTATGTTTTGTTTCCTCTTGATGTAGCCCTAAGCAGTGACTGGCGAGAAACACTTTCATGGAAAGGGGTTGCCAGGCTTCCCAAAATTACGAATCTCCAGAAATCTCAGCAAATATTTTTTCACCCAAACTGGATGATACTTTCAGGTAATGATCAGTACACTAAGGCGACTTGGTTCCCCAAATTTCGTTCTTCTATGTTGAAGCGTTCGTTTCCAGTAACAGTTTGAATTTTTAGGTTTCACTCTGTTTTCTCCTATATTGATAGATGTATTTGGAAGTCTAAATCCAACACGGTTTGTGCTAGCTTCTTGAAACTTGACACAATAAAGTAGTTTCACGTTCTATCTCTATGTTTTGTTTCCTCTTGATGTAGCCCTAAGCAGTGACTGGCGAGAAACACTTTCATGGAAAGGGGTTGCCAGGCTTCCCAAAATTACGAATCTCCAGAAATCTCAGCAAATATTTTTTCACCCAAACTGGATGATACCTTCAGGTAATGATCAGTACACTAAGGCGACTTGGTTCCCCAAATGTCGTTCTTCTATGTTGAAGCGTTCGTTTCCAGTAACAGTTTGAATTTTTAGGTTTCACTCTGTTTTCTCCTATATTGATAGATGTATTTGGAACTCTAAATCCAACACGGTTTGTGCTAGCTTCTTGAAACTTGACACAATAAAGTAGTTTCACGTTCTATCTCTATGTTTTGTTTCCTCTTGATGTAGCCCTAAGCAGTGACTGGTGAGAAACACTTTCATGGAAAGGGGTTGTCAGGCTTCCCAAAATTACGAAACTCCAGAAATCTCAGCAAACATTTTTTCACCCAAACTGGATAATACTTTCAGGTAATGATCAGTACACTAAGGCGAATTGGTTCCCCAAATTTCGTTCTTCTATGTTGAAGCGTTCGTTTCCAGTAACAGTTTGAATTTTTAGGTTTCACTCTGTTTTCTCCTATATTGATAGATGTATTTGGAACTCTAAATCCAACACGGTTTGTGCTAGCTTCTTGAAACTTGACACAATAAAGTAGTTTCACGTTCTATCTCTATGTTTTGTTTCCTCTTGATGTAGCCCTAAGCAGTGACTGGCGAGAAACACTTTCATGGAAAGGGGTTGCCTGGCTTCCCAAAATTACGAATCTCCAGAAATCTCAGCAAATATTTTTTCACCCAAACTGGATGATACTTTCAGGTAATGATCAGTACACTAAGGCGACTTGGTTCCCCAAATTTCGTTCTTCTATGTTCAAGCGTTCGTTTCCAGTAACAGTTTGAATTTTTAGGTTTCACTCTGTTTTCTCCTATATTGATAGATGTATTTGGAATTCTAAATCCAACACGGTTTGTGCTAGCTTCTTGAAACTTGACACAATAAAGTAGTTTCACGTTCTATCTCTATGTTTTGTTTCCTCTTGATGTAGCCCTAAGCAGTGACTGGCGAGAAACACTTTCATGGAAAGGGGTTGCCAGGCTTCCCAAAATTACGAATCTCCAGAAATCTCAGCAAATATTTTTTCACCCAAACTGGATGCTACTTTCAGGTAATGATCAGTACACTAAGGCGACTTGGTTCCCCAAATGTCGTTCTTCTATGTTGAAGCGTTCGTTTCCAGTAACAGTTTGAATTTTTAGGTTTCACTCTGTTTTCTCCTATATTGATAGATGTATTTGGAACTCTGAATCCAACAAGGTTTGTGCTAGGTTCTTGAAACTTGACACAATAAAGTAGTTTCACGTTCTATCTCTATGTTTTGTTTCCTCTTGATGTAGCCCTAACAGTGACTGGCGAGAAACACTTTCATGGAAAGGGGTTGCCAGGCTTCTCAAATATATGAATCTCCAGAAATCTCAGGAAATATTTTTTCACCCAAACAGGATGATGCTTTCAGGTAATGATCAGTACACTAAGGCGACTTGGTTCACCAAATTTCGTTTTTCTATGTTAAAGCGTTCGTTTCCAGTAACAGTTTGAATTTTTAGGTTTCACTCTGTTTTCTCCTATATTGATATATGTATTTGGAAGTCTAAATCCAACACGGTTTGTGCTAGCTTCTTGAAACTTGACACAATAAAGTAGTTTCACGTTCTATCTCTATGTTTTGTTTCCTCTTGATGTAGCCCTAAGCAGTGACTGGCGAGAAACACTTTCATGGAAAGGGGTTGCCAGGCTTCCCAAAATTACGAATCTCCAGAAATCTCAGCAAATATTTTTTCACCCAAACTGGATGATACTTTCAGGTAATGATCAGTACACTAAGGCGACTTGGTTCCCCAAATGTCGTTCTTCTATGTTGAAGCGTTCGTTTCCAGTAACAGTTTGAATTTTTAGGTTTCACTCTGTTTTCTCCTATATTGATAGATGTATTTGGAACTCTAAATCCAACCCGGTTTGTGCTAGCTTCTTGAAACTTGACACAATAAAGTAGTTTCACGTTCTATCTCTATGTTTTGTTTCCTCTTGATGTAGCCCTAAGCAGTGACTGACGAGAAACACTTTCATGGAAAGGGGTTGCCAGGCTTCCCAAAATTACGAATCTCCAGAAATCTCAGCAAATATTTTTTCACCCAAACTGGATGATACTTTCAGGTAATGATCAGTACACTAAGGCCACTTGGTTCCCCGAATTTCGTTTTTCTATGTTGAAGCGTTCGTTTCCAGTAACAGTTTGAATTTTTAGGTTTCACTCTGTTTTCTCCTATATTGATAGATGTATTTGGAACTCTAAATCCAACACGGTTTGTGCTAGCTTCTTGAAACTTGACACAATAAAGTAGTTTCACGTTCTATCTCTATGTTTTGTTTCCTCTTGATGTAGCCCTAAGCAGTGACTGGCGAGAAACACTTTCATGGAAAGGGGTTGCCAGGCTTCCCAAAATTACGAATCTCCAGAAATCTCAGCAAATATTTTTTCACCCAAACTGGATGATACTTTCAGGTAATGATCAGTACACTAAGGCGACTTGGTTCCCCAAATTTTGTTCTTCTATGTTGAAGCGTTCGTTTCCAGTAACAGTTTGAATTTTTAGGTTTCACTCTGTTTTCTCCTATATTGATAGATGTATTTGGAACTCTAAATCCAACACGGTTTGTGCTAGCTTCTTGAAACTTGACACAATAAAGTAGTTTCACGTTCTATCTCTATGTTTTCTTTCCTCTTGATGTAGCCCTAAGCAGTGACTGGCGAGAAACACTTTCATGGAAAGGGGTTGCCAGGATTCCCAAAATTACGAATCTCCAGAAATCTCAGCAAATATTTTTTCACCCAAACTGGATGATACTTTCAGGTAATGATCAGTACACTAAGGCGACTTGGTTCCCCAAATGTCGTTCTTCTATGTTGAAGCGTTCGTTTCCAGTAACAGTTTGAATTTTTAGGTTTCACTCTGTTTACTCCTATATTGATAGATGTATTTGGAACTCTAAATCCAACACGGTTTGTGCTAGCTTCTTGAAACTTGACACAATAAAGTAGTTTCACTTTCTATCTCTATGTTTTGTTTCCTCTTGATGTAGCCCTAAGCAGTGACTGATGAGAAACACTTTCATGGAAAGGGGTTGCCAGGCTTCCCAAAATTACGAATCTCCAGAAATCTCAGGAAATATTTTTTCACCGAAACAGGATGATACTTTCAGGTAATGATCAGTACACTAAGGCGACTTGGTTCCCCAAATTTCGTTTTTCTATGTTGAAGCGTTCGTTTCCAGTAACAGTTTGAATTTTTAGGTTTCACTCTGTTTTCTCCTATATTGATAGATGTATTTGGAACTCTAAATCCAACACGGTTTGTGCTAGCTTCTTGAAACTTGACACAATAAAGTAGTTTCACGTTCTATCTCTATGTTTTGTTTCCTCTTGATGTAGCCCTAAGCAGTGACTGGCGAGAAACACTTTCATGGAAAGGGGTTGCCAGGCTTCCCAAAATTACGAATCTCCAGAAATCTCAGCAAATATTTTTTCACCCAAACTGGATGATACTTTCAGGTAATGATCAGTACACTAAGGCGACTTAGTTCCCCAAATTTCGTTCTTCCATGATGAAGCGTTCTTTTCCAGTAACAGTTTGAATTTTTAGGTTTCACTCTGTTTTCTCCTTTATTGATAGATGTATTTGGAACTCTGAATCCAACACGGTTTGTGCTAGCTTCTTGAAACTTGACACAATAAAGTAGTTTCACGTTCTATCTCTACGTTTTGTTTCCTCTTGATGTAGCCCTAACAGTGACTGGCGAGAAACACTTTCATTGAAAGGGGTTGCCAGGCTTCCCAAATATACGAATCTGCAGAAATCTCAGGAAATATTTTTTCACCCAAACTGGATGATACTTTCAGGTAATGATCACTACACTAACGCGACTTGGTTCCCCAAATTTCGTTCTTCTATGTTTAAGCGTTCGTTTCCAGTAACAGTTTGAATTTTAGGTTTCACTCTGTTTTCTCCTATATTGATAGATGTATTTGGAACTCTAAATCCAACACGGTTTGTGCTAGCTTCTTGAAACTTGACACAATAAAGTAGTTTCACGTTCTATCTCTATGTTTTGTTTCCTCTTGATGTAGCCCTAAGCAGTGACTGGCGAGAAACACTTTCATGGAAAGGGGTTGCCAGGCTTCCCAAAATTACGAATCTCCAGAAATCTCAGCAAATATTTTTTCACCCAAACTGGATGATACTTTCAGGTAATGATCAGTACACTAAGGCGACTTGGTTCCCAAAATTTTGTTCTTCTATGTTGAAGCGTTCGTTTCCAGTAACAGTTTGAATTTTTAGGTTTCACTCTGTTTTCTCCTATATTGATAGATGTATTTGGAACTCTAAATCCAACACGGTTTGTGCTAGCTTCTTGAAACTTGACACAATAAAGTAGTTTCACGTTCTATCTCTATGTTTTGTTTCCTCTTGATGTAGCCCTAACAGTGACTGGCGAGAAACACTTTCATGGAAAGGGGTTGCCAGGCTTCCCAAATATATGAATCTCCAGAAATCTCAGGAAATATTTTTTCACCCAAACAGGATGATACTTTCAGGTAATGATCAGTACACTAAGGCGACTTGGTTCCCCAAATTTCGTTTTTCTATTTTGAAGCGTTCGTTTCCAGTAACAGTTTGAATTTTTAGGTTTCACTCTGTTTTCTCCTATATTGATAGATGTATTTGGAACTCCAAATCCAACACGGTTTGTGCTAGCTTCTTGAAACTTGACACAATAAAGTAGTTTCACGTTCTATCTCTATGTTTTGTTTCCTCTTGATGTAGCCCTAAGCAGTGACTGGCGAGAAACACTTTCATGGAAAGGGGTTGCCAGGCTTCCCAAAATTACGAATCTCCAGAAATCTCAGCAAATATTTTTTCACCCAAACAGGATGATACTTTCAGGTAATGATCAGTACACTAAGGCGACTTGGTTCCCCAAATGTCGTTCTTCTATGTTGAAGCGTTCGTTTCCAGTAACAGTTTGAATTTTTAGGTTTCACTCTGTTTTCTCCTATATTGATTGATGTATTTGGAACTCTAAATCCAACACGGTTTGTGCTAGCTTCTTGAAACTTGACACAATAAAGTAGTTTCACGTTCTATCTCTATGTTTTGTTTCCTCTTGATGTAGCCCTAACAGTGACTGGCGAGAAACACTTTCATGGAAAGGGGTTGCCAGGCTTCCCAAAATTACGAATCTCCAGAAATCTCAGGAAATATTTTTTCACCCAAAGAGGATGATACTTTCAGGTAATGATCAGTACACTAAGGCAACTTGGTTCCCCAAATTTCGTTTTTCTATGTTGAAGCGTTCGTTTCCAGTAACAGTTTGAATTTTTAGGTTTCACTCTGTTTTCTCCTATATTGATAGATGTATTTGGAACTCTAAATCCAACACGGTTTGTGCTAGCTTCTTGAAACTTGACACAATAAAGTAGTTTCACGTTCTATCTCTATGTTTTGTTTCCTCTTGATGTAGCCCTAACAGTGACTGGCGAGAAACACTTTCATGGAAAGGGGTTGCCAGGCTTCCCAAAATTACGAATCTCCAGAAATCTCAGGAAATATTTTTTCACCCAAACAGGATGATACTTTCAGGTAATGATCAGTACACTAAGGCGACTTGGTTCCCCAAATTTCGTTTTTCTATGTTGAAGCGTTCGTTTCCAGTAACAGTTTGAATTTTTAGGTTTCACTCTGTTTTCTCCTATATTGATAGATGTATTTGGAACTCTAAATCCAACACGGTTTGTGCTAGCTTCTTGAAACTTGACACAATAAAGTAGTTTCACGTTCTATCTCTATGTTTTGTTTCCTCTTGATGAAGCCCTAAGCAGTGACTGACGAGAAACACTTTCATGGAAAGGGGTTGCCAGGCTTCCCAAAATTACGAATCTCCAGAAATCTCAGGAAATATTTTTTCACCCAAACAGGATGATACTTTCAGGTAATGATCAGTACACTAAGGCGACTTGGTTTCCCAAATTTCGTTTTTCTATGTTGAAGAGTTCGTTTCCAATAACAGTTTGAATTTTAGGTTTCACTCTGTTTTCTCCTATATTGATAGATGTATTTGGAACTCTGAATCCAACAAGGTTTGTGCTAGCTTCTTGAAACTTGACACAATAAAGTAGTTTCACGTTCTATCTCTATGTTTTGTTTCCTCTTGATGTAGCCCTAAGCAGTGACTGGCGAGAAACACTTTCATGGAAAGGGGTTGCCAGGCTTCCCAAAATTACGAATCTCCAGAAATCTCAGCAAATATTTTTTCACCCAAACAGGATGATACTTTCAGGTAATGATCAGTACACTAAGGCGACTTGGTTCCCCAAATGTCGTTCTTCTATGTTGAAGCGTTCGTTTCCAGTAACAGTTTGAATTTTTAGGTTTCACTCTGTTTTCTCCTATATTGATTGATGTATTTGGAACTCTAAATCCAACACGGTTTGTGCTAGCTTCTTGAAACTTGACACAATAAAGTAGTTTCACGTTCTATCTCTATGTTTTGTTTCCTCTTGATGTAGCCCTAACAGTGACTGGCGAGAAACACTTTCATGGAAAGGGGTTGCCAGGCTTCCCAAAATTACGAATCTCCAGAAATCTCAGGAAATATTTTTTCACCCAAAGAGGATGATACTTTCAGGTAATGATCAGTACACTAAGGCAACTTGGTTCCCCAAATTTCGTTTTTCTATGTTGAAGCGTTCGTTTCCAGTAACAGTTTGAATTTTTAGGTTTCACTCTGTTTTCTCCTATATTGATAGATGTATTTGGAACTCTAAATCCAACACGGTTTGTGCTAGCTTCTTGAAACTTGACACAATAAAGTAGTTTCACGTTCTATCTCTATGTTTTGTTTCCTCTTGATGTAGCCCTAACAGTGACTGGCGAGAAACACTTTCATGGAAAGGGGTTGCCAGGCTTCCCAAAATTACGAATCTCCAGAAATCTCAGGAAATATTTTTTCACCCAAACAGGATGATACTTTCAGGTAATGATCAGTACACTAAGGCGACTTGGTTCCCCAAATTTCGTTTTTCTATGTTGAAGCGTTCGTTTCCAGTAACAGTTTGAATTTTTAGGTTTCACTCTGTTTTCTCCTATATTGATAGATGTATTTGGAACTCTAAATCCAACACGGTTTGTGCTAGCTTCTTGAAACTTGACACAATAAAGTAGTTTCACGTTCTATCTCTATGTTTTGTTTCCTCTTGATGAAGCCCTAAGCAGTGACTGACGAGAAACACTTTCATGGAAAGGGGTTGCCAGGCTTCCCAAAATTACGAATCTCCAGAAATCTCAGGAAATATTTTTTCACCCAAACAGGATGATACTTTCAGGTAATGATCAGTACACTAAGGCGACTTGGTTTCCCAAATTTCGTTTTTCTATGTTGAAGAGTTCGTTTCCAATAGCAGTTTGAATTTTAGGTTTCACTCTGTTTTCTCCTATATTGATAGATGTATTTGGAACTCTGAATCCAACAAGGTTTGTGCTAGGTTCTTGAAACTTGACACAATAAAGTAGTTTCACGTTCTATCTATATGTTTTGTTTCCTCTTGATGTAGCCCTAACAGTGACTGGCGAGAAACACTTTCATGGAAAGGGGTTGCCAGGCTTCCCAAAATTACGAATCTCCAGAAATCTCAGCAAATATTTTTTCACCCAAACTGGATGATACTTTCAGGTAATGATCAGTACACTAAGGCGACTTGGTTCCCCAAATTTCGTTCTTCTATGTTGAAGCGTTCGTTTCCAGTAACAGTTTGAATTTTTAGGTTTCACTCTGTTTTCTCCTATATTGATAGATGTATTTGGAAGTCTAAATCCAACACGGTTTGTGCAAGCTTCTTGAAACTTGACACAATAAAGTAGTTTCACGTTCTATCTCTAGGTTTTGTTTCTTCTTGATGTAGCCCTAAGCAGTGACTGGCGAGAAACACTTTCATGGAAAGGGGTTGCCAGGCTTCCCAAAATTACGAATCTCCAGATCTCAGCAAATATTTTTTCACCCAAACTGGATGATACTTTCAGGTAATGATCAGTACACTAAGGCGACTTGGTTCCCCAAATTTCGTTCTTCTATGTTGAAGCGTTCGTTTCCAAAAACAGTTTGAATTTTTAGGTTTCACTCTGTTTTCTCCTATATTGATAGATGTATTTGGAAGTCTAAATCCAACACGGTTTATGCTAGCTTCTTGAAACTTGACACAATAAAGTAGTTTCACGTTCTATCTCTATGTTTTGTTTCCTCTTGATGTAGCCCTAAGCAGTGACTGGCGAGAAACACTTTCATGGAAAGGGGTTGCCAGGCTTCCCAAAATTACGAATCTCCAGAAATCACAGCAAATATTTTTTCACCCAAACTGGATGATACTTTCAGGTAATGATCAGTACACTAAGGCGACTTGGTTCCCCAAATGTCGTTCTTCTATGTTGAAGCATTCGTTTCCAGTAACAGTTTGAATTTTTAGGTTTCACTCTGTTTCTCCTATATTGATAGATGTATTTGGAACTCTAAATCCAACACGGTTTGTGCTAGGTTCTTGAAACTTGACACAATAAAGTAGTTTCACGTTCTATCTCTATGTTTTGTTTCCTCTTGATGTAGCCCTAAGCAGTGACTGGCGAGAAACACTTTCATGGAAAGGGGTTGCCAGGCTTCCCAAATATATGAATCTCCAGAAATCTCAGGAAATATTTTTTCACCCAAACTGGATGATACTTTCAGGTAATGATCAGTACACTAAGGCGACTTGGTTACCCAAACTTCGTTTTTCTATGTTAAAGCGTTCGTTTCCAGTAACAGTTTGAATTTTTAGGTTTCACTCTGTTTTCTCCTATATTGATAGATGTATTTGGAAGTCTAAATCCAACACGGTTTGTGCTAGCTTCTTGAAACTTGACACAATAAAGTAGTTTCACGTTCTATCTCTATGTTTTGTTTCCTCTTGATGTAGCCCTAAGCAGTGACTGGCGAGAAACACTTTCATGGAAAGGGGTTGCCAGGCTTCCCAAAATTACGAATCTCCAGAAATCTCAGCAAATATTTTTTCACCCAAACTGGATGACACTTTCAGGTAATGATCACTACACTAAGGCGACTTGGTTCCCCAAATGTCGTTCTTCTATGTTGAAGCGTTCGTTTCCAGTAACAGTTTGAATTTTTAGGTTTCACTCTGTTTTCTCCTATATTGATAGATATATTTGGAAGTCTAAATCCAACACGGTTTGTGCTAGCTTCTTGAAACTTGACACAATAAAGTAGTTTCACGTTCTATCTCTATGTTTTGTTTCCTCTTGATGTAGCCCTAAGCAGTGACTGGCGAGAAACACTTTCATGGAAAGGGGTTGCCAGGCTTCCCAAAATTACGAATCTCCAGAAATCTCAGCAAATATTTTTTGACCCAAACTGGATGATACTTTCAGGTAATGATCAGTACACTAAGGCGACTTGGTTCCCCAAATTTCGTTCTTCTATGTTGAAGCGTTCGTTTCCAGTAACAGTTTGAACTTTTAGGTTTCACTCTGTTTTCTCCTATATTGATAGATGTATTTGGAAGTCTAAATCCAACACGGTTTGTGCTAGCTTCTTGAAACTTGACACAATAAAGTAGTTTCACGTTCTATCTCTATGTTTTGTTTCCTCTTGATGTAGCCCTAAGCAGTGACTGGCGAGAAACACTTTCATGGAAAGGGGTTGCCAGGCTTCCCAAAATTACGAATCTCCAGAAATCTCAGCAAATATTTTTTCACCCAAACAGGATGATACTTTCAGGTAATGATCAGTACACTAAGGCGACTTGGTTCCCCAAATTTCGTTCTTCTATGTTGAAGCGTTCGTTTCCAGTAACAGTTTGAATTTTTAGGTTTCACTCTGTTTTCTCCTATATTGATAGATGTATTTGGAACTCTAAATCCAACACGGTTTGTGCTAGCTTCTTGAAACTTGACACAATAAAGTAGTTTCACGTTCTATCTCTATGTTTTGTTTCCTCTTGATGTAGCCCTAAGCAGTGACTGGCGAGAAACACTTTCATGGAAAGGGGTTGCCAGGCTTCCCAAAATTACGAATCTCCAGAAATCTCAGCAAATATTTTTTCACCCAAACAGGATGATACTTTCAGGTAATGATCAGTACACTAAGGCGACTTGGTTCCCCAAATTTCGTTATTCTATGTTGAAGCGTTCGTTTCCAGTAACAGTTTGAATTTTTAGGTTTCACTCTGTTTTCTCCTATATTGATAGATGTATTTGGAACTCTAAATCCAACACGGTTTGTGCTAGCTTCTTGAAACTTGACACAATAAAGTAGTTTCACGTTCTATCTCTATGTTTTGTTTCCTCTTGATGTAGCCCTAAGCAGTGACTGGCAAGAAACACTTTCATGGAAAGGGGTTGCCAGGCTTCCCAAAATTACGAATCTCCAGAAATCTCAGCAAATATTTTTTCACCCAAACTGGATGATACTTTCAGGTAATGATCAGTACACTAAGGCGACTTGGTTCCCCAAATTTCGTTCTTTTATGTTGAAGCGTTCGTTTCCAGTAACAGTTTGAATTTTAGGTTTCACTCTGTTTTCTCCTATATTGATAGATGTATTTGGAACTCTAAATCCAACACGGTTTGTGCTAGCTTCTTGAAACTTGATACAATAAAGTAGTTTCACGTTCTATCTCTATGTTTTGTTTCCTCTTGATGTAGCCCTAACAGTGTCTGGCGAGAAACACTTTCATGGAAAGGGGTTGCCAGGCTTCCCAAATATACGAATCTCCAGAAATCTCAGCAAATATTTTTTCACCCAAACAGGATGATACTTTCAGGTAATGATCAGTACACTAAGGCGACTTGGTTCCCCAAATTTCGTTCTTCTATGTTGAAGCGTTCGTTTCCAGTAACAGTTTGAATTTTAGGTTTCACTCTGTTTTCTCCTATATTGATAGATGTATTTGGAACTCTGAATCCAACAAGGTTTGTGCTAGGTTCTTGAAACTTGACACAATAAAGTAGTTTCACGTTCTCTCTCTATGTTTTGTTTCCTCTTGATGTAGCCCTAACAGTGACTGGCGAGAAACACTTTCATGGAAAGGGGTTGCCAGGCTTCCCAAATATATGAATCTCCAGAAATCTCAGGAAATATTTTTTCACCAAACAGGATGATACTTTCAGGTAATGATCAGTACACTAAGGCGACTTGTTCCCCAAATTTCGTTTTTCTATGTTAAAGCGTTCGTTTCCAGTAACAGTTTGAATTTTTAGGTTTCACTCTGTTTTCTCCTATATTGATAGATGTATTTGGAAGTCTAAATCCAACAGGGTTTGTGCTAGCTTCTTGAAACTTGACACAATAAAGTAGTTTCACGTTCTATCTCTCTGTTTTGTTTCCTCTTGATGTAGCCCTAAGCAGTGACTGTCGAGAAACACTTTCATGGAAAGGGGTTGCCAGGCTTCCCAAAATTACGAATCTCCAGAAATCTCAGCAAATATTTTTTCACCCAAACTGGATGACACTTTCAGGTAATGATCAGTACACTAAGGCGACTTGGTTCCCCAAATTTCGTTCTTCTATGTTGAAGCGTTTGTTTCCAGTAACAGTTTGAATTTTTAGGTTTCACTCTGTTTTCTCCTATATTGATAGATGTATTTGGAACTCTAAATCCAACACGTTTTGTGCTAGCTTCTTGAAACTTGACACAATAAAGTAGTTTCACGTTCTATCTCTATGTTTTGTTTCCTCTTTTTGTAGCCCTAAGCAGTGACTGGCGAGAAACACTTTCATGGAAAGGGGATGTCAGGCTTCCCAAAATTACGAATCTCCAGAAATCTCAGCAAATATTTTTTCACCCAAACAGGATGATACTTTCAGGTAATGATCAGTACACTAAGGCGACTTGGTTCCCCAAATTTCGTTCTTCTATGTTGAAGCGTTCGTTTCCAGTAACAGTTTGAATTTTTAGGTTTCACTCTGTTTTCTCCTATATTGATAGATGTATTTGGAAGTCTAAATCCAACACGGTTTATGCTAGCTTCTTGAAACTTGACACAATAAAGTAGTTTCACGTTCTATCTCTATGTTTTGTTTCCTCTTGATGTAGCCCTAAGCAGTGACTGGCGAGAAACACTTTCATGGAAAGGGGTTGCCAGGCTTCCCAAAATTACGAATCAACAGAAATCACAGCAAATATTTTTTCACCCAAACTGGATGATACTTTCAGGTAATGATCAGTACACTAAGGCGACTTGGTTCCCCAAATGTCGTTCTTCTATGTTGAAGCATTCGTTTCCAGTAACAGTTTGAATTTTTAGGTTTCACTCTGTTTTCTCCTATATTGATAGATGTATTTGGAACTCTAAATCCAACACGGTTTGTGCTAGGTTCTTGAAACTTGACACAATAAAGTAGTTTCACGTTCTATCTCTATGTTTTGTTTCCTCTTGATGTAGCCCTAACAGTGACTGGCGAGAAACACTTTCATGGAAAGGGGTTGCCAGGCTTCCCAAATATATGAATCTCCAGAAATCTCAGGAAATATTTTTTCACCCAAAGAGGATGATACTTTCAGGTAATGATCAGTACAGTAAGGCGACTTGGTTCCCCAAATTTTGTTTTTCTATGTTAAAGCGTTCGTTTCCAGTAACAGTTTGAATTTTTAGGTTTCACTCTGTTTTCTCCTATATTGATAGATGTACTTGGAAGTCTAAATCCAACACGGTTTGTGCTAGCTTCTTGAAACTTGACACAATAAAGTAGTTTCACGTTCTATCTCTATGTTTTGTTTCCTCTTGATGTAGCCCTAAGCAGTGACTGGCGAGAAACACTTTCATGGAAAGGGGTTGCCAGGCTTCCCAAAATTACGAATCTCCAGAAATCTCAGCAAATATTTTTTCACCCAAACTGGATGATACTTTCAGGTAATGATCAGTACACTAAGGCGACTTGGTCCCCAAATTTCGTTCTTCTATGTTGAAGCGTTCGTTTCCAGTAACAGTTTGAATTTTTAGGTTTCACTCTGTTTTCTCCTATATTGATAGATGTATTTGGAAGTCTAAATCCAACACGGTTTGTGCAAGCTTCTTGAAACTTGACACAATAAAGTAGTTTCACGTTCTATCTCTAGGTTTTGTTTCTTCTTGATGTAGCCCTAAGCAGTGACTGGCGAGAAACACTTTCATGGAAAGGGGTTGCCAGGCTTCCCAAAATTACGAATCTCCAGATCTCAGCAAATATTTTTTCACCCAAACTGGATGATACTTTCAGGTAATGATCAGTACACTAAGGCGACTTGGTTCCCCAAATTTCGTTCTTCTATGTTGAAGCGTTCGTTTCCAAAAACAGTTTGAATTTTTAGGTTTCACTCTGTTTTCTCCTATATTGATAGATGTATTTGGAAGTCTAAATCCAACACGGTTTATGCTAGCTTCTTGAAACTTGACACAATAAAGTAGTTTCACGTTCTATCTCTATGTTTTGTTTCCTCTTGATGTAGCCCTAAGCAGTGACTGGCGAGAAACACTTTCATGGAAAGGGGTTGCCAGGCTTCCCAAAATTACGAATCTCCAGAAATCACAGCAAATATTTTTTCACCCAAACTGGATGATACTTTCAGGTAATGATCAGTACACTAAGGCGACTTGGTTCCCCAAATGTCGTTCTTCTATGTTGAAGCATTCGTTTCCAGTAACAGTTTGAATTTTTAGGTTTCACTCTGTTTCTCCTATATTGATAGATGTATTTGGAACTCTAAATCCAACACGGTTTGTGCTAGGTTCTTGAAACTTGACACAATAAAGTAGTTTCACGTTCTATCTCTATGTTTTGTTTCCTCTTGATGTAGCCCTAAGCAGTGACTGGCGAGAAACACTTTCATGGAAAGGGGTTGCCAGGCTTCCCAAATATATGAATCTCCAGAAATCTCAGGAAATATTTTTTCACCCAAACTGGATGATACTTTCAGGTAATGATCAGTACACTAAGGCGACTTGGTTACCCAAACTTCGTTTTTCTATGTTAAAGCGTTCGTTTCCAGTAACAGTTTGAATTTTTAGGTTTCACTCTGTTTTCTCCTATATTGATAGATGTATTTGGAAGTCTAAATCCAACACGGTTTGTGCTAGCTTCTTGAAACTTGACACAATAAAGTAGTTTCACGTTCTATCTCTATGTTTTGTTTCCTCTTGATGTAGCCCTAAGCAGTGACTGGCGAGAAACACTTTCATGGAAAGGGGTTGCCAGGCTTCCCAAAATTACGAATCTCCAGAAATCTCAGCAAATATTTTTTCACCCAAACTGGATGACACTTTCAGGTAATGATCACTACACTAAGGCGACTTGGTTCCCCAAATGTCGTTCTTCTATGTTGAAGCGTTCGTTTCCAGAAACAGTTTGAATTTTTAGGTTTCACTCTGTTTTCTCCTATATTGATAGATATATTTGGAAGTCTAAATCCAACACGGTTTGTGCTAGCTTCTTGAAACTTGACACAATAAAGTAGTTTCACGTTCTATCTCTATGTTTTTTTTCCTCTTGATGTAGCCCTAACAGTGACTGGCGAGAAACACTTTCATGGAAAGGGGTTGCCAGGCTTCCCAAATATATGAATCTCCAGAAATCTCAGGAAATATTTTTGAACCCAAACAGGATGATACTTTCAGGTAATGATCAGTACACTAAGGCGACTTGGTTCCCCAAATTTCGTTTTTCTATGTTAAAGCGTTCGTTTCCAGTAACAGTTTGAATTTTTAGGTTTCACTCTGTTTTCTCCTATATTGATAGATGTATTTGGAATTCTAAATCCAACACGGTTTGTGCTAGCTTCTTGAAACTTAACACAATAAAGTAGTTTCACGTTCTATCTCTATGTTTTGTTTCCTCTTGATGTAGCCCCAAGCAGTGACTGTCGAGAAACACTTTCATGGAAAGGGGTTGCCAGGCTTCCCAAAATTACGAATCTCCAGAAATCTCAGCAAATATTTTTTCACCCAAACTGGATGACACTTTCAGGTAATGATCAGTACACTAAGGCGACTTGGTTCCCCAAATTTCGTTCTTCTATGTTGAAGCGTTTGTTTCCAGTAACAGTTTGAATTTTTAGGTTTCACTCTGTTTTCTCCTATATTGATAGATGTATTTGGAACTCTAAATCCAACACGTTTTGTGCTAGCTTCTTGAAACTTGACACAATAAAGTAGTTTCACGTTCTATCTCTATGTTTTGTTTCCTCTTTTTGTAGCCCTAAGCAGTGACTGGCGAGAAACACTTTCATGGAAAGGGGATGTCAGGCTTCCCAAAATTACGAATCTCCAGAAATCTCAGCAAATATTTTTTCACCCAAACAGGATGATACTTTCAGGTAATGATCAGTACACTAAGGCGACTTGGTTCCCCAAATTTCGTTCTTCTATGTTGAAGCGTTCGTTTCCAAAAACAGTTTGAATTTTTAGGTTTCACTCTGTTTTCTCCTATATTGATAGATGTATTTGGAAGTCTAAATCCAACACGGTTTATGCTAGCTTCTTGAAACTTGACACAATAAAGTAGTTTCACGTTCTATCTCTATGTTTTGTTTCCTCTTGATGTAGCCCTAAGCAGTGACTGGCGAGAAACACTTTCATGGAAAGGGGTTGCCAGGCTTCCCAAAATTACGAATCTCCAGAAATCACAGCAAATATTTTTTCACCCAAACTGGATGATACTTTCAGGTAATGATTAGTACACTAAGGCGACTTGGTTCCCCAAATGTCGTTCTTCTATGTTGAAGCATTCGTTTCCAGTAACAGTTTGAATTTTTAGGTTTCACTCTGTTTTCTCCTATATTGATAGATGTATTTGGAACTCTAAATCCAACACGGTTTGTGCTAGGTTCTTGAAACTTGACACAATAAAGTAGTTTCACGTTCTATCTCTATGTTTTGTTTCCTCTTGATGTAGCCCTAACAGTGACTGGCGAGAAACACTTTCATGGAAAGGGGTTGCCAGGCTTCCCAAATATATGAATCTCCAGAAATCTCAGGAAATATTTTTTCACCCAAACTGGATGATACTTTCAGGTAATGATCAGTACACTAAGGCGACTTGGTTCCCCAAACTTCGTTTTTCTATGTTAAAGCGTTCGTTTCCAGTAACAGTTTGAATTTTTAGGTTTCACTCTGTTTTCTCCTATATTGATAGATGTATTTGGAAGTCTAAATCCAACACGGTTTGTGCTAGCTTCTTGAAACTTGACACAATAAAGTAGTTTCACGTTCTATCTCTATGTTTTGTTTCCTCTTGATGTAGCCCTAAGCAGTGACTGGCGAGAAACACTTTCATGGAAAGGGGTTGCCAGGCTTCCCAAAATTACGAATCTCCAGAAATCTCAGCAAATATTTTTTCACCCAAACTGGATGACACTTTCAGGTAATGATCAGTACACTAAGGCGACTTGGTTCCCCAAATGTCGTTCTTCTATGTTGAAGCGTTCGTTTCCAGTAACAGTTTGAATTTTTAGGTTTCACTCTGTTTTCTCCTATATTGATAGATGTATTTGGAACTCTAAATCCAACACGGTTTGTGCTAGCTTCTTGAAACTTGACACAATAAAGTAGTTTCATGTTCTATCTCTATGTTTTGTTTCCTCTTGATGTAGCCCTAACAGTGACTGGCGAGAAACACTTTCATGGAAAGGGGTTGCCAGGCTTCCCAAAATTACGAATCTCCAGAAATCTCAGCAAACATTTTTTCACCCAAACAGGATGATACTTTCAGGTAATGATCAGTACACTAAGGCGACTTGGTTCTTCAAATTTCGTTCTTCTTTGTTGAAGCGTTCGTTTCCAGTAACAGTTTGAATTTTAGGTTTCACTCTGTTTTCTCCTATATTGATAGATGTATTTGGAACTCTGAATCCAACAAGGTTTGTGCTAGGTTCTTGAAACTTGACACAATAAAGTAGTTTCACGTTCTATCTCTATGTTTTGTTTCCTCTTGATGTAGCCCTAACAGTGACTGGCGAGAAACACTTTCATGGAAAGGGGTTGCCAGGCTTCCCAAATATATGAATCTCCAGCAATCTCAGGAAATATTTTTCACCCAAACAGGATGATACTTTCAGGTAATGATCAGTACACTAAGGCGACTTGGTTCCCCAAATTTCGTTTTTCTATGTTAAAGCGTTCGTTTCCAGTAACAGTTTGAATTTTTAGGTTTCACTGTTTTCTAATATATTGATAGATGTATTTGGAAGTCTAAATCCAACACGGTTTGTGCTAGCTTCTTGAAACTTGACACAATAAAGTAGTTTCACGTTCTATCTCTATGTTTATTTTCCTCTTGATGTAGCCCTAAGCAGTGACTGGCGAGAAACACTTTCATGGAAAGGGGTTGCCAGGCTTCCCAAAATTACGAATCTCCAGAAATCTCAGCAAATATTTTTTTCACCCAAACAGGATGATACTTTCAGGTAATGATCAGTACACTAAGGCGACTTGGTTCCCCAAATTTCGTTCTTCTATGTTGAAGCGTTCGTTTCCAGTAACAGTTTGAATTTTTAGGTTTCACTCTGTTTTCTCCTATATTGGTAGATGTATTTGGAACTCTAAATCCAACACGGTTTGTGCTAGCTTCTTGAAACTTGACACAATAAAGTAGTTTCACGTTCTATCTCTATGTTTTGTTTCCTCTTGATGTAGCCCTAAGCAGTGACTGGCGAGAAACACTTTCATGGAAAGGGGTTGCCAGGCTTCCCAAAATTACGAATCTCCAGAAATCTCAGCAAATATTTTTTCACCCAAACAGGATGATACTTTCAGGTAATGATCAGTACACTAAGGCGACTTGGTTCCCCAAATTTCGTTCTTCTATGTTGAAGCGTTCGTTTCCAGTAACAGTTTGAATTTTTAGGTTTCACTCTGTTTTCTCCTATATTGATAGATGTATTTGGAACTCTAAATCCAACACGGTTTGTGCTAGCTTCTTGAAACTTGACACAATAAAGTAGTTTCACGTTCTATCTCTATGTTTTGTTTCCTCTTGATGTAGCCCTAAGCAGTGACTGGCGAGAAACACTTTCATGGAAAGGGGTTGCCAGGCTTCCCAAAATTACGAATCTCCAGAAATCTCAGCAAATATTTTTTCACCCAAACAGGATGATACTTTCAGGTAATGATCAGTACACTAAGGCGACTTGGTTCCCCAAATTTCGTTATTCTATGTTGAAGCGTTCGTTTCCAGTAACAGTTTGAATTTTTAGGTTTCACTCTGTTTTCTCCTATATTGATAGATGTATTTGGAACTCTAAATCCAACACGGTTTGTGCTAGCTTCTTGAAACTTGACACAATAAAGTAGTTTCACGTTCTATCTCTATGTTTTGTTTCCTCTTGATGTAGCCCTAAGCAGTGACTGGCAAGAAACACTTTCATGGAAAGGGGTTGCCAGGCTTCCCAAAATTACGAATCTCCAGAAATCTCAGCAAATATTTTTTCACCCAAACTGGATGATACTTTCAGGTAATGATCAGTACACTAAGGCGACTTGGTTCCCCAAATTTCGTTCTTTTATGTTGAAGCGTTCGTTTCCAGTAACAGTTTGAATTTTAGGTTTCACTCTGTTTTCTCCTACATTGATAGATGTATTTGGAACTCTAAATCCAACACGGTTTGTGCTAGCTTCTTGAAACTTGATACAATAAAGTAGTTTCACGTTCTATCTCTATGTTTTGTTTCCTCTTGATGTAGCCCTAACAGTGTCTGGCGAGAAACACTTTCATGGAAAGGGGTTGCCAGGCTTCCCAAATATACGAATCTCCAGAAATCTCAGCAAATATTTTTTCACCCAAACAGGATGATACTTTCAGGTAATGATCAGTACACTAAGGCGACTTGGTTCCCCAAATTTCGTTCTTCTATGTTGAAGCGTTCGTTTCCAGTAACAGTTTGAATTTTAGGTTTCACTCTGTTTTCTCCTATATTGATAGATGTATTTGGAACTCTGAATCCAACAAGGTTTGTGCTAGGTTCTTGAAACTTGACACAATAAAGTAGTTTCACGTTCTCTCTCTATGTTTTGTTTCCTCTTGATGTAGCCCTAACAGTGACTGGCGAGAAACACTTTCATGGAAAGGGGTTGCCAGGCTTCCCAAATATATGAATCTCCAGAAATCTCAGGAAATATTTTTTCACCAAACAGGATGATACTTTCAGGTAATGATCAGTACACTAAGGCGACTTGTTCCCCAAATTTCGTTTTTCTATGTTAAAGCATTCGTTTCCAGTAACAGTTTGAATTTTTAGGTTTCACTCTGTTTTCTCCTATATTGATAGATGTATTTGGAAGTCTAAATCCAACAGGGTTTGTGCTAGCTTGTTGAAACTTGACACAATAAAGTAGTTTCACGTTCTATCTCTCTGTTTTGTTTCCTCTTGATGTAGCCCTAAGCAGTGACTGTCGAGAAACACTTTCATGGAAAGGGGTTGCCAGGCTTCCCAAAATTACGAATCTCCAGAAATCTCAGCAAATATTTTTTCACCCAAACTGGATGACACTTTCAGGTAATGATCAGTACACTAAGGCGACTTGGTTCCCCAAATTTCGTTCTTCTATGTTGAAGCGTTTGTTTCCAGTAACAGTTTGAATTTTTAGGTTTCACTCTGTTTTCTCCTATATTGATAGATGTATTTGGAACTCTAAATCCAACACGTTTTGTGCTAGCTTCTTGAAACTTGACACAATAAAGTAGTTTCACGTTCTATCTCTATGTTTTGTTTCCTCTTTTTGTAGCCCTAAGCAGTGACTGGCGAGAAACACTTTCATGGAAAGGGGATGTCAGGCTTCCCAAAATTACGAATCTCCAGAAATCTCAGCAAATATTTTTTCACCCAAACAGGATGATACTTTCAGGTAATGATCAGTACACTAAGGCGACTTGGTTCCCCAAATTTCGTTCTTCTATGTTGAAGCGTTCGTTTCCAGTAACAGTTTGAATTTTTAGGTTTCACTCTGTTTTCTCCTATATTGATAGATGTATTTGGAAGTCTAAATCCAACACGGTTTATGCTAGCTTCTTGAAACTTGACACAATAAAGTAGTTTCACGTTCTATCTCTATGTTTTGTTTCCTCTTGATGTAGCCCTAAGCAGTGACTGGCGAGAAACACTTTCATGGAAAGGGGTTGCCAGGCTTCCCAAAATTACGAATCTCCAGAAATCACAGCAAATATTTTTTCACCCAAACTGGATGATACTTTCAGGTAATGATCAGTACACTAAGGCGACTTGGTTCCCCAAATGTCGTTCTTCTATGTTGAAGCATTCGTTTCCAGTAACAGTTTGAATTTTTAGGTTTCACTCTGTTTTCTCCTATATTGATAGATGTATTTGGAACTCTAAATCCAACACGGTTTGTGCTAGGTTCTTGAAACTTGACACAATAAAGTAGTTTCACGTTCTATCTCTATGTTTTGTTTCCTCTTGATGTAGCCCTAACAGTGACTGGCGAGAAACACTTTCATGGAAAGGGGTTGCCAGGCTTCCCAAATATATGAATCTCCAGAAATCTCAGGAAATATTTTTTCACCCAAAGAGGATGATACTTTCAGGTAATGATCAGTACAGTAAGGCGACTTGGTTCCCCAAATTTTGTTTTTCTATGTTAAAGCGTTCGTTTCCAGTAACAGTTTGAATTTTTAGGTTTCACTCTGTTTTCTCCTATATTGATAGATGTACTTGGAAGTCTAAATCCAACACGGTTTGTGCTAGCTTCTTGAAACTTGACACAATAAAGTAGTTTCACGTTCTATCTCTATGTTTTGTTTCCTCTTGATGTAGCCCTAACAGTGACTGGCGAGAAACACTTTCATGGAAAGGGGTTGCCAGGCTTCCCAAATATATGAATCTCCAGAAATCTCAGGAAATATTTTTTCACCCAAACTGGATGATACTTTCAGGTAATGATCAGTACACTAAGGCGACTTGGTTCCCCAAACTTCGTTTTTCTATGTTAAAGCGTTCGTTTCCAGTAACAGTTTGAATTTTTAGGTTTCACTCTGTTTTCTCCTATATTGATAGATGTATTTGGAAGTCTAAATCCAACACGGTTTGTGCTAGCTTCTTGAAACTTGACACAATAAAGTAGTTTCACGTTCTATCTCTATGTTTTGTTTCCTCTTGATGTAGCCCTAAGCAGTGACTGGCGAGAAACACTTTCATGGAAAGGGGTTGCCAGGCTTCCCAAAATTACGAATCTCCAGAAATCTCAGCAAATATTTTTTCACCCAAACTGGATGACACTTTCAGGTAATGATCAGTACACTAAGGCGACTTGGTTCCCCAAATGTCGTTCTTCTATGTTGAAGCGTTCGTTTCCAGTAACAGTTTGAATTTTTAGGTTTCACTCTGTTTTCTCCTATATTGATAGATGTATTTGGAACTCTAAATCCAACACGGTTTGTGCTAGCTTCTTGAAACTTGACACAATAAAGTAGTTTCACGTTCTATCTCTATGTTTTGTTTCCTCTTGATGTAGCCCTAACAGTGACTGGCGAGAAACACTTTCATGGAAAGGGGTTGCCAGGCTTCCCAAAATTACGAATCTCCAGAAATCTCAGCAAACATTTTTTCACCCAAACAGGATGATACTTTCAGGTAATGATAAGTACACTAAGGCGACTTGGTTCCCCAAATTTCGTTCTTCTTTGTTGAAGCGTTCGTTTCCAGTAACAGTTTGAATTTTAGGTTTCACTCTGTTTTCTCCTATATTGATAGATGTATTTGGAACTCTGAATCCAACAAGGTTTGTGCTAGGTTCTTGAAACTTGAAACAATAAAGTAGTTTCACGTTCTATCTCTATGTTTTGTTTCCTCTTGATGTAGCCCTAACAGTGACTGGCGAGAAACACTTTCATGGAAAGGGGTTGCCAGGCTTCCCAAATATATGAATCTCCAGCAATCTCAGGAAATATTTTTCACCCAAACAGGATGATACTTTCAGGTAATGATCAGTACACTAAGGCGACTTGGTTCCCCAAATTTCGTTTTTCTATGTTAAAGCGTTCGTTTCCAGTAACAGTTTGAATTTTTAGGTTTCACTGTTTTCTAATATATTGATAGATGTATTTGGAAGTCTAAATCCAACACGGTTTGTGCTAGCTTCTTGAAACTTGACACAATAAAGTAGTTTCACGTTCTTTCTCTATGTTTATTTTCCTCTTGATGTAGCCCTAAGCAGTGACTGGCGAGAAACACTTTCATGGAAAGGGGTTGCCAGGCTTCCCAAAATTACGAATCTCCAGAAATCTCAGCAAATATTTTTTTCACCCAAACAGGATGATACTTTCAGGTAATGATCAGTACACTAAGGCGACTTGGTTCCCCAAATTTCGTTCTTCTATGTTGAAGCGTTCGTTTCCAGTAACAGTTTGAATTTTTAGGTTTCACTCTGTTTTCTCCTATATTGGTAGATGTATTTGGAACTCTAAATCCAACACGGTTTGTGCTAGCTTCTTGAAACTTGACACAATAAAGTAGTTTCACGTTCTATCTCTATGTTTTGTTTCCTCTTGATGTAGCCCTAAGCAGTGACTGGCGAGAAACACTTTCATGGAAAGTGGTTGCCAGGCTTCCCAAAATTACGAATCTCCAGAAATCTCAGCAAATATTTTTTGACCCAAACTGGATGATACTTTCAGGTAATGATCAGTACACTAAGGCGACTTGGTTCCCCAAATTTCGTTCTTCTATGTTGAAGCGTTCGTTTCCAGTAACAGTTTGAACTTTTAGGTTTCACTCTGTTTTCTCCTATATTGATAGATGTATTTGGAACTCTAAATCCAACACGGTTTGTGCTAGCTTCTTGAAACTTGACACAATAAAGTAGTTTCACGTTCTATCTCTATGTTTTGTTTCCTCTTGATGTACCCCTAAGCAGTGACTGACGAGAAACACTTTCATGGAAAGGGGTTGCGAGGCTTCCCAAAATTACGAATCTCCAGAAATCTCAGCAAATATTTTTTCTCCCAAACAGGATGATACTTTCAGGTAATGATCAGTACTCTAAGGAGACTTGGTTCCCCAAATTTCGTTCTTCTATGTTGAAGCGTTCGTTTCCAGTAACAGTTTGAATTTTAGGTTTCACTCTGTTTTCTCCTATATTGATAGATGTATTTGGAACTCTGAATCCAACAAGGTTTGTGCTAGGTTCTTGAAACTTGACACAATAAAGTAGTTTCACGTTCTATCTCTATGTTTTGTTTCCTCTTGATGTAGCCCTAACAGTGACTGGCGAGAAACACTTTCATGGAAAGGGGTTGCCAGGCTTCCCAAATATATGAATCTCCAGAAATCTCAGGAAATATTTTTCACCCAAACAGGATGATACTTTCAGGTAATGATCAGTACACTAAGGCGACTTGGTTCCCCAAATTTCGTTTTTCTATGTTAAAGCGTTCGTTTCCAGTAACAGTTTGAATTTTTAGGTTTCACTCTGTTTTCTCCTATATTGATAGATGTATTTGGAAGTCTAAATCCAACACGGTTTGTGCTAGCTTCTTGAAACTTGACACAATAAAGAAGTTTCACGTTCTATCTCTATGTTTTGTTTCCTCTTGATGTAGCCCTAAGCAGTGACTGGCGAGAAACACTTTCATGGAAAGGGGTTGCCAGGCTTCCCAAAATTACGAATCTCCAGAAATCTCAGCAAATATTTTTTCACCCAAACAGGATGATACTTTCAGGTAATGATCAGTACACTAAGGCGACTTGGTTCCCCAAATTTCGTTCTTCTATGTTGAAGCGTTCGTTTCCAGTAACAGTTTGAATTTTTAGGTTTCACTCTGTTTTCTCCTATATTGATAGATGTATTTGGAACTCTAAATCCAACACGGTTTGTGCTAGCTTCTTGAAACTTGACACAATAAAGTAGTTTCACGTTCTATCTCTATGTTTTGTTTCCTCTTGATGTAGCCCTAAACAGTGACTGGCAAGAAACACTTTCATGGAAAGGGGTGGCTTCCCAAAATTACGAATCTCCAGAAATCTCAGCAAATATTTTTTCACCCAAACTGGATGATACTTTCAGGTAATGATCAGTACACTAAGGCGACTTGGTTCCCCAAATTTCGTTCTTCTATGTTGAAGCGTTCGTTTCCAGTAACAGTTTGAATTTTAGGTTTCACTCTGTTTTCTCCTATATTGATAGATGTATTTGGAACTCTAAATCCAACACGGTTTGTGCTAGCTTCTTGAAACTTGATACAATAAAGTAGTTTCACGTTCTATCTCTATGTTTTGTTTCCTCTTGATGTAGCCCTAACAGTGTCTGGCGAGAAACACTTTCATGGAAAGGGGTTGCCAGGCTTCCCAAATATACGAATCTCCAGAAATCTCAGGAAATATTTTTTCACCCAAATAGGATGATACTTTCAGGTAATGATCAGTACACTAAGGTGACTTGGTTCCCCAAATTTCGTTCTTCTATGTTGAAGCGTTCGTTTCCAGTAACAGTTTGAATTTTTAGGTTTCACTCTGTTTTCTCCTATATTGATAGATGTATTTGGAAGTCTAAATCCAACACGGTTTGTGCTAGCTTCTTGAAACTTGACACAATAACGTAGTTTCACGTTCTATCTCTATGTTGTGTTTCCTCTTGATGTAGCCCTAAGCAGTGACTGGCGAGAAACACTTTCATGGAAAGGGGTTGCCAGGCTTCCCAAAATTACGAATCTCCAGAAATCTCAGCAAATATTTTTTCACCCAAACTGGATGATACTTTCAGGTAATGATCAGTACACTAAGGCGACTTGGTTCCCCAAATTTCGTTCTTCTATGTTGAAGCGTTCGTTTCCAGTAACAGTTTGAATTTTAGGTTTCACTCTGTTTTCTCTTATATTGATAGATGTATTTGGAACTCTGAATCCAACAAGGTTTGTGCTAGGTTCTTGAAACTTGACACAATAAAGTAGTTTCACGTTCTCTCTCTATGTTTTGTTTCCTCTTGATGTAGCCCTAACAGTGACTGGCGAGAAACACTTTCATGGAAAGGGGTTGCCAGGCTTCCCAAATATATGAATCTCCAGAAATCTCAGGAAATATTTTTTCACTAAACAGGCTGATACTTTCAGGTAATGATCAGTACACTAAGGCGACTTGGTTCCCCAAATTTCGTTTTTCTATGTTAAAGCGTTCGTTTCCAGTAACAGTTTGAATTTTTAGGTTTCACTCTGTTTTCTCCTATATTGATAGATGTATTTGGAAGTCTAAATCCAACAGGGTTTGTGCTAGCTTCTTGAAACTTGACACAATAAAGTAGGTTCACGTTCTATCTCTATGTTTTGTTTCCTCTTGATGTAGCCCCAAGCAGTGACTGACGAGAAACACTTACATGGAAAGGGGTTGCGAGGCTTCCCAAAATTACGAATCTCCAGAAATCTCAGCAAATATTTTTTCACCCAAACAGGATGATACTTTCAGGTAATGATCAGTACACTAAGGCGACTTGCTTCCCCAAATTTCGTTCTTCTATGTTGAAGCGTTGGTTTCCAGTAACAGTTTGAATTTTTGGTTTCACTCTGTTTTTCTCCTATATTGATAGATTTATTTGGAACTCTAAATCCAACACGGTTTGTGCTAGCTTCTTGAAACTTGACACAATAAAGTAGTTTCACATTCTATCTCTATGTTTTCTTTCGTCTTGATGTAGCCCTAAGCAGTGACTGGCGAGAAACACTTTCATGGAAAGGGGTTGCCAGGCTTCCCAAAATTACGAATCTCCAGAAATCTCAGCAAATATTTTTTCACCCAAACTGGATGATACTTTCAGGTAATGATCAGTACACTAAGGCGACTTGGTTCCCCAAATTTCGTTCTTCTATGTTGAAGCATTCGTTTCCAGTAACAGTTTGAATTTTAGGTTTCACACTGTTTTCTCCTATACTGATAGATGTATTTGGAACTCTGAATCCAACAAGGTTTGTGCTAGGTTCTTGAAACTTGACACAATAAAGTAGTTTCACGTTCTATCTCTATGTTTTGTTTCCTCTTGATGTAGCCCTAAGCAGTGACTGGCGAGAAACACTTTCATGGAAAGTGGTTGCCAGGCTTCCCAAAATTACGAATCTCCAGAAATCTCAGCAAATATTTTTTCACCCAAACTGGATGCTACTTTCAGGTAATGATCAGTACACTAAGGCAACTTGGTTCCCCAAATTTCGTTCTTCTATGTTGAAGCGTTCGTTTCCAGTAACAGTTTGAATTTTTAGGTTTCACCCTGTTTTCTCCTATATTGATAGATGTATTTGGAAGTCTAAATCCAACACGGTTTGTGCTAGCTTCTTGAAACTTGACACAATAAAGTAGTTTCACGTTCTATCTCTATGTTTTGTTTCCTCTTGATGTAGCCCTAAGCAGTGACTGGCGAGAAACACTTTCATGGAAAGGGGTTGCCAGGCTTCCCAAAATTACGAAACTCCAGAAATCTCAGCAAATATTTTTTCACCCAAACTGGATAATACTTTCAGGTAATGATCAGTACACTAAGGCGAATTGGTTCCCCAAATTTCGTTCTTCTATGTTGAAGCGTTCGTTTCCAGTAACAGTTTGAATTTTTAGGTTTCACTCTGTTTTCTCCTATATTGATAGATGTATTTGGAACTCTAAATCCAACACGGTTTGTGCTAGCTTCTTGAAACTTGACACAATAAAGTAGTTTCACGTTCTATCTCTACGTTTTGTTTCCTCTTGATGTAGCCCTAAGCAGTGACTGACGAGAAACACTTTCATGGAAAGGGGTTGCCAGGCTTCCCAAAATTACGAATCTCCAGAAATCTCAGGAAATATTTTTTCACCCAAACTGGATGATACTTTCAGGTAATGATCAGTACACTAAGGTGACTTGTTCCCCAAATTTCGTTTTTCTATGTTGAAGCGTTCGTTTCCAGTAACAGTTTGAATTTTTAGGTTTCACTCTGTTTTCTCCTATATTGATAGATGTATTTGGAACTCTAAATCCAACACGGTTTGTGCTAGCTTCTTGAACCTTGACACAATAAAGTAGTTTCACGTTCTATCTCTATGTTTTGTTTCCTCTTGATGTAGCCCTAAGCAGTGACTGGCGAGAAACACTTACATGGAAAGGGGTTGCCAGGCTTCCCAAAATTACGAATCTCCAGAAATCTCAGCAAATATTTTTTCACCCAAACTGGATGATACTTTCAGGTAATGATCACTACACTAAGGCGACTTGGTTCCCCAAATGTCGTTCTTCTATGTTGAAGCGTTCGTTTCCAGTAACAGTTTGAATTTTTAGGTTTCACTCTGTTTTCTCCTATATTGATAGATGTATTTGGAACTCTGAATCCAACACGGTTTGTGCTAGCTTCTTGAAACTTGACACAATAAAGTAGTTTCACGTTCTATCTCTATGTCTTGTTTCCTCTTGATGTAGCCCTAAGCAGTGACTGGCGAGAAACACTTTCATGGAAAGGGGTTGCCACGCTTCCCAAAATTACGAATCTCCAGAAATCTCAGCAAATATTTTTTCACCCAAACTGGATAATACTTTCAGGTAATGATCAGTACACTAAGGCGAATTGGTTCCCCAAATTTCGTTCTTCTATGTTGAAGCGTTCGTTTCCAGTAACAGTTTGAATTTTTAGGTTTCACTCTCTTTTCTCCTATATTGATAGATGTATTTGGAAGTCTAAATCCAACACGGTTTGTGCTAGCTTCTTGAAACTTGACACAATAAAGTAGTTTCACGTTCTATCTCTATGTCTTGTTTCCTCTTGATGTAGCCCTAAGCAGTGACTGGCGAGAAACACTTTCATGGAAAGGGGTTGCCAGGCTTCCCAAAATTACGAATCTCCAGAAATCTCAGCAAATATTTTTTCACCCAAACTGGATGATACTTTCAGGTAATGATCAGTACACTAAGGCGACTTGGTTCCCCAAATTTCGTTCTTCTATGTTGAAGCGTTCGTTTCCAGTAACAGTTTGAATTTTTAGGTTTCATTCTGTTTTCTCCTATATTGATAGATGTATTTGGAACTCTAAATCCAACACGGTTTGTGCTAGCTTCTTGAAACTTGACACAATAAAGTAGTTTCACGTTCTATCTCTATGTTTTGTTTCCTCTTGATGTAGCCCTAAGCAGTGACTGACGAGAAACACTTTCATGGAAAGGGGTTGCCAGGCTTCCCAAAATTACGAATCTCCAGAAATCTCAGCAAATATTTTTTCACCCAAACAGGGTGATACTTTCAGGTAATGATCAGTACACTAAGGCGACTTGGTTCCCCAAATTTCGTTTTTCTATGTTGAAGCGTTCGTTTCCAGTAACAGTTTGAATTTTTAGGTTTCACTCTGTTTTCTCCTATATTGATAGATGTATTTGGAACTCTAAATCCAACACGGTTTGTGCTAGCTTCTTGAAACTTGACACAATAAAGTAGTTTCACGTTCTATCTCTATGTTTTGTTTCCTCTTCATGTAGCCCTAAGCAGTGACTGGCGAGAAACACTTTCATGGAAAGGGGTTGCCAGGCTTCCCAAAATTACAAATCTCCAGAAATCTCAGCAAATATTTTTTCACCCAAACTGGATGATACTTTCAGGTAATGATCAGTACACTAAGGCGAGTTGGTTCCCCAAATTTCGTTCTTCTATGATGAAGCGTTCGTTTCCAGTAACAGTTTGAATTTTTAGGTTTCACTCTGTTTTCTCCTTTATTGATAGATGTATTTGGAACTCTGAATCCAACACGGTTTGTGCTAGCTTCTTGAAACTTGACACAATAAAGTAGTTTCACGTTCTATCTCTATGTTTTGTTTCCTCTTGATGTAGCCCTAAGCAGTGACTGGCGAGAAACACTTTCATGGAAAGGGGTTGCCAGGCTTCCCAAAATTACGAATCTCCAGAAATCTCAGCAAATATTTTTTCACCCAAACTGGATGATACTTTCAGGTAATGATCAGTACACTAAGGCGACTTGGTTCCCCAAATTTCGTTTTTCTATGTTGAAGCGTTCGTTTCCAGTAACAGTTTGAATTTTTAGGTTTCACTCTGTTTTCTCCTATATTGATAGATGTATTTGGAACTCTAAATCCAACATGGTTTGTGCTAGCTTCTTGAAACTTGACACAATAAAGTAGTTTCACGTTCTATCTCTATGTTTTGTTTCCTCTTGATGTAGCCCTAAGCAGTGACTGGCGAGAAACACTTTCATGGAAAGGGGTTGCCAGGCTTCCCAAAATTACGAATCTTCAGAAATCTCAGCAAATATTTTTTCACCCAAACTGGATGATACTTTCAGGTAATGATCAGTACACTAAGGCGACTTGGTTCCCCAAATTTCGTTCTTCTATGTTCAAGCGTTCGTTTCCAGTAACAGTTTGAATTTTTAGGTTTCACTCTGTTTTCTCCTATATTGATAGATGTATTTGGAAGTCTAAACCAACACGGTTTGTGCTAGCTTCTTGAAACTTGACACAATAAAGTAGTTTCACGTTCTATCTCTATGTTTTGTTTCCTCTTGATATAGCCCTAAGCAGTGACTGGCGAGAAACACTTTCATGGAAAGGGGTTGCCAGGCTTCCCAAAATTACGAATCTCCATAAATCTCAGCAAATATTTTTTCACCCAAACTGGATGATACTTTCAGGTAATGATCAGTACACTAAGGCGACTTGTTCCCCAAATTTCGTTTTTCTATGTTGAAGCGTTCGTTTCCAGTAACAGTTTGAATTTTTAGGTTTCACTCTGTTTTCTCCTATATTGATAGATGTATTTGGAACTCTAAATCCAACACGGTTTGTGCTAGCTTCTTGAAACTTGACACAATAAAGTAGTTTCACGTTCTATCTCTATGTTTTGTTTCCTCTTGATGTAGCCCTAAGCAGTGACTGGCGAGAAACACTTTCATGGAAAGGGGTTGCCAGGCTTCCCAAAATTACGAATCTCCAGAAATCTCAGCAAATATTTTTTCACCCAAACTGGATGATACTTTCAGGTAATGATCAGTACACTAAGGCGACTTGGTTCCCCAAATTTCATTCTTCTATGATGAAGCGTTCGTTTCCAGTAACAGTTTGAATTTTTAGGTTTCACTCTGTTTTCTCCTATATTGATATATGTATTTGGAAGTCTAAATCCAACACGGTTTGTGCTAGCTTCTTGAAACTTGACACAATAAAGTAGTTTCACGTTCTATCTCTATGTTTTGTTTCCTCTTGATGTAGCCCTAAGCAGTGACTGGCGAGAAAGACTTTCATGGAAAGGGGTTGCCAGGCTTCCCAAAATTACGAATCTCCAGAAATCTCAGCAAATATTTTTTCACCCAAACTGGATGATACTTTCAGGTAATGATCAGTACACTAAGGCGACTTGGTTCCCCAAATTTCGTTCTTCTATGTTGAAGCGTTCGTTTCCAGTAACAGTTTGAATTTTTAGGTTTCACTCTGTTTTCTCCTATATTGATAGATGTATTTGGAACTCTAAATCCAACACGGTTTGTGCTAGCTTCTTCAAACTTGACACAATAAAGTAGTTTCACGTTCTATCACTATGTTTTGTTTCCTCTTGATGTAGCCCTAAGCAGTGACTGGTGAGAAACACTTTCATGGAAAGGGGTTGCCAGGCTTCCCAAAATTACGAAACTCCAGAAATCTCAGCAAATATTTTTTCACCCAAACTGGATAATACTTTCAGGTAATGATCAGTACACTAAGGCGAATTGGTTCCCCAAATTTCGTTCTTCTATGTTGAAGCATTCGTTTCCAGTAACAGTTTGAATTTTTAGGTTTCACTCTGTTTTCTCCTATATTGATAGATGTATTTGGAACTCTAAATCCAACACGGTTTGTGCTAGCTTCTTGAAACTTGACACAATAAAGTAGTTTCACGTTCTATCTCTATGTTTTGTTTCCTCTTGATGTAGCCCTAAGCAGTGACTGGCGAGAAACACTTTCATGGAAAGGGGTTGCCAGGCTTCCCAAAATTACGAATCTCCAGAAATCTCAGCAAATATTTTTTCACCCAAACTGGATGCTACTTTCAGGTAATGATCAGTACACTAAGGCCACTTGGTTCCCCAAATGTCGTTCTTCTATGTTGAAGCGTTCGTTTCCAGTAACAGTTTGAATTTTTAGGTTTCACTCTGTTTTCTCCTATATTGATAGATGTATTTGGAACTCTAAATCCAACACGGTTTGTGCTAGCTTCTTGAAACTTGACACAATAAAGTAGTTTCACGTTCTATCTCTATGTTTTGTTTCCTCTTGATGTAGCCCTAAGCAGTGACTGACGAGAAACACTTTCATGGAAAGGGGTTGCCAGGCTTCCCAAAATTACGAATCTCCAGAAATCTCAGGAAATATTTTTTCACCCAACCTGGATGATACTTTCAGGTAATGATCAGTACACTAAGGCGACTTGTTCCCCAAATTTCGTTTTTCTATGTTGAAGCGTTCGTTTCCAGTAACAGTTTGAATTTTTAGGTTTCACTCTGTTTTCTCCTATATTGATAGATGTATTTGGAACTCTAAATCCAACACAGTTTGTGCTAGCTTCTTGAAACTTGACACAATAAAGTAGTTTCACGTTCTATCTCTATGTTTTGTTTCCTCTTGATGTAGCCCTAAGCAGTGACTGGCGAGAAACACTTTCATGGAAAGGGGTTGCCAGGCTTCCCAAAATTACGAATCTCCAGAAATCTCAGCAAATATTTTTTCACCCAAACTGGATGATACTTTCAGGTAATGATCAGTACACTAAGGCGACTTGGTTCCACAAATTTCGTTCTTCTATGATGAAGCGTTCGTTTCCAGTAACAGTTTGAATTTTTAGGTTTCACTCTGTTTTCTCCTTTATTGATAGATGTATTTGGAACTCTGAATCCAACACGGTTTGTGCTAGCTTCTTGAAACTTGACACAATAAAGTAGTTTCACGTTCTATCTCTATGTTTTGTTTCCTCTTGATGTAGCCCTAACAGTGACTGGCGAGAAACACTTTCATGGAAAGGGGTTGCCAGGCTTCTCAAATATATGAATCTCCAGAAATCTCAGGAAATATTTTTTCACCCAAACAGGATGATGCTTTCAGGTAATGATCAGTACACTAAGGCGACTTGGTTCACCAAATTTCGTTTTTCTATGTTAAAGCGTTCGTTTCCAGTAACAGTTTGAATTTTTAGGTTTCACTCTGTTTTCTCCTATATTGATATATGTATTTGGAAGTCTAAATCCAACACGGTTTGTGCTAGCTTCTTGAAACTTGACACAATAAAGTAGTTTCACGTTCTATCTCTATGTTTTGTTTCCTCTTGATGTAGCCCTAAGCAGTGACTGGCGAGAAACACTTTCATGGAAAGGGGTTGCCAGGCTTCCCAAAATTACGAATCTCCTGAAATCTCAGCAAATATTTTTTCACCCAAACTGGATGATACTTTCAGGTAATGATCAGTACACTAAGGCGACTTGGTTCCCCAAATTTCGTTCTTCTATGTTGAAGCGTTCGTTTCCAGTAACAGTTTGAATTTTTAGGTTTCACTCTGTTTTCTCCTATATTGATAGATGTATTTGGAACTCTAAATCCAACACGGTTTGTGCTAGCTTCTTCAAACTTGACACAATAAAGTAGTTTCACGTTCTATCACTATGTTTTGTTTCCTCTTGATGTAGCCCTAAGCAGTGACTGGTGAGAAACACTTTCATGGAAAGGGGTTGCCAGGCTTCCCAAAATTACGAAACTCCAGAAATCTCAGCAAATATTTTTTCACCCAAACTGGATAATACTTTCAGGTAATGATCAGTACACTAAGGCGAATTGGTTCCCCAAATTTCGTTCTTCTATGTTGAAGCGTTCGTTTCCAGTAACAGTTTGAATTTTTAGGTTTCACTCTGTTTTCTCCTATATTGATAGATGTATTTGGAACTCTAAATCCAACACGGTTTGTGCTAGCTTCTTGAAACTTGACACAATAAAGTAGTTTCACGTTCTATCTCTATGTTTTGTTTCCTCTTGATGTAGCCCTAACAGTGACTGGCGAGAAACACTTTCATGGAAAGGGGTTGCCAGGCTTCCCAAAATTACGAATCTCCAGAAATCTCAGCAAATATTTTTTCACCCAAACTGGATGATACTTTCAGGTAATGATCAGTACACTAAGGCGACTTGGTTCCCCAAATGTCGTTCTTCTATATTGAAGCGTTCGTTTCCAGTAATAGTTTGAATTTTTAGGTTTCACTCTGTTTTCTCCTATATTGATAGATGTATTTGGAACTCTAAATCCAACACGGTTTGTGCTAGCTTCTTGAAACTTGACACAATAAAGTAGTTTCACGTTCTATCTCTATGTTTTGTTTCCTCTTGATGTAGCCCTAAGCAGTGACTGACGAGAAACACTTTCATTGAAAGGGGTTGCCAGGCTTCCCAAAATTACGAAACTCCAGAAATCTCAGCAAATATTTTTTCACCCAAACTGGATAATACTTTCAGGTAATGATCAGTACACTAAGGCGAATTGGTTCCCCAAATTTCGTTCTTCTATGTTGAAGCGTTCGTTTCCAGTAACAGTTTGAATTTTTAGGTTTCACTCTGTTTTCTCCTATATTGATAGATGTATTTGGAACTCTAAATCCAACACGGTTTGTGCTAGCTTCTTGAAACTTGACACAATAAAGTAGTTTCACGTTCTATCTCTATGTTTTGTTTCCTCTTGATGTAGCCCTAAGCAGTGACTGGCGAGAAACACTTTCATGGAAAGGGGTTGCCAGGCTTCCCAAAATTACGAATCTCAAGAAATCTCAGCAAATATTTTTTCACCCAAACTGGATGCTACTTTCAGGTAATGATCAGTACACTAAGGCGACTTGGTTCCCCAAATGTCGTTCTTCTATGTTGAAGCGTTCGTTTCCAGTAACAGTTTGAATTTTTAGGTTTCACTCTGTTTTCTCCTATATTGATAGATGTATTTGGAACTCTAAATCCAACACGGTTTGTGCTAGCTTCTTGAAACTTGACACAATAAAGTAGTTTCACGTTCTATCTCTATGTTTTGTTTCCTCTTGATGTAGCCCTAAACAGTGACTGGCAAGAAACACTTTCATGGAAAGGGGTGGCTTCCCAAAATTACGAATCTCCAGAAATCTCAGCAAATATTTTTTCACCCAAACTGGATGATACTTTCAGGTAATGATCAGTACACTAAGGCGACTTGGTTCCCCAAATTTCGTTCTTCTATGTTGAAGCGTTCGTTTCCAGTAACAGTTTGAATTTTAGGTTTCACTCTGTTTTCTCCTATATTGATAGATGTATTTGGAACTCTAAATCCAACACGGTTTGTGCTAGCTTCTTGAAACTTGATACAATAAAGTAGTTTCACGTTCTATCTCTATGTTTTGTTTCCTCTTGATGTAGCCCTAACAGTGTCTGGCGAGAAACACTTTCATGGAAAGGGGTTGCCAGGCTTCCCAAATATACGAATCTCCAGAAATCTCAGGAAATATTTTTTCACCCAAATAGGATGATACTTTCAGGTAATGATCAGTACACTAAGGCGACTTGGTTCCCCAAATTTCGTTCTTCTATGTTGAAGCGTTCGTTTCCAGTAACAGTTTGAATTTTTAGGTTTCACTCTGTTTTCTCCTATATTGATAGATGTATTTGGAAGTCTAAATCCAACACGGTTTGTGCTAGCTTCTTGAAACTTGACACAATAAAGTAGTTTCACGTTCTATCTCTATGTTGTGTTTCCTCTTGATGTAGCCCTAAGCAGTGACTGGCGAGAAACACTTTCATGGAAAGGGGTTGCCAGGCTTCCCAAAATTACGAATCTCCAGAAATCTCAGCAAATATTTTTTCACCCAAACTGGATGATACTTTCAGGTAATGATCAGTACACTAAGGCGACTTGGTTCCCCAAATTTCGTTCTTCTATGTTGAAGCGTTCGTTTCCAGTAACAGTTTGAATTTTAGGTTTCACTCTGTTTTCTCTTATATTGATAGATGTATTTGGAACTCTGAATCCAACAAGGTTTGTGCTAGGTTCTTGAAACTTGACACAATAAAGTAGTTTCACGTTCTCTCTCTATGTTTTGTTTCCTCTTGATGTAGCCCTAACAGTGACTGGCGAGAAACACTTTCATGGAAAGGGGTTGCCAGGCTTCCCAAATATATGAATCTCCAGAAATCTCAGGAAATATTTTTTCACTAAACAGGCTGATACTTTCAGGTAATGATCAGTACACTAAGGCGACTTGGTTCCCCAAATTTCGTTTTTCTATGTTAAAGCGTTCGTTTCCAGTAACAGTTTGAATTTTTAGGTTTCACTCTGTTTTCTCCTATATTGATAGATGTATTTGGAAGTCTAAATCCAACAGGGTTTGTGCTAGCTTCTTGAAACTTGACACAATAAAGTAGGTTCACGTTCTATCTCTATGTTTTGTTTCCTCTTGATGTAGCCCTAAGCAGTGACTGGCGAGAAACACTTTCATGGAAAGGGGTTGCCAGGCTTCCCAAAATTACGAATCTCCAGAAATCTCAGCAAATATTTTTTCACCCAAACTGGATGCTACTTTCAGGTAATGATCAGTACACTAAGGCGACTTGGTTCCCCAAATGTCGTTCTTCTATGTTGAAGCGTTCGTTTCCAGTAACAGTTTGAATTTTTAGGTTTCACTCTGTTTTCTCCTATATTGATAGATGTATTTGGAACTCTAAATCCAACACGGTTTGTGCTAGCTTCTTGAAACTTGACACAATAAAGTAGTTTCACGTTCTATCTCTATGTTTTGTTTCCTCTTGATGTAGCCCTAAGCAGTGACTGACGAGAAACACTTTCATGGAAAGGGGTTGCCAGGCTTCCCAAAATTACGAATCTCCAGAAATCTCAGGAAATATTTTTTCACCCAACCTGGATGATACTTTCAGGTAATGATCAGTACACTAAGGCGACTTGTTCCCCAAATTTCGTTTTTCTATGTTGAAGCGTTCGTTTCCAGTAACAGTTTGAATTTTTAGGTTTCACTCTGTTTTCTCCTATATTGATAGATGTATTTGGAACTCTAAATCCAACACAGTTTGTGCTAGCTTCTTGAAAATTGACACAATAAAGTAGTTTCACGTTCTATCTCTATGTTTTGTTTCCTCTTGATGTAGCCCTAATCAGTGACTGGCGAGAAACACTTTCATGGAAAGGGGTTGCCAGGATTCCCAAAATTACGAATCTCCAGAAATCTCAGCAAATATTTTTTCACCCAAACTGGATGATACTTTCAGGTAATGATCAGTACACTAAGGCGACTTGGTTCCACAAATTTCGTTCTTCTATGATGAAGCGTTCGTTTCCAGTAACAGTTTGAATTTTTAGGTTTCACTCTGTTTTCTCCTTTATTGATAGATGTATTTGGAACTCTGAATCCAACACGGTTTGTGCTAGCTTCTTGAAACTTGACACAATAAAGTAGTTTCACGTTCTATCTCTATGTTTTGTTTCCTCTTGATGTAGCCCTAACAGTGACTGGCGAGAAACACTTTCATGGAAAGGGGTTGCCAGGCTTCTCAAATATATGAATCTCCAGAAATCTCAGGAAATATTTTTTCACCCAAACAGGATGATGCTTTCAGGTAATGATCAGTACACTAAGGCGACTTGGTTCACCAAATTTCGTTTTTCTATGTTAAAGCGTTCGTTTCCAGTAACAGTTTGAATTTTTAGGTTTCACTCTGTTTTCTCCTATATTGATATATGTATTTGGAAGTCTAAATCCAACACGGTTTGTGCTAGCTTCTTGAAACTTGACACAATAAAGTAGTTTCACGTTCTATCTCTATGTTTTGTTTCCTCTTGATGTAGCCCTAAGCAGTGACTGGCGAGAAACACTTTCATGGAAAGGGGTTGCCAGGCTTCCCAAAATTACGAATCTCCTGAAATCTCAGCAAATATTTTTTCACCCAAACTGGATGATACTTTCAGGTAATGATCAGTACACTAAGGCGACTTGGTTCCCCAAATTTCGTTCTTCTATGTTGAAGCGTTCGTTTCCAGTAACAGTTTGAATTTTTAGGTTTCACTCTGTTTTCTCCTATATTGATAGATGTATTTGGAACTCTAAATCCAACACGGTTTGTGCTAGCTTCTTCAAACTTGACACAATAAAGTAGTTTCACGTTCTATCACTATGTTTTGTTTCCTCTTGATGTAGCCCTAAGCAGTGACTGGTGAGAAACACTTTCATGGAAAGGGGTTGCCAGGCTTCCCAAAATTACGAAACTCCAGAAATCTCAGCAAATATTTTTTCACCCAAACTGGATAATACTTTCAGGTAATGATCAGTACACTAAGGCGAATTGGTTCCCCAAATTTCGTTCTTCTATGTTGAAGCGTTCGTTTCCAGTAACAGTTTGAATTTTTAGGTTTCACTCTGTTTTCTCCTATATTGATAGATGTATTTGGAACTCTAAATCCAACACGGTTTGTGCTAGCTTCTTGAAACTTGACACAATAAAGTAGTTTCACGTTCTATCTCTATGTTTTGTTTCCTCTTGATGTAGCCCTAACAGTGACTGGCGAGAAACACTTTCATGGAAAGGGGTTGCCAGGCTTCCCAAAATTACGAATCTCCAGAAATCTCAGCAAATATTTTTTCACCCAAACTGGATGATACTTTCAGGTAATGATCAGTACACTAAGGCGACTTGGTTCCCCAAATGTCGTTCTTCTATGTTGAAGCGTTCGTTTCCAGTAACAGTTTGAATTTTTAGGTTTCACTCTGTTTTCTCCTATATTGATAGATGTATTTGGAACTCTAAATCCAACACGGTTTGTGCTAGCTTCTTGAAACTTGACACAATAAAGTAGTTTCACGTTCTATCTCTATGTTTTGTTTCCTCTTGATGTAGCCCTAAGCAGTGACTGACGAGAAACACTTTCATGGAAAGGGGTTGCCAGGCTTCCCAAAATTACGAAACTCCAGAAATCTCAGCAAATATTTTTTCACCCAAACTGGATAATACTTTCAGGTAATGATCAGTACACTAAGGCGAATTGGTTCCCCAAATTTCGTTCTTCTATGTTGAAGCGTTCGTTTCCAGTAACAGTTTGAATTTTTAGGTTTCACTCTGTTTTCTCCTATATTGATAGATGTATTTGGAACTCTAAATCCAACACGGTTTGTGCTAGCTTCTTGAAACTTGACACAATAAAGTAGTTTCACGTTCTATCTCTATGTTTTGTTTCCTCTTGATGTAGCCCTAAGCAGTGACTGGCGAGAAACACTTTCATGGAAAGGGGTTGCCAGGCTTCCCAAAATTACGAATCTCAAGAAATCTCAGCAAATATTTTTTCACCCAAACTGGATGCTACTTTCAGGTAATGATCAGTACACTAAGGCGACTTGGTTCCCCAAATGTCGTTCTTCTATGTTGAAGCGTTCGTTTCCAGTAACAGTTTGAATTTTTAGGTTTCACTCTGTTTTCTCCTATATTGATAGATGTATTTGGAACTCTAAATCCAACACGGTTTGTGCTAGCTTCTTGAAACTTGACACAATAAAGTAGTTTCACGTTCTATCTCTATGTTTTGTTTCCTCTTGATGTAGCCCTAAACAGTGACTGGCAAGAAACACTTTCATGGAAAGGGGTGGCTTCCCAAAATTACGAATCTCCAGAAATCTCAGCAAATATTTTTTCACCCAAACTGGATGATACTTTCAGGTAATGATCAGTACACTAAGGCGACTTGGTTCCCCAAATTTCGTTCTTCTATGTTGAAGCGTTCGTTTCCAGTAACAGTTTGAATTTTAGGTTTCACTCTGTTTTCTCCTATATTGATAGATGTATTTGGAACTCTAAATCCAACACGGTTTGTGCTAGCTTCTTGAAACTTGATACAATAAAGTAGTTTCACGTTCTATCTCTATGTTTTGTTTCCTCTTGATGTAGCCCTAACAGTGTCTGGCGAGAAACACTTTCATGGAAAGGGGTTGCCAGGCTTCCCAAATATACGAATCTCCAGAAATCTCAGGAAATATTTTTTCACCCAAATAGGATGATACTTTCAGGTAATGATCAGTACACTAAGGCGACTTGGTTCCCCAAATTTCGTTCTTCTATGTTGAAGTGTTCGTTTCCAGTAACAGTTTGAATTTTTAGGTTTCACTCTGTTTTCTCCTATATTGATAGATGTATTTGGAAGTCTAAATCCAACACGGTTTGTGCTAGCTTCTTGAAACTTGACACAATAAAGTAGTTTCACGTTCTATCTCTATGTTGTGTTTCCTCTTGATGTAGCCCTAAGCAGTGACTGGCGAGAAACACTTTCATGGAAAGGGGTTGCCAGGCTTCCCAAAATTACGAATCTCCAGAAATCTCAGCAAATATTTTTTCACCCAAACTGGATGATACTTTCAGGTAATGATCAGTACACTAAGGCGACTTGGTTCCCCAAATTTCGTTCTTCTATGTTGAAGCGTTCGTTTCCAGTAACATTTTGAATTTTAGGTTTCACTCTGTTTTCTCTTATATTGATAGATGTATTTGGAACTCTGAATCCAACAAGGTTTGTGCTAGGTTCTTGAAACTTGACACAATAAAGTAGTTTCACATTCTCTCTCTATGTTTTGTTTCCTCTTGATGTAGCCCTAACAGTGACTGGCGAGAAACACTTTCATGGAAAGGGGTTGCCAGGCTTCCCAAATATATGAATCTCCAGAAATCTCAGGAAATATTTTTTCACTAAACAGGCTGATACTTTCAGGTAATGATCAGTACACTAAGGCGACTTGGTTCCCCAAATTTCGTTTTTCTATGTTAAAGCGTTCGTTTCCAGTAACAGTTTGAATTTTTAGGTTTCACTCTGTTTTCTCCTATATTGATAGATGTATTTGGAAGTCTAAATCCAACAGGGTTTGTGCTAGCTTCTTGAAACTTGACACAATAAAGTAGGTTCACGTTCTATCTCTATGTTTTGTTTCCTCTTGATGTAGCCCCAAGCAGTGACTGACGAGAAACACTTACATGGAAAGGGGTTGCGAGGCTTCCCAAAATTACGAATCTCCAGAAATCTCAGCAAATATTTTTTCACCCAAACAGGATGATACTTTCAGGTAATGATCAGTACACTAAGGCGACTTGCTTCCCCAAATTTCGTTCTTCTATGTTGAAGCGTTGGTTTCCAGTAACAGTTTAAATTTTTGGTTTCACTCTGTTTTTCTCCTATATTGATAGATTTATTTGGAACTCTAAATCCAACACGGTTTGTGCTAGCTTCTTGAAACTTGACACAATAAAGTAGTTTCACGTTCTATCTCTATGTTTTCTTTCGTCTTGATGTAGCCCTAAGCAGTGACTGGCGAGAAACACTTTCATGGAAAGGGGTTGCCAGGCTTCCCAAAATTACGAATCTCCAGAAATCTCAGCAAATATTTTTTCACCCAAACTGGATGATACTTTCAGGTAATGATCAGTACACTAAGGCGAGTTGGTTCCCCAAATTTCGTTCTTCTATGATGAAGCGTTCGTTTCCAGTAACAGTTTGAATTTTTAGGTTTCACTCTGTTTTCTCCTTTATTGATAGATGTATTTGGAACTCTGAATCCAACACGGTTTGTGCTAGCTTCTTGAAACTTGACACAATAAAGTAGTTTCACGTTCTATCTCTATGTTTTGTTTCCTCTTGATGTAGCCCTAAGCAGTGACTGGCGAGAAACACTTTCATGGAAAGGGGTTGCCAGGCTTCCCAAAATTACGAATCTCCAGAAATCTCAGCAAATATTTTTTCACCCAAACTGGATGATACTTTCAGGTAATGATCAGTACACTAAGGCGACTTGGTTCCCCAAATTTCGTTTTTCTATGTTGAAGCGTTCGTTTCCAGTAACAGTTTGAATTTTTAGGTTTCACTCTGTTTTCTCCTATATTGATAGATGTATTTGGAACTCTAAATCCAACATGGTTTGTGCTAGCTTCTTGAAACTTGACACAATAAAGTAGTTTCACGTTCTATCTCTATGTTTTGTTTCCTCTTGATGTAGCCCTAAGCAGTGACTGGCGAGAAACACTTTCATGGAAAGGGGTTGCCAGGCTTCCCAAAATTACGAATCTTCAGAAATCTCAGCAAATATTTTTTCACCCAAACTGGATGATACTTTCAGGTAATGATCAGTACACTAAGGCGACTTGGTTCCCCAAATTTCGTTCTTCTATGTTCAAGCGTTCGTTTCCAGTAACAGTTTGAATTTTTAGGTTTCACTCTGTTTTCTCCTATATTGATAGATGTATTTGGAAGTCTAAACCAACACGGTTTGTGCTAGCTTCTTGAAACTTGACACAATAAAGTAGTTTCACGTTCTATCTCTATGTTTTGTTTCCTCTTGATGTAGCCCTAAGCAGTGACTGGCGAGAAACACTTTCATGGAAAGGGGTTGCCAGGCTTCCCAAAATTACGAATCTCCATAAATCTCAGCAAATATTTTTTCACCCAAACTGGATGATACTTTCAGGTAATGATCAGTACACTAAGGCGACTTGTTCCCCAAATTTCGTTTTTCTATGTTGAAGCGTTCGTTTCCAGTAACAGTTTGAATTTTTAGGTTTCACTCTGTTTTCTCCTATATTGATAGATGTATTTGGAACTCTAAATCCAACACGGTTTGTGCTAGCTTCTTGAAACTTGACACAATAAAGTAGTTTCACGTTCTATCTCTATGTTTTGTTTCCTCTTGATGTAGCCCTAAGCAGTGACTGGCGAGAAACACTTTCATGGAAAGGGGTTGCCAGGCTTCCCAAAATTACGAATCTCCAGAAATCTCAGCAAATATTTTTTCACCCAAACTGGATGATACTTTAAGGTAATGATCAGTACACTAAGGCGACTTGGTTCCCCAAATTTCATTCTTCTATGATGAAGCGTTCGTTTCCAGTAACAGTTTGAATTTTTAGGTTTCACTCTGTTTTCTCCTATATTGATATATGTATTTGGAAGTCTAAATCCAACACGGTTTGTGCTAGCTTCTTGAAACTTGACACAATAAAGTAGTTTCACGTTCTATCTCTATGTTTTGTTTCCTCTTGATGTAGCCCTAAGCAGTGACTGGCGAGAAACACTTTCATGGAAAGGGGTTGCCAGGCTTCCCAAAATTACGAATCTCCAGAAATCTCAGCAAATATTTTTTCACCCAAACTGGATGATACTTTCAGGTAATGATCAGTACACTAAGGCGACTTGGTTCCCCAAATTTCGTTCTTCTATGTTGAAGCGTTCGTTTCCAGTAACAGTTTGAATTTTTAGGTTTCACTCTGTTTTCTCCTATATTGATAGATGTATTTGGAACTCTAAATCCAACACGGTTTGTGCTAGCTTCTTCAAACTTGACACAATAAAGTAGTTTCACGTTCTATCACTATGTTTTGTTTCCTCTTGATGTAGCCCTAAGCAGTGACTGGTGAGAAACACTTTCATGGAAAGGGGTTGCCAGGCTTCCCAAAATTACGAAACTCCAGAAATCTCAGCAAATATTTTTTCACCCAAACTGGATAATACTTTCAGGTAATGATCAGTACACTAAGGCGAATTGGTTCCCCAAATTTCGTTCTTCTATGTTGAAGCATTCGTTTCCAGTAACAGTTTGAATTTTTAGGTTTCACTCTGTTTTCTCCTATATTGATAGATGTATTTGGAACTCTAAATCCAACACGGTTTGTGCTAGCTTCTTGAAACTTGACACAATAAAGTAGTTTCACGTTCTATCTCTATGTTTTGTTTCCTCTTGATGTAGCCCTAAGCAGTGACTGGCGAGAAACACTTTCATGGAAAGGGGTTGCCAGGCTTCCCAAAATTACGAATCTCCAGAAATCTCAGCAAATATTTTTTCACCCAAACTGGATGCTACTTTCAGGTAATGATCAGTACACTAAGGCGACTTGGTTCCCCAAATGTCGTTCTTCTATGTTGAAGCGTTCGTTTCCAGTAACAGTTTGAATTTTTAGGTTTCACTCTGTTTTCTCCTATATTGATAGATGTATTTGGAACTCTAAATCCAACACGGTTTGTGCTAGCTTCTTGAAACTTGACACAATAAAGTAGTTTCACGTTCTATCTCTATGTTTTGTTTCCTCTTGATGTAGCCCTAAGCAGTGACTGACGAGAAACACTTTCATGGAAAGGGGTTGCCAGGCTTCCCAAAATTACGAATCTCCAGAAATCTCAGGAAATATTTTTTCACCCAACCTGGATGATACTTTCAGGTAATGATCAGTACACTAAGGCGACTTGTTCCCCAAATTTCGTTTTTCTATGTTGAAGCGTTCGTTTCCAGTAACAGTTTGAATTTTTAGGTTTCACTCTGTTTTCTCCTATATTGATAGATGTATTTGGAACTCTAAATCCAACACAGTTTGTGCTAGCTTCTTGAAACTTGACACAATAAAGTAGTTTCACGTTCTATCTCTATGTTTTGTTTCCTCTTGATGTAGCCCTAAGCAGTGACTGGCGAGAAACACTTTCATGGAAAGGGGTTGCCAGGCTTCCCAAAATTACGAATCTCCAGAAATCTCAGCAAATATTTTTTCACCCAAACTGGATGATACTTTCAGGTAATGATCAGTACACTAAGGCGACTTGGTTCCACAAATTTCGTTCTTCTATGATGAAGCGTTCGTTTCCAGTAACAGTTTGAATTTTTAGGTTTCACTCTGTTTTCTCCTTTATTGATAGATGTATTTGGAACTCTGAATCCAACACGGTTTGTGCTAGCTTCTTGAAACTTGACACAATAAAGTAGTTTCACGTTCTATCTCTATGTTTTGTTTCCTCTTGATGTAGCCCTAACAGTGACTGGCGAGAAACACTTTCATGGAAAGGGGTTGCCAGGCTTCTCAAATATATGAATCTCCAGAAATCTCAGGAAATATTTTTTCACCCAAACAGGATGATGCTTTCAGGTAATGATCAGTACACTAAGGCGACTTGGTTCACCAAATTTCGTTTTTCTATGTTAAAGCGTTCGTTTCCAGTAACAGTTTGAATTTTTAGGTTTCACTCTGTTTTCTCCTATATTGATATATGTATTTGGAAGTCTAAATCCAACACGGTTTGTGCTAGCTTCTTGAAACCTGACACAATAAAGTAGTTTCACGTTCTATCTCTATGTTTTGTTTCCTCTTGATGTAGCCCTAAGCAGTGACTGGCGAGAAACACTTTCATGGAAAGGGGTTGCCAGGCTTCCCAAAATTACGAATCTCCTGAAATCTCAGCAAATATTTTTTCACCCAAACTGGATGATACTTTCAGGTAATGATCAGTACACTAAGGCGACTTGGTTCCCCAAATTTCGTTCTTCTATGTTGAAGCGTTCGTTTCCAGTAACAGTTTGAATTTTTAGGTTTCACTCTGTTTTCTCCTATATTGATAGATGTATTTGGAACTCTAAATCCAACACGGTTTGTGCTAGCTTCTTCAAACTTGACACAATAAAGTAGTTTCACGTTCTATCACTATGTTTTGTTTCCTCTTGATGTAGCCCTAAGCAGTGACTGGTGAGAAACACTTTCATGGAAAGGGGTTGCCAGGCTTCCCAAAATTACGAAACTCCAGAAATCTCAGCAAATATTTTTTCACCCAAACTGGATAATACTTTCAGGTAATGATCAGTACACTAAGGCGAATTGGTTCCCCAAATTTCGTTCTTCTATGTTGAAGCGTTCGTTTCCAGTAACAGTTTGAATTTTTAGGTTTCACTCTGTTTTCTCCTATATTGATAGATGTATTTGGAACTCTAAATCCAACACGGTTTGTGCTAGCTTCTTGAAACTTGACACAATAAAGTAGTTTCACGTTCTATCTCTATGTTTTGTTTCCTCTTGATGTAGCCCTAACAGTGACTGGCGAGAAACACTTTCATGGAAAGGGGTTGCCAGGCTTCCCAAAATTACGAATCTCCAGAAATCTCAGCAAATATTTTTTCACCCAAACTGGATGATACTTTCAGGTAATGATCAGTACACTAAGGCGACTTGGTTCCCCAAATGTCGTTCTTCTATGTTGAAGCGTTCGTTTCCAGTAATAGTTTGAATTTTTAGGTTTCACTCTGTTTTCTCCTATATTGATAGATGTATTTGGAACTCTAAATCCAACACGGTTTGTGCTAGCTTCTTGAAACTTGACACAATAAAGTAGTTTCACGTTCTATCTCTATGTTTTGTTTCCTCTTGATGTAGCCCTAAGCAGTGACTGACGAGAAACACTTTCATGGAAAGGGGTTGCCAGGCTTCCCAGAATTACGAAACTCCAGAAATCTCAGCAAATATTTTTTCACCCAAACTGGATAATACTTTCAGGTAATGATCAGTACACTAAGGCGAATTGGTTCCCCAAATTTCGTTCTTCTATGTTGAAGCGTTCGTTTCCAGTAACAGTTTGAATTTTTAGGTTTCACTCTGTTTTCTCCTATATTGATAGATGTATTTGGAACTCTAAATCCAACACGGTTTGTGCTAGCTTCTTGAAACTTGACACAATAAAGTAGTTTCACGTTCTATCTCTATGTTTTGTTTCCTCTTGATGTAGCCCTAAGCAGTGACTGGCGAGAAACACTTTCATGGAAAGGGGTTGCCAGGCTTCCCAAAATTACGAATCTCAAGAAATCTCAGCAAATATTTTTTCACCCAAACTGGATGCTACTTTCAGGTAATGATCAGTACACTAAGGCGACTTGGTTCCCCAAATTTCGTTATTCTATGTTGAAGCGTTCGTTTCCAGTAACAGTTTGAATTTTTAGGTTTCACTCTGTTTTCTCCTATATTGATAGATGTATTTGGAACTCTAAATCCAACACGGTTTGTGCTAGCTTCTTGAAACTTGACACAATAAAGTAGTTTCACGTTCTATCTCTATGTTTTGTTTCCTCTTGATGTAGCCCTAAACAGTGACTGGCAAGAAACACTTTCATGGAAAGGGGTGGCTTCCCAAAATTACGAATCTCCAGAAATCTCAGCAAATATTTTTTCACCCAAACTGGATGATACTTTCAGGTAATGATCAGTACACTAAGGCGACTTGGTTCCCCAAATTTCGTTCTTCTATGTTGAAGCGTTCGTTTCCAGTAACAGTTTGAATTTTAGGTTTCACTCTGTTTTCTCCTATATTGATAGATGTATTTGGAACTCTAAATCCAACACGGTTTGTGCTAGCTTCTTGAAACTTGATACAATAAAGTAGTTTCACGTTCTATCTCTATGTTTTGTTTCCTCTTGATGTAGCCCTAACAGTGTCTGGCGAGAAACACTTTCATGGAAAGGGGTTGCCAGGCTTCCCAAATATACGAATCTCCAGAAATCTCAGGAAATATTTTTTCACCCAAATAGGATGATACTTTCAGGTAATGATCAGTACACTAAGGCGACTTGGTTCCCCAAATTTCGTTCTTCTATGTTGAAGCGTTCGTTTCCAGTAACAGTTTGAATTTTTAGGTTTCACTCTGTTTTCTCCTATATTGATAGATGTATTTGGAAGTCTAAATCCAACACGGTTTGTGCTAGCTTCTTGAAACTTGACACAATAAAGTAGTTTCACGTTCTATCTCTATGTTGTGTTTCCTCTTGATGTAGCCCTAAGCAGTGACTGGCGAGAAACACTTTCATGGAAAGGGGTTGCCAGGCTTCCCAAAATTACGAATCTCCAGAAATCTCAGCAAATATTTTTTCACCCAAACTGGATGCTACTTTCAGGTAATGATCAGTACACTAAGGCGACTTGGTTCCCGAAATGTCGTTCTTCTATGTTGAAGCGTTCGTTTCCAGTAACAGTTTGAATTTTTAGGTTTCACTCTGTTTTCTCCTATATTGATAGATGTATTTGGAACTCTAAATCCAACACGGTTTGTGCTAGCTTCTTGAAACTTGACACAATAAAGTAGTTTCACGTTCTATCTCTATGTTTTGTTTCCTCTTGATGTAGCCCTAAGCAGTGACTGACGAGAAACACTTTCATGGAAAGGGGTTGCCAGGCTTCCCAAAATTACGAATCTCCAGAAATCTCAGGAAATATTTTTTCACCCAACCTGGATGATACTTTCAGGTAATGATCAGTACACTAAGGCGACTTGTTCCCCAAATTTCGTTTTTCTATGTTGAAGCGTTCGTTTCCAGTAACAGTTTGAATTTTTAGGTTTCACTCTGTTTTCTCCTATATTGATAGATGTATTTGGAACTCTAAATCCAACACAGTTTGTGCTAGCTTCTTGAAACTTGACACAATAAAGTAGTTTCACGTTCTATCTCTATGTTTTGTTTCCTCTTGATGTAGCCCTAATCAGTGACTGGCGAGAAACACTTTCATGGAAAGGGGTTGCCAGGCTTCCCAAAATTACGAATCTCCAGAAATCTCAGCAAATATTTTTTCACCCAAACTGGATGATACTTTCAGGTAATGATCAGTACACTAAGGCGACTTGGTTCCACAAATTTCGTTCTTCTATGATGAAGCGTTCGTTTCCAGTAACAGTTTGAATTTTTAGGTTTCACTCTGTTTTCTCCTTTATTGATAGATGTATTTGGAACTCTGAATCCAACACGGTTTGTGCTAGCTTCTTGAAACTTGACACAATAAAGTAGTTTCACGTTCTATCTCTATGTTTTGTTTCCTCTTGATGTAGCCCTAACAGTGACTGGCGAGAAACACTTTCATGGAAAGGGGTTGCCAGGCTTCTCAAATATATGAATCTCCAGAAATCTCAGGAAATATTTTTTCACCCAAACAGGATGATGCTTTCAGGTAATGATCAGTACACTAAGGCGACTTGGTTCACCAAATTTCGTTTTTCTATGTTAAAGCGTTCGTTTCCAGTAACAGTTTGAATTTTTAGGTTTCACTCTGTTTTCTCCTATATTGATATATGTATTTGGAAGTCTAAATCCAACACGGTTTGTGCTAGCTTCTTGAAACTTGACACAATAAAGTAGTTTCACGTTCTATCTCTATGTTTTGTTTCCTCTTGATGTAGCCCTAAGCAGTGACTGACGAGAAACACTTTCATGGAAAGGGGTTGCCAGGCTTCCCAAAATTACGAAACTCCAGAAATCTCAGCAAATATTTTTTCACCCAAACTGGATAATACTTTCAGGTAATGATCAGTACACTAAGGCGAATTGGTTCCCCAAATTTCATTCTTCTATGTTGAAGCGTTCGTTTCCAGTAACAGTTTGAATTTTTAGGTTTCACTCTGTTTTCTCCTATATTGATAGATGTATTTGGAACTCTAAATCCAACACGGTTTGTGCTAGCTTCTTGAAACTTGACACAATAAAGTAGTTTCACGTTCTATCTCTATGTTTTGTTTCCTCTTGATGTAGCCCTAAGCAGTGACTGGCGAGAAACACTTTCATGGAAAGGGGTTGCCAGGCTTCCCAAAATTACGAATCTCAAGAAATCTCAGCAAATATTTTTTCACCCAAACTGGATGCTACTTTCAGGTAATGATCAGTACACTAAGGCGACTTGGTTCCCCAAATGTCGTTCTTCTATGTTGAAGCGTTCGTTTCCAGTAACAGTTTGAATTTTTAGGTTTCACTCTGTTTTCTCCTATATTGATAGATGTATTTGGAACTCTAAATCCAACACGGTTTGTGCTAGCTTCTTGAAACTTGACACAATAAAGTAGTTTCACGTTCTATCTCTACGTTATGTTTCCTCTTGATGTAGCCCTAAGCAGTGACTGACGAGAAACACTTTCATGGAAAGGGGTTGCCAGGCTTCCCAAAATTACGAATCTCCAGAAATCTCAGGAAATATTTTTTCACCCAAACTGGATGATACTTTCAGGTAATGATCAGTACACTAAGGTGACTTGTTCCCCAAATTTCGTTTTTCTATGTTGAAGCGTTTGTTTCCAGTAACAGTTTGAATTTTTAGGTTTCACTCTGTTTTCTCCTATATTGATAGATGTATTTGGAACTCTAAATCCAACACGGTTTGTGCTAGCTTCTTGAACCTTGACACAATAAAGTAGTTTCACGTTCTATCTCTATGTTTTGTTTCCTCTTGATGTAGCCCTAAGCAGTGACTGGCGAGAAACACTTACATGGAAAGGGGTTGCCAGGCTTCCCAAAATTACGAATCTCCAGAAATCTCAGCAAATATTTTTTCACCCAAACTGGATGATACTTTCAGGTAATGATCACTACACTAAGGCGACTTGGTTCCCCAAATGTCGTTCTTCTATGTTGAAGCGTTCGTTTCCAGTAACAGTTTGAATTTTTAGGTTTCACTCTGTTTTCTCCTATATTGATAGATGTATTTGGAACTCTGAATCCAACACGGTTTGTGCTAGCTTCTTGAAACTTGACACAATAAAGTAGTTTCACGTTCTATCTCTATGTCTTGTTTCCTCTTGATGTAGCCCTAAGCAGTGACTGGCGAGAAACACTTTCATGGAAAGGGGTTGCTACGCTTCCCAAAATTACGAATCTCCAGAAATCTCAGCAAATATTTTTTCACCCAAACTGGATAATACTTTCAGGTAATGATCAGTACACTAAGGCGAATTGGTTCCCCAAATTTCGTTCTTCTATGTTGAAGCGTTCGTTTCCAGTAACAGTTTGAATTTTTAGGTTTCACTCTCTTTTCTCCTATATTGATAGATGTATTTGGAAGTCTAAATCCAACACGGTTTGTGCTAGCTTCTTGAAACTTGACACAATAAAGTAGTTTCACGTTCTATCTCTATGTCTTGTTTCCTCTTGATGTAGCCCTAAGCAGTGACTGGCGAGAAACACTTTCATGGAAAGGGGTTGCCAGGCTTCCCAAAATTACGAATCTCCAGAAATCTCAGCAAATATTTTTTCACCCAAACTGGATGATACTTTCAGGTAATGATCAGTACACTAAGGCGACTTGGTTCCCCAAATTTCGTTCTTCTATGTTGAAGCGTTCGTTTCCAGTAACAGTTTGAATTTTTAGGTTTCACTCTGTTTTCTCCTATATTGATAGATGTATTTGGAACTCTAAATCCAACACGGTTTGTGCTAGCTTCTTGAAACTTGACACAATAAAGTAGTTTCACGTTCTATCTCTATGTTTTGTTTCCTCTTGATGTAGCCCTAAGCAGTGACTGACGAGAAACACTTTCATGGAAAGGGGTTGCCAGGCTTCCCAAAATTACGAATCTCCAGAAATCTCAGCAAATATTTTTTCACCCAAACAGGGTGATACTTTCAGGTAATGATCAGTACACTAAGGCGACTTGGTTCCCCAAATTTCGTTTTTCTATGTTGAAGCGTTCGTTTCCAGTAACAGTTTGAATTTTTAGGTTTCACTCTGTTTTCTCCTATATTGATAGATGTATTTGGAACTCTAAATCCAACACGGTTTGTGCTAGCTTCTTGAAACTTGACACAATAAAGTAGTTTCACGTTCTATCTCTATGTTTTGTTTCCTCTTCATGTAGCCCTAAGCAGTGACTGGCGAGAAACACTTTCATGGAAAGGGGTTGCCAGGCTTCCCAAAATTACAAATCTCCAGAAATCTCAGCAAATATTTTTTCACCCAAACTGGATGATACTTTCAGGTAATGATCAGTACACTAAGGCGAGTTGGTTCCCCAAATTTCGTTCTTCTATGATGAAGCGTTCGTTTCCAGTAACAGTTTGAATTTTTAGGTTTCACTCTGTTTTCTCCTTTATTGATAGATGTATTTGGAACTCTGAATCCAACACGGTTTGTGCTAGCTTCTTGAAACTTGACACAATAAAGTAGTTTCACGTTCTATCTCTATGTTTTGTTTCCTCTTGATGTAGCCCTAAGCAGTGACTGGCGAGAAACACTTTCATGGAAAGGGGTTGCCAGGCTTCCCAAAATTACGAATCTCCAGAAATCTCAGCAAATATTTTTTCACCCAAACTGGATGATACTTTCAGGTAATGATCAGTACACTAAGGCGACTTGGTTCCCCAAATTTCGTTTTTCTATGTTGAAGCGTTCGTTTCCAGTAACAGTTTGAATTTTTAGGTTTCACTCTGTTTTCTCCTATATTGATAGATGTATTTGGAACTCTAAATCCAACATGGTTTGTGCTAGCTTCTTGAAACTTGACACAATAAAGTAGTTTCACGTTCTATCTCTATGTTTTGTTTCCTCTTGATGTAGCCCTAAGCAGTGACTGGCGAGAAACACTTTCATGGAAAGGGGTTGCCAGGCTTCCCAAAATTACGAATCTTCAGAAATCTCAGCAAATATTTTTTCACCCAAACTGGATGATACTTTCAGGTAATGATCAGTACACTAAGGCGACTTGGTTCCCCAAATTTCGTTCTTCTATGTTCAAGCGTTCGTTTCCAGTAACAGTTTGAATTTTTAGGTTTCACTCTGTTTTCTCCTATATTGATAGATGTATTTGGAAGTCTAAACCAACACGGTTTGTGCTAGCTTCTTGAAACTTGACACAATAAAGTAGTTTCACGTTCTATCTCTATGTTTTGTTTCCTCTTGATGTAGCCCTAAGCAGTGACTGGCGAGAAACACTTTCATGGAAAGGGGTTGCCAGGCTTCCCAAAATTACGAATCTCCAGAAATCTCAGCAAATATTTTTTCACCCAAACTGGATGATACTTTCAGGTAATGATCAGTACACTAAGGCGACTTGGTTCCCCAAATTTCATTCTTCTATGATGAAGCGTTCGTTTCCAGTAACAGTTTGAATTTTTAGGTTTCACTCTGTTTTCTCCTATATTGATATATGTATTTGGAAGTCTAAATCCAACACGGTTTGTGCTAGCTTCTTGAAACTTGACACAATAAAGTAGTTTCACGTTCTATCTCTATGTTTTGTTTCCTCTTGATGTAGCCCTAAGCAGTGACTGGCGAGAAAGACTTTCATGGAAAGGGGTTGCCAGGCTTCCCAAAATTACGAATCTCCAGAAATCTCAGCAAATATTTTTTCACCCAAACTGGATGATACTTTCAGGTAATGATCAGTACACTAAGGCGACTTGGTTCCCCAAATTTCGTTCTTCTATGTTGAAGCGTTCGTTTCCAGTAACAGTTTGAATTTTTAGGTTTCACTCTGTTTTCTCCTATATTGATAGATGTATTTGGAACTCTAAATCCAACACGGTTTGTGCTAGCTTCTTCAAACTTGACACAATAAAGTAGTTTCACGTTCTATCACTATGTTTTGTTTCCTCTTGATGTAGCCCTAAGCAGTGACTGGTGAGAAACACTTTCATGGAAAGGGGTTGCCAGGCTTCCCAAAATTACGAAACTCCAGAAATCTCAGCAAATATTTTTTCACCCAAACTGGATAATACTTTCAGGTAATGATCAGTACACTAAGGCGAATTGGTTCCCCAAATTTCGTTCTTCTATGTTGAAGCATTCGTTTCCAGTAACAGTTTGAATTTTTAGGTTTCACTCTGTTTTCTCCTATATTGATAGATGTATTTGGAACTCTAAATCCAACACGGTTTGTGCTAGCTTCTTGAAACTTGACACAATAAAGTAGTTTCACGTTCTATCTCTATGTTTTGTTTCCTCTTGATGTAGCCCTAAGCAGTGACTGGCGAGAAACACTTTCATGGAAAGGGGTTGCCAGGCTTCCCAAAATTACGAATCTCCAGAAATCTCAGCAAATATTTTTTCACCCAAACTGGATGCTACTTTCAGGTAATGATCAGTACACTAATGCGACTTGGTTCCCCAAATGTCGTTCTTCTATGTTGAAGCGTTCGTTTCCAGTAACAGTTTGAATTTTTAGGTTTCACTCTGTTTTCTCCTATATTGATAGATGTATTTGGAACTCTAAATCCAACACGGTTTGTGCTACCTTCTTGAAACTTGACACAATAAAGTAGTTTCACGTTCTATCTCTATGTTTTGTTTCCTCTTGATGTAGCCCTAAGCAGTGACTGACGAGAAACACTTTCATGGAAAGGGGTTGCCAGGCTTCCCAAAATTACGAATCTCCAGAAATCTCAGGAAATATTTTTTCACCCAACCTGGATGATACTTTCAGGTAATGATCAGTACACTAAGGCGACTTGTTCCCCAAATTTCGTTTTTCTATGTTGAAGCGTTCGTTTCCAGTAACAGTTTGAATTTTTAGGTTTCACTCTGTTTTCTCCTATATTGATAGATGTATTTGGAACTCTAAATCCAACACAGTTTGTGCTAGCTTCTTGAAACTTGACACAATAAAGTAGTTTCACGTTCTATCTCTATGTTTTGTTTCCTCTTGATGTAGCCCTAAGCAGTGACTGGCGAGAAACACTTTCATGGAAAGGGGTTGCCAGGCTTCCCAAAATTACGAATCTCCAGAAATCTCAGCAAATATTTTTTCACCCAAACTGGATGATACTTTCAGGTAATGATCAGTACACTAAGGCGACTTGGTTCCACAAATTTCGTTCTTCTATGATGAAGCGTTCGTTTCCAGTAACAGTTTGAATTTTTAGGTTTCACTCTGTTTTCTCCTTTATTGATAGATGTATTTGGAACTCTGAATCCAACACGGTTTGTGCTAGCTTCTTGAAACTTGACAAAATAAAGTAGTTTCACGTTCTATCTCTATGTTTTGTTTCCTCTTGATGTAGCCCTAAGCAGTGACTGGCGAGAAACACTTTCATGGAAAGGGGTTGCCAGGCTTCCCAAAATTACGAATCTCCAGAAATCTCAGCAAATATTTTTTCACCCAAACTGGATGATACTTTCAGGTAATGATCAGTACACTAAGGCGACTTGGTTCCCCAAATTTCGTTCTTCTATGTTGAAGCGTTCGTTTCCAGTAACAGTTTGAATTTTTAGGTTTCACTCTGTTTTCTCCTATATTGATAGATGTATTTGGAACTCTAAATCCAACACGGTTTGTGCTAGCTTCTTGAAACTTGACACAATAAAGTAGTTTCACGTTCTATCTCTATGTTTTGTTTCCTCTTGATGTAGCCCTAAGCAGTGACTGGCGAGAAACACTTTCATGGAAAGGGGTTGCCAGGCTTCCCAAAATTACGAATCTCCAGAAATCTCAGCAAATATTTTTTCACCCAAACTGGATGATACTTTCAGGTAATGATCAGTACACTAAGGCGACTTGGTTCCCCAAATTTCGTTCTTCTATGTTGAAGCGTTCGTTTCCAGTAACAGTTTGAATTTTTAGGTTTCACTCTGTTTTCTCCTATATTGATAGATGTATTTGGAAGTCTAAATCCAACACGGTTTGTGCTAGCTTCTTGAACCTTGACACAATAAAGTAGTTTCATGTTCTATCTCTATGTTTTGTTTCCTCTTGATGTAGCCCTAAGCAGTGACTGGCGAGAAACACTTTCATGGAAAGGGGTTGCCAGGCTTCCCAAAATTACGAATCTCCAGAAATCTCAGCAAATATTTTTTCACCCAAACTGGATGATACCTTCAGGTAATGATCAGTACACTAAGGCGACTTGGTTCCCCAAATGTCGTTCTTCTATGTTGAAGCGTTCGTTTCCAGTAACAGTTTGAATTTTTAGGTTTCACTCTGTTTTCTCCTATATTGATAGATGTATTTGGAAGTCTAAATCCAACACGGTTTGTGCTAGCTTCTTGAAACTTGACACAATAAAGTAGTTTCACGTTCTATCTCTATGTTTTGTTTCCTCTTGATGTAGCCCTAAGCAGTGACTGACGAGAAACACTTTCATGGAAAGGGGTTGCCAGGCTTCCCAAAATTACGAATCTCCAGAAATCTCAGGAAATATTTTTTCACCCAAACTGGATGATACTTTCAGGTAATGATCAGTACACTAAGGCGACTTGTTCCCCAAATTTCGTTTTTCTATGTTGAAGCGTTCGTTTCCAGTAACAGTTTGAATTTTTAGGTTTCACTCTGTTTTCTCCTATATTGATAGATGTATTTGGAACTCTAAATCCAACACGGTTTGTGCTAGCTTCTTGAAACTTGACACAATAAAGTAGTTTCACGTTCTATCTCTATGTTTTGTTTCCTCTTGATGTAGCCCTAAGCAGTGACTGGTGAGAAACACTTTCATGGAAAGGGGTTGTCAGGCTTCCCAAAATTACGAAACTCCAGAAATCTCAGCAAATATTTTTTCACCCAAACTGGATAATACTTTCAGGTAATGATCAGTACACTAAGGCGAATTGGTTCCCCAAATTTCGTTCTTCTATGTTGAAGCGTTCGTTTCCAGTAACAGTTTGAATTTTTAGGTTTCACTCTGTTTTCTCCTATATTGATAGATGTATTTGGAACTCTAAATCCAACACGGTTTGTGCTAGCTTCTTGAAACTTGACACAATAAAGTAGTTTCACGTTCTATCTCTATGTTTTGTTTCCTCTTGATGTAGCCCTAAGCAGTGACTGGCGAAAAACACTTTCATGGAAAGGGGTTGCCTGGCTTCCCAAAATTACGAATCTCCAGAAATCTCAGCAAATATTTTTTCACCCAAACTGGATGATACTTTCAGGTAATGATCAGTACACTAAGGCGACTTGGTTCCCCAAATTTCGTTCTTCTATGATGAAGCGTTCGTTTCCAGTAACAGTTTGAATTTTTAGGTTTCACTCTGTTTTCTCCTTTATTGATAGATGTATTTGGAACTCTGAATCCAACACGGTTTGTGCTAGCTTCTTGAAACTTGACAAAATAAAGTAGTTTCACGTTCTATCTCTATGTTTTGTTTCCTCTTGATGTAGCCCTAAGCAGTGACTGGCGAGAAACACTTTCATGGAAAGGGGTTGCCAGGCTTCCCAAAATTACGAATCTCCAGAAATCTCAGCAAATATTTTTTCACCCAAACTGGATGATACTTTCAGGTAATGATCAGTACACTAAGGCGACTTGGTTCCCCAAATTTCGTTCTTCTATGTTGAAGCGTTCGTTTCCAGTAACAGTTTGAATTTTTAGGTTTCACTCTGTTTTCTCCTATATTGAGAGATGTATTTGGAACTCTAAATCCAACACGGTTTGTGCTAGCTTCTTGAAACTTGACACAATAAAGTAGTTTCACGTTCTATCTCTATGTTTTGTTTCCTCTTGATGTAGCCCTAAGCAGTGACTGGCGAGAAACACTTTCATGGAAAGGGGTTGCCAGGCTTCCCAAAATTACGAATCTCCAGAAATCTCAGCAAATATTTTTTCACCCAAACTGGATAATACTTTCAGGTAATGATCAGTACATTAAGGCGAATTGGTTCCCCAAATTTCGTTCTTCTATGTTGAAGCGTTCGTTTCCAGTAACAGTTTGAATTTTTAGGTTTCACTCTGTTTTCTCCTATATTGATAGATGTATTTGGAACTCTAAATCCAACACGGTTTGTGCTAGCTTCTTGAAACTTGACACAATAAAGTAGTTTCACGTTCTATCTCTATGTTTTGTTTCCTCTTGATGTAGCCCTAAGCAGTGACTGGCGAGAAACACTTTCATGGAAAGGGGTTGCCAGGCTTCCCAAAATTACGAATCTCCAGAAATCTCAGCAAATATTTTTTCACCCAAACTGGATGATACCTTCAGGTAATGATCAGTACACTAAGGCGACTTGGTTCCCCAAATGTCGTTCTTCTATGTTGAAGCGTTCGTTTCCAGTAACAGTTTGAATTTTTAGGTTTCACTCTGTTTTCTCCTATATTGATAGATGTATTTGGAACTCTAAATCCAACACGGTTTGTGCTAGCTTCTTGAAACTTGACACAATAAAGTAGTTTCACGTTCTATCTCTATGTTTTGTTTCCTCTTGATGTAGCCCTAAGCAGTGACTGACGAGAAACACTTTCATGGAAAGGGGTTGCCAGGCTTCCCAAAATTACGAATCTCCATAAATCTCAGGAAATATTTTTTCACCCAAACTGGATGATACTTTCAGGTAATGATCAGTACACTAAGGCGACTTGTTCCCCAAATTTCGTTTTTCTATGTTGAAGCGTTCGTTTCCAGTAACAGTTTGAATTTTTAGGTTTCACTCTGTTTTCTCCTATATTGATAGATGTATTTGGAACTCTAAATCCAACACGGTTTGTGCTAGCTTCTTGAAACTTGACACAATAAAGTAGTTTCACGTTCTATCTCTATGTTTTGTTTCCTCATGATGTAGCCCTAAGCAGTGACTGGCGAGAAACACTTTCATGGAAAGGGGTTGCCAGGCTTCCCAAAATTACGAATCTCCAGAAATCTCAGCAAATATTTTTTCACCCAAACTGGATGATACTTTCAGGTAATGATCAGTACACTAAGGCGACTTGGTTCCCCAAATTTCGTTCTTCTATGATGAAGCGTTTGTTTCCAGTAACAGTTTGAATTTTTAGGTTTCACTCTGTTTTCTCCTTTATTGATAGATGTATTTGGAACTCTGAATCCAACACGGTTTGTGCTAGCTTCTTGAAACTTGACACAATAAAGTAGTTTCACGTTCTATCTCTATGTTTTGTTTCCTCTTGATGTAGCCCTAAGCAGTGACTGGCGAGAAACACTTTCATGGAAAGGGGTTGCCAGGCTTCCCAAAATTACGAATCTCCAGAAATCTCAGCAAATATTTTTTCACCCAAACTGGATGATACTTTCAGGTAATGATCAGTACACTAAGGCGACTTGGTTCCCCAAATTTCGTTTTTCTATGTTGAAGCGTTCGTTTCCAGTAACAGTTTGAATTTTTAGGTTTCACTCTGTTTTCTCCTATATTGATAGATGTATTTGGAACTCTAAATCCAACACGGTTTGTGCTAGCTTCTTGAAACTTGACACAATAAAGTAGTTTCACGTTCTATCTCTATGTTTTGTTTCCTCTTGATGTAGCCCTAAGCAGTGACTGGTGAGAAACACTTTCATGGAAAGGGGTTGTCAGGCTTCCCAAAATTACGAAACTCCAGAAATCTCAGCAAATATTTTTTCACCCAAACTGGATAATACTTTCAGGTAATGATCAGTACACTAAGGCGAATTGGTTCCCCAAATTTCGTTCTTCTATGTTGAAGCGTTCGTTTCCAGTAACAGTTTGAATTTTTAGGTTTCACTCTGTTTTCTCCTATATTGATAGATGTATTTGGAACTCTAAATCCAACACGGTTTGTGCTAGCTTCTTGAAACTTGACACAATAAAGTAGTTTCACGTTCTATCTCTATGTTTTGTTTCCTCTTGATGTAGCCCTAAGCAGTGACTGGCGAGAAACACTTTCATGGAAAGGGGTTGCCTGGCTTCCCAAAATTACGAATCTCCAGAAATCTCAGCAAATATTTTTTCACCCAAACTGGATGATACTTTCAGGTAATGATCAGTACACTAAGGCGACTTGGTTCCCCAAATTTCGTTCTTCTATGTTCAAGCGTTCGTTTCCAGTAACAGTTTGAATTTTTAGGTTTCACTCTGTTTTCTCCTATATTGATAGATGTATTTGGAAGTCTAAATCCAACACGGTTTGTGCTAGCTTCTTGAAACTTGACACAATAAAGTAGTTTCACCTTCTATCTCTATGTTTTGTTTCCTCTTGATGTAGCCCTAAGCAGTGACTGGCGAGAAACACTTTCATGGAAAGGGGTTGCCAGGCTTCCCAAAATTACGAATCTCCAGAAATCTCAGCAAATATTTTTTCACCCAAACTGGATGCTACTTTCAGGTAATGATCAGTACACTAAGGCGACTTGGTTCCCCAAATGTCGTTCTTCTATGTTGAAGCGTTCGTTTCCAGTAACAGTTTGAATTTTTAGGTTTCACTCTGTTTTCTCCTATATTGATAGATGTATTTGGAACTCTAAATCCAACACGGTTTGTGCTAGCTTCTTGAAACTTGACACAATAAAGTAGTTTCAGGTTCTATCTCTATGTTTTGTTTCCTCTTGATGTAGCCCTAAGCAGTGACTGGCGAGAAACTCTTTCATGGAAAGGGGTTGCCAGGCTTCCCAAAATTACGAATCTCCAGAAATCTCAGCAAATATTTTTTGACCCAAACTGGATGATACTTTCAGGTAATGATCAGTACACTAAGGCGACTTGGTTCCCCAAATTTCGTTCTTCTATGTTGAAACATTCGTTTCCAGTAACAGTTTGAATTTTTAGGTTTCACTCTGTTTTCTCCTATATTGATAGATGTATTTGGAAGTCTAAATCCTACACGGTTTGTGCTAGCTTCTTGAAACTTTACACAATAAAGTAGTTTCACGTTCTATCTCTATGTTTTGTTTCCTCTTGATGTAGCCCTAAGCAGTGACTGGCGAGAAACACTTTCATGGAAAGGGGTTGCCAGGCTTCCCAAAATTACGAAACTCCAGAAATCTCAGCAAATATTTTTTCACCCAAACAGGATGATACTTTCAGGTAATGATCAGTACACTAAGGCGACTTGTTTCCCCAAATTTCGTTCTTCTATGTTGAAGCGTTCGTTTCCAGTAACAGTTTGAATTTTAGGTTTCACTCTGTTTTCTCCTATATTGATAGATGTATTTGGAACTCTGAATCCAACAAGGTTTGTGCTAGGTTCTTGAAACTTGACACAATAAAGTAGTTTCACGTTCTATCTCTATGTTTTGTTTCCTCTTGATGTAGCCCTAACAGTGACTGGCGAGAAACACTTTCATGGAAAGGGGTTGCCAGGCTTCTCAAATATATGAATCTCCAGAAATCTCAGAAAATATTTTTTCACCCAAACAGGATGATGCTTTCAGGTAATGATCAGTACACTAAGGCGACTTGGTTCACCAAATTTCGTTTTTCTATGTTAAAGCGTTCGTTTCCAGTAACAGTTTGAATTTTTAGGTTTCACTCTGTTTTCTCCTATATTGATATATGTATTTGGAAGTCTAAATCCAACACGGTTTGTGCTAGCTTCTTGAAACTTGACACAATAAAGTAGTTTCACGTTCTATCTCTATGTTTTGTTTCCTCTTGATGTAGCCCTAAGCAGTGACTGGCGAGAAACACTTTCATGGAAAGGGGTTGCCAGGCTTCCCAAAATTACGAATCTCCTGAAATCTCAGCAAATATTTTTTCACCCAAACTGGATGATACTTTCAGGTAATGATCAGTACACTAAGGCGACTTGGTTCCCCAAATTTCGTTCTTCTATGTTGAAGATTTGTTTCCAGTAACAGATTGAATTTTTAGGTTTCACTCTGTTTTCTCCTATATTGATAGATGTATTTGGAACTCTAAATCCAACACGGTTTGTGCTAGCTTCTTCAAACTTGACACAATAAAGTAGTTTCACGTTCTATCACTATGTTTTGTTTCCTCTTGATGTAGCCCTAAGCAGTGACTGGTGAGAAACACTTTCATGGAAAGGGGTTGCCAGGCTTCCCAAAATTACGAAACTCCAGAAATCTCAGCAAATATTTTTTCACCCAAACTGGATAATACTTTCAGGTAATGATCAGTACACTAAGGCGAATTGGTTCCCCAAATTTCGTTCTTCTATGTTGAAGCGTTCGTTTCCAGTAACAGTTTGAATTTTTAGGTTTCACTCTGTTTTCTCCTATATTGATAGATGTATTTGGAACTCTAAATCCAACACGGTTTGTGCTAGCTTCTTGAAACTTGACACAATAAAGTAGTTTCACGTTCTATCTCTATGTTTTGTTTCCTCTTGATGTAGCCCTAAGCAGTGACTGGCGAGAAACACTTTCATGGAAAGGGGTTGCCAGGCTTCCCAAAATTACGAATCTCAAGAAATCTCAGCAAATATTTTTTCACCCAAACTGGATGCTACTTTCAGGTAATGATCAGTACACTAAGGCGACTTGGTTCCCCAAATGTCGTTCTTCTATGTTGAAGCGTTCGTTTCCAGTAACAGTTTGAATTTTTAGGTTTCACTCTGTTTTCTCCTATATTGATAGATGTATTTGGAACTCTAAATCCAACACGGTTTGTGCTAGCTTCTTGAAACTTGACACAATAAAGTAGTTTCACGTTCTATCTCTATGTTTTGTTTCCTCTTGATGTAGCCCTAAGCAGTGACTGACGAGAAACACTTTCATGGAAAGGGGTTGCCAGGCTTCCCAAAATTACGAATCTCCAGAAATCTCAGGAAATATTTTTTCACCCAACCTGGATGATACTTTCAGGTAATGATCAGTACACTAAGGCGACTTGTTCCCCAAATTTCGTTTTTCTATGTTGAAGCGTTCGTTTCCAGTAACAGTTTGAATTTTTAGGTTTCACTCTGTTTTCTCCTATATTGATAGATGTATTTGGAACTCTAAATCCAACACTGTTTGTGCTAGCTTCTTGAAACTTGACACAATAAAGTAGTTTCACGTTCTATCTCTATGTTTTGTTTCCTCTTGATGTAGCCCTAAGCAGTGACTGGCGAGAAACACTTTCATGGAAAGGGGTTGCCAGGCTTCCCAAAATTACGAATCTCCAGAAATCTCAGCAAATATTTTTTCACCCAAACTGGATGATACCTTCAGGTAATGATCAGTACACTAAGGCGACTTGGTTCCCCAAATGTCATTCTTCTATGTTGAAGCGTTCGTTTCCAGTAACAGTTTGAATTTTTAGGTTTCACTCTGTTTTCTCCTATATTGATAGATGTATTTGGAACTCTAAATCCAACACGGTTTGTGCTAGCTTCTTGAAACTTGACACAATAAAGTAGTTTCACGTTCTATCTCTATGTTTTGTTTCCTCTTGATGTAGCCCTAAGCAGTGACTGACGAGAAACACTTTCATGGAAAGGGGTTGCCAGGCTTCCCAAAATTACGAATCTCCATAAATCTCAGGAAATATTTTTTCACCCAAACTGGATGATACTTTCAGGTAATGATCAGTACACTAAGGCGAATTGGTTCCCCAAATTTCGTTCTTCTATGTTGAAGCGTTCGTTTCCAGTAACAGTTTGAATTTTTAGGTTTCACTCTGTTTTCTCCTATATTGATAGATGTATTTGGAACTCTAAATCCAACACGGTTTGTGCTAGCTTCTTGAAACTTGACACAATAAAGTAGTTTCACGTTCTATCTCTATGTTTTGTTTCCTCTTGATGTAGCCCTAAGCAGTGACTGGCGAGAAACACTTTCATGGAAAGGGGTTGCCAGGCTTCCCAAAATTACGAATCTCCAGAAATCTCAGCAAATATTTTTTCACCCAAACTGGATGATACCTTCAGGTAATGATCAGTACACTAAGGCGACTTGGTTCCCCAAATGTCGTTCTTCTATGTTGAAGCGTTCGTTTCCAGTAACAGTTTGAATTTTTAGGTTTCACTCTGTTTTCTCCTATATTGATAGATGTATTTGGAACTCTAAATCCAACACGGTTTGTGCTAGCTTCTTGAAACTTGACACAATAAAGTAGTTTCACGTTCTATCTCTATGTTTTGTTTCCTCTTGATGTAGCCCTAAGCAGTGACTGACGAGAAACACTTTCATGGAAAGGGGTTGCCAGGCTTCCCAAAATTACGAATCTCCATAAATCTCAGGAAATATTTTTTCACCCAAACTGGATGATACTTTCAGGTAATGATCAGTACACTAAGGCGACTTGTTCCCCAAATTTCGTTTTTCTATGTTGAAGCGTTCGTTTCCAGTAACAGTTTGAATTTTTAGGTTTCACTCTGTTTTCTCCTATATTGATAGATGTATTTGGAACTCTAAATCCAACACAGTTTGTGCTAGCTTCTTGAAACTTGACACAATAAAGTAGTTTCACGTTCTATCTCTATGTTTTGTTTCCTCTTGATGTAGCCCTAAGCAGTGACTGGCGAGAAACACTTTCATGGAAAGGGGTTGCCAGGCTTCCCAAAATTACGAATCTCCAGAAATCTCAGCAAATATTTTTTCACCCAAACTGGATGATACTTTCAGGTAATGATCAGTACACTAAGGCGACTTGGTTCCCCAAATTTCGTTCTTCTATGTTGAAGCGTTCGTTTCCAGTAACAGTTTGAATTTTTAGGTATCACTCTGTTTTCTCCTATATTGATAGATGTATTTGGAACTCTAAATCCAACACGGTTTGTGCTAGCTTCTTCAAACTTGACACAATAAAGTAGTTTCACGTTCTATCACTATGTTTTGTTTCCTCTTGATGTAGCCCTAAGCAGTGACTGGTGAGAAACACTTTCATGGAAAGGGGTTGCCAGGCTTCCCAAAATTACGAAACTCCAGAAATCTCAGCAAATATTTTTTCACCCAAACTGGATAATACTTTCAGGTAATGATCAGTACACTAAGGCGAATTGGTTCCCCAAATTTCGTTCTTCTATGTTGAAGCGTTCGTTTCCAGTAACAGTTTGAATTTTTAGGTTTCACTCTGTTTTCTCCTATATTGATAGATGTATTTGGAACTCTAAATCCAACACGGTTTGTGCTAGCTTCTTGAAACTTGACACAATAAAGTAGTTTCACGTTCTATCTCTATGTTTTGTTTCCTCTTGATGTAGCCCTAAGCAGTGACTGGCGAGAAACACTTTCATGGAAAGGGGTTGCCAGGCTTCCCAAAATTACGAATCTCCAGAAATCTCAGCAAATATTTTTTCACCCAAACTGGATGCTACTTTCAGGTAATGATCAGTACACTAAGGCGACTTGGTTCCCCAAATGTCGTTCTTCTATGTTGAAGCGTTCGTTTCCAGTAACAGTTTGAATTTTTAGGTTTCACTCTGTTTTCTCCTATATTGATAGATGTATTTGGAACTCTAAATCCAACACGGTTTGTGCTAGCTTCTTGAAACTTGACACAATAAAGTAGTTTCACGTTCTATCTCTATGTTTTGTTTCCTCTTGATGTAGCCCTAAGCAGTGACTGACGAGAAACACTTTCATGGAAAGGGGTTGCCAGGCTTCCCAAAATTACGAATCTCCAGAAATCTCAGGAAATATTTTTTCACCCAACCTGGATGATACTTTCAGGTAATGATCAGTACACTAAGGCGACTTGTTCCCCAAATTTCGTTTTTCTATGTTGAAGCGTTCGTTTCCAGTAACAGTTTGAATTTTTAGGTTTCACTCTGTTTTCTCCTATATTGATAGATGTATTTGGAACTCTAAATCCAACACGGTTTGTGCTAGCTTCTTGAAACTTGACACAATAAAGTAGTTTCACGTTCTATCTCTATGTTTTGTTTCCTCTTGATGTAGCCCTAAGCAGTGACTGGCGAGAAACACTTTCATGGAAAGGGGTTGCCAGGCTTCCCAAAATTACGAATCTCCAGAAATCTCAGCAAATATTTTTTCACCCAAACTGGATGCTACTTTCAGGTAATGATCAGTACACTAAGGCGACTTGGTTCCCCAAATGTCGTTCTTCTATGTTGAAGCGTTCGTTTCCAGTAACAGTTTGAATTTTTAGGTTTCACTCTGTTTTCTCCTATATTGATAGATGTATTTGGAACTCTAAATCCAACACGGTTTGTGCTAGCTTCTTGAAACTTGACACAATAAAGTAGTTTCAGGTTCTATCTCTATGTTTTGTTTCCTCTTGATGTAGCCCTAAGCAGTGACTGGCGAGAAACACTTTCATGGAAAGGGGTTGCCAGGCTTCCCAAAATTACGAATCTCCAGAAATCTCAGCAAATATTTTTTCACCCAAACTGGATGCTACTTTCAGGTAATGATCAGTACACTAAGGCGACTTGTTCCCCAAATTTCGTTTTTCTATGTTGAAGCGTTCGTTTCCAGTAACAGTTTGAATTTTTAGGTTTCACTCTGTTTTCTCCTATATTGATAGATGTATTTGGAACTCTAAATCCAACACGGTTTGTGCTAGCTTCTTGAAACTTGACACAATAAAGTAGTTTCACGTTCTATCTCTATGTTTTGTTTCCTCATGATGTAGCCCTAAGCAGTGACTGGCGAGAAACACTTTCATGGAAAGGGGTTGCCAGGCTTCCCAAAATTACGAATCTCCAGAAATCTCAGCAAATATTTTTTCACCCAAACTGGATGATACTTTCAGGTAATGATCAGTACACTAAGGCGACTTGGTTCCCCAAATTTCGTTCTTCTATGATGAAGCGTTCGTTTCCAGTAACAGTTTGAATTTTTAGGTTTCACTCTGTTTTCTCCTTTATTGATAGATGTATTTGGAACTCTGAATCCAACACGGTTTGTGCTAGCTTCTTGAAACTTGACACAATAAAGTAGTTTCACGTTCTATCTCTATGTTTTGTTTCCTCTTGATGTAGCCCTAAGCAGTGACTGGCGAGAAACACTTTCATGGAAAGGGGTTGCCAGGCTTCCCAAAATTACGAATCTCCAGAAATCTCAGCAAATATTTTTTCACCCAAACTGGATGATACTTTCAGGTAATGATCAGTACACTAAGGCGACTTGGTTCCCCAAATTTCGTTTTTCTATGTTGAAGCGTTCGTTTCCAGTAACAGTTTGAATTTTTAGGTTTCACTCTGTTTTCTCCTATATTGATAGATGTATTTGGAACTCTAAATCCAACACGGTTTGTGCTAGCTTCTTGAAACTTGACACAATAAAGTAGTTTCACGTTCTATCTCTATGTTTTGTTTCCTCTTGATGTAGCCCTAAGCAGTGACTGGCGAGAAACACTTTCATGGAAAGGGGTTGCCTGGCTTCCCAAAATTACGAATCTCCAGAAATCTCAGCAAATATTTTTTCACCCAAACTGGATGCTACTTTCAGGTAATGATCAGTACACTAAGGCGACTTGGTTCCCCAAATTTCGTTCTTCTATGTTCAAGCGTTCGTTTCCAGTAACAGTTTGAATTTTTAGGTTTCACTCTGTTTTCTCCTATATTGATAGATGTATTTGGAAGTCTAAATCCAACACGGTTTGTGCTAGCTTCTTGAACCTTGACACAATAAAGTAGTTTCACGTTCTATCTCTATGTTTTGTTTCCTCTTGATGTAGCCCTAAGCAGTGACTGGCGAGAAACACTTTCATGGAAAGGGGTTGCCAGGCTTCCCAAAATTACGAATCTCCAGAAATCTCAGCAAATATTTTTTCACCCAAACTGGATGCTACTTTCAGGTAATGATCAGTACACTAAGGCGACTTGGTTCCCCAAATGTCGTTCTTCTATGTTGAAGCGTTCGTTTCCAGTAACAGTTTGAATTTTTAGGTTTCACTCTGTTTTCTCCTATATTGATAGATGTATTTGGAACTCTAAATCCAACACGGTTTGTGCTAGCTTCTTGAAACTTGACACAATAAAGTAGTTTCACGTTCTATCTCTATGTTTTGTTTCCTCTTGATGTAGCCCTAAGCAGTGACTGGCGAGAAACACTTTCATGGAAAGGGGTTGCCAGGCTTCCCAAAATTACGAATCTCCAGAAATCTCAGCAAATATATTTTCACCCAAACTGGATGATACTTTCAGGTAATGATCAGTACACTAAGGCGACTTGGTTCCCCAAATTTCGTTCTTGTATGTTGAAACATTCGTTTCCAGTAACAGTTTGAATTTTTAGGTTTCACTCTGTTTTCTCCTATATTGATAGATGTATTTGGAAGTCTAAATCCTACACGGTTTGTGCTAGCTTCTTGAAACTTGACACAATAAAGTAGTTTCACGTTCTATCTCTATGTTTTGTTTCCTCTTGATGTAGCCCTAAGCAGTGACTGGCGAGAAACACTTTCATGGAAAGGGGTTGCCAGGCTTCCCAAAATTACGAAACTCCAGAAATCTCAGCAAATATTTTTTCACCCAAACAGGATGATACTTTCAGGTAATGATCAGTACACTAAGGCGACTTGTTTCCCCAAATTTCGTTCTTCTATGTTGAAGCGTTCGTTTCCAGTAACAGTTTGAATTTTAGGTTTCACTCTGTTTTCTCCTATATTGATAGATGTATTTGGAACTCTGAATCCAACAAGGTTTGTGCTAGGTTCTTGAAACTTGACACAATAAAGTAGTTTCACGTTCTATCTCTATGTTTTGTTTCCTCTTGATGTAGCCCTAACAGTGACTGGCGAGAAACACTTTCATGGAAAGGGGTTGCCAGGCTTCTCAAATATATGAATCTCCAGAAATCTCAGGAAATATTTTTTCACCCAAACAGGATGATGCTTTCAGGTAATGATCAGTACACTAAGGCGACTTGGTTCACCAAATTTCGTTTTTCTATGTTAAAGCGTTCGTTTCCAGTAACAGTTTGAATTTTTAGGTTTCACTCTGTTTTCTCCTATATTGATAGATGTATTTGGAAGTCTAAATCCAACACGGTTTGTGCTAGCTTCTTGAAACTTGACACAATAAAGTAGTTTCACGTTCTATCTCTATGTTTTGTTTCCTCTTGATGTAGCCCTAAGCAGTGACTGGCGAGAAACACTTTCATGGAAAGGGGTTGCCAGGATTCCCAAAATTACGAATCTCCAGAAATCTCAGCAAATATTTTTTCACCCAAACTGGATGATACTTTCAGGTAATGATCAGTACACTAAGGCGACTTGGTTCCCCAAATGTCGTTCTTCTATGTTGAAGCGTTCGTTTCCAGTAAGAGTTTGAATTTTTAGGTTTCACTCTGTTTTCTCCTATATTGATAGATGTATTTGGAACTCTAAATCCAACACGGTTTGTGCTAGCTTCTTGAAACTTGACACAATAAAGTAGTTTCACGTTCTATCTCTATGTTTTGTTTCCTCTTGATGTAGCCCTAAGCAGTGACTGGCGAGAAACACTTTCATGGAAAGGGGTTGCCAGGCTTCCCAAAATTACGAATCTCCAGAAATCTCAGCAAATATTTTTTCACCCAAACTGGATGATACTTTCAGGTAATGATCAGTACACTAAGGCGACTTGGTTCCCCAAATTTCGTTCTTCTATGTTGAAGCGTTCGTTTCCAGTAACAGTTTGAATTTTTAGGTTTCACTCTGTTTTCTCCTATATTGATAGATGTATTTGGAACTCTAAATCCAACACGGTTTGTGCTAGCTTCTTGAAACTTGACACAATAAAGTAGTTTCACGTTCTATCTCTATGTTTTCTTTCCTCTTGATGTAGCCCTAAGCAGTGACTGGCGAGAAACACTTTCATGGAAAGGGGTTGCCAGGATTCCCAAAATTACGAATCTCCATAAATCTCAGGAAATATTTTTTCACCCAAACAGGATGATACTTTCAGGTAATGATCAGTACACTAAGGCGATTTGGTTCCCCAAATTTCGTTCTTCCATGTTGAAGCGTTCGTTTCCAGTAACAGTTTGAATTTTAGGTTTCACTCTGTTTTCTCCTATATTGTTAGATGTATTTGGAACTCTGAATCCAACAAGGTTTGTGCTAGGTTCATGAAACTTGACACAATAAAGTAGTTTCACGTTCTATCTCTATGTTTTGTTTCCTCTTGATGTAGCCCTAACAGTGACTGGCGAGAAACACTTTCATGGAAAGGGGTTGCCAGGCTTCCCAAAATTACGAATCTCCAGAAATCTCAGCAAATATTTTTTCACCCAAACTGGATGACACTTTCAGGTAATGATCAGTACACTAAGGCGACTTGGTTCCCCAAATTTCGTTCTTCTTTGTTGAAGCGTTCGTTTCCAGTAACAGTTTGAATTTTAGGTTTCACTCTGTTTTCTCCTATATTGGTAGATGTATTTGGAACTCTGAATCCAACAAGGTTTGTGCTAGGTTCTTGAAACTTGACACAATAAAGTAGTTTCACGTTCTATCTCTATGTTTTGTTTCCTCTTGATGTAGCCCTAACAGTGACTGGCGAGAAACACTTTCATGGAAAGGGGTTGCCAGGCTTCCCAAATATATGAATCTCCAGCAATCTCAGGAAATATTTTTCACCCAAACAGGATGATACTTTCAGGTAATGATCAGTACACTAAGGCGACTTGGTTCCCCAAATTTCGTTTTTCTATGTTAAAGCGTTCGTTTCCAGTAACAGTTTGAATTTTTAGGTTTCACTCTGTTTTCTCCTATATTGATATATGTATTTGGAAGTCTAAATCCAACACGGTTTGTGCTAGCTTCTTGAAACTTGACACAATAAAGTAGTTTCACGTTCTATCTCTATGTTTTGTTTCCTCTTGATGTAGCCCTAAGCAGTGACTGGCGAGAAACACTTTCATGGAAAGGGGTTGCCAGGCTTCCCAAAATTACGAATCTCCAGAAATCTCAGCAAATATTTTTTCACCCAAACTGGATGATACTTTCAGGTAATGATCAGTACACTAAGGCGACTTGGTTCCCCAAATGTCGTTCTTCTATGTTGAAGCGTTCGTTTCCAGTAACAGTTTGAATTTTTAGGTTTCACTCTGTTTTCTCCTATATTGATAGATGTATTTGGAACTCTAAATCCAACACGGTTTGTACTAGCTTCTTGAAACTTGACACAATAAAGTAGTTTCACGTTCTATCTCTATGTTTTGTTTCCTCTTGATGTAGCCCTAAGCAGTGACTGACGAGAAACACTTTCATGGAAAGGGGTTGCCAGGCTTCCCAAAATTACGAATCTCCAGAAATCTCAGCAAATATTTTTTCACCCAAACTGGATGATACTTTCAGGTAATGATCAGTACACTAAGGCCACTTGGTTCCCCGAATTTCGTTTTTCTATGTTGAAGCGTTCGTTTCCAGTAACAGTTTGAATTTTTAGGTTTCACTCTGTTTTCTCCTATATTGATAGATGTATTTGGAACTCTAAATCCAACACGGTTTGTGCTAGCTTCTTGAAACTTGACACAATAAAGTAGTTTCACGTTCTATCTCTATGTTTTGTTTCCTCTTGATGTAGCCCTAAGCAGTGACTGGCGAGAAACACTTTCATGGAAAGGGGTTGCCAGGCTTCCCAAAATTACGAATCTCCAGAAATCTCAGCAAATATTTTTTCACCCAAACTGGATGATACTTTCAGGTAATGATCAGTACACTAAGGCGACTTGGTTCCCCAAATTTCGTTCTTCTATGTTGAAGCGTTCGTTTCCAGTAACAGTTTGAATTTTTAGGTTTCACTCTGTTTTCTCCTATATTGATAGATGTATTTGGAAGTCTAAATCCAACACGGTTTGTGCTAGCTTCTTGAAACTTGACACAATAAAGTAGTTTCACGTTCTCTCTCTATGTTTTGTTTCCTCTTGATGTAGCCCTAAGCAGTGACTGGCGAGAAACACTTTCATGGAAAGGGGTTGCCAGGATTCCCAAAATTACGAATCTCCATAAATCTCAGGAAATATTTTTTCACCCAAACTGGATGATACTTTCAGGTAATGATCAGTACACTAAGGCGACTTGGTTCCCCAAATGTCGTTCTTCTATGTTGAAGCGTTCGTTTCCAGTAACAGTTTGAATTTTTAGGTTTCACTCTGTTTTCTCCTATATTGATAGATGTATTTGGAACTCTAAATCCAACACGGTTTGTGCTAGCTTCTTGAAACTTGACACAATAAAGTAGTTTCACTTTCTATCTCTATGTTTTGTTTCCTCTTGATGTAGCCCTAAGCAGTGACTGATGAGAAACACTTTCATGGAAAGGGGTTGCCAGGCTTCCCAAAATTACGAATCTCCAGAAATCTCAGGAAATATTTTTTCACCCAAACAGGATGATACTTTCAGGTAATGATCAGTACACTAAGGCGACTTGGTTCCCCAAATTTCGTTTTTCTATGTTGAAGCGTTCGTTTCCAGTAACAGTTTGAATTTTTAGGTTTCACTCTGTTTTCTCCTATATTGATAGATGTATTTGGAACTCTAAATCCAACACGGTTTGTGCTAGCTTCTTGAAACTTGACACAATAAAGTAGTTTCACGTTCTATCTCTATGTTTTGTTTCCTCTTGATGTAGCCCTAAGCAGTGACTGACGAGAAACAATTTCATGGAAAGGGGTTGCCAGGCTTCCCAAAATTACGAATCTCCAGAAATCTCAGGAAATATTTTTTCACCCAAACAGGATGATACTTTCAGGTAATGATCAGTACACTAAGGCGACTTGGTTTCCCAAATTTCGTTTTTCTATGTTGAAGCGTTCGTTTCCAGTAACAGTTTGAATTTTAGGTTTCACTCTGTTTTCTCCTATATTGATAGATGTATTTGGAACTCTGAATCCAACAAGGTTTGTGCTAGGTTCTTGAAACTTGACACAATAAAGTAGTTTCACGTTCTATCTATATGTTTTGTTTCCTCTTGATGTAGCCCTAACAGTGACTGGCGAGAAACACTTTCATGGAAAGGGGTTGCCAGGCTTCCCAAATATATGAATCTCCAGAAATCTCAGGAAATATTTTTTCAGCCAAACAGGATGATACTTTCAGGTAATGATCAGTACACTAAGGCGACTTGGTTCCCCAAATTTCGTTTTTCTATGTTGAAGCGTTCGTTTCCAGTAACAGTTTGAATTTTTAGGTTTCACTCTGTTTTCTCCTATATTGATAGATGTATTTGGAACTCTAAATCCAACACGGTTTGTGCTAGGTTCTTGAAACTTGACACAATAAAGTAGTTTCACGTTCTATCTCTATGTTTTGTTTCCTCTTGATGTAGCCCTAAGCAGTGACTGGCGAGAAACACTTTCATGGAAAGGGGTTGCCAGGCTTCCCAAAATTACGAATCTCCAGAAATCTCAGCAAATATTTTTTCACCCAAACTGGATGACACTTTCAGGTAATGATCAGTACACTAAGGCAACTTGGTTCCCCAAATTTCGTTCTTCTATGTTAAAGCGTTCGTTTCCAGTAACAGTTTGAATTTTTAGGTTTCACTCTGTTTTCTCCTATATGATAGATGTATTTGGAAGTCTATATCCAACACGGTTTGTGCTAGCTTCTTGAAACTTGACACAATAAAGTAGTTTCAGGTTCTATCTCTATGCTTTGTTTCCTCTTGATGTAGCCCTAAGCAGTGACTGGCGAGAAACACTTTCATGGAAAGGGGTTGCCAGGCTTCCCAAAATTACGAATCTCCAGAAAACTCAGCAAATATTTTTTCACCCAAACTGGATGATACTTTCAGGTAATGATCAGTACACTAAGTCGACTTGGTTCCCCAAATTTCGTTCTTCTATGTTGAAGCGTTCGTTTCCAGTAACAGTTTGAATTTTTAGGTTTCACTCTGTTTTCTCCTATATTGATAGATGTATTTGGAAGTCTAAATCCAACACGGTTTGTGCAAGCTTCTTGAAACTTGACACAATAAAGTATTTTCACGTTCTATCTCTAGGTTTTGTTTCTTCTTGATGTAGCCCTAAGCAGTGACTGGCGAGAAACACTTTCATGGAAAGGGGTTGCCAGGCTTCCCAAAATTACGAATCTCCAGATCTCAGCAAATATTTTTTCACCCAAACAGGATGATACTTTCAGGTAATGATCAGTACACTAAGGCGACTTGGTTCCCCAAATTTCGTTCTTCCATGTTGAAGCGTTCGTTTCCAGTAACAGTTTGAATTTTAGGTTTCACTCTGTTTTCTCCTATATTGTTAGATGTATTTGGAACTCTGAATCCAACAAGGTTTGTGCTAGGTTCATGAAACTTGACACAATAAAGTAGTTTCACGTTCTATCTCTATGTTTTGTTTCCTCTTGATGTAGCCCTAAGCAGTGAGTGGCGAGAAACACTTTCATGGAAAGGGGTTGCCAGGCTTCCCAAAATTACGAATCTCCAGAAATCTCAGCAAATATTTTTTCACCCAAACTGGATGATAGTTTCAGGTAATGATCAGTACACTAAGGCGACTTGGTTCCCCAAATGTCGTTCTTCTATGTTGAAGCGTTCGTTTCCAGTAACAGTTTGAATTTTTAGGTTTCACTCTGTTTTCTCCTATATTGATAGATGTATTTGGAACTCTAAATCCAACACGGTTTGTGCTAGCTTCTTGAAACTTGACACAATAAAGTAGTTTCACGTTCTATCTCTATGTTTTGTTTCCTCTTGATGTAGCCCTAACAGTGACTGGCGAGAAACACTTTCATGGAAAGGGGTTGCCAGGCTTCCCAAAATTACGAATCTCCAGAAATCTCAGGAAATATTTTTTCACCCAAACAGGATGATACTTTCAGGTAATGATCAGTACACTAAGGCGACTTGGTTCCCCAAATTTCGTTTTTCTATGTTGAAGCGTTCGTTTCCAGTAACAGTTTGAATTTTTAGGTTTCACTCTGTTTTCTCCTATATTGATAGATGTATTTGGAACTCTAAATCCAACACGGTTTGTGCTAGCTTCTTGAAACTTGACACAATAAAGTAGTTTCACGTTCTATCTCTATGTTTTGTTTCCTCTTGATGTAGCGCTAACAGTGACTGGCGAGAAACACTTTCATGGAAAGGGGTTGCCAGGCTTCCCAAAATTACGAATCTCCAGAAATCTCAGGAAATATTTTTTTACCCAAACAGGATGATACTTTCAGGTAATGATCAGTACACTAAGGCGACTTGGTTCCCCAAATTTCGTTTTTCTATGTTGAAGCGTTCGTTTCCAGTAACAGTTTGAATTTTTAGGTTTCACTCTGTTTTCTCCTATATTGATAGATGTATTTGGAACTCTAAATCCAACACGGTTTGTGCTAGCTTCTTGAAACTTGACACAATAAAGTAGTTTCACGTTCTATCTCTATGTTTTGTTTCCTCTTGATGTAGCCCTAAGCAGTGACTGACGAGAAACACTTTCATGGAAAGGGGTTGCCAGGCTTCCCAAAATTACGAATCTCCAGAAATCTCAGCAAATATTTTTTCACCCAAACTGGATGATAGTTTCAGGTAATGATCAGTACACTAAGGCGACTTGGTTCCCCAAATGTCGTTCTTCTATGTTGAAGCGTTCGTTTCCAGTAACAGTTTGAATTTTTAGGTTTCACTCTGTTTTCTCCTATATTGATAGATGTATTTGGAACTCTAAATCCAACACGGTTTGTGCTAGCTTCTTGAAACTTGACACAATAAAGTAGTTTCACGTTCTATCTCTATGTTTTGTTTCCTCTTGATGTAGCCCTAACAGTGACTGGCGAGAAACACTTTCATGGAAAGGGGTTGCCAGGCTTCCCAAAATTACGAATCTCCAGAAATCTCAGGAAATATTTTTTCACCCAAACAGGATGATACTTTCAGGTAATGATCAGTACACTAAGGCGACTTGGTTCCCCAAATTTCGTTTTTCTATGTTGAAGCGTTCGTTTCCAGTAACAGTTTGAATTTTTAGGTTTCACTCTGTTTTCTCCTATATTGATAGATGTATTTGGAACTCTAAATCCAACACGGTTTGTGCTAGCTTCTTGAAACTTGACACAATAAAGTAGTTTCACGTTCTATCTCTATGTTTTGTTTCCTCTTGATGTAGCCCTAACAGTGACTGGCGAGAAACACTTTCATGGAAAGGGGTTGCCAGGCTTCCCAAAATTACGAATCTCCAGAAATCTCAGGAAATATTTTTTTACCCAAACAGGATGATACTTTCAGGTAATGATCAGTACACTAAGGCGACTTGGTTCCCCAAATTTCGTTTTTCTATGTTGAAGCGTTCGTTTCCAGTAACAGTTTGAATTTTTAGGTTTCACTCTGTTTTCTCCTATATTGATAGATGTATTTGGAACTCTAAATCCAACACGGTTTGTGCTAGCTTCTTGAAACTTGACACAATAAAGTAGTTTCACGTTCTATCTCTATGTTTTGTTTCCTCTTGATGTAGCCCTAAGCAGTGACTGACGAGAAACACTTTCATGGAAAGGGGTTGCCAGGCTTCCCAAAATTACGAATCTCCAGAAATCTCAGGAAATATTTTTTCACCCAAACAGGATGATACTTTCAGGTAATGATCAGTACACTAAGGCGACTTGGTTTCCCAAATTTCGTTTTTCTATGTTGAAGCGTTCGTTTCCAATAACAGTTTGAATTTTAGGTTTCACTCTGTTTTCTCCTATATTGATAGATGTATTTGGAACTCTGAATCCAACAAGGTTTGTGCTAGGTTCTTGAAACTTGACACAATAAAGTAGTTTCACGTTCTATCTCTATGTTTTGTTTCCTCTTGATGTAGCCCTAACAGTGACTGGCGAGAAACACTTTCATGGAAAGGGGTTGCCAGGCTTCCCAAATATATGAATCTCCAGAAATCTCAGGAAATATTTTTTCAGCCAAACAGGATGATACTTTCAGGTAATGATCAGTACACTAAGGCGACTTGGTTCCCCAAATTTCGTTTTTCTATGTTGAAGCGTTCGTTTCCAGTAACAGTTTGAATTTTTAGGTTTCACTCTGTTTTCTCCTATATTGATAGATGTATTTGGAACTCTAAATCCAACACGGTTTGTGCTAGGTTCTTGAAACTTGACACAATAAAGTAGTTTCACGTTCTATCTCTATGTTTTGTTTCCTCTTGATGTAGCCCTAAGCAGTGACTGGCAAGAAACACTTTCATGGAAAGGGGTTGCCAGGCTTCCCAAAATTACGAATCTCCAGAAATCTCAGGAAATATTTTTTCACCCAAACTGGATGACACTTTCAGGTAATGATCAGTACACTAAGGCGACTTGGTTCCCCAAATTTCGTTCTTCTATGTTAAAGCGTTCGTTTCCAGTAACAGTTTGAATTTTTAGGTTTCACTCTGTTTTCTCCTATATGATAGATGTATTTGGAAGTCTATATCCAACACGGTTTGTGCTAGCTTCTTGAAACTTGACACAATAAAGTAGTTTCAGGTTCTATCTCTATGTTTTGTTTCCTCTTGATGTAGCCCTAAGCAGTGACTGGCGAGAAACACTTTCATGGAAAGGGGTTGCCAGGCTTCCCAAAATTACGAATCTCCAGAAATCTCAGCAAATATTTTTTCACCCAAACAGGATGATACTTTCAGGTAATGATCAGTACACTAAGGCGACTTGGTTCCCCAAATTTCGTTCTTCCATGTTGAAGCGTTCGTTTCCAGTAACAGTTTGAATTTTAGGTTTCACTCTGTTTTCTCCTATATTGTTAGATGTATTTGGAACTCTGAATCCAACAAGGTTTGTGCTAGGTTCATGAAACTTGACACAATAAAGTAGTTTCACGTTCTATCTCTATGTTTTGTTTCCTCTTGATGTAGCCCTAACAGTGACTGGCGAGAAACACTTTCATGGAAAGGGGTTGCCAGGCTTCCCAAAATTACGAATCTCCAGAAATCTCAGCAAATATTTTTTCACCCAAACTGGATGACACTTTCAGGTAATGATCAGTACACTAAGGCGACTTGGTTCCCCAAATTTCGTTCTTCTTTGTTGAAGCGTTCCTTTCCAGTAACAGTTTGAATTTTAGGTTTCACTCTGTTTTCTCCTATATTGATAGATGTATTTGGAACTCTGAATCCAACAAGGTTTGTGCTAGGTTCTTGAAAGTTGACACAATAAAGTAGTTTCACGTTCTATCTCTATGATTTGTTTCCTCTTGATGTAGCCCTAACAGTGACTGGCGAGAAACACTTTCATGGAAAGGGGTTGCCAGGCTTCCCAAATATATGAATCTCCAGCAATCTCAGGAAATATTTTTCACCCAAACAGGATGATACTTTCAGGTAATGATCAGTACACTAAGGCGACTTGGTTCCCCAAATTTCGTTTTTCTATGTTAAAGCGTTCGTTTCCAGTAACAGTTTGAATTTTTAGGTTTCACTGTTTTCTCCTATATTGATAGATGTATTTGGAAGTCTAAATCCAACACGGTTTGTGCTAGCTTCTTGAAACTTGACACAATAAAGTAGTTTCACGTTCTATCTCTATGTTTTGTTTCCTCTTGATGTAGCCCTAAGCAGTGACTGGCGAGAAACACTTTCAGGGAAAGGGGTTGCCAGGCTTCCCAAAATTACGAATCTCCAGAAATCTCAGCAAATATTTTTTTCACCCAAACAGGATGATACTTTCAGGTAATGATCAGTACACTAAGGCGACTTGGTTCCCCAAATTTCGTTCTTCTATGTTGAAGCGTTCGTTTCCAGTAACAGTTTGAATTTTTAGGTTTCACTCTGTTTTCTCCTATATTGGTAGATGTATTTGGAACTCTAAATCCAACACGGTTTGTGCTAGCTTCTTGAAACTTGACACAATAAAGTAGTTTCACGTTCTATCTCTATGTTTTGTTTCCTCTTGATGTAGCCCTAAGCAGTGACTGGCGAGAAACACTTTCATGGAAAGGGGTTGCCAGGCTTCCCAAAATTACGAATCTCCAGAAATCTCAGCAAATATTTTTTCACCCAAACTGGATGATACTTTCAGGTAATGAGCAGTACACTAAGGCGACTTGGTTCCCCAAATTTCGTTCTTCTATGTTGAAGCGTTCGTTTCCAGTAACAGTTTGAACTTTTAGGTTTCACTCTGTTTTCTCCTATATTGATAGATGTATTTGGAAGTCTAAATCCAACACGGTTTGTGCTAGCTTCTTGAAACTTGACACAATAAAGTAGTTTCACGTTCTATCTCTATGTTTTGTTTCCTCTTGATGTAGCCCTAAGCAGTGACTGGCGAGAAACACTTTCATGGAAAGGGGTTGCCAGGCTTCCCAAAATTACGAATCTCCAGAAATCTCAGCAAATATTTTTTCACCCAAACAGGATGATACTTTCAGGTAATGATCAGTACACTAAGGCGACTTGGTTCCCCAAATTTCGTTCTTCTATGTTGAAGCGTTCGTTTCCAGTAACAGTTTGAATTTTTAGGTTTCACTCTGTTTTCTCCTATATTGATAGATGTATTTGGAACTCTAAATCCAACACGGTTTGTGCTAGCTTCTTGAAACTTGACACAATAAAGTAGTTTCACGTTCTATCTCTATGTTTTGTTTCCTCTTGATGTAGCCCTAAGCAGTGACTGGCGAGAAACACTTTCATGGAAAGGGGTTGCCAGGCTTCCCAAAATTACGGATCTCCAGAAATCTCAGCAAATATTTTTTCACCCAAACAGGATGATACTTTCAGGTAATGATCAGTACACTAAGGCGACTTGGTTCCCCAAATTTCGTTATTCTATGTTGAAGCGTTCGTTTCCAGTAACAGTTTGAATTTTTAGGTTTCACTCTGTTTTCTCCTATATTGATAGATGTATTTGGAACTCTAAATCCAACACGGTTTGTGCTAGCTTCTTGAAACTTGACACAATAAAGTAGTTTCACGTTCTATCTCTATGTTTTGTTTCCTCTTGATGTAGCCCTAAGCAGTGACTGGCAAGAAACACTTTCATGGAAAGGGGTGGCTTCCCAAAATTACGAATCTCCAGAAATCTCAGCAAATATTTTTTCACCCAAACTGGATGATACTTTCAGGTAATTATCAGTACACTAAGGCGACTTGGTTCCCCAAATTTCGTTCTTTTATGTTGAAGCGTTCGTTTCCAGTAACAGTTTGAATTTTAGGTTTCACTCTGTTTTCTCCTATATTGATAGATGTATTTGGAACTCTAAATCCAACACGGTTTGTGCTAGCTTCTTGAAACTTGATACAATAAAGTAGTTTCACGTTCTATCTCTATGTTTTGTTTCCTCTTGATGTAGCCCTAACAGTGTCTGGCGAGAAACACTTTCATGGAAAGGGGTTGCCAGGCTTCCCAAATATACGAATCTCCAGAAATCTCAGGAAATATTTTTTCACCCAAATAGGATGATACTTTCAGGTAATGATCAGTACACTAAGGCGACTTGGTTCCCCAAATTTCGTTCTTCTATGTTGAAGCGTTCGTTTCCAGTAACAGTTTGAATTTTTAGGTTTCACACTGTTTTCTCCTATATTGATAGATGTATTTGGAAGTCTAAATCCAACACGGTTTGTGCTAGCTTCTTGAAACTTGACACAATAAAGTAGTTTCACGTTCTATCTCTATGTTTTGTTTCCTCTTGATGTAGCCCTAAGCAGTGACTGGCGAGAAACACTTTCATGGAAAGGGGTTGCCAGGCTTCCCAAAATTACGAACCTCCAGAAATCTCAGCAAATATTTTTTCACCCAAACAGGATGATACTTTCAGGTAATGATCAGTACACTAAGGCGACTTGGTTCCCCAAATTTCGTTCTTCTATGTTGAAGCGTTCGTTTCCAGTAACAGTTTGAATTTTAGGTTTCACTCTGTTTTCTCCTATATTGATAGATGTATTTGGAACTCTGAATCCAACAAGGTTTGTGCTAGGTTCTTGAAACTTGACACAATAAAGTAGTTTCACGTTCTCTCTCTATGTTTTGTTTCCTCTTGATGTAGCCCTAACAGTGACTGGCGAGAAACACTTTCATGGAAAGGGGTTGCCAGGCTTCCCAAATATATGAATCTCCAGAAATCTCAGGAAATATTTTTTCACCAAACAGGATGATACTTTCAGGTAATGATCAGTACACTAAGGCGACTTGGTTCCCCAAATTTCGTTTTTCTATGTTAAAGCGTTCGTTTCCAGTAACAGTTTGAATTTTTAGGTTTCACTCTGTTTTCTCCTATTTTGATAGATGTATTTGGAAGTCTAAATCCAACAGGGTTTGTGCTAGCTTCTTGAAACTTGACACAATAAAGTAGTTTCACGTTCTACTCTCTGTTTTGTTTCCTCTTGATGTAGCCCCAAGCAGTGACTGACGAAAAACACTTACATGGAAAGGGGTTGCGAGGCTTCCCAAAATTACGAATCTCCAGAAATCTCAGCAAATATTTTTTCACCCAAACAGGATGATACTTTCAGGTAATGATCAGTACACTAAGGCGACTTGCTTCCCCAAATTTCGTTCTTCTATGTTGAAGCGTTCGTTTCCAGTAACAGTTTGAATTTTTAGGTTTCACTCTGTTTTCTCCTATATTGATAGATGTATTTGGAAGTCTAAATCCAACACGGTTTGTGCTAGCTTCTTGAAACTTGACACAATAAAGTAGTTTCACGTTCTATCTCTATGTTTTGTTTCCTCTTGATGTAGCCCTAAGCAGTGACTGGCGAGAAACACTTTCATGGAAAGGGGTTGCCAGGCTTCCCAAAATTACGAACCTCCAGAAATCTCAGCAAATATTTTTTCACCCAAACAGGATGATACTTTCAGGTAATGATCAGTACACTAAGGCGACTTGGTTCCCCAAATTTCGTTCTTCTATGTTGAAGCGTTCGTTTCCAGTAACAGTTTGAATTTTAGGTTTCACTCTGTTTTCTCCTATATTGATAGATGTATTTGGAACTCTGAATCCAACAAGGTTTGTGCTAGGTTCTTGAAACTTGACACAATAAAGTAGTTTCACGTTCTATCTCTATGTTTTGTTTCCTCTTGATGTAGCCCTAAGCAGTGACTGGCAAGAAACACTTTCATGGAAAGGGGTTGCCAGGCTTCCCAAATATATGAATCTCCAGCAATCTCAGGAAATATTTTTCACCCAAACAGGATGATACTTTCAGGTAATGATCAGTACACTAAGGCGACTTGGTTCCCCAAATTTCGTTTTTCTATGTTAAAGCGTTCGTTTCCAGTAACAGTTTGAATTTTTAGGTTTCACTGTTTTCTCCTATATTGATAGATGTATTTGGAAGTCTAAATCCAACACGGTTTGTGCTAGCTTCTTGAAACTTGACACAATAAAGTAGTTTCACGTTCTATCTCTATGTTTTGTTTCCTCTTGATGTAGCCCTAAGCAGTGACTGGCGAGAAACACTTTCAGGGAAAGGGGTTGCCAGGCTTCCCAAAATTACGAATCTCCAGAAATCTCAGCAAATATTTTTTTCACCCAAACAGGATGATACTTTCAGGTAATGATCAGTACACTAAGGCGACTTGGTTCCCCAAATTTCGTTCTTCTATGTTGAAGCGTTCGTTTCCAGTAACAGTTTGAATTTTTAGGTTTCACTCTGTTTTCTCCTATATTGGTAGATGTATTTGGAACTCTAAATCCAACACGGTTTGTGCTAGCTTCTTGAAACTTGACACAATAAAGTAGTTTCACGTTCTATCTCTATGTTTTGTTTCCTCTTGATGTAGCCCTAAGAAGTGACTGGCGAGAAACACTTTCATGGAAAGGGGTTGCCAGGCTTCCCAAAATTACGAATCTCCAGAAATCTCAGCAAATATTTTTTCACCCAAACTGGATGATACTTTCAGGTAATGATCAGTACACTAAGGCGACTTGGTTCCCCAAATTTCGTTCTTCTATGTTGAAGCGTTCGTTTCCAGTAACAGTTTGAACTTTTAGGTTTCACTCTGTTTTCTCCTATATTGATAGATGTATTTGGAAGTCTAAATCCAACACGGTTTGTGCTAGCTTCTTGAAACTTGACACAATAAAGTAGTTTCACGTTCTATCTCTATGTTTTGTTTCCTCTTGATGTAGCCCTAAGCAGTGACTGGCGAGAAACACTTTCATGGAAAGGGGTTGCCAGGCTTCCGAAAATTACGAATCTCCAGAAATCTCAGCAAATATTTTTTCACCCAAACAGGATGATACTTTCAGGTAATGATCAGTACACTAAGGCGACTTGGTTCCCCAAATTTCGTTCTTCTATGTTGAAGCGTTCGTTTCCAGTAACAGTTTGAATTTTTAGGTTTCACTCTGTTTTCTCCTATATTGATAGATGTATTTGGAAGTCTAAATCCAACACGGTTTGTGCTAGCTTCTTGAAACTTGACACAATAAAGTAGTTTCACGTTCTATCTCTATGTTTTGTTTCCTCTTGATGTAGCCCTAAGCAGTGACTGGCGAGAAACACTTTCATGGAAAGGGGTTGCCAGGCTTCCCAAAATTACGAACCTCCAGAAATCTCAGCAAATATTTTTTCACCCAAACAGGATGATACTTTCAGGTAATGATCAGTACACTAAGGCGACTTGGTTCCCCAAATTTCGTTCTTCTATGTTGAAGCGTTCGTTTCCAGTAACAGTTTGAATTTTAGGTTTCACTCTGTTTTCTCCTATATTGATAGATGTATTTGGAACTCTGAATCCAACAAGGTTTGTGCTAGGTTCTTGAAACTTGACACAATAAAGTAGTTTCACGTTCTCTCTCTATGTTTTGTTTCCTCTTGATGTAGCCCTAACAGTGACTGGCGAGAAACACTTTCATGGAAAGGGGTTGCCAGGCTTCCCAAATATATGAATCTCCAGAAATCTCAGGAAATATTTTTTCACCAAACAGGATGATACTTTCAGGTAATGATCAGTACACTAAGGCGACTTGGTTCCCCAAATTTCGTTTTTCTATGTTAAAGCGTTCGTTTCCAGTAACAGTTTGAATTTTTAGGTTTCACTCTGTTTTCTCCTATATTGATAGATGTATTTGGAAGTCTAAATCCAACAGGGTTTGTGCTAGCTTCTTGAAACTTGACACAATAAAGTAGTTTCACGTTCTATCTCTCTGTTTTGTTTCCTCTTGATGTAGCCCCAAGCAGTGACTGACGAGAAACACTTACATGGAAAGGGGTTGCCAGGCTTCCCAAAATTACGAATCTCCAGAAATCTCAGCAAATATTTTTTCACCCAAACAGGATGATACTTTCAGGTAATGATCAGTACACTAAGGCGACTTGCTTCCCCAAATTTCGTTCTTCTATGTTGAAGCGTTGGTTTCCAGTAACAGTTTGAATTTTTGGTTTCACTCTGTTTTTCTCCTATATTGATAGATTTATTTGGAACTCTAAATCCAACACGGTTTGTGCTAGCTTCTTGAAACTTGACACAATAAAGTAGTTTCACGTTCTATCTCTATGTTTTCTTTCGTCTTGATGTAGCCCTAAGCAGTGACTGGCGAGAAACACTTTCATGGAAAGGGGTTGCCAGGCTTCCCAAAATTACGAATCTCCAGAAATCTCAGCAAATATTTTTTCACCCAAACTGGATGATACTTTCAGGTAATGATCAGTACACTAAGGCGACTTGGTTCCCCAAATTTCGTTCTTCTATGTTGAAGCGTTCGTTTCCAGTAACAGTTTGAATTTTAGGTTTCACTCTGTTTTCTCCTATACTGATAGATGTATTTGGAACTCTGAATCCAACAAGGTTTGTGCTAGGTTCTTGAAACTTGACACAATAAAGTAGTTTCACGTTCTATCTCTATGTTTTGTTTCCTCTTGATGTAGCCCTAAGCAGTGACTGGCAAGAAACACTTTCATGGAAAGGGGTTGCCAGGCTTCCCAAATATATGAATCTCCAGAAATCTCAGGAAATATTTTTTCACCCAAAGAGGATGATACTTTCAGGTAATGATCAGTACAGTAAGGCGACTTGGTTCCCCAAATTTCGTTTTTCTATGTTAAAGCGTTCGTTTCCAGTAACAGTTTGAATTTTTAGGTTTCACTCTGTTTTCTCCTATATTGATAGATGTACTTGGAAGTCTAAATCCAACACGGTTTGTGCTAGCTTCTTGAAACTTGACACAATAAAGTAGTTTCACGTTCTATCTCTATGTTTTGTTTCCTCTTGATGTAGCCCTAAGCAGTGACTGGCGAGAAACACTTTCATGGAAAGGGGTTGCCAGGCTTCCCAAAATTACGAATCTCCAGAAATCTCAGCAAATATTTTTTCACCCAAACTGGATGATACTTTCAGGTAATGATCAGTACACTAAGGCGACTTGGTTCCCCAAATTTCGTTCTTCTATGTTGAAGCGTTCGTTTCCAGTAACAGTTTGAATTTTTAGGTTTCACTCTGTTTTCTCCTATATTGATAGATGTATTTGGAAGTCTAAATCCAACACGGTTTGTGCAAGCTTCTTGAAACTTGACACAATAAAGTAGTTTCACGTTCTATCTCTAGGTTTTGTTTCTTCTTGATGTAGCCCTAAGCAGTGACTGGCGAGAAACACTTTCATGGAAAGGGGTTGCCAGGCTTCCCAAAATTACTAATCTCCAGATCTCAGCAAATATTTTTTCACCCAAACTGGATGATACTTTCAGGTAATGATCAGTACACTAAGGCGACTTGGTTCCCCAAATTTCGTTCTTCTATGTTGAAGCGTTCGTTTCCAGTAACAGTTTGAATTTTAGGTTTCACTCTGTTTTCTCCTATATTGATAGATGTATTTGGAACTCTGAATCCAACAAGGTTTGTGCTAGGTTCATGAAACTTGACAAAATAAAGTAGTTTCACGTTCTATCTCTATGTTTTGTTTCCTCTTGATGTAGCCCTAACAGTGACTGGCGAGAAACACTTTCATGGAAAGGGGTTGCCAGGCTTCCCAAATATATGAATCTCCAGAAATCTCAGGAAATATTTTTTCACCCAAACAGGATGATACTTTCAGGTAATGATCAGTACACTAAGGCGACTTGGTTCCCCAAATTTCGTTTTTCTATGTTAAAGCGTTCGTTTCCAGTAACAGTTTGAATTTTTAGGTTTCACTCTGTTTTCTCCTATATTGATAGATGTATTTGGAAGTCTAAATCCAACACGGTTTGTGCTAGCTTCTTGAAACTTGACACAATAAAGAAGTTTCACGTTCTATCTCTATGTTTTGTTTCCTCTTGATGTAGCCCCAAGCAGTGACTGTCGAGAAACACTTTCATGGAAAGGGGTTGCCAGGCTTCCCAAAATTACGAATCTCCAGAAATCTCAGCAAATATTTTTTCACCCAAACTGGATGACACTTTCAGGTAATGATCAGTACACTAAGGCGACTTGGTTCCCCAAATTTCGTTCTTCTATGTTGAAGCGTTTGTTTCCAGTAACAGTTTGAATTTTTAGGTTTCACTCTGTTTTCTCCTATATTGATAGATGTATTTGGAACTCTAAATCCAACACGTTTTGTGCTAGCTTCTTGAAACTTGACACAATAAAGTAGTTTCACGTTCTATCTCTATGTTTTGTTTCCTCTTTTTGTAGCCCTAAGCAGTGACTGGCGAGAAACACTTTCATGGAAAGGGGATGTCAGGCTTCCCAAAATTACGAATCTCCAGAAATCTCAGCAAATATTTTTTCACCCAAACAGGATGATACTTTCAGGTAATGATCAGTACAATAAGGCGATTTGGTTCCCCAAATTTCGTTCTTCTATGTTGAAGCGTTCGTTTCCAAAAACAGTTTGAATTTTTAAGTTTCACTCTGTTTTCTCCTATATTGATAGATGTATTTGGAAGTCTAAATCCAACACGGTTTATGCTAGCTTCTTGAAACTTGACACAATAAAGTAGTTTCACGTTCTATCTCTATGTTTTGTTTCCTCTTGATGTAGCCCTAAGCAGTGACTGGCGAGAAACACTTTCATGGAAAGGGGTTGCCAGGCTTCCCAAAATTACGAATCTCCAGAAATCACAGCAAATATTTTTTCACCCAAACTGGATGATACTTTCAGGTAATGATCAGTACACTAAGGCGACTTGGTTCCCCAAATGTCGTTCTTCTATGTTGAAGCATTCGTTTCCAGTAACAGTTTGAATTTTTAGGTTTCACTCTGTTTTCTCCTATATTGATAGATGTATTTGGAACTCTAAATCCAACACGGTTTGTGCTAGGTTCTTGAAACTTGACACAATAAAGTAGTTTCACGTTCTATCTCTATGTTTTGTTTCCTCTTGATGTAGCCCTAACAGTGACTGGTGAGAAACACTTTCATGGAAAGGGGTTGCCAGGCTTCCCAAATATATGAATCTCCAGAAATCTCAGGAAATATTTTTTCACCCAAACTGGATGATACTTTCAGGTAATGATCAGTACACTAAGGCGACTTGGTTCCCCAAACTTCGTTTTTCTATGTTAAAGCGTTCGTTTCCAGTAACAGTTTGAATTTTTAGGTTTCACTCTGTTTTCTCCTATATTGATAGATGTATTTGGAAGTCTAAATCCAACACGGTTTGTGCTAGCTTCTTGAAACTTGACACAATAAAGTAGTTTCACGTTCTATCTCTATGTTTTGTTTCCTCTTGATGTAGCCCTAAGCAGTGACTGGCGAGAAACACTTTCATGGAAAGGGGTTGCCAGGCTTCCCAAAATTACGAATCTCCAGAAATCTCAGCAAATATTTTTTCACCCAACCTGGATGACACTTTCAGGTAATGATCACTACACTAAGGCGACTTGGTTCCCCAAATGTCGTTCTTCTATGTTGAAGCGTTCGTTTCCAGTAACAGTTTGAATTTTTAGGTTTCACTCTGTTTTCTCCTATATTGATAGATATATTTGGAAGTCTAAATCCAACACGGTTTGTGCTAGCTTCTTGAAACTTGACACAATAAAGTAGTTTCACGTTCTATCTCTATGTTTTGTTTCCTCTTGATGTAGCCCTCACAGTGACTGGCGAGAAACACTTTCATGGAAAGGGGTTGCCAGGCTTCCCAAATATATGAATCTCCAGGAATCTCAGGAAATATTTTTTCACCCAAACAGGATGATACTTTCAGGTAATGATCAGTACACTAAGGCGACTTGGTTCCCCAAATTTCGTTTTTCTATGTTAAAGCGTTCGTTTCCAGTAACAGTTTGAATTTTTAGGTTTCACTCTGTTTTCTCCTATATTGATAGATGTATTTGGAAGTCTAAATCCAACACGGTTTGTGCTAGCTTCTTGAAACTTGACACAATAAAGTAGTTTCACGTTCTATCTCTATGTTTTGTTTCCTCTTGATGTAGCCCCAAGCAGTGACTGTTGAGAAACACTTTCATGGAAAGGGGTTGCCAGGCTTCCCAAAATTACGAATCTCCAGAAATCTCAGCAAATATTTTTTCACCCAAACTGGATGACACTTTCAGGTAATGATCAGTACACTAAGGCGACTTGGTTCCCCAAATTTCGTTCTTCTATGTTGAAGCGTTTGTTTCCAGTAACAGTTTGAATTTTTAGGTTTCACTCTGTTTTCTCCTATATTGATAGATGTATTTGGAACTCTAAATCCAACACGTTTTGTGCTAGCTTCTTGAAACTTGACACAATAAAGTAGTTTCACGTTCTATCTCTATGTTTTGTTTCCTCTTTTTGTAGCCCTAAGCAGTGACTGGCGAGAAACACTTTCATGGAAAGGGGATGTCAGGCTTCCCAAAATTACGAATCTCCAGAAATCTCAGCAAATATTTTTTCACCCAAACAGGATGATACTTTCAGGTAATGATCAGTACACTAAGGCGACTTGGTTCCCCAAATTTCGTTCTTCTATGTTGAAGCGTTCGTTTCCAAAAACAGTTTGAATTTTTAGGTTTCACTCTGTTTTCTCCTATATTGATAGATGTATTTGGAAGTCTAAATCCAACACGGTTTATGCTAGCTTCTTGAAACTTGACACAATAAAGTAGTTTCACGTTCTATCTCTATGTTTTGTTTCCTCTTGATGTAGCCCTAAGCAGTGACTGGCAAGAAACACTTTCATGGAAAGGGGTTGCCAGGCTTCCCAAAATTACGAATCTCCAGAAATCACAGCAAATATTTTTTCACCCAAACTGGATGATACTTTCAGGTAATGATCAGTACACTAAGGCGACTTGGTTCCCCAAATGTCGTTCTTCTATGTTGAAGCATTCGTTTCCAGTAACAGTTTGAATTTTTAGGTTTCACTCTGTTTTCTCCTATATTGATAGATGTATTTGGAACTCTAAATCCAACACGGTTTGTGCTAGGTTCTTGAAACTTGACACAATAAAGTAGTTTCACGTTCTATCTCTATGTTTTGTTTCCTCTTGATGTAGCCCTAACAGTGACTGGCGAGAAACACTTTCATGGAAAGGGGTTGCCAGGCTTCCCAAATATATGAATCTCCAGAAATCTCAGGAAATATTTTTTCACCCAAACTGGATGATACTTTCAGGTAATGATCAGTACACTAAGGCGACTTGGTTCCCCAAACTTCGTTTTTCTATGTTAAAGCGTTCGTTTCCAGTAACAGTTTGAATTTTTAGGTTTCACTCTGTTTTCTCCTATATTGATAGATGTATTTGGAAGTCTAAATCCAACACGGTTTGTGCTAGCTTCTTGAAACTTGACACAATAAAGTAGTTTCACGTTCTATCTCTATGTTTTGTTTCCTCTTGATGTAGCCCTAAGCAGTGACTGGCGAGAAACACTTTCATGGAAAGGGGTTGCCAGGCTTCCCAAAATTACGAATCTCCAGAAATCTCAGCAAATATTTTTTCACTCAAACTGGATGACACTTTCAGGTAATGATCACTACACTAAGGCGACTTGGTTCCCCAAATGTCGTTCTTCTATGTTGAAGCGTTCGTTTCCAGTAACAGTTTGAATTTTTAGGTTTCACTCTGTTTTCTCCTATATTGATAGGTGTATTTGGAAGTCTAAATCCAACACGGTTTGTGCTAGCTTCTTGAAACTTGACACAATAAAGTAGTTTCACGTTCTATCTCTATGTTTTGTTTCCACTTGATGTAGCCCTAACAGTGACTGGCGAGAAACACTTTCATGGAAAGGGGTTGCCAGGCTTCCCAAAATTACGAATCTCCAGAAATCTCAGCAAACATTTTTTCACCCAAACTGGATGATACTTTCAGGTAATGATCAGTACACTAAGGCGACTTGGTTCCCCAAATTTCGTTCTTCTTTGTTGAAGCGTTCGTTTCCAGTAACAGTTTGATTTTTAGGTTTCACTCTGTTTTCTCCTATATTGATAGATGTATTTGGAACTCTGAATCCAACAAGGTTTGTGCTAGGTTCTTGAAACTTGACACAATAAAGTAGTTTCACGTTCTATCTCTATGTTTTGTTTCCTCTTGATGTAGCCCTAACAGTGACTGGCGAGAAACACTTTCATGGAAAGGGGTTGCCAGGCTTCCCAAATATATGAATCTCCAGCAATCTCAGGAAATATTTTTCACCCAAACTGGATGATACTTTCAGGTAATGATCAGTACACTAAGGCGACTTGGTTCCCCAAATTTCGTTCTTCTATGTTGAAGCGTTCGTTTCCAGTAACAGTTTGAACTTTTAGGTTTCACTCTGTTTTCTCCTATATTGATAGATGTATTTGGAACTCTAAATCCAACACGGTTTGTGCTAGCTTCTTGAAACTTGACACAATAAAGTAGTTTCACGTTCTATCTCTATGTTTTGTTTCCTCTTGATGTAGCCCTAAGCAGTGACTGACGAGAAACACTTTCATGGAAAGGGGTTGCGAGGCTTCCCAAAATTACGAATCTCCAGAAATCTCAGCAAATATTTTTTCTCCCAAACAGGATGATACTTTCAGGTAATGATCAGTACACTAAGGTGACTTGGTTCCCCAAATTTCGTTCTTCTATGTTGAAGCGTTCGTTTCCAGTAACAGTTTGAATTTTTAGGTTTCACTCTGTTTTCTCCTATATTGATAGATGTATTTGGAAGTCTAAATCCAACACGGTTTGTGCTAGCTTCTTGAAACTTGACACAATAAAGTAGTTTCACGTTCTATCTCTATGTTTTGTTTCCTCTTGATGTAGCCCTAAGCAGTGACTGGCGAGAAACACTTTCATGGAAAGGGGTTGCCAGGCTTCCCAAAATTACGAATCTCCAGAAATCTCAGCAAATATTTTTTCACCCAAACTGGATGATACTTTGAGGTAATGATCAGTACACTAAGGCGACTTGGTTCCCCAAATTTCGTTCTTCTATGTTGAAGCGTTCGTTTCCAGTAACAGTTTGAATTTTTAGGTTTCACTCTGTTTTCTCCTATATTGATAGATGTATTTGGAACTCTAAATCCAACACGATTTGTGCTAGCTTCTTGAAACTTGACACAATAAAGTAGTTTCACGTTCTATCTCTATGTTTTGTTTCCTCTTGATGAAGCCCTAAGGAGTGACTGGCGAGAAACACTTTCATGGAAAGGGGTTGCCAGGCTTCCCAAAATTACGAATCTCCAGAAATCTCAGCAAACATTTTTTCACCCAAACAGGATGATACTTTCAAGTAATGATCAGTACACTAAGGCGACTTGGTTCCCCAAATTTTGTTCTTCTATATTGAAGCGTTCGTTTCCAGTAACAGTTTGAATTTTAGGTTTCACTCTGTTTTCTCCTATATAGATAGATGTATTTGGAACTCTGAATCCAACAAGGTTTGTGCTAGGTTCTTGAAACTTGACACAATAAAGTAGTTTCACTTTCTATCTCTATGTTTTGTTTCCTCTTGATGTAGCCCTAACAGTGACTGGCGAGAAACACTTTCATGGAAAGGGGTTGCCAGGCTTCCCAAATATATGAATCTCCAGAAATCTCAGGAAATATTTTTCACCCAAACAGGATGATACTTTCAGGTAATGATCAGTACACTAAGGCGACTTGGTTCCCCAAATTTCGTTTTTCTATGTTAAAGCGTTCGTTTCCAGTAACAGTTTGAATTTTTAGGTTTCACTCTGTTTTCTCCTATATTGATAGATGTATTTGGAAGTCTAAATCCAACACGGTTTGTGCTAGCTTCTTGAAACTTGACACAATAAAGTAGTTTCACGTTCTATCTCTATGTTTTGTTTCCTCTTGATGTAGCCCTAAGCAGTGACTGGCGAGAAACACTTTCATGGAAAGGGGTTGCCAGGCTTCCCAAAATTACGAATCTCCAGAAATCTCAGCAAATATTTTTTCACCCAAACAGGATGATACTTTCAGGTAATGATCAGTACACTAAGGCGACTTGGTTCCCCAAATTTCGTTCTTCTATGTTGAAGCGTTCGTTTCCAGTAACAGTTTGAATTTTTAGGTTTCACTCTGTTTTCTCCTATATTGATAGATGTATTTGGAAGTCTAAATCCAACAGGGTTTGTGCTAGCTTCTTGAAACTTGACACAATAAAGTAGTTTCACGTTCTATCTCTCTGTTTTGTTTCCTCTTGATGTAGCCCCAAGCAGTGACTGACGAGAAACACTTACATGGAAAGGGGTTGCCAGGCTTCCCAAAATTACGAATCTCCAGAAATCTCAGCAAATATTTTTTCACCCAAACAGGATGATACTTTCAGGTAATGATCAGTACACTAAGGCGACTTGCTTCCCCAAATTTCGTTCTTCTATGTTGAAGCGTTGGTTTCCAGTAACAGTTTGAATTTTTGGTTTCACTCTGTTTTTCTCCTATATTGATAGATTTATTTGGAACTCTAAATCCAACACGGTTTGTGCTAGCTTCTTGAAACTTGACACAATAAAGTAGTTTCACGTTCTATCTCTATGTTTTCTTTCGTCTTGATGTAGCCCTAAGCAGTGACTGGCGAGAAACACTTTCATGGAAAGGGGTTGCCAGGCTTCCCAAAATTACGAATCTCCAGAAATCTCAGCAAATATTTTTTCACCCAAACTGGATGATACTTTCAGGTAATGATCAGTACACTAAGGCGACTTGGTTCCCCAAATTTCGTTCTTCTATGTTGAAGCGTTCGTTTCCAGTAACAGTTTGAATTTTAGGTTTCACTCTGTTTTCTCCTATACTGATAGATGTATTTGGAACTCTGAATCCAACAAGGTTTGTGCTAGGTTCTTGAAACTTGACACAATAAAGTAGTTTCACGTTCTATCTCTATGTTTTGTTTCCTCTTGATGTAGCCCTAAGCAGTGACTGGCAAGAAACACTTTCATGGAAAGGGGTTGCCAGGCTTCCCAAATATATGAATCTCCAGAAATCTCAGGAAATATTTTTTCACCCAAAGAGGATGATACTTTCAGGTAATGATCAGTACAGTAAGGCGACTTGGTTCCCCAAATTTCGTTTTTCTATGTTAAAGCGTTCGTTTCCAGTAACAGTTTGAATTTTTAGGTTTCACTCTGTTTTCTCCTATATTGATAGATGTACTTGGAAGTCTAAATCCAACACGGTTTGTGCTAGCTTCTTGAAACTTGACACAATAAAGTAGTTTCACGTTCTATCTCTATGTTTTGTTTCCTCTTGATGTAGCCCTAAGCAGTGACTGGCGAGAAACACTTTCATGGAAAGGGGTTGCCAGGCTTCCCAAAATTACGAATCTCCAGAAATCTCAGCAAATATTTTTTCACCCAAACTGGATGATACTTTCAGGTAATGATCAGTACACTAAGGCGACTTGGTTCCCCAAATTTCGTTCTTCTATGTTGAAGCGTTCGTTTCCAGTAACAGTTTGAATTTTTAGGTTTCACTCTGTTTTCTCCTATATTGATAGATGTATTTGGAAGTCTAAATCCAACACGGTTTGTGCAAGCTTCTTGAAACTTGACACAATAAAGTAGTTTCACGTTCTATCTCTAGGTTTTGTTTCTTCTTGATGTAGCCCTAAGCAGTGACTGGCGAGAAACACTTTCATGGAAAGGGGTTGCCAGGCTTCCCAAAATTACTAATCTCCAGATCTCAGCAAATATTTTTTCACCCAAACTGGATGATACTTTCAGGTAATGATCAGTACACTAAGGCGACTTGGTTCCCCAAATTTCGTTCTTCTATGTTGAAGCGTTCGTTTCCAGTAACAGTTTGAATTTTAGGTTTCACTCTGTTTTCTCCTATATTGATAGATGTATTTGGAACTCTGAATCCAACAAGGTTTGTGCTAGGTTCATGAAACTTGACAAAATAAAGTAGTTTCACGTTCTATCTCTATGTTTTGTTTCCTCTTGATGTAGCCCTAACAGTGACTGGCGAGAAACACTTTCATGGAAAGGGGTTCCCAGGCTTCCCAAATATATGAATCTCCAGAAATCTCAGGAAATATTTTTTCACCCAAACAGGATGATACTTTCAGGTAATGATCAGTACACTAAGGCGACTTGGTTCCCCAAATTTCGTTTTTCTATGTTAAAGCGTTCGTTTCCAGTAACAGTTTGAATTTTTAGGTTTCACTCTGTTTTCTCCTATATTGATAGATGTATTTGGAAGTCTAAATCCAACACGGTTTGTGCTAGCTTCTTGAAACTTGACACAATAAAGTAGTTTCACGTTCTATCTCTATGTTTTGTTTCCTCTTGATGTAGCCCCAAGCAGTGACTGTCGAGAAACACTTTCATGGAAAGGGGTTGCCAGGCTTCCCAAAATTACGAATCTCCAGAAATCTCAGCAAATATTTTTTCACCCAAACTGGATGACACTTTCAGGTAATGATCAGTACACTAAGGCGACTTGGTTCCCCAAATTTCGTTCTTCTATGTTGAAGCGTTTGTTTCCAGTAACAGTTTGAATTTTTAGGTTTCACTCTGTTTTCTCCTATATTGATAGATGTATTTGGAACTCTAAATCCAACACGTTTTGTGCTAGCTTCTTGAAACTTGACACAATAAAGTAGTTTCACGTTCTATCTCTATGTTTTGTTTCCTCTTGATGAAGCCCTAAGGAGTGACTGGCGAGAAACACTTTCATGGAAAGGGGTTGCCAGGCTTCCCAAAATTACGAATCTCCAGAAATCTCAGCAAACATTTTTTCACCCAAACAGGATGATACTTTCAAGTAATGATCAGTACACTAAGGCGACTTGGTTCCCCAAATTTTGTTCTTCTATATTGAAGCGTTCGTTTCCAGTAACAGTTTGAATTTTAGGTTTCACTCTGTTTTCTCCTATATAGATAGATGTATTTGGAACTCTGAATCCAACAAGGTTTGTGCTAGGTTCTTGAAACTTGACACAATAAAGTAGTTTCACTTTCTATCTCTATGTTTTGTTTCCTCTTGATGTAGCCCTAACAGTGACTGGCGAGAAACACTTTCATGGAAAGGGGTTGCCAGGCTTCCCAAATATATGAATCTCCAGAAATCTCAGGAAATATTTTTCACCCAAACAGGATGATACTTTCAGGTAATGATCAGTACACTAAGGCGACTTGGTTCCCCAAATTTCGTTTTTCTATGTTAAAGCGTTCGTTTCCAGTAACAGTTTGAATTTTTAGGTTTCACTCTGTTTTCTCCTATATTGATAGATGTATTTGGAAGTCTAAATCCAACACGGTTTGTGCTAGCTTCTTGAAACTTGACACAATAAAGTAGTTTCACGTTCTATCTCTATGTTTTGTTTCCTCTTGATGTAGCCCTAAGCAGTGACTGGCGAGAAACACTTTCATGGAAAGGGGTTGCCAGGCTTCCCAAAATTACGAATCTCCAGAAATCTCAGCAAATATTTTTTCACCCAAACAGGATGATACTTTCAGGTAATGATCAGTACACTAAGGCGACTTGGTTCCCCAAATTTCGTTCTTCTATGTTGAAGCGTTCGTTTCCAGTAACAGTTTGAATTTTTAGGTTTCACTCTGTTTTCTCCTATATTGATAGATGTATTTGGAACTCTAAATCCAACACGGTTTGTGCTAGCTTCTTGAAACTTGACACAATAAAGTAGTTTCACGTTCTATCTCTATGTTTTGTTTCCTCTTGATGTAGCCCTAAACAGTGACTGGCAAGAAACACTTTCATGGAAAGGTGTGGCTTCCCAAAATTACGAATCTCCAGAAATCTCAGCAAATATTTTTTCACCCAAACTGGATGATACTTTCAGGTAATGATCAGTACACTAAGGCGACTTGGTTCCCCAAATTTCGTTCTTCTATATTGAAGCGTTCGTTTCCAGTAACAGTTTGAATTTTAGGTTTCACTCTGTTTTCTCCTATATTGATAGATGTATTTGGAACTCTAAATCCAACACGGTTTGTGCTAGCTTCTTGAAACTTGATACAATAAAGTAGTTTCACGTTCTATCTCTATGTTTTGTTTCCTCTTGATGTAGCCCTAACAGTGTCTGGCGAGAAACACTTTCATGGAAAGGGGTTGCCAGGCTTCCCAAATATACGAATCTCCAGAAATCTCAGGAAATATTTTTTCACCCAAATAGGATGATACTTTCAGGTAATGATCAGTACACTAAGGCGACTTGGTTCCCCAAATTTCGTTCTTCTATGTTGAAGCGTTCGTTTCCAGTAACAGTTTGAATTTTTAGGTTTCACTGTTTTCTCCTATATTGATAGATGTATTTGGAAGTCTAAATCCAACACGGTTTGTGCTAGCTTCTTGAAACTTGACACAATAAAGTAGTTTCACGTTCTATCTCTATGTTTTGTTTCCTCTTGATGTAGCCCTAAGCAGTGACTGGCGAGAAACACTTTCATGGAAAGGGGTTGCCAGGCTTCCCAAAATTACGAACCTCCAGAAATCTCAGCAAATATTTTTTCACCCAAACAGGATGATACTTTCAGGTAATGATCAGTACACTAAGGCGACTTGGTTCCCCAAATTTCGTTCTTCTATGTTGAAGCGTTCGTTTCCAGTAACAGTTTGAATTTTAGGTTTCACTCTGTTTTCTCCTATATTGATAGATGTATTTGGAACTCTGAATCCAACAAGGTTTGTGCTAGGTTCTTGAAACTTGACACAATAAAGTAGTTTCACGTTCTCTCTCTATGTTTTGTTTCCTCTTGATGTAGCCCTAACAGTGACTGGCGAGAAACACTTTCATGGAAAGGGGTTGCCAGGCTTCCCAAATATATGAATCTCCAGAAATCTCAGGAAATATTTTTTCACCAAACAGGATGATACTTTCAGGTAATGATCAGTACACTAAGGCGACTTGGTTCCCCAAATTTCGTTTTTCTATGTTAAAGCGTTCGTTTCCAGTAACAGTTTGAATTTTTAGGTTTCACTCTGTTTTCTCCTATATTGATAGATGTATTTGGAAGTCTAAATCCAACAGGGTTTGTGCTAGCTTCTTGAAACTTGACACAATAAAGTAGTTTCACGTTCTATCTCTCTGTTTTGTTTCCTCTTGATGTAGCCCCAAGCAGTGACTGACGAGAAACACTTACATGGAAAGGGGTTGCCAGGCTTCCCAAAATTACGAATCTCCAGAAATCTCAGCAAATATTTTTTCACCCAAACAGGATGATACTTTCAGGTAATGATCAGTACACTAAGGCGACTTGCTTCCCCAAATTTCGTTCTTCTATGTTGAAGCGTTGGTTTCCAGTAACAGTTTGAATTTTTGGTTTCACTCTGTTTTTCTCCTATATTGATAGATTTATTTGGAACTCTAAATCCAACACGGTTTGTGCTAGCTTCTTGAAACTTGACACAATAAAGTAGTTTCACGTTCTATCTCTATGTTTTCTTTCGTCTTGATGTAGCCCTAAGCAGTGACTGGCGAGAAACACTTTCATGGAAAGGGGTTGCCAGGCTTCCCAAAATTACGAATCTCCAGAAATCTCAGCAAATATTTTTTCACCCAAACTGGATGATACTTTCAGGTAATGATCAGTACACTAAGGCGACTTGGTTCCCCAAATTTCGTTCTTCTATGTTGAAGCGTTCGTTTCCAGTAACAGTTTGAATTTTAGGTTTCACTCTGTTTTCTCCTATACTGATAGATGTATTTGGAACTCTGAATCCAACAAGGTTTGTGCTAGGTTCTTGAAACTTGACACAATAAAGTAGTTTCACGTTCTATCTCTATGTTTTGTTTCCTCTTGATGTAGCCCTAAGCAGTGACTGGCAAGAAACACTTTCATGGAAAGGGGTTGCCAGGCTTCCCAAATATATGAATCTCCAGAAATCTCAGGAAATATTTTTTCACCCAAAGAGGATGATACTTTCAGGTAATGATCAGTACAGTAAGGCGACTTGGTTCCCCAAATTTCGTTTTTCTATGTTAAAGCGTTCGTTTCCAGTAACAGTTTGAATTTTTAGGTTTCACTCTGTTTTCTCCTATATTGATAGATGTACTTGGAAGTCTAAATCCAACACGGTTTGTGCTAGCTTCTTGAAACTTGACACAATAAAGTAGTTTCACGTTCTATCTCTATGTTTTGTTTCCTCTTGATGTAGCCCTAAGCAGTGACTGGCGAGAAACACTTTCATGGAAAGGGGTTGCCAGGCTTCCCAAAATTACGAATCTCCAGAAATCTCAGCAAATATTTTTTCACCCAAACTGGATGATACTTTCAGGTAATGATCAGTACACTAAGGCGACTTGGTTCCCCAAATTTCGTTCTTCTATGTTGAAGCGTTCGTTTCCAGTAACAGTTTGAATTTTTAGGTTTCACTCTGTTTTCTCCTATATTGATAGATGTATTTGGAAGTCTAAATCCAACACGGTTTGTGCAAGCTTCTTGAAACTTGACACAATAAAGTAGTTTCACGTTCTATCTCTAGGTTTTGTTTCTTCTTGATGTAGCCCTAAGCAGTGACTGGCGAGAAACACTTTCATGGAAAGGGGTTGCCAGGCTTCCCAAAATTACTAATCTCCAGATCTCAGCAAATATTTTTTCACCCAAACTGGATGATACTTTCAGGTAATGATCAGTACACTAAGGCGACTTGGTTCCCCAAATTTCGTTCTTCTATGTTGAAGCGTTCGTTTCCAGTAACAGTTTGAATTTTAGGTTTCACTCTGTTTTCTCCTATATTGATAGATGTATTTGGAACTCTGAATCCAACAAGGTTTGTGCTAGGTTCATGAAACTTGACAAAATAAAGTAGTTTCACGTTCTATCTCTATGTTTTGTTTCCTCTTGATGTAGCCCTAACAGTGACTGGCGAGAAACACTTTCATGGAAAGGGGTTCCCAGGCTTCCCAAATATATGAATCTCCAGAAATCTCAGGAAATATTTTTTCACCCAAACAGGATGATACTTTCAGGTAATGATCAGTACACTAAGGCGACTTGGTTCCCCAAATTTCGTTTTTCTATGTTAAAGCGTTCGTTTCCAGTAACAGTTTGAATTTTTAGGTTTCACTCTGTTTTCTCCTATATTGATAGATGTATTTGGAAGTCTAAATCCAACACGGTTTGTGCTAGCTTCTTGAAACTTGACACAATAAAGTAGTTTCACGTTCTATCTCTATGTTTTGTTTCCTCTTGATGTAGCCCCAAGCAGTGACTGTCGAGAAACACTTTCATGGAAAGGGGTTGCCAGGCTTCCCAAAATTACGAATCTCCAGAAATCTCAGCAAATATTTTTTCACCCAAACTGGATGACACTTTCAGGTAATGATCAGTACACTAAGGCGACTTGGTTCCCCAAATTTCGTTCTTCTATGTTGAAGCGTTTGTTTCCAGTAACAGTTTGAATTTTTAGGTTTCACTCTGTTTTCTCCTATATTGATAGATGTATTTGGAACTCTAAATCCAACACGTTTTGTGCTAGCTTCTTGAAACTTGACACAATAAAGTAGTTTCACGTTCTATCTCTATGTTTTGTTTCCTCTTTTTGTAGCCCTAAGCAGTGACTGGCGAGAAACACTTTCATGGAAAGGGGATGTCAGGCTTCCCAAAATTACGAATCTCCAGAAATCTCAGCAAATATTTTTTCACCCAAACAGGATGATACTTTCAGGTAATGATCAGTACAATAAGGCGATTTGGTTCCCCAAATTTCATTCTTCTATGTTGAAGCGTTCGTTTCCAAAAACAGTTTGAATTTTTAGGTTTCACTCTGTTTTCTCCTATATTGATAGATGTATTTGGAAGTCTAAATCCAACACGGTTTATGCTAGCTTCTTGAAACTTGACACAATAAAGTAGTTTCACGTTCTATCTCTATGTTTTGTTTCCTCTTGATGTAGCCCTAAGCAGTGACTGGCGAGAAACACTTTCATGGAAAGGGGTTGCCAGGCTTCCCAAAATTACGAATCTCCAGAAATCACAGCAAATATTTTTTCACCCAAACTGGATGATACTTTCAGGTAATGATCAGTACACTAAGGCGACTTGGTTCCCCAAATGTCGTTCTTCTATGTTGAAGCATTCGTTTCCAGTAACAGTTTGAATTTTTAGGTTTCACTCTGTTTTCTCCTATATTGATAGATGTATTTGGAACTCTAAATCCAACACGGTTTGTGCTAGGTTCTTGAAACTTGACACAATAAAGTAGTTTCACGTTCTATCTCTATGTTTTGTTTCCTCTTGATGTAGCCCTAACAGTGACTGGTGAGAAACACTTTCATGGAAAGGGGTTGCCAGGCTTCCCAAATATATGAATCTCCAGAAATCTCAGGAAATATTTTTTCACCCAAACTGGATGATACTTTCAGGTAATGATCAGTACACTAAGGCGACTTGGTTCCCCAAACTTCGTTTTTCTATGTTAAAGCGTTCGTTTCCAGTAACAGTTTGAATTTTTAGGTTTCACTCTGTTTTCTCCTATATTGATAGATGTATTTGGAAGTCTAAATCCAACACGGTTTGTGCTAGCTTCTTGAAACTTGACACAATAAAGTAGTTTCACGTTCTATCTCTATGTTTTGTTTCCTCTTGATGTAGCCCTAAGCAGTGACTGGCGAGAAACACTTTCATGGAAAGGGGTTGCCAGGCTTCCCAAAATTACGAATCTCCAGAAATCTCAGCAAATATTTTTTCACCCAAACTGGATGACACTTTCAGGTAATGATCACTACACTAAGGCGACTTGGTTCCCCAAATGTCGTTCTTCTATGTTGAAGCGTTCGTTTCCAGTAACAGTTTGAATTTTTAGGTTTCACTCTGTTTTCTCCTATATTGATAGATATATTTGGAAGTCTAAATCCAACACGGTTTGTGCTAGCTTCTTGAAACTTGACACAATAAAGTAGTTTCACGTTCTATCTCTATGTTTTGTTTCCTCTTGATGTAGCCCTCACAGTGACTGGCGAGAAACACTTTCATGGAAAGGGGTTGCCAGGCTTCCCAAATATATGAATCTCCAGGAATCTCAGGAAATATTTTTTCACCCAAACAGGATGATACTTTCAGGTAATGATCAGTACACTAAGGCGACTTGGTTCCCCAAATTTCGTTTTTCTATGTTAAAGCGTTCATTTCCAGTAACAGTTTGAATTTTTAGGTTTCACTCTGTTTTCTCCTATATTGATAGATGTATTTGGAAGTCTAAATCCAACACGGTTTGTGCTAGCTTCTTGAAACTTGACACAATAAAGTAGTTTCACGTTCTATCTCTATGTTTTGTTTCCTCTTGATGTAGCCCCAAGCAGTGACTGTCGAGAAACACTTTCATGGAAAGGGGTTGCCAGGCTTCCCAAAATTACGAATCTCCAGAAATCTCAGCAAATATTTTTTCACCCAAACTGGATGACACTTTCAGGTAATGATCAGTACACTAAGGCGACTTGGTTCCCCAAATTTCGTTCTTCTATGTTGAAGCGTTTGTTTCCAGTAACAGTTTGAATTTTTAGGTTTCACTCTGTTTTCTCCTATATTGATAGATGTATTTGGAACTCTAAATCCAACACGTTTTGTGCTAGCTTCTTGAAACTTGACACAATAAAGTAGTTTCACGTTCTATCTCTATGTTTTGTTTCCTCTTTTTGTAGCCCTAAGCAGTGACTGGCGAGAAACACTTTCATGGAAAGGGGATGTCAGGCTTCCCAAAATTACGAATCTCCAGAAATCTCAGCAAATATTTTTTCACCCAAACAGGATGATACTTTCAGGTAATGATCAGTACACTAAGGCGACTTGGTTCCCCAAATTTCGTTCTTCTATGTTGAAGCGTTCGTTTCCAAAAACAGTTTGAATTTTTAGGTTTCACTCTGTTTTCTCCTATATTGATAGATGTATTTGGAAGTCTAAATCCAACACGGTTTATGCTAGCTTCTTGAAACTTGACACAATAAAGTAGTTTCACGTTCTATCTCTATGTTTTGTTTCCTCTTGATGTAGCCCTAAGCAGTGACTGGCAAGAAACACTTTCATGGAAAGGGGTTGCCAGGCTTCCCAAAATTACGAATCTCCAGAAATCACAGCAAATATTTTTTCACCCAAACAGGATGATACTTTCAGGTAATGATCAGTACACTAAGGCGACTTGGTTCCCCAAATGTCGTTCTTCTATGTTGAAGCATTCGTTTCCAGTAACAGTTTGAATTTTTAGGTTTCACTCTGTTTTCTCCTATATTGATAGATGTATTTGGAACTCTAAATCCAACACGGTTTGTGCTAGGTTCTTGAAACTTGACACAATAAAGTAGTTTCACGTTCTATCTCTATGTTTTGTTTCCTCTTGATGTAGCCCTAACAGTGACTGGCGAGAAACACTTTCATGGAAAGGGGTTGCCAGGCTTCCCAAATATATGAATCTCCAGAAATCTCAGGAAATATTTTTTCACCCAAACTGGATGATACTTTCAGGTAATGATCAGTACACTAAGGCGACTTGGTTCCCCAAACTTCGTTTTTCTATGTTAAAGCGTTCGTTTCCAGTAACAGTTTGAATTTTTAGGTTTCACTCTGTTTTCTCCTATATTGATAGATGTATTTGGAAGTCTAAATCCAACACGGTTTGTGCTAGCTTCTTGAAACTTGACACAATAAAGTAGTTTCACGTTCTATCTCTATGTTTTGTTTCCTCTTGATGTAGCCCTAAGCAGTGACTGGCGAGAAACACTTTCATGGAAAGGGGTTGCCAGGCTTCCCAAAATTACGAATCTCCAGAAATCTCAGCAAATATTTTTTCACCCAAACTGGATGACACTTTCAGGTAATGATCACTACACTAAGGCGACTTGGTTCCCCAAATGTCGTTCTTCTATGTTGAAGCGTTCGTTTCCAGTAACAGTTTGAATTTTTAGGTTTCACTCTGTTTTCTCCTATATTGATAGGTGTATTTGGAAGTCTAAATCCAACACGGTTTGTGCTAGCTTCTTGAAACTTGACACAATAAAGTAGTTTCACGTTCTATCTCTATGTTTTGTTTCCTCTTGATGTAGCCCTAACAGTGACTGGCGAGAAACACTTTCATGGAAAGGGGTTGCCAGGCTTCCCAAAATTACGAATCTCCAGAAATCTCAGCAAACATTTTTTCACCCAAACTGGATGATACTTTCAGGTAATGATCAGTACACTAAGGCGACTTGGTTCCCCAAATTTCGTTCTTCTTTGTTGAAGCGTTCGTTTCCAGTAACAGTTTGATTTTTAGGTTTCACTCTGTTTTCTCCTATATTGATAGATGTATTTGGAACTCTGAATCCAACAAGGTTTGTGCTAGGTTCTTGAAACTTGACACAATAAAGTAGTTTCACGTTCTATCTCTATGTTTTGTTTCCTCTTGATGTAGCCCTAACAGTGACTGGCGAGAAACACTTTCATGGAAAGGGGTTGCCAGGCTTCCCAAATATATGAATCTCCAGCAATCTCAGGAAATATTTTTCACCCAAACTGGATGATACTTTCAGGTAATGATCAGTACACTAAGGCGACTTGGTTCCCCAAATTTCGTTCTTCTATGTTGAAGCGTTCGTTTCCAGTAACAGTTTGAACTTTTAGGTTTCACTCTGTTTTCTCCTATATTGATAGATGTATTTGGAACTCTAAATCCAACACGGTTTGTGCTAGCTTCTTGAAACTTGACACAATAAAGTAGTTTCACGTTCTATCTCTATGTTTTGTTTCCTCTTGATGTAGCCCTAAGCAGTGACTGACGAGAAACACTTTCATGGAAAGGGGTTGCGAGGCTTCCCAAAATTACGAATCTCCAGAAATCTCAGCAAATATTTTTTCTCCCAAACAGGATGATACTTTCAGGTAATGATCAGTACACTAAGGTGACTTGGTTCCCCAAATTTCGTTCTTCTATGTTGAAGCGTTCGTTTCCAGTAACAGTTTGAATTTTTAGGTTTCACTCTGTTTTCTCCTATATTGATAGATGTATTTGGAAGTCTAAATCCAACACGGTTTGTGCTAGCTTCTTGAAACTTGACACAATAAAGTAGTTTCACGTTCTATCTCTATGTTTTGTTTCCTCTTGATGTAGCCCTAAGCAGTGACTGGCGAGAAACACTTTCATGGAAAGGGGTTGCCAGGCTTCCCAAAATTACGAATCTCCAGAAATCTCAGCAAATATTTTTTCACCCAAACTGGATGATACTTTGAGGTAATGATCAGTACACTAAGGCGACTTGGTTCCCCAAATTTCGTTCTTCTATGTTGAAGCGTTCGTTTCCAGTAACAGTTTGAATTTTTAGGTTTCACTCTGTTTTCTCCTATATTGATAGATGTATTTGGAACTCTAAATCCAACACGATTTGTGCTAGCTTCTTGAAACTTGACACAATAAAGTAGTTTCACGTTCTATCTCTATGTTTTGTTTCCTCTTGATGAAGCCCTAAGGAGTGACTGGCGAGAAACACTTTCATGGAAAGGGGTTGCCAGGCTTCCCAAAATTACGAATCTCCAGAAATCTCAGCAAACATTTTTTCACCCAAACAGGATGATACTTTCAAGTAATGATCAGTACACTAAGGCGACTTGGTTCCCCAAATTTTGTTCTTCTATATTGAAGCGTTCGTTTCCAGTAACAGTTTGAATTTTAGGTTTCACTCTGTTTTCTCCTATATAGATAGATGTATTTGGAACTCTGAATCCAACAAGGTTTGTGCTAGGTTCTTGAAACTTGACACAATAAAGTAGTTTCACTTTCTATCTCTATGTTTTGTTTCCTCTTGATGTAGCCCTAACAGTGACTGGCGAGAAACACTTTCATGGAAAGGGGTTGCCAGGCTTCCCAAATATATGAATCTCCAGAAATCTCAGGAAATATTTTTCACCCAAACAGGATGATACTTTCAGGTAATGATCAGTACACTAAGGCGACTTGGTTCCCCAAATTTCGTTTTTCTATGTTAAAGCGTTCGTTTCCAGTAACAGTTTGAATTTTTAGGTTTCACTCTGTTTTCTCCTATATTGATAGATGTATTTGGAAGTCTAAATCCAACACGGTTTGTGCTAGCTTCTTGAAACTTGACACAATAAAGTAGTTTCACGTTCTATCTCTATGTTTTGTTTCCTCTTGATGTAGCCCTAAGCAGTGACTGGCGAGAAACACTTTCATGGAAAGGGGTTGCCAGGCTTCCCAAAATTACGAATCTCCAGAAATCTCAGCAAATATTTTTTCACCCAAACAGGATGATACTTTCAGGTAATGATCAGTACACTAAGGCGACTTGGTTCCCCAAATTTCGTTCTTCTATGTTGAAGCGTTCGTTTCCAGTAACAGTTTGAATTTTTAGGTTTCACTCTGTTTTCTCCTATATTGATAGATGTATTTGGAACTCTAAATCCAACACGGTTTGTGCTAGCTTCTTGAAACTTGACACAATAAAGTAGTTTCACGTTCTATCTCTATGTTTTGTTTCCTCTTGATGTAGCCCTAAACAGTGACTGGCAAGAAACACTTTCATGGAAAGGTGTGGCTTCCCAAAATTACGAATCTCCAGAAATCTCAGCAAATATTTTTTCACCCAAACTGGATGATACTTTCAGGTAATGATCAGTACACTAAGGCGACTTGGTTCCCCAAATTTCGTTCTTCTATATTGAAGCGTTCGTTTCCAGTAACAGTTTGAATTTTAGGTTTCACTCTGTTTTCTCCTATATTGATAGATGTATTTGGAACTCTAAATCCAACACGGTTTGTGCTAGCTTCTTGAAACTTGATACAATAAAGTAGTTTCACGTTCTATCTCTATGTTTTGTTTCCTCTTGATGTAGCCCTAACAGTGTCTGGCGAGAAACACTTTCATGGAAAGGGGTTGCCAGGCTTCCCAAATATACGAATCTCCAGAAATCTCAGGAAATATTTTTTCACCCAAATAGGATGATACTTTCAGGTAATGATCAGTACACTAAGGCGACTTGGTTCCCCAAATTTCGTTCTTCTATGTTGAAGCGTTCGTTTCCAGTAACAGTTTGAATTTTTAGGTTTCACTCTGTTTTCTCCTATATTGATAGATGTATTTGGAAGTCTAAATCCAACACGGTTTGTGCTAGCTTCTTGAAACTTGACACAATAAAGTAGTTTCACGTTCTATCTCTATGTTGTGTTTCCTCTTGATGTAGCCCTAAGCAGTGACTGGCGAGAAACACTTTCATGGAAAGGGGTTGCCAGGCTTCCCAAAATTACGAATCTCTAGAAATCTCAGCAAATATTTTTTCAACCAAACTGGATGATACTTTCAGGTAATGATCAGTACACTAAGGCGACTTGGTTCCCCAAATTTCGTTCTTCTATGTTGAAGCGTTCGTTTCCAGTAACAGTTTGAATTTTAGGTTTCACTCTGTTTTCTCCTATATTGGTAGATGTATTTGGAACTCTGAATCCAACAAGGTTTGTGCTAGGTTCTTGAAACTTGACACAATAAAGTAGTTTCACGTTCTCTCTCTATGTTTTGTTTCCTCTTGATGTAGCCCTAACAGTGACTGGCGAGAAACACTTTCATGGAAAGGGGTTGCCAGGCTTCCCAAATATATGAATCTCCAGAAATCTCAGGAAATATTTTTTCACTAAACAGGCTGATACTTTCAGGTAATGATCAGTACACTAAGGCGACTTGGTTCCCCAAATTTCGTTTTTCTATGTTAAAGCGTTCGTTTCCAGTAACAGTTTGAATTTTTAGGTTTCACTCTGTTTTCTCCTATATTGATAGATGTATTTGGAAGTCTAAATCCAACAGGGTTTGTGCTAGCTTCTTGAAACTTGACACAATAAAGTAGTTTCACGTTCTATCTCTATGTTTTGTTTCCTCTTGATGTAGCCCCAAGCAGTGACTGACGAGAAACACTTACATGGAAAGGGGTTGCGAGGCTTCCCAAAATTACGAATCTCCAGAAATCACAGCAAATATTTTTTCACCCAAACAGGATGATACTTTCAGGTAATGATCAGTACACTAAGGCGACTTGCTTCCCCAAATTTCGTTCTTCTATGTTGAAGCGTTGGTTTCCAGTAACAGTTTGAATTTTTGGTTTCACTCTGTTTTTCTCCTATATTGATAGATTTATTTGGAACTCTAAATCCAACACGGTTTGTGCTAGCTTCTTGAAACTTGACACAATAAAGTAGTTTCACGTTCTATCTCTATGTTTTCTTTCGTCTTGATGTAGCCCTAAGCAGTGACTGGCGAGAAACCCTTTCATGGAAAGGGGTTGCCAGGCTTCCCAAAATTACGAATCTCCAGAAATCTCAGCAAATATTTTTTCACCCAAACTGGATGATACTTTCAGGTAATGATCAGTACACTAAGGCGACTTGGTTCCCCAAATTTCGTTCTTCTATGTTGAAGCATTCGTTTCCAGTAACAGTTTGAATTTTAGATTTCACACTGTTTTCTCCTATACTGATAGATGTATTTGGAACTCTGAATCCAACAAGGTTTGTGCTAGGTTCTTGAAACTTGACACAATAAAGTAGTTTCACGTTCTATCTCTATGTTTTGTTTCCTCTTGATGTAGCCCTAAGCAGTGACTGGCGAGAAACACTTTCATGGAAAGGGGTAGCCAGGCTTCCCAAATATATGAATCTCCAGAAATCTCAGGAAATATTTTTCACCCAAACAGGATGATACTTTCAGGTACTGATCAGTACACTAAGGCGACTTGGTTCCCCAAATTTCGTTTTTCTATGTTAAAGCGTTCGTTTCCAGTAACAGTTTGAATTTTTAGGTTTCACTCTGTTTTCTCCTATATTGATAGATGTATTTGGAAGTCTAAATCCAACACGGTTTGTGCTAGCTTCTTGAAACTTGACACAATAAAGTAGTTTCACGTTCTATCTCTATGTTTTGTTTCCTCTTGATGTAGCCCTAAGCAGTGACTGGCGAGAAACACTTTCATGGAAAGGGGTTGCCAGGCTTCCCAAAATTACGAATCTCCAGAAATCTCAGCAAATATTTTTTCACCCAAACAGGATGATACTTTCAGGTAATGATCAGTACACTAAGGCGACTTGGTTCCCCAAATTTCGTTCTTCTATGTTGAAGCGTTCGTTTCCAGTAACAGTTTGAATTTTTAGGTTTCACTCTGTTTTCTCCTATATTGATAGATGTATTTGGAACTCTAAATCCAACACGGTTTGTGCTAGCTTCTTGAAACTTGACACAATAAAGTAGTTTCACGTTCTATCTCTATGTTTTGTTTCCTCTTGATGTAGCCCTAAACAGTGACTGGCAAGAAACACTTTCATGGAAAGGTGTGGCTTCCCAAAATTACGAATCTCCAGAAATCTCAGCAAATATTTTTTCACCCAAACTGGATGATACTTTCAGGTAATGATCAGTACACTAAGGCGACTTGGTTCCCCAAATTTCGTTCTTCTATATTGAAGCGTTCGTTTCCAGTAACAGTTTGAATTTTAGGTTTCACTCTGTTTTCTCCTATATTGATAGATGTATTTGGAACTCTAAATCCAACACGGTTTGTGCTAGCTTCTTGAAACTTGATACAATAAAGTAGTTTCACGTTCTATCTCTATGTTTTGTTTCCTCTTGATGTAGCCCTAACAGTGTCTGGCGAGAAACACTTTCATGGAAAGGGGTTGCCAGGCTTCCCAAATATACGAATCTCCAGAAATCTCAGGAAATATTTTTTCACCCAAATAGGATGATACTTTCAGGTAATGATCAGTACACTAAGGCGACTTGGTTCCCCAAATTTCGTTTTTCTATGTTAAAGCGTTCGTTTCCAGTAACAGTTTGAATTTTTAGGTTTCACTCTGTTTTCTCCTATATTGATAGATGTATTTGGAAGTCTAAATCCAACAGGGTTTGTGCTAGCTTCTTGAAACTTGACACAATAAAGTAGTTTCACGTTCTATCTCTATGTTTTGTTTCCTCTTGATGTAGCCCCAAGCAGTGACTGACGAGAAACACTTACATGGAAAGGGGTTGCGAGGCTTCCCAAAATTACGAATCTCCAGAAATCACAGCAAATATTTTTTCACCCAAACAGGATGATACTTTCAGGTAATGATCAGTACACTAAGGCGACTTGCTTCCCCAAATTTCGTTCTTCTATGTTGAAGCGTTGGTTTCCAGTAACAGTTTGAATTTTTGGTTTCACTCTGTTTTTCTCCTATATTGATAGATTTATTTGGAACTCTAAATCCAACACGGTTTGTGCTAGCTTCTTGAAACTTGACACAATAAAGTAGTTTCACGTTCTATCTCTATGTTTTCTTTCGTCTTGATGTAGCCCTAAGCAGTGACTGGCGAGAAACCCTTTCATGGAAAGGGGTTGCCAGGCTTCCCAAAATTACGAATCTCCAGAAATCTCAGCAAATATTTTTTCACCCAAACTGGATGATACTTTCAGGTAATGATCAGTACACTAAGGCGACTTGGTTCCCCAAATTTCGTTCTTCTATGTTGAAGCATTCGTTTCCAGTAACAGTTTGAATTTTAGATTTCACACTGTTTTCTCCTATACTGATAGATGTATTTGGAACTCTGAATCCAACAAGGTTTGTGCTAGGTTCTTGAAACTTGACACAATAAAGTAGTTTCACGTTCTATCTCTATGTTTTGTTTCCTCTTGATGTAGCCCTAAGCAGTGACTGGCGAGAAACACTTTCATGGAAAGGGGTAGCCAGGCTTCCCAAAATTACGAATCTCCAGAAATCTCACCAAATATTTTTTCAAACAAACAGAATGATACTTTCAGGTAATGATCAGTACACTAAGGCGACTTGGTTCCCCAAATTTCGTTCTTCTATGTTGAAGCGTTCGTTTCCAGTAACAGTTTGAATTTTAGGTTTCACTCTGTTTTCTCCTATATTGATAGATGTATTTGGAACTCTGAATCCAACAAGGTTTGTGCTAGGTTCTTGAAACTTGACACAATAAATTAGTATCAGGTTCTATCTCTATGTTTTGTTTCCTCTTGATGTAGCCCTAACAGTGACCGGCGAGAAACACTTTCATGGAAAGGGGTTGCCAGGCTTCCAAATATATGAATCTAGAGAAATCTCAGGAAATATTTTTTCACCCAAACAGGATGATACTTTCAGGTAATGATCAGTACACTAAGGCGACTTGGTTCCCCAAATTTAGTTCTTCTATGTTGAAGCGTTCGTTTCCAGTAACAGTTTGAATTTTAGGTTTCACTCTGTTTTCTCCTATATTGATAGATGTATTTGGAACTCTGAATCCAACAAGGTTTGTGCTAGGTTCTTGAAACTTGACACAATAAATTAGTATCAGGTTCTATCTCTATGTTTTGTTTCCTCTTGATGTAGCCCTAAGCAGTGACTGGCGAGAAACCCTTTCATGGAAAGGGGTTGCCAGGCTTCCCAAAATTACGAATCTCCAGAAATCTCAGCAAATATTTTTTCACCCAAACTGGATGATACTTTGAGGTAATGATCAGTACACTAAGGCGACTTGGTTCCCCAAATTTCGTTCTTCTATGTTGAAGCGTTCGTTTCCAGTAACAGTTTGAATTTTAGGTTTCACTCTGTTTTATCCTATATTGATAGATGTATTTGGAACTCTAAATCCAACACGATTTGTGCTAGCTTCTTGAAACTTGACACAATAAAGTAGTTTCACGTTCTATCTCTATGTTTTGTTTCCTCTTGATGTAGCCCTAAGCAATGACTGGCAAGATACACTTTCATGGAAAACGGTTGCCAGGCTTCCCAAAATTACGAATCTCCAGAAATCTCAGCAAATATTTTTTCACCCAAACTGGATGATACTTTCAGGTAATGATCAGTACACTAAGGCAACTTGGTTCCCCAAATTTCGTTCTTCTATGTTGAAGCGTTCGTTTCCAGTAACAGTTTGAATTTTTAGGTTTCACTCTGTTTTCTCCTATATTGATAGATGTATTTGGAACTCTAAATCCAACACGGTTTGTGCTAGCTTCTTGAAACTTGACACAATAAAGTAGTTTCACGTTCTATCTCTATGTTTTGTTTCCTCTTGATGTAGCCCTAAGCAGGGACTGGCGAGAAACACTTTCATGGAAAGGGGTTGCCAGGCTTCCCAAAATTACGAATCTCCAGAAATCTCAGCAAATATTTTTTCACCCAAACTGGATGATACTTTCAGGTAATGATCAGTACACTAAGGCGACTTGGTTTTTCAAATTTCGTTCTTCTATGTTGAAGCGTTCGTTTCCAGTAACAGTTTGAATTTTTAGGTTTCACTCTGTTTTCTCCTATATTGATAGATGTATTTGGAACTCTAAATCCAAAACGGTTTGTGCTAGCTTCTTGAAACTTGACACAATAAAGTAGTTTCACGTTCTATCTCTATGTTTTGTTTCCTCTTGATGTAGCCCTAAGCAGTGACTGGTGAGAAACACTTTCATGGAAAGGGGTTGCCAGGCTTCCCAAAATTACGAATCTGCAGAAATCTCAGCAAATATTTTTTCACCCAAACTGGATGATACTTTCAGGTAATGATCAGTACACTAAGGCGACTTGGTTCCCCAAATTTCGTTCTTCTATGTTGAAGAGTTCGTTTCCAGTAACAGTTTGAATTTTTAGGTTTCACTCTGTTTTATCCTATATTAATGATGTATTTGGAACTCTAAATCCAACAGGGTTTGTGCTACCTTCTTGAAACTTGACACAATAAAGTAGTTTCACGTTCTATCTCTATGTTTTGTTTCCTCTTGACGTAGCCCTAAGCAGTGACTGGCGAGAAACACTTTCATGGAAAGGGGTTGCCAGGCTTCCCAACATTACGAATCTCCAGAAATCTCAGCAAATATTTTTTCACCCAAACAGGATGATACTTTCAGGTAATGATCAGTACACTAAGGCGACTTGGTTCCCCAAATTTCGTTCTTCTATGTTGAAGCGTTCGTTTCCAGTAACAGTTTGAATTTTAGGTTTCACTCTGTTTTCTCCTATATTGATAGATGTATTTGGAACTCTGAATCCAACAAGGTTTGTGCTAGGTTCTTGAAACTTGACACAATAAAGTAGTTTCACGTTCTATCTCTATGTTTTGTTTCCTCTTGATGTAGCCCTAAGCAGTGACTGGCGAGAAACACTTTCATGGAAAGGGGTTGCCAGGCTTCCCAAAATTACGAATCTCCAGAAATCTCAGCAAATATTTTTTCACTTAAACTGGATGATACTTTCAGGTAATGATCAGTACACTAAGGCGACTTGGTTTTTCAAATTTCGTTCTTCTATGTTGAAGCGTTCGTTTCCAGTAACAGTTTGAATTTTTAGGTTTCACTCTGTTTTCTCCTATATTGATAGATGTATTTGGAACTCTAAATCCAAAACGGTTTGTGCTAGCTTCTTGAAACTTGACACAATAAAGTAGTTTCACGTTCTATCTCTATGTTTTGTTTCCTCTTGATGTAGCCCTAAGCAGTGACTGGTGAGAAACACTTTCATGGAAAGGGGTTGCCAGGCTTCCCAAAATTACGAATCTGCAGAAATCTCAGCAAATATTTTTTCACCCAAACTGGATGATACTTTCAGGTAATGATCAGTACACTAAGGCGACTTGGTTCCCCAAATTTCGTTCTTCTATGTTGAAGAGTTCGTTTCCAGTAACAGTTTGAATTTTTAGGTTTCACTCTGTTTTATCCTATATTAATGATGTATTTGGAACTCTAAATCCAACAGGGTTTGTGCTACCTTCTTGAAACTTGACACAATAAAGTAGTTTCACGTTCTATCTCTATGTTTTGTTTCCTCTTGACGTAGCCCTAAGCAGTGACTGGCGAGAAACACTTTCATGGAAAGGGGTTGCCAGGCTTCCCAACATTACGAATCTTCAGAAATCTCAGCAAATATTTTTTCACCCAAACAGGATGATACTTTCAGGTAATGATCAGTACACTAAGGCGACTTGGTTCCCCAAATTTCGTTCTTCTATGTTGAAGCGTTCGTTTCCAGTAACAGTTTGAATTTTAGGTTTCACTCTGTTTTCTCCTATATTGATAGATGTATTTGGAACTCTGAATCCAACAAGGTTTGTGCTAGGTTCTTGAAACTTGACACAATAAAGTAGTTTCACGTTCTATCTCTATGTTTTGTTTCCTCTTGATGTAGCCCTAACAGTGACTGGCGAGAAACACTTTCATGGAAAGGGGTTGCCAAGCTTCCCAAATATATGAATCTCCAGAAATCTCAGGAAATATTTTTTCACCCAAACAGGATGATACTTTCAGGAAATGATCAGTACACTAAGGCGACTTGGTTCCCCAAATTTCGTTTTTCTATGTTAAAGCGTTCGTTTCCAGTAACAGTTTGAATTTTTAGTTTTCACTCTCTTTACTCCTATATTGATAGATGTATTTGGAAGTCTAAATCCAACACGGTTTGTGCTAGCTTCTTGAAACTTGACACAATAAAGTAGTTTCACGTTCTATCTCTATGTTTTGTTTCCTCTTGATGTAGCCCTAAGCAGTGACTGGTGAGAAACACTTTCATGGAAAGGGGTTGCCAGGCTTCCCAAAATTACGAATCTGCAGAAATCTCAGCAAATATTTTTTCACCGAAACTGGATGATACTTTCAGGTAATGATCAGTACACTAAGGCGACTTGGTTCCCCAAATTTCGTTCTTCTATGTTGAAGCGTTCGTTTCCAGTAACAGTTTGAATTTTTAGGTTTCACTCTGTTTTCTCCTATATTAATGATGTATTTGGAACTCTAAATCCAAAACGGTTTGTGCTAGCTTCTTGAAACTTGACACAATAAAGTAGTTTCACGTTCTATCTCTATGTTTTGTTTCCTCTTGATGTAGCCCTAAGCAGTGACTGGCGAGAAACACTTTCATGGAAAGGGGTTGCCAGGCTTCCCAAAATTACGAATCTCCAGAAATCTCAGCAAATATTTTTTCACCCAAACTGGATGATACTTTCAGGTAATGATCAGTACACTAAGGCGACTTGGTTTTTCAAATTTCGTTCTTCTATGTTGAAGCGTTCGTTTCCAGTAACAGTTTGAATTTTTAGGTTTCACTCTGTTTTCTCCTATATTGATAGATGTATTTGGAACTCTAAATCCAAAACGGTTTGTGCTAGCTTCTTGAAACTTGACACAATAAAGTAGTTTCACGTTCTATCTCTATGTTTTGTTTCCTCTTGATGTAGCCCTAAGCAGTGACTGGTGAGAAACACTTTCATGGAAAGGGGTTGCCAGGCTTCCCAAAATTACGAATCTGCAGAAATCTCAGCAAATATTTTTTCACCCAAACTGGATGATACTTTCAGGTAATGATCAGTACACTAAGGCGACTTGGTTCCCCAAATTTCGTTCTTCTATGTTGAAGAGTTCGTTTCCAGTAACAGTTTGAATTTTTAGGTTTCACTCTGTTTTATCCTATATTAATGATGTATTTGGAACTCTAAATCCAACAGGGTTTGTGCTACCTTCTTGAAACTTGACACAATAAAGTAGTTTCACGTTCTATCTCTATGTTTTGTTTCCTCTTGACGTAGCCCTAAGCAGTGACTGGCGAGAAACACTTTCATGGAAAGGGGTTGCCAGGCTTCCCAACATTACGAATCTTCAGAAATCTCAGCAAATATTTTTTCACCCAAACAGGATGATACTTTCAGGTAATGATCAGTACACTAAGGCGACTTGGTTCCCCAAATTTCGTTCTTCTATGTTGAAGCGTTCGTTTCCAGTAACAGTTTGAATTTTAGGTTTCACTCTGTTTTCTCCTATATTGATAGATGTATTTGGAACTCTGAATCCAACAAGGTTTGTGCTAGGTTCTTGAAACTTGACACAATAAAGTAGTTTCACGTTCTATCTCTATGTTTTGTTTCCTCTTGATGTAGCCCTAACAGTGACTGGCGAGAAACACTTTCATGGAAAGGGGTTGCCAAGCTTCCCAAATATATGAATCTCCAGAAATCTCAGGAAATATTTTTTCACCCAAACAGGATGATACTTTCAGGAAATGATCAGTACACTAAGGCGACTTGGTTCCCCAAATTTCGTTTTTCTATGTTAAAGCGTTCGTTTCCAGTAACAGTTTGAATTTTTAGTTTTCACTCTCTTTACTCCTATATTGATAGATGTATTTGGAAGTCTAAATCCAACACGGTTTGTGCTAGCTTCTTGAAACTTGACACAATAAAGTAGTTTCACGTTCTATCTCTATGTTTTGTTTCCTCTTGATGTAGCCCTAAGCAGTGACTGGTGAGAAACACTTTCATGGAAAGGGGTTGCCAGGCTTCCCAAAATTACGAATCTGCAGAAATCTCAGCAAATATTTTTTCACCGAAACTGGATGATACTTTCAGGTAATGATCAGTACACTAAGGCGACTTGGTTCCCCAAATTTCGTTCTTCTATGTTGAAGCGTTCGTTTCCAGTAACAGTTTGAATTTTTAGGTTTCACTCTGTTTTCTCCTATATTAATGATGTATTTGGAACTCTAAATCCAAAACGGTTTGTGCTAGCTTCTTGAAACTTGACACAATAAAGTAGTTTCACGTTCTATCTCTATGTTTTGTTTCCTCTTGATGTAGCCCTAAGCAGTGACTGGCGAGAAACACTTTCATGGAAAGGGGTTGCCAGGCTTCCCAAAATTACGAATCTCCAGAAATCTCAGCAAATATTTTTTCACCCAAACTGGATGATACTTTCAGGTAATGATCAGTACACTAAGGCGACTTGGTTTTTCAAATTTCGTTCTTCTATGTTGAAGCGTTCGTTTCCAGTAACAGTTTGAATTTTTAGGTTTCACTCTGTTTTCTCCTATATTGATAGATGTATTTGGAACTCTAAATCCAAAACGGTTTGTGCTAGCTTCTTGAAACTTGACACAATAAAGTAGTTTCACGTTCTATCTCTATGTTTTGTTTCCTCTTGATGTAGCCCTAAGCAGTGACTGGTGAGAAACACTTTCATGGAAAGGGGTTGCCAGGCTTCCCAAAATTACGAATCTGCAGAAATCTCAGCAAATATTTTTTCACCCAAACTGGATGATACTTTCAGGTAATGATCAGTACACTAAGGCGACTTGGTTCCCCAAATTTCGTTCTTCTATGTTGAAGAGTTCGTTTCCAGTAACAGTTTGAATTTTTAGGTTTCACTCTGTTTTATCCTATATTAATGATGTATTTGGAACTCTAAATCCAACAGGGTTTGTGCTACCTTCTTGAAACTTGACACAATAAAGTAGTTTCACGTTCTATCTCTATGTTTTGTTTCCTCTTGACGTAGCCCTAAGCAGTGACTGGCGAGAAACACTTTCATGGAAAGGGGTTGCCAGGCTTCCCAACATTACGAATCTCCAGAAATCTCAGCAAATATTTTTTCACCCAAACAGGATGATACTTTCAGGTAATGATCAGTACACTAAGGCGACTTGGTTCCCCAAATTTCGTTCTTCTATGTTGAAGCGTTCGTTTCCAGTAACAGTTTGAATTTTAGGTTTCACTCTGTTTTCTCCTATATTGATAGATGTATTTGGAACTCTGAATCCAACAAGGTTTGTGCTAGGTTCTTGAAACTTGACACAATAAAGTAGTTTCACGTTCTATCTCTATGTTTTGTTTCCTCTTGATGTAGCCCTAACAGTGACTGGCGAGAAACACTTTCATGGAAAGGGGTTGCCAAGCTTCCCAAATATATGAATCTCCAGAAATCTCAGGAAATATTTTTTCACCCAAACAGGATGATACTTTCAGGAAATGATCAGTACACTAAGGCGACTTGGTTCCCCAAATTTCGTTTTTCTATGTTAAAGCGTTCGTTTCCAGTAACAGTTTGAATTTTTAGTTTTCACTCTCTTTACTCCTATATTGATAGATGTATTTGGAAGTCTAAATCCAACACGGTTTGTGCTAGCTTCTTGAAACTTGACACAATAAAGTAGTTTCACGTTCTATCTCTATGTTTTGTTTCCTCTTGATGTAGCCCTAAGCAGTGACTGGTGAGAAACACTTTCATGGAAAGGGGTTGCCAGGCTTCCCAAAATTACGAATCTGCAGAAATCTCAGCAAATATTTTTTCACCGAAACTGGATGATACTTTCAGGTAATGATCAGTACACTAAGGCGACTTGGTTCCCCAAATTTCGTTCTTCTATGTTGAAGCGTTCGTTTCCAGTAACAGTTTGAATTTTTAGGTTTCACTCTGTTTTCTCCTATATTAATGATGTATTTGGAACTCTAAATCCAAAACGGTTTGTGCTAGCTTCTTGAAACTTGACACAATAAAGTAGTTTCACGTTCTATCTCTATGTTTTGTTTCCTCTTGATGTAGCCCTAAGCAGTGACTGGCGAGAAACACTTTCATGGAAAGGGGTTGCCAGGCTTCCCAAAATTACGAATCTCCAGAAATCTCAGCAAATATTTTTTCACCCAAACTGGATGATACTTTCAGGTAATGATCAGTACACTAAGGCGACTTGGTTTTTCAAATTTCGTTCTTCTATGTTGAAGCGTTCGTTTCCAGTAACAGTTTGAATTTTTAGGTTTCACTCTGTTTTCTCCTATATTGATAGATGTATTTGGAACTCTAAATCCAAAACGGTTTGTGCTAGCTTCTTGAAACTTGACACAATAAAGTAGTTTCACGTTCTATCTCTATGTTTTGTTTCCTCTTGATGTAGCCCTAAGCAGTGACTGGTGAGAAACACTTTCATGGAAAGGGGTTGCCAGGCTTCCCAAAATTACGAATCTGCAGAAATCTCAGCAAATATTTTTTCACCCAAACTGGATGATACTTTCAGGTAATGATCAGTGCACTAAGGCGACTTGGTTCCCCAAATTTCGTTCTTCTATGTTGAAGAGTTCGTTTCCAGTAACAGTTTGAATTTTTAGGTTTCACTCTGTTTTATCCTATATTAATGATGTATTTGGAACTCTAAATCCAACAGGGTTTGTGCTACCTTCTTGAAACTTGACACAATAAAGTAGTTTCACGTTCTATCTCTATGTTTTGTTTCCTCTTGATGTAGCCCTAACAGTGACTGGCGAGAAACACTTTCATGGAAAGGGGTTGCCAAGCTTCCCAAATATATGAATCTCCAGAAATCTCAGGAAATATTTTTTCACCCAAACAGGATGATACTTTCAGGAAATGATCAGTACACTAAGGCGACTTGGTTCCCCAAATTTCGTTTTTCTATGTTAAAGCGTTCGTTTCCAGTAACAGTTTGAATTTTTAGTTTTCACTCTCTTTACTCCTATATTGATAGATGTATTTGGAAGTCTAAATCCAACACGGTTTGTGCTAGCTTCTTGAAACTTGACACAATAAAGTAGTTTCACGTTCTATCTCTATGTTTTGTTTCCTCTTGATGTAGCCCTAAGAAGTGACTGGCGAGAAACAATTTCATGGAAAGGGGTGGCTTCCCAAAATTACGAATCTCCAGAAATCTCAGCAAATATTTTTTCATCCAAACTGGATGATACTTTCAGGTAATGATCAGTACACTAAGGCGACTTGGTTCCCCAAATTTCGTTCTTCTATGTTGAAGCGTTCGTTTCCAGTAACAGTTTGAATATTTAGGTTTCACTCTGTTTTCTCCTATATTGATAGATGTATTTAGAACTCTAAATCCAACACGGTTTGTGCTAGCTTCTTGAAACTTGACACAATAAAGTAGTTTCACGTTCTATCTCTATGTTTTGTTTCCTCTTGATGTAGCCCTAAGCAGTGACTGGCGAGATACACTTTCATGGAAAGGGGTTGCCAGGCTTCCCAAAATTACGAATCTCCAGAAATCTCAGCAAATATTTTTTCACCCAAACTGGATGATACTTTCAGGTAATGATCAGTACACTAAGGCGACTTGGTTCCCCAAATTTCGTTCTTCTATGTTGAAGCGTTCGTTTCCAGTAACAGTTTGAATTTTTAGGTTTCACTCTGTTTTCTCCTATATTAATGATGTATTTGGAACTCTAAATCCAACAGGGTTTGTGCTACCTTCTTGAAACTTGACACAATAAAGTAGTTTCACGTTCTATCTCTATGTTTTGTTTCCTCTTGACGTAGCCCTAAGCCGTGACTGGCGGGAAACACTTTCATGGAAAGGGGTTGCCAGGCTTCCCAACATTACGAATCTCCAGAAATCTCAGCAAATATTTTTTCACCCAAACAGGATGATACTTTCAGGTAATGATCAGTACACTAAGGCGACTTGGTTCCCCAAATTTCGTTCTTCTATGTTGAAGCGTTCGTTTCCAGTAACAGTTTGAATTTTTCAGTTTCACTCTGTTTTCTCCTATATTGATAGATGTATTTGGAACTCTAAATCCAACATGGTTTGTGCAAGCTTCTTGAAACTTGACACAATAAAGTAGTTTCACGTTCTATCTCTATGTTTTGTTTCCTCTTGATGTAGCCCTAAGCAGTGACTGGCGAGAAACACTTTCATGGAAAGGGGTTGCCAGGCTTCCCAAAATTACGAATCTCCAGAAATCTCAGCAAATATTTTTTCACCCAAACTGGATTATACTTTCAGGTAATGATCAGTACACTAAGGCGACTTGGTTTTCCAAGTTTCGTTCTTCTATGTTGAAGCGTTCGTTTCCAGTAACAGTTTGAATTTTTAGGTTTCACTCTGTTTTCTCCTATATTGATAGATGTATTTGGAACTCTAAATCCAAAACGGTTTGTGCTAGCTTCTTGAAACTTGACACAATAAAGTAGTTTCACGTTCTATCTCTATGTTTTGTTTCCTCTTGATGTAGCCCTAAGCAGTGACTGGTGAGAAACAATTTCATGGAAAGGGGTGGCTTCCCAAAATTACGAATCTCCAGAAATCTCAGCAAATATTTTTTCATCCAAACTGGATGATACTATCAGGTAATGATCAGTACACTAAGGCGACTTGGTTCCCCAAATTTCGTTCTTCTATGTTGAAGCGTTCGTTTCCAGTAACAGTTTGAATTTTAGGTTTCACTCTGTTTTCTCCTATATTGATAGATGTATTTGGAACTCTGAATCCAACAAGGTTTGTGCTAGGTTCTTGAAACTTGACACAATAAAGTAGTTTCACGTTCTATCTCTATGTTTTGTTTCCTCTTGATGTAGCCCTAACAGTGACTGGCGAGAAACACTTTCATGGAAAGGGGTTGCCAGGCTTCCCAAATATATGAATCTCCAGAAATCTCAGGAAATATTTTTTCACCCAAACAGGATGATACTTTCAGGAAATGATCAGTACACTAAGGCGACTTGGTTCCCCAAATTTCGTTTTTCTATGTTAAAGCGTTCGTTTCCAGTAACAGTTTGAATTTTTAGTTTTCACTCTCTTTACTCCTATATTGATAGATGTATTTGGAACTCTAAATCCAACACGGTTTGTGCTAGCTTCTTGAAACTTGACACAATAAAGTAGTTTCACGTTCTTTCTCTATGTTTTGTTTCCTCTTGATGTAGCCCTAAGCAGTGACTGGTGAGAAACACTTTCATGGAAAGGGGTTGCCAGGCTTCCCAAAATTACGAATCTGCAGAAATCTCAGCAAATATTTTTTCACCCAAACTGGATTATACTTTCAGGTAATGATCAGTACACTAAGGCGACTTGGTTCCCCAAATTTCGTTCTTCTATGTTGAAGCGTTCGTTTCCAGTAACAGTTTGAATTTTTAGGTTTCACTCTGTTTTCTCCTATATTAATGATGTATTTGGAACTCTAAATCCAACAGGGTTTGTGCTACCTTCTTGAAACTTGACACAATAAAGTAGTTTCACGTTCTATCTCTATGTTTTGTTTCCTCTTGACGTAGCCCTAAGCAGTGACTGGCGAGAAACACTTTCATGGAAAGGGGTTGCCAGGCTTCCCAACATTACGAATCTCCAGAAATCTCAGCAAATATTTTTTCACCCAAACAGGATGATACTTTCAGGTAATGATCAGTACACTAAGGCGACTTGGTTCCCCAAATTTCGTTCTTCTATGTTGAAGCGTTCGTTTCCAGTAACAGTTTGAATTTTAGGTTTCACTCTGTTTTCTCCTATATTGATAGATGTATTTGGAACTCTGAATACAACAAGGTTTGTGCTAGGTTCTTGAAACTTGACACAATAAAGTAGTTTCACGTTCTATCTCTATGTTTTGTTTCCTCTTGATGTAGCCCTAACAGTGACTGGCGAGAAACACTTTCATGGAAAGGGGTTGCCAAGCTTCCCAAATATATGAATCTCCAGAAATCTCAGGAAATATTTTTTCACCCAAACAGGATGATACTTTCAGGAAATGATCAGTACACTAAGGCGACTTGGTTCCCCAAATTTCGTTTTTCTATGTTAAAGCGTTCGTTTCCAGTAACAGTTTGAATTTTTAGTTTTCACTCTCTTTACTCCTATATTGATAGATGTATTTGGAAGTCTAAATCCAACACGGTTTGTGCTAGCTTCTTGAAACTTGACACAATAAAGTAGTTTCACGTTCTATCTCTATGTTTTGTTTCCTCTTGATGTAGCCCTAAGCAGTGACTGGTGAGAAACACTTTCATGGAAAGGGGTTGCCAGGCTTCCCAAAATTACGAATCTGCAGAAATCTCAGCAAATATTTTTTCACCCAAACTGGATGATACTTTCAGGTAATGATCAGTACACTAAGGCGACTTGGTTCCCCAAATTTCGTTCTTCTATGTTGAAGCGTTCGTTTCCAGTAACAGTTTGAATTTTTAGGTTTCACTCTGTTTTCTCCTATATTAATGATGTATTTGGAACTCTAAATCCAACAGGGTTTGTGCTACCTTCTTGAAACTTGACACAATAAAGTAGTTTCACGTTCTATCTCTATGTTTTGTTTCCTCTTGACGTAGCCCTAAGCAGTGACTGGCGAGAAACACTTTCATGGAAAGGGGTTGCCAGGCTTCCCAACATTACGAATCTCCAGAAATCTCAGCAAATATTTTTTCACCCAAACAGGATGATACTTTCAGGTAATGATCAGAACACTAAGGCGACTTGGTTCCCCAAATTTCGTTCTTCTATGTTGAAGCGTTCGTTTCCAGTAACAGTTTGAATTTTTAGGTTTCACTCTGTTTTCTCCTATATTGATAGATGTATTTGGAACTCTGAATCCAACAAGGTTTGTGCTAGGTTCTTGAAACTTGACACAATAAAGTAGTTTCACGTTCTATCTCTATGTTTTGTTTCCTCTTGATGTAGCCCTAACAGTGACTGGCGAGAAACACTTTCATGGAAAGGGGTTGCCAAGCTTCCCAAATATATGAATCTCCAGAAATCTCAGGAAATATTTTTTCACCCAAACAGGATGATACTTTCAGGAAATGATCAGTACACTAAGGCGACTTGGTTCCCCAAATTTCGTTTTTCTATGTTAAAGCGTTCGTTTCCAGTAACAGTTTGAATTTTTAGTTTTCACTCTCTTTACTCCTATATTGATAGATGTATTTGGAAGTCTAAATCCAACACGGTTTGTGCTAGCTTCTTGAAACTTGACACAATAAAGTAGTTTCACGTTCTATCTCTATGTTTTGTTTCCTCTTGATGTAGCCCTAAGCAGTGACTGGTGAGAAACACTTTCATGGAAAGGGGTTGCCAGGCTTCCCAAAATTACGAATCTGCAGAAATCTCAGCAAATATTTTTTCACCGAAACTGGATGATACTTTCAGGTAATGATCAGTACACTAAGGCGACTTGGTTCCCCAAATTTCGTTCTTCTATGTTGAAGCGTTCGTTTCCAGTAACAGTTTGAATTTTTAGGTTTCACTCTGTTTTCTCCTATATTAATGATGTATTTGGAACTCTAAATCCAAAACGGTTTGTGCTAGCTTCTTGAAACTTGACACAATAAAGTAGTTTCACGTTCTATCTCTATGTTTTGTTTCCTCTTGATGTAGCCCTAAGCAGTGACTGGCGAGAAACACTTTCATGGAAAGGGGTTGCCAGGCTTCCCAAAATTACGAATCTCCAGAAATCTCAGCAAATATTTTTTCACCCAAACTGGATGATACTTTCAGGTAATGATCAGTACACTAAGGCGACTTGGTTTTTCAAATTTCGTTCTTCTATGTTGAAGCGTTCGTTTCCAGTAACAGTTTGAATTTTTAGGTTTCACTCTGTTTTCTCCTATATTGATAGATGTATTTGGAACTCTAAATCCAAAACGGTTTGTGCTAGCTTCTTGAAACTTGACACAATAAAGTAGTTTCACGTTCTATCTCTATGTTTTGTTTCCTCTTGATGTAGCCCTAAGCAGTGACTGGTGAGAAACACTTTCATGGAAAGGGGTTGCCAGGCTTCCCAAAATTACGAATCTGCAGAAATCTCAGCAAATATTTTTTCACCCAAACTGGATGATACTTTCAGGTAATGATCAGTACACTAAGGCGACTTGGTTCCCCAAATTTCGTTCTTCTATGTTGAAGAGTTCGTTTCCAGTAACAGTTTGAATTTTTAGGTTTCACTCTGTTTTATCCTATATTAATGATGTATTTGGAACTCTAAATCCAACAGGGTTTGTGCTACCTTCTTGAAACTTGACACAATAAAGTAGTTTCACGTTCTATCTCTATGTTTTGTTTCCTCTTGACGTAGCCCTAAGCAGTGACTGGCGAGAAACACTTTCATGGAAAGGGGTTGCCAGGCTTCCCAACATTACGAATCTCCAGAAATCTCAGCAAATATTTTTTCACCCAAACAGGATGATACTTTCAGGTAATGATCAGTACACTAAGGCGACTTGGTTCCCCAAATTTCGTTCTTCTATGTTGAAGCGTTCGTTTCCAGTAACAGTTTGAATTTTAGGTTTCACTCTGTTTTCTCCTATATTGATAGATGTATTTGGAACTCTGAATCCAACAAGGTTTGTGCTAGGTTCTTGAAACTTGACACAATAAAGTAGTTTCACGTTCTATCTCTATGTTTTGTTTCCTCTTGATGTAGCCCTAACAGTGACTGGCGAGAAACACTTTCATGGAAAGGGGTTGCCAAGCTTCCCAAATATATGAATCTCCAGAAATCTCAGGAAATATTTTTTCACCCAAACAGGATGATACTTTCAGGAAATGATCAGTACACTAAGGCGACTTGGTTCCCCAAATTTCGTTTTTCTATGTTAAAGCGTTCGTTTCCAGTAACAGTTTGAATTTTTAGTTTTCACTCTCTTTACTCCTATATTGATAGATGTATTTGGAAGTCTAAATCCAACACGGTTTGTGCTAGCTTCTTGAAACTTGACACAATAAAGTAGTTTCACGTTCTATCTCTATGTTTTGTTTCCTCTTGATGTAGCCCTAAGCAGTGACTGGTGAGAAACACTTTCATGGAAAGGGGTTGCCAGGCTTCCCAAAATTACGAATCTGCAGAAATCTCAGCAAATATTTTTTCACCGAAACTGGATGATACTTTCAGGTAATGATCAGTACACTAAGGCGACTTGGTTCCCCAAATTTCGTTCTTCTATGTTGAAGCGTTCGTTTCCAGTAACAGTTTGAATTTTTAGGTTTCACTCTGTTTTCTCCTATATTAATGATGTATTTGGAACTCTAAATCCAAAACGGTTTGTGCTAGCTTCTTGAAACTTGACACAATAAAGTAGTTTCACGTTCTATCTCTATGTTTTGTTTCCTCTTGATGTAGCCCTAAGCAGTGACTGGCGAGAAACACTTTCATGGAAAGGGGTTGCCAGGCTTCCCAAAATTACGAATCTCCAGAAATCTCAGCAAATATTTTTTCACCCAAACTGGATGATACTTTCAGGTAATGATCAGTACACTAAGGCGACTTGGTTTTTCAAATTTCGTTCTTCTATGTTGAAGCGTTCGTTTCCAGTAACAGTTTGAATTTTTAGGTTTCACTCTGTTTTCTCCTATATTGATAGATGTATTTGGAACTCTAAATCCAAAACGGTTTGTGCTAGCTTCTTGAAACTTGACACAATTAAGTAGTTTCACGTTCTATCTCTATGTTTTGTTTCCTCTTGATGTAGCCCTAAGCAGTGACTGGTGAGAAACACTTTCATGGAAAGGGGTTGCCAGGCTTCCCAAAATTACGAATCTGCAGAAATCTCAGCAAATATTTTTTCACCCAAACTGGATGATACTTTCAGGTAATGATCAGTGCACTAAGGCGACTTGGTTCCCCAAATTTCGTTCTTCTATGTTGAAGAGTTCGTTTCCAGTAACAGTTTGAATTTTTAGGTTTCACTCTGTTTTATCCTATATTAATGATGTATTTGGAACTCTAAATCCAACAGGGTTTGTGCTACCTTCTTGAAACTTGACACAATAAAGTAGTTTCACGTTCTATCTCTATGTTTTGTTTCCTCTTGACGTAGCCCTAAGCAGTGACTGGCGAGAAACACTTTCATGGAAAGGGGTTGCCAGGCTTCCCAACATTACGAATCTCCAGAAATCTCAGCAAATATTTTTTCACCCAAACAGGATGATACTTTCAGGTAATGATCAGTACACTAAGGCGACTTGGTTCCCCAAATTTCGTTCTTCTATGTTGAAGCGTTCGTTTCCAGTAACAGTTTGAATTTTAGGTTTCACTCTGTTTTCTCCTATATTGATAGATGTATTTGGAACTCTGAATCCAACAAGGTTTGTGCTAGGTTCTTGAAACTTGACACAATAAAGTAGTTTCACGTTCTATCTCTATGTTTTGTTTCCTCTTGATGTAGCCCTAACAGTGACTGGCGAGAAACACTTTCATGGAAAGGGGTTGCCAAGCTTCCCAAATATATGAATCTCCAGAAATCTCAGGAAATATTTTTTCACCCAAACAGGATGATACTTTCAGGAAATGATCAGTACACTAAGGCGACTTGGTTCCCCAAATTTCGTTTTTCTATGTTAAAGCGTTCGTTTCCAGTAACAGTTTGAATTTTTAGTTTTCACTCTCTTTACTCCTATATTGATAGATGTATTTGGAAGTCTAAATCCAACACGGTTTGTGCTAGCTTCTTGAAACTTGACACAATAAAGTAGTTTCACGTTCTATCTCTATGTTTTGTTTCCTCTTGATGTAGCCCTAAGAAGTGACTGGCGAGAAACAATTTCATGGAAAGGGGTGGCTTCCCAAAATTACGAATCTCCAGAAATCTCAGCAAATATTTTTTCATCCAAACTGGATGATACTTTCAGGTAATGATCAGTACACTAAGGCGACTTGGTTCCCCAAATTTCGTTCTTCTATGTTGAAGCGTTCGTTTCCAGTAACAGTTTGAATATTTAGGTTTCACTCTGTTTTCTCCTATATTGATAGATGTATTTAGAACTCTAAATCCAACACGGTTTGTGCTAGCTTCTTGAAACTTGACACAATAAAGTAGTTTCACGTTCTATCTCTATGTTTTGTTTCCTCTTGATGTAGCCCTAAGCAGTGACTGGCGAGATACACTTTCATGGAAAGGGGTTGCCAGGCTTCCCAAAATTACGAATCTCCAGAAATCTCAGCAAATATTTTTTCACCCAAACTGGATGATACTTTCAGGTAATGATCAGTACACTAAGGCGACTTGGTTCCCCAAATTTCGTTCTTCTATGTTGAAGCGTTCGTTTCCAGTAACAGTTTGAATTTTTAGGTTTCACTCTGTTTTCTCCTATATTAATGATGTATTTGGAACTCTAAATCCAACAGGGTTTGTGCTACCTTCTTGAAACTTGACACAATAAAGTAGTTTCACGTTCTATCTCTATGTTTTGTTTCCTCTTGACGTAGCCCTAAGCCGTGACTGGCGGGAAACACTTTCATGGAAAGGGGTTGCCAGGCTTCCCAACATTACGAATCTCCAGAAATCTCAGCAAATATTTTTTCACCCAAACAGGATGATACTTTCAGGTAATGATCAGTACACTAAGGCGACTTGGTTCCCCAAATTTCGTTCTTCTATGTTGAAGCGTTCGTTTCCAGTAACAGTTTGAATTTTTCAGTTTCACTCTGTTTTCTCCTATATTGATAGATGTATTTGGAACTCTAAATCCAACATGGTTTGTGCAAGCTTCTTGAAACTTGACACAATAAAGTAGTTTCACGTTCTATCTCTATGTTTTGTTTCCTCTTGATGTAGCCCTAAGCAGTGACTGGCGAGAAACACTTTCATGGAAAGGGGTTGCCAGGCTTCCCAAAATTACGAATCTCCAGAAATCTCAGCAAATATTTTTTCACCCAAACTGGATTATACTTTCAGGTAATGATCAGTACACTAAGGCGACTTGGTTTTCCAAGTTTCGTTCTTCTATGTTGAAGCGTTCGTTTCCAGTAACAGTTTGAATTTTTAGGTTTCACTCTGTTTTCTCCTATATTGATAGATGTATTTGGAACTCTAAATCCAAAACGGTTTGTGCTAGCTTCTTGAAACTTGACACAATAAAGTAGTTTCACGTTCTATCTCTATGTTTTGTTTCCTCTTGATGTAGCCCTAAGCAGTGACTGGTGAGAAACAATTTCATGGAAAGGGGTGGCTTCCCAAAATTACGAATCTCCAGAAATCTCAGCAAATATTTTTTCATCCAAACTGGATGATACTATCAGGTAATGATCAGTACACTAAGGCGACTTGGTTCCCCAAATTTCGTTCTTCTATGTTGAAGCGTTCGTTTCCAGTAACAGTTTGAATTTTAGGTTTCACTCTGTTTTCTCCTATATTGATAGATGTATTTGGAACTCTGAATCCAACAAGGTTTGTGCTAGGTTCTTGAAACTTGACACAATAAAGTAGTTTCACGTTCTATCTCTATGTTTTGTTTCCTCTTGATGTAGCCCTAACAGTGACTGGCGAGAAACACTTTCATGGAAAGGGGTTGCCAGGCTTCCCAAATATATGAATCTCCAGAAATCTCAGGAAATATTTTTTCACCCAAACAGGATGATACTTTCAGGAAATGATCAGTACACTAAGGCGACTTGGTTCCCCAAATTTCGTTTTTCTATGTTAAAGCGTTCGTTTCCAGTAACAGTTTGAATTTTTAGTTTTCACTCTCTTTACTCCTATATTGATAGATGTATTTGGAAGTCTAAATCCAACACGGTTTGTGCTAGCTTCTTGAAACTTGACACAATAAAGTAGTTTCACGTTCTTTCTCTATGTTTTGTTTCCTCTTGATGTAGCCCTAAGCAGTGACTGGTGAGAAACACTTTCATGGAAAGGGGTTGCCAGGCTTCCCAAAATTACGAATCTGCAGAAATCTCAGCAAATATTTTTTCACCCAAACTGGATTATACTTTCAGGTAATGATCAGTACACTAAGGCAACTTGGTTCCCCAAATTTCGTTCTTCTATGTTGAAGCGTTCGTTTCCAGTAACAGTTTGAATTTTTAGGTTTCACTCTGTTTTCTCCTATATTAATGATGTATTTGGAACTCTAAATCCAACAGGGTTTGTGCTACCTTCTTGAAACTTGACACAATAAAGTAGTTTCACGTTCTATCTCTATGTTTTGTTTCCTCTTGACGTAGCCCTAAGCAGTGACTGGCGAGAAACACTTTCATGGAAAGGGGTTGCCAGGCTTCCCAACATTACGAATCTCCAGAAATCTCAGCAAATATTTTTTCACCCAAACAGGATGATACTTTCAGGTAATGATCAGTACACTAAGGCGACTTGGTTCCCCAAATTTCGTTCTTCTATGTTGAAGCGTTCGTTTCCAGTAACAGTTTGAATTTTAGGTTTCACTCTGTTTTCTCCTATATTGATAGATGTATTTGGAACTCTGAATACAACAAGGTTTGTGCTAGGTTCTTGAAACTTGACACAATAAAGTAGTTTCACGTTCTATCTCTATGTTTTGTTTCCTCTTGATGTAGCCCTAACAGTGACTGGCGAGAAACACTTTCATGGAAAGGGGTTGCCAAGCTTCCCAAATATATGAATCTCCAGAAATCTCAGGAAATATTTTTTCACCCAAACAGGATGATACTTTCAGGAAATGATCAGTACACTAAGGCGACTTGGTTCCCCAAATTTCGTTTTTCTATGTTAAAGCGTTCGTTTCCAGTAACAGTTTGAATTTTTAGTTTTCACTCTCTTTACTCCTATATTGATAGATGTATTTGGAAGTCTAAATCCAACACGGTTTGTGCTAGCTTCTTGAAACTTGACACAATAAAGTAGTTTCACGTTCTATCTCTATGTTTTGTTTCCTCTTGATGTAGCCCTAAGCAGTGACTGGTGAGAAACACTTTCATGGAAAGGGGTTGCCAGGCTTCCCAAAATTACGAATCTGCAGAAATCTCAGCAAATATTTTTTCACCCAAACTGGATGATACTTTCAGGTAATGATCAGTACACTAAGGCGACTTGGTTCCCCAAATTTCGTTCTTCTATGTTGAAGCGTTCGTTTCCAGTAACAGTTTGAATTTTTAGGTTTCACTCTGTTTTCTCCTATATTAATGATGTATTTGGAACTCTAAATCCAACAGGGTTTGTGCTACCTTCTTGAAACTTGACACAATAAAGTAGTTTCACGTTCTATCTCTATGTTTTGTTTCCTCTTGACGTAGCCCTAAGCAGTGACTGGCGAGAAACACTTTCATGGAAAGGGGTTGCCAGGCTTCCCAACATTACGAATCTCCAGAAATCTCAGCAAATATTTTTTCACCCAAACAGGATGATACTTTCAGGTAATGATCAGTACACTAAGGCGACTTGGTTCCCCAAATTTCGTTCTTCTATGTTGAAGCGTTCGTTTCCAGTAACAGTTTGAATTTTAGGTTTCACTCTGTTTTCTCCTATATTGATAGATGTATTTGGAACTCTGAATCCAACAAGGTTTGTGCTAGGTTCTTGAAACTTGACACAATAAAGTAGTTTCACGTTCTATCTCTATGTTTTGTTTCCTCTTGATGTAGCCCTAACAGTGACTGGCGAGAAACACTTTCATGGAAAGGGGTTGCCAAGCTTCCCAAATATATGAATCTCCAGAAATCTCAGGAAATATTTTTTCACCCAAAAAGGATGATACTTTCAGGAAATGATCAGTACACTAAGGCGACTTGGTTCCCCAAATTTCGTTTTTCTATGTTAAAGCGTTCGTTTCCAGTAACAGTTTGAATTTTTAGTTTTCACTCTCTTTACTCCTATATTGATAGATGTATTTGGAAGTCTAAATCCAACACGGTTTGTGCTAGCTTCTTGAAACTTGACACAATAAAGTAGTTTCACGTTCTATCTCTATGTTTTGTTTCCTCTTGATGTAGCCCTAAGCAGTGACTGGTGAGAAACACTTTCATGGAAAGGGGTTGCCAGGCTTCCCAAAATTACGAATCTGCAGAAATCTCAGCAAATATTTTTTCACCCAAACTGGATGATACTTTCAGGTAATGATCAGTACACTAAGGCGACTTGGTTCCCCAAATTTCGTTCTTCTATGTTGAAGCGTTCGTTTCCAGTAACAGTTTGAATTTTTAGGTTTCACTCTGTTTTCTCCTATATTAATGATGTATTTGGAACTCTAAATCCAACAGGGTTTGTGCTACCTTCTTGAAACTTGACACAATAAAGTAGTTTCACGTTCTATCTCTATGTTTTGTTTCCTCTTGACGTAGCCCTAAGCAGTGACTGGCGAGAAACTCTTTCATGGAAAGGGGTTGCCAGGCTTCCCAACATTACGAATCTCCAGAAATCTCAGCAAATATTTTTTCACCCAAACAGGATGATACTTTCAGGTAATGATCAGTACACTAAGGCGACTTGGTTCCCCAAATTTCGTTCTTCTATGTTGAAGCGTTTGTTTCCAGTAACAGTTTGAATTTTAGGTTTCACTCTGTTTTCTCCTATATTGATAGATGTATTTGGAACTCTGAATCCAACAAGGTTTGTGCTAGGTTCTTGAAACTTGACACAATAAAGAAGTTTCACGTTCTATCTCTATGTTTTGTTTCCTCTTGATGTAGCCCTAACAGTGACTGGCGAGAAACACTTTCATGGAAAGGGGTTGCCAGGCTTCCCAAATATATGAATCTCCAGAAATCTCAGGAAATATTTTTTCACCCAAACAGGATGATACTTTCAGGTAATGATCAGTACACTAAGGCGACTTGGTTCCCCAAACTTCGTTTTTCAATGTTAAAGCGTTCGTTTCCAGTAACAGTTTGAATTTTTAGGTTTCACTCTGTTTTCTCCTATATTGATAGATGTATTTGGAAGTCTAAATCCAACACGGTTTGTGCTAGCTTCTTGAAACTTGACACAATAAAGTAGTTTCACGTTCTATCTCTATATTTTGTTTCCTCTTGATGTAGCCCTAAGCAGTGACTGGCGAGAAACACTTTCATGGAAAGGGTTTGCCAGGCTTCCCAAAATTACGAATCTCCAGAAATCTCAGCAAATATTTTTTCACCCAAACTGGATGATACTTTCAGGTAATGATCAGTACACTAAGGCGACTTGGTTCCCCAAATTTCGTTCTTCTATGTTGAAGCGTTCGTTTCCAGTAACAGTTTGAATTTTTAGGTTTCACTCTGTTTTCTCCTATATTGATAGATGTATTTGGAACTCTGAATCCAACACGGTTTGTGCTAGCTTCTTGAAACTTGACACAATAAAGTAGTTTCAAGTTCTATATCTATGTTTTGTTTCCTCTTGATGTAGCCCTAAGCATTGACTGGCGAGATACACTTTCATGGAAAGGGGTTGCCAGGCTTCCCAAAATTACGAATCTCCAGAAATCTCAGCAAATATTTTTTCACCCAAACTGGATGACACTTTCAGGTAATGATCAGTACACTAAGGCGACTTGGTTCCCCAAATTTTGTTCTTCTATGTTGAAGCGTTCGTTTCCAGTAACAGTTTGAATTTTTAGGTTTCACTCTGTTTTCTCCTATATTGATAGATGTATTTGGAACTCTAAATCCAACACGGTTTGTGCTAGCTTCTTGAAACTTTACACAATAAAGTAGTTTCTCTTCTATCTCTATGTTTTGTTTCCTCTTGATGTAGCCCTAAGCAGTGACTGGCGAGAAACACTTTCATGGAAAGGGGTTGCCAGGCTTCCCAAAATTACGAATCTCCAGAAATATCAGCAAATATTTTTTCACCCAAACTGGATGATACTTTCAGGTAATGATCAGTACACTAAGGCGACTTGGTTCCCCAAATTTCGTTCTTCTATGTTGAAGCGTTCGTTTCCAGTAACAGTTTGAATTTTAGGTTTCACTCTGTTTTCTCCTATATTGATAGATGTATTTGGAACTCTGAATCCAACAAGGTTTGTGCTAGGTTCTTGAAACTTGACACAATAAAGAAGTTTCACGTTCTATCTCTATGTTTTGTTTCCTCTTGATGTAGCCCTAACAGTGACTGGCGAGAAACACTTTCATGGAAAGGGGTTGCCAGGCTTCCCAAATATATGAATCTCCAGAAATCTCAGCAAATATTTTTTCACCCAAACTGGATGATACTTTCAGGTAATGATCAGTACACTAAGGCGACTTGGTTCCCCAAATTTCGTTCTTCTATGTTGAAGCGTTCATTTCCAGAAACAGTTTGAATTTTAGGTTTCACTCTGTTTTCTCCTATATTGATAGATGTATTTGGAACTCTGAATCCAACAAGGTTTGTGCTAGGTTCTTGAAACTTGACACAATAAAGTAGTTTCACGTTCTATCTCTGTGTTTTGTTTCCTCTTGATGTAGCCCTAACAGTGACTGGCGAGAAACACTTTCATGGAATAGGATTGCCAGGCTTCCCAAATATATGAATCTCCAGAAATCTCAGGAAATATTTTTTCACCCAAACAGGATGATACTTTCAGGTAATGATCAGTACACTAAGGCGACTTGGTTCCCCAAATTTCGTTCTTCTATGTTGAAGCGTTCGTTTCCAGTAACAGTTTGAATTTTTAGGTTTCACTCTGTTTTCTCCTATATTGATAGATGTATTTGGAACTCTAAATCCAACACGGTTTGTGCTAGCTTCTTGAAACTTGACACAATAAAGTAGTTTCACGTTCTATCTCTATGTTTTGTTTCCTCTTGATGTAGCCCTAAGCAGTGACTGGCGAGAAACACTTTCATGGAAAGGGGTTGCCAGGCTTCCCAAAATTACGAATCTACAGAAATCTCAGCAAATATTTTTTCAACCAAACTGGGTGATACTTTCAGGTAATGATCAGTACACTAAGGCGACTTGGTTCCCCAAATTTCGTTCTTCTATGTTGAAGCGTTCGTTTCCAGTAACAGTTTGAATTTTTAGGTTTCACTCTGTTTTCTCCTATATTGATAGATGTATTTGGAACTCTGAATACAACAAGGTTTGTGGTAGGTTCTTGAAACTTGACACAATAAAGTAGTTTCACGTTCTATCTCTATGTTTTGTTTCCTCTTGATGTAGTCCTAACAGTGACTGGCGAGAAACACTTTCATTGAAAGGGGTTGCCAGGCTTCCCAAAATTACGAATCTCCAGAAATCTCAGCAAATATTTTTTCACCCAAACTGGATGATACTTTGAGGTAATGATCAGTACACTAAGGCGACTTGGTTCCCCAAATTTCGTTCTTCTATGTTGAAGCGTTTGTTTCCAGTAACAGTTTGAATTTTTAGGTTTCACTCTGTTTTCTCCTATATTAATGATGTATTTGGAACTCTAAATCCAACAGGGTTTGTGCTACCTTCTTTAAACTTGACACAATAAAGTAGTTTCACGTTCTATCTCTACGTTTTGTTTCCTCTTGACGTAGCCCTAAGCAGTGACTGGCGAGAAACACTTTCAAGCAAAGGGGTTGCCAGGCTTCCCAAAATTACGAATCTCCAGAAATCTCAGCAAATATTTTTTCACCCAAACAGGATGATACTTTCAGGTAATGATCAGTACACTAAGGCGACTTGGTTCCCCAAATTTCGTTCTTCTATGTTGAAGCGTTCGTTTCCAGTAACAGTTTGAATTTTAGGTTTCACGCTGTTTTCTCCTATATTGATAGATGTATTTGGAACTCTGAATCCAACAAGGTTTGTGCTAGGTTCTTGAAACTTGACAAAATAAAGAAGTTTCACGTTCTATCTCTATGTTTTTTTTCCTCTTGATGTAGCCCTAACAGTGACTGGCGAGAAACACTTTCATGGAAAGGGGTTGCCAGGCTTCCCAAATATATGAATCTCCAGAAATCTCAGGAAATATTTTTTCACCCAAACAGGGTGATACTTTCAGGTAATGATCAGTACATTAAGGCGACTTGGTTCCCCAAATGTCGTTCTTCTATGTTGAAGCGTTCGTTTCCAGTAACAGTTTGAATTTTTAGGTTTCACTCTGTTTTCTCCTATATTGATAGATGTATTTGGAACTTTAAATCCAACACGGTTTGTGCTAGCTTCTTGAAACTTGACACAATAAAGTAGTTTCGGTTCTATCTCTATGTTTTGTTTCCTCTTGATGTAGCCCTAACCAGTGACTGGCAAGAAACACTTTCATGGAAAGGGGTTGCCAGGCTTCCCAAATATATGAATCTCCAGAAATCTCAGCAAATATTTTTTCACCCAAACTGGATGATACTTTGAGGTAATGATCAGTACACTAAGGCGACTTGGTAACCCAAATGTCGTTCTTCCATGTTGAAGCGTTCGTTTCCAGTAACAGTTTGAATTTTTAGGTTTCACTCTGTTTTATCCTATATTGATAGATGTATTTGGAACTCTGAATACAACAAGGTTTGTGGTAGGTTCTTGAAACTTGACACAATAAAGTAGTTTCACGTTCTATCTCTATGTTTTGTTTCCTCTTGATGTAGCCCTAACAGTGACTGGCGAGAAACACTTTCATGGAAAGGGGTTGCCAGGCTTCCCAAAATTACGAATCTCCAGAAATCTCAGCAAATATTTTTTCACCCAAACTGGATGATACTTTCAGGTAATGATCAGTACACTAAGGCGACTTGGTTCCCCAAATTTCGTTCTTCTATGTTGAAGCGTTCGTTTCCAGTAACAGTTTGAATTTTAGGTTTCACTCTGTTTTCTCCTATATTGATAGATGTATTTGGAACTCTGAATCCAACAAGGTTTGTGCTAGGTTCTTGAAACTTGACAAAATAAAGTAGTTTCACATTCTATCTCTGTGTTTTGTTTCCTCTTGATGTAGCCCTAACAGTGACTGGCGAGAAACACTTTCATGGAATGGGATTGCCAGGCTTCCCAAATATATGAATCTCCAGAAATCTCAGGAAATATTTTTTCACCCAAACAGGATGATACTTTCAGGTAATGATCAGTACACTAAGGCGACTTGGTTCCCCAAATTTCGTTCTTCTATGTTGAAGCGTTCGTTTCCAGTAACAGTTTGAATTTTAGGTTTCACGCTGTTTTCTCCTATATTGATAGATGTATTTGGAACTCTGAATCCAACAAGGTTTGTGCTAGGTTCTTGAAACTTGACAAAATAAAGAAGTTTCACGTTCTATCTCTATGTTTTTTTTCCTCTTGATGTAGCCCTAACAGTGACTGGCGAGAAACACTTCCATGGAAAGGGGTTGCCAGGCTTCCCAAATATATGAATCTCCAGAAATCTCAGGAAATATTTTTTCACCCAAACAGGATGATACTTTCAGGTAATGATCAGTACATTAAGGCGACTTGGTTCCCCAAATTTCGTTCTTCTATGTTGAAGCGTTCGTTTCCAGTAACAGTTTGAATTTTTAGGTTTCACTCTGTTTTCTCCTATATTGATAGATGTATTTGGAACTCTAAATCCAACACGGTTTGTGCTAGCTTCTTGAAACTTGACACAATAAAGTAGTTTCATGTTCTATCTCTATGTTTTGTTTCCTCTTGATGTAGCCCTAACCAGTGACTGGCAAGAAACACTTTCATGGAAAGGGGTTGCCAGGCTTCCCAAATATATGAATCTCCAGAAATCTCAGCAAATATTTTTTCACCCAAACTGGATGATACTTTGAGGTAATGATCAGTACACTAAGGCGACTTGGTAACCCAAATGTCGTTCTTCCATGTTGAAGCGTTCGTTTCCAGTAACAGTTTGAATTTTTAGGTTTCACTCTGTTTTCTCCTATATTGATAGATGTATTTGGAACTCTGAATACAACAAGGTTTGTGGTAGGTTCTTGAAACTTGACACAATAAAGTAGTTTCACGTTCTATCTCTATGTTTTGTTTCCTCTTGATGTAGCCCTAACAGTGACTGGCGAGAAACACTTTCATGGAAAGGGGTTGCCAGGCTTCCCAAAATTACGAATCTCCAGAAATCTCAGCAAATATTTTTTCACCCAAACTGGATGATACTTTCAGGTAATGATCAGTACACTAAGGCGACTTGGTTCCCCAAATTTCGTTCTTCTATGTTGAAGCGTTCGTTTCCAGTAACAGTTTGAATTTTAGGTTTCACTCTGTTTTCTCCTATATTGATAGATGTATTTGGAACTCTGAATCCAACAAGGTTTGTGCTAGGTTCTTGAAACTTGACAAAATAAAGTAGTTTCACATTCTATCTCTGTGTTTTGTTTCCTCTTGATGTAGCCCTAACAGTGACTGGCGAGAAACACTTTCATGGAATGGGATTGCCAGGCTTCCCAAATATATGAATCTCCAGAAATCTCAGGAAATATTTTTTCACCCAAACAGGATGATACTTTCAGGTAATGATCAGTACACTAAGGCGACTTGGTTCCCCAAATTTCGTTCTTCTATGTTGAAGCGTTCGTTTCCAGTAACAGTTTGAATTTTTAGGTTTCACTCTGTTTTCTCCTATATTAATGATGTATTTGGAACTCTAAATCCAACAGGGTTTGTGCTACCTTCTTTAAACTTGACACAATAAAGTAGTTTCACGTTCTATCTCTATGTTTTGTTTCCTCTTGACGTAGCCCTAAGCAGTGACTGGCGAGAAACACTTTCAAGCAAAGGGGTTGCCAGGCTTCCCAAAATTACAAATCTCCAGAAATCTCAGCAAATATTTTTTCACCCAAACAGGATGATACTTTCAGGTAATGATCAGTACACTAAGGCGACTTGGTTCCCCAAATTTCGTTCTTCTATGTTGAAGCGTTCGTTTCCAGTAACAGTTTGAATTTTAGGTTTCACGCTGTTTTCTCCTATATTGATAGATGTATTTGGAACTCTGAATCCAACAAGGTTTGTGCTAGGTTCTTGAAACTTGACACAATAAAGAAGTTTCACGTTCTATCTCTATGTTTTTTTTCCTCTTGATGTAGCCCTAACAGTGACTGGCGAGTAACACTTTCATGGAAAGGGGTTGCCAGGCTTCCCAAAATTACGAATCTCCAGAAATCTCAGCAAATATTTTTTCACCCAAACTGGATGATACTTTGAGGTAATGATCAGTACACTAAGGCGACTTGGTTCCCCAAATGTCGTTCTTCTATGTTGAAGCGTTCGTTTCCAGTAACAGTTTGAATTTTTAGGTTTCACTCGGTTTTCTCCTATATTGATAGATGTATTTGGAACTCTAAATCCAACACGGTTTGTGCTAGCTTCTTGAAACTTGACACAATAAAGTTGTTTCACGTTCTATCTATATGTTTTGTTTCCTCTTGATATAGCCCTAACAGTGACTGGCGAGAAACACTTTCATGGAAAGGGGTTGCCAGGCTTCCCATATATACGAATCTCCAGAAATCTCAGGAAATATTTTTTCACCCACAAAGGATGATACTTTCAGGTAATGATCAGTACACTAAGGCGACTTGGTTCCCCAAATTTCGTTTTTCTATGTTAAAGCATTCGTTTCCAGTAACAGTTTGAATTTTTAGGTTTCACTCTGTTTTCTCCTATATTGATAGATGTATTTGGAACTCTAAATCCAACACGGTTTGTGCTAGCTTCTTGAAACTTGACACAATAAAGTAGTTTCACGTTCTATCTCTATGTTTTGTTTCCTCTTGATGTAGCCCTAAGCAGTGACTGGCGAGAAACACTTTCATGGAAAGGGGTGGCTTCCCAAAATTACGAATCTCCAGAAATCTCAGCAAATATTTTTTCACCCAAACAGGATGATACTTTCAGGTAATGATCAGTACACTAAGGCGACTTGGTTCCCCAAATTTCGTTCTTCTATGTTGAAGCGTTCTTTTCCAGTAACAGTTTGAATTTTTAGGTTTCACTCTGTTTTCTCCTATATTGATAGATGTATTTGGAACTCTAAATCCAACACGGTTTGTGCTAGCTTCTTGAAACTTGACACAATAAAGTAGTTTCACGTTCTATCTCTATGTTTTGTTTCCTCTTGATGTAGCCCTAAGCAGTGACTGGCGAGAAACACTTTCATGGAAAGGGGTGGCTTCCCAAAATTACGAATCTCCAGAAATCTCAGGAAATATTTTTTCACCCAAACTGGATGATACTTTCAGGTAATGATCAGTACACTAAGGCGACTTGGTTCCCCAAATTTCGTTCTTCTATGTTGAAGCGTTCGTTTCCAGTAACAGTTTGAATTTTTAGGTTTCACTCTGTTTTCTCCTATATTGATAGATGTATTTGGAACTCTAAATCCAACACCGTTTGTGCTAGCTTCTTGAAACTTGACACAATAAAGTAGTTTCACGTTTTATCTCTATGTTTTGTTTCCTCTTGATGTAGCCCTAAGCAGTGACTGGCGAGAAACACTTTCATGGAAAGGGGTGGCTTCCCAAAATTACGAATCTCCAGAAATCTCAGCAAATATTTTTTCACCCAAACTGGATGATACTTTCAGGTAATGATCAGTACACTAAGGCGACTTGGTTCCCCAAATTTCGTTCTTCTATGTTGAAGCGTTCGTTTCCAGTAACAGTTTGAATTTTAGGTTTCACTCTGTTTTCTCCTATATTGATAGATGTATTTGGAACTCTGAATCCAACAAGGTTTGTGCTAGGTTCTTGAAACTTGACACAATAAAGTAGTTTCACGTTCAATCTCTATGTTTTTTTTCCTCTTGATGTAGCCCTAACAGTGACTGGAGAGAAACACTTTCATGGAAAGGGGTGCCAGGCTTCCCAAATATATGAATCTCCAGAAATCTCAGGAAATATTTTTTCACCCTAACAGGATGATACTTTCAGGTAATGATCAGTACATTAAGGCGACTTGGTTCCCCAAATTTCGTTTTTCTATGTTAAAGCGTTCGTTTCCAGTAACAGTTTGAATTTTTAGGTTTCACTCTGTTTTCTCCTATATTGATAGATGTATTTGGAAGTCTAAATCCAACACGGTTTGTGCTAGCTTCTTGAAACTTGACACAATAAAGTAGTTTCACGTTCTATCTCTATGTTTTGTTTCCTCTTGATGTAGCCCTAAGCAGTGACTGGCGAGAAACACTTTCATGGAAAGGGGTTGCCAGGCTTCCCAAAATTACGAATCTCCAGAAATCTCAGCAAATATTTTTTCACCCAAACAGGATGATACTTTCAGGTAATGATCAGTACACTAAGGCGACTTGGTTCCCCAAATGTCGTTCTTCTATGTTGAAGCGTTCGTTTCCAGTAACAGTTTGAATTTTAGGTTTCACTCTGTTTTCTCCTATATTGATAGATGTATTTGGAACTCTAAATCCAACACGGTTTGTGCTTGCTTCTTGAAACTTGACACAATAAAGTAGTTTCACGTTCTCTCTCTATGTTTTGTTTCCTCTTGATGTAGCCCTAAGCAGTGACTGGCGAGGAACACTTTCATGGAAAGGGGTTGCCAGGCTTCCCAAAATTACGAATCTCCAGAAATCTCAGCAAATATTTTTTCACCCAAACTGGATGATACTTTGAGGTAATGATCAGTACACTAAGGCGACTTGGTTCCCCAAATGTCGTTCTTCTATGTTGAAGCGTTCGTTTCCAGTAACAGTTTGAATTTTTAGGTTTCACTCTGTTTTCTCCTATATTGATAGATGTATTTGGAACTCTAAATCCAACACGGTTTGTGCTAGCTTCTTGAAACTTGACACAATAAAGTTGTTTCACGTTCTATCTATATGTTTTGTTTCCTCTTGATGTAGCCCTAACAGTGACTGGCGAGAAACACTTTCATGGAAAGGGGTTGCCAGGCTTCCCATATATACGAATCTCCAGAAATCTCAGGAAATATTTTTTCACCCACACAGGATGATACTTTCAGGTAATGATCAGTACACTAAGGCGACTTGGTTCCCCAAATTTCGTTTTTCTATGTTAAAGCGTTCGTTTCCAGTAACAGTTTGAATTTTTAGGTTTCACTCTGTTTTCTCCTATATTGATAGATGTATTTGGAACTCTAAATCCAACACGGTTTGTGCTAGCTTCTTGAAACTTGACACAATAAAGTAGTGTCACGTTCTATCTCTATGTTTTGTTTCCTCTTGATGTAGCCCTAAGCAGTGACTGACGAGAAACACTTTCATGGAGAGGGGTGGCTTCCCAAAATTACGAATCTCCAGAAATCTCAGCAAATATTTTTTCACCCAAACAGGATGATACTTTCAGGTAATGATCAGTACACTAAGGCGACTTGGTTCCCCAAATTTCGTTATTCTATGTTGAAGCGTTCGTTTCCAGTAACAGTTTGAATTTTTAGGTTTCACTCTGTTTTCTCCTATATTGATAGATGTATTTGGAACTCTAAATCCAACACGGTTTGTGCTAGCTTCTTGAAACTTGACACAATAAAGTAGTTTCACATTCTATCTCTATGTTTTGTTTCCTCTTGATGTAGCCCTAAGCAGTGACTGGCGAGAAACACTTTCATGGAAAGGGGTGGCTTCCCAAAATTACGAATCTCCAGAAATCTCAGCAAATATTTTTTCACCCAAACTGGATGATACTTTCAGGGAATGATCAGTACACTAAGGCGACTTGGTTCCCCAAATGTCGTTCTTCTATGTTGAAGCGTTCGTTTCCAGTAACAGTTTGAATTTTTAGGTTTCACTCTGTTTTCTCCTATATTGATAGATGTATTTGGAACTCTAAATCCAACACGGTTTGTGCTAGCTTCTTGAAACTTGACACAATAAAGTAGTTTCACGTTCTATCTCTATGTTTTGTTTCCTCTTGATGTAGCCCTAACAGTGACTGGCGAGAAACACTTTCATGGAAAGGGGTTGCCAGGCTTCCCAAATATACGAATCTCCAGAAATCTCAGGAAATATTTTTTCACCCAAATAGGATGATACTTTCAGGTAATGATCAGTACACTAAGGCGACTTGGTTCCCGAAATTTCGTTTTTCTATGTTGAAGCGTTCGTTTCCAGTAACAGTTTGAATTTTTAGGTTTCACTCTGTTTTCTTCTATATTGATAGATGTATTTGGAACTCTAAATCCAACACGGTTTGTGCTAGCTTCTTGAAACTTGACACAATAAAGTAGTTTCACGTTCTATCTCTATGTTTTGTTTCCTCTTGATGTAGCCCTAAGCAGTGACTGGCGAGAAACACTTTCATGGAAAGGGGTTGCCAGGCTTCCCAAAATTACGAATCTCCAGAAATCTCAGCAAATATTTTTTCACCCAAACTGGATGATACTTTCAGGTAATGATCAGTACACTAAGGCGACTTGGTTCCACAAATTTCGTTCTTCTATGTTGAAGCGTTCGTTTCCAGTAACAGTTTGAATTTTAGGTTTCACTCTGTTTTCTCCTATATTGATAGATGTATTTGGAACTCTGAATACAACAAGGTTTGTGCTAGGTTCTTGAAACTTGACACAATAAACTAGTTTCACGTTCTATCTCTATGTTTTGTTTCCTCTTGATGTAGCCCTAACAGTGACTGGCGAGAAACACTTTCATGGAAAGGGGTTGCCAGGCTTCCCAAATATATGAATCTCCAGAAATCTCAGGAAATATTTTTTCACCCAAACAGGATGATACTTTCAGGAAATGATCAGTACACTAAGGCGACTTGGTTCCCCAAATTTCGTTTTTCTATGTTAAAGCGTTCGTTTCCAGTAACAGTTTGAATTTTTAGGTTTCACTCTGTTTTCTCCTATATTGATAGATGTATTTGGAACTCTAAATCCAACACGGTGTGTGCTAGCTTCTTGAAACTTGGCACAATAAAGTAGTTTCAAGTTCTATCTCTATGCTTTGTTTCCTCTTGATGTAGCCCTAAGCAGTGACTGGTGAGAAACACTTCCATGGAAAGGGGTTGCCAGGCTTCCCAAAATTACGAATCTCCAGAAATCTCAGCAAATATTTTTTCACCCAAACTGGATGATACTTTCAGGTAATGATCAGTACACTAAGGCGACTTGGTTCCCCAAATTTCGTTCTTCTATGTTGAAGCGTTCGTTTCCAGTAACAGTTTGAATTTTTAGGTTTCACTCTGTTTTCTCCTATATTGATAGATGTATTTGGAACTCTAAATCCAACAGGGTTTGTGCTACCTTCTTGAAACTTGACACAATAAAGTAGTTTCACGTTCTATCTCTATGTTTTTTTTCCTCTTGACGTAGCCCTAAGCAGTGACTGGCGAGAAACACTTTCATGGAAAGGGGTTGCCAGGCTCCCAAAATTACGAATCTCCAGAAATCTCAGCAAATATTTTTTCACCCAAACAGGATGATACTTTCAGGTAATGATCAGTACACTATGGCGACTTGGTTCCCTAAATTTCGTTCTTCTATGTTGAAGCGTTCGTTTCCAGTAACAGTTTGAATTTTAGGTTTCACTCTGTTTTCTCCTATATTGATAGATGTATTTGGAACTCTGAATCCAACAAGGTTTGTGCTAGGTTCTTGAAACTTGACACAATAAAGTAGTTTCACGTTCAATCTCTATGTTTTTTTTCCTCTTGATGTAGCCCTAACAGTGACTGGAGAGAAACACTTTCATGGAAAGGGGTGCCAGGCTTCCCAAATATATGAATCTCCAGAAATCTCAGGAAATATTTTTTCACCCTAACAGGATGATACTTTCAGGTAATGATCAGTACATTAAGGCGACTTGGTTCCCCAAATTTCGTTTTTCTATGTTAAAGCGTTCGTTTCCAGTAACAGTTTGAATTTTTAGGTTTCACTCTGTTTTCTCCTATATTGATAGATGTATTTGGAAGTCTAAATCCAACACGGTTTGTGCTAGCTTCTTGAAACTTGACACAATAAAGTAGTTTCACGTTCTATCTCTATGTTTTGTTTCCTCTTGATGTAGCCCTAAGCAGTGACTGGCGAGAAACACTTTCATGGAAAGGGGTTGCCAGGCTTCCCAAAATTACGAATCTCCAGAAATCTCAGCAAATATTTTTTCACCCAAACAGGATGATACTTTCAGGTAATGATCAGTACACTAAGGCGACTTGGTTCCCCAAATGTCGTTCTTCTATGTTGAAGCGTTCGTTTCCAGTAACAGTTTGAATTTTAGGTTTCACTCTGTTTTCTCCTATATTGATAGATGTATTTGGAACTCTAAATCCAACACGGTTTGTGCTTGCTTCTTGAAACTTGACACAATAAAGTAGTTTCACGTTCTCTCTCTATGTTTTGTTTCCTCTTGATGTAGCCCTAAGCAGTGACTGGCGAGGAACACTTTCATGGAAAGGGGTTGCCAGGCTTCCCAAAATTACGAATCTCCAGAAATCTCAGCAAATATTTTTTCACCCAAACTGGATGATACTTTGAGGTAATGATCAGTACACTAAGGCGACTTGGTTCCCCAAATGTCGTTCTTCTATGTTGAAGCGTTCGTTTCCAGTAACAGTTTGAATTTTTAGGTTTCACTCTGTTTTCTCCTATATTGATAGATGTATTTGGAACTCTAAATCCAACACGGTTTGTGCTAGCTTCTTGAAACTTGACACAATAAAGTTGTTTCACGTTCTATCTATATGTTTTGTTTCCTCTTGATGTAGCCCTAACAGTGACTGGCGAGAAACACTTTCATGGAAAGGGGTTGCCAGGCTTCCCATATATACGAAACTCCAGAAATCTCAGGAAATATTTTTTCACCCACACAGGATGATACTTTCAGGTAATGATCAGTACACTAAGGCGACTTGGTTCCCCAAATTTCGTTTTTCTATGTTAAAGCGTTCATTTCCAGTAACAGTTTGAATTTTTAGGTTTCACTCTGTTTTCTCCTATATTGATAGATGTATTTGGAACTCTAAATCCAACACGGTTTGTGCTAGCTTCTTGAAACTTGACACAATAAAGTAGTTTCACGTTCTATCTCTATGTTTTGTTTCCTCTTGATGTAGCCCTAAGCAGTGACTGACGAGAAACACTTTCATGGAGAGGGGTGGCTTCCCAAAATTACGAATCTCCAGAAATCTCAGCAAATATTTTTTCACCCAAACAGGATGATACTTTCAGGTAATGATCAGTACACTAAGGCGACTTGGTTCCCCAAATTTCGTTATTCTATGTTGAAGCGTTCGTTTCCAGTAACAGTTTGAATTTTTAGGTTTCACTCTGTTTTCTCCTATATTGATAGATGTATTTGGAACTCTAAATCCAACACGGTTTGTGCTAGCTTCTTGAAACTTGACACAATAAAGTAGTTTCACGTTCTATCTCTATGTTTTGTTTCCTCTTGATGTAGCCCTAAGCAGTGACTGGCGAGAAACACTTTCATGGAAAGGGGTGGCTTCCCAAAATTACGAATCTCCAGAAATCTCAGCAAATATTTTTTCACCCAAACTGGATGATACTTTCAGGGAATGATCAGTACACTAAGGCGACTTGGTTCCCCAAATGTCGTTCTTCTATGTTGAAGCGTTCGTTTCCAGTAACAGTTTGAATTTTTAGGTTTCACTCTGTTTTCTCCTATATTGATAGATGTATTTGGAACTCTAAATCCAACACGGTTTGTGCTAGCTTCTTGAAACTTGACACAATAAAGTAGTTTCACGTTCTATCTCTATGTTTTGTTTCCTCTTGATGTAGCCCTAACAGTGACTGGCGAGAAACACTTTCATGGAAAGGGGTTGCCAGGCTTCCCAAATATACGAATCTCCAGAAATCTCAGGAAATATTTTTTCACCCAAATAGGATGATACTTTCAGGTAATGATCAGTACACTAAGGCGACTTGGTTCCCGAAATTTCGTTTTTCTATGTTGAAGCGTTCGTTTCCAGTAACAGTTTGAATTTTTAGGTTTCACTCTGTTTTCTCCTATATTGATAGATGTATTTGGAACTCTAAATCCAACACGGTTTGTGCTAGCTTCTTGAAACTTGACACAATAAAGTAGTTTCACGTTCTATCTCTATGTTTTGTTTCCTCTTGATGTAGCCCTAAGCAGTGACTGGCGAGAAACACTTTCATGGAAAGGGGTTGCCAGGCTTCCCAAAATTACGAATCTCCAGAAATCTCAGCAAATATTTTTTCACCCAAACTGGATGATACTTTCAGGTAATGATCAGTACACTAAGGCGACTTGGTTCCACAAATTTCGTTCTGCTATGTTGAAGCGTTCGTTTCCAGTAACAGTTTGAATTTTTAGGTTTCACTCTGTTTTCTCCTTTATTGATAGATGTATTTGGAACTCTGAATCCAACACGGTTTGTGCTAGCTTCTTGAAACTTGACACAATAAAGTAGTTTCACGTTCTATCTCTATGTTTTGTTTCCTCTTGATGTAGCCCTAAGCAGTGACTGGCGAGAAACACTTTCATAGAATGGGGTGGCTTCCCAAAATTACGAATCTCCAGAAATCTCAGCAAATATTTTTTCACCCAAACTGGATGATACTTTCAGGTAATGATCAGTACACTAAGGCGACTTGGTTCCCCAAATTTCGTTCTTCTATGTTGAAGCGTTCGTTTCCAGTAACAGTTTGAATTTTAGGTTTCACTCTGTTTTCTCCTATTTTGATAGATGTATTTGGAACACTGAATGCAACAAGGTTTGTGCTAGGTTCTTGAAACTTGACACAATAAAGTAGTTTCACGTTCTATCTCTATGTTTTGTTTCCTCTTGATGTAGCCCTAACAGTGACTGGCGAGAAACACTTTCATGGAAAGGGGTTGCCAGGCTTCCAAAATATATGAATCTCCAGAAATCTCAGGAAATATTTTTTCACCCAAACAGGATGATACTTTCAGGTAATGATCAGTACACTAAGGCGACTTGGTTCCCCAAATTTCGTTATTCTATGTTGAAGCGTTCGTTTCCAGTAACAGTTTGAATTTTTAGGTTTCACTCTGTTTTCTCCTATATTGATAGATGTATTTGGAACTCTAAATCCAACACGGTTTGTGCTAGCTTCTTGAAACTTGACACAATAAAGTAGTTTCACGTTCTATCTCTATGTTTTGTTTCCTCTTGATGTAGCCCTAAGCAGTGACTGGCGAGAAACACTTTCATGGAAAGGGGTGGCGTCCCAAAATTACGAATCTCCAGAAATCTCAGCAAATATTTTTTCACCCAAACTAGAAGATACTTTCAGGTAATGATCAGTACACTAAGGCGACTTGGTTCCACAAATTTCGTTCTGCTATGTTGAAGCGTTCGTTTCCAGTAACAGTTTGAATTTTTAGGTTTCACTCTGTTTTCTCCTTTATTGATAGATGTATTTGGAACTCTGAATCCAACACGGTTTGTGCTAGCTTCTTGAAACTTGACACAATAAAGTAGTTTCACGTTCTATCTCTATGTTTTGTTTCCTCTTGATGTAGCCCTAAGCAGTGACTGGCGAGAAACACTTTCATGGAAAGGGGTTGCCAGGCTTCCCAAAATTACGAATCTCCAGAAATCTCAGCAAATATTTTTTCACCCAAACTGGATGATACTTTCAGGTAATGATCAGTACACTAAGGCGACTTGGTTCCCCAAATTTCGTTCTGCTATGTTGAAGCGTTCGTTTCCAGTAACAGTTTGAATTTTTAGGTTTCACTCTGTTTTCTCCTTTATTGATAGATGTATTTGGAACTCTGAATCCAACACGGTTTGTGCTAGCTTCTTGAAACTTGACACAATAAAGTAGTTTCACGTTCTATCTCTATGTTTTGTTTCCTCTTGATGTAGCCCTAAGCAGTGACTGGCGAGAAACACTTTCATAGAATGGGGTGGCTTCCCAAAATTACGAATCTCCAGAAATCTCAGCAAATATTTTTTCACCCAAACTGGATGATACTTTCAGGTAATGATCAGTACACTAAGGCGACTTGGTTCCCCAAATTTCGTTCTTCTATGTTGAAGCGTTCGTTTCCAGTAACAGTTTGAATTTTAGGTTTCACTCTGTTTTCTCCTATATTGATAGATGTATTTGGAACTCTGAATACAACAAGGTTTGTGCTAGGTTCTTGAAACTTGACACAATAAACTAGTTTCACGTTCTATCTCTATGTTTTGTTTCCTCTTGATGTAGCCCTAACAGTGACTGGCGAGAAACACTTTCATGGAAAGGGGTTGCCAGGCTTCCCAAATATATGAATCTCCAGAAATCTCAGGAAATATTTTTTCACCCAAACAGGATGATACTTTCAGGAAATGATCAGTACACTAAGGCGACTTGGTTCCCCAAATTTCGTTTTTCTATGTTAAAGCGTTCGTTTCCAGTAACAGTTTGAATTTTTAGGTTTCACTCTGTTTTCTCCTATATTGATAGATGTATTTGGAACTCTGAATCCAACAAGGTTTGTGCTAGGTTCTTGAAACTTGACACAATAAAGTAGTTTCACGTTCAATCTCTATGTTTTTTTTCCTCTTGATGTAGCCCTAACAGTGACTGGAGAGAAACACTTTCATGGAAAGGGGTGCCAGGCTTCCCAAATATATGAATCTCCAGAAATCTCAGGAAATATTTTTTCACCCTAACAGGATGATACTTTCAGGTAATGATCAGTACATTAAGGCGACTTGGTTCCCCAAATTTCGTTTTTCTATGTTAAAGCGTTCGTTTCCAGTAACAGTTTGAATTTTTAGGTTTCACTCTGTTTTCTCCTATATTGATAGATGTATTTGGAAGTCTAAATCCAACACGGTTTGTGCTAGCTTCTTGAAACTTGACACAATAAAGTAGTTTCACGTTCTATCTCTATGTTTTGTTTCCTCTTGATGTAGCCCTAAGCAGTGACTGGCGAGAAACACTTTCATGGAAAGGGGTTGCCAGGCTTCCCAAAATTACGAATCTCCAGAAATCTCAGCAAATATTTTTTCACCCAAATAGGATGATACTTTCAGGTAATGATCAGTACACTAAGGCGACTTGGTTCCCCAAATGTCGTTCTTCTATGTTGAAGCGTTCGTTTCCAGTAACAGTTTGAATTTTAGGTTTCACTCTGTTTTCTCCTATATTGATAGATGTATTTGGAACTCTGAATCCAACAAGGTTTGTGCTAGGTTCTTGAAACTTGACACAATAAATTAGTATCACGTTCTATCTCTATGTTTTGTTTCCTCTTGATGTAGCCCTAACAGTGACCGGCGAGAAACACTTTCATGAAAAGGGGTTGCCAGGCTTCCCAAATATATGAATCTAGAGAAATCTCAGGAAATATTTTTTCACCCAAACAGGATGATACTTTCAGGTAATGATCAGTACACTAAGGCGACTTGGTTCCCCAAATGTCGTTCTTCTATGTTGAAGCGTTCGTTTCCAGTAACAGTTTGAATTTTTAGGTTTCACTCTGTTTTCTCCTATATTGATAGATGTATTTGGAACTCTAAATCCAACACGGTTTGTGCTTGCTTCTTGAAACTTGACACAATAAAGTAGTTTCACGTTCTATCTCTATGTTTTGTTTCCTCTTGATGTAGCCCTAAGCAGTGACTGGCGAGGAACACTTTCATGGAAAGGGGTTGCCAGGCTTCCCAAAATTACGAATCTCCAGAAATCTCAGGAAATATTTTTTCACCCAAACTGGATGATACTTTGAGGTAATGATCAGTACACTAAGGCGACTTGGTTCCCCAAATGTCGTTCTTCTATGTTGAAGCGTTCGTTTCCAGTAACAGTTTGAATTTTTAGGTTTCACTCTGTTTTCTCCTATATTGATAAATGTATTTGGAACTCTAAATCCAACACGGTTTGTGCTAGCTTCTTGAAACTTGACACAATAAAGTTGTTTCACGTTCTATCTATATGTTTTGTTTCCTCTTGATGTAGCCCTAACAGTGACTGGCGAGAAACACTTTCATGGAAAGGGGTTGCCAGGCTTCCCAAATATATGAATCTCCAGAAATCTCAGGAAATATTTTTTCACCCAAACAGGATGATACTTTCAGGTAATGATCAGTACACTAAGGCGACTTGGTTCCCCAAATGTCGTTCTTCTATGTTGAAGCGTTCGTTTCCAGTAACAGTTTGAATTTTTAGGTTTCACTCTGTTTTCTCCTATATTGATAGATGTATTTGGAACTCTAAATCCAACACGGTTTGTGCTTGCTTCTTGAAACTTGACACAATAAAGTAGTTTCACGTTCTATCTCTATGTTTTGTTTCCTCTTGATGTAGCCCTAAGCAGTGACTGGCGAGGAACACTTTCATGGAAAGGGGTTGCCAGGCTTCCCAAAATTACGAATCTCCAGAAATCTCAGCAAATATTTTTTCACCCAAACTGGATGATACTTTGAGGTAATGATCAGTACACTAAGGCGACTTGGTTCCCCAAATGTCGTTCTTCTATGTTGAAGCGTTCGTTTCCAGTAACAGTTTGAATTTTTAGGTTTCACTCTGTTTTCTCCTATATTGATAAATGTATTTGGAACTCTAAATCCAACACGGTTTGTGCTAGCTTCTTGAAACTTGACACAATAAAGTTGTTTCACGTTCTATCTATATGTTTTGTTTCCTCTTGATGTAGCCCTAACAGTGACTGGCGAGAAACACTTTCATGGAAAGGGGTTGCCAGGCTTCCCAAATATATGAATCTCCAGAAATCTCAGGAAATATTTTTTCACCCAAACAGGATGATACTTTCAGGAAATGATCAGTACACTAAGGCGACTTGGTTCCCCAAATTTCGTTTTTCTATGTTAAAGCGTTCGTTTCCAGTAACAGTTTGAATTTTTAGGTTTCACTCTGTTTTCTCCTATATTGATAGATGTATTTGGAACTCTAAATCCAACACCGTTTGTGCTAGCTTCTTGAAACTTGACACAATAAAGTAGTTTCACGTTTTATCTCTATGTTTTGTTTCCTCTTGATGTAGCCCTAAGCAGTGACTGGCGAGAAACACTTTCATGGAAAGGGGTGGCTTCCCAAAATTACGAATCTCCAGAAATCTCAGCAAATATTTTTTCACCCAAACTGGATGATACTTTCAGTTAATGATCAGTACACTAAGGCGACTTGGTTCCCCAAATTTCGTTCTTCTATGTTGAAGCGTTCGTTTCCAGTAACAGTTTGAATTTTAGGTTTCACTCTGTTTTCTCCTATATTGATAGATGTATTTGGAACTCTGAATACAACAAGGTTTGTGCTAGGTTCTTGAAACTTGACACAATAAACTAGTTTCACGTTCTATCTCTATGTTTTGTTTCCTCTTGATGTAGCCCTAACAGTGACTGGCGAGAAACACTTTCATGGAAAGGGGTTGCCAGGCTTCCCAAATATATGAATCTCCAGAAATCTCAGGAAATATTTTTTCACCCAAACAGGATGATACTTTCAGGAAATGATCAGTACACTAAGGCGACTTGGTTCCCCAAATTTCGTTTTTCTATGTTAAAGCGTTCGTTTCCAGTAACAGTTTGAATTTTTAGGTTTCACTCTGTTTTCTCCTATATTGATAGATGTATTTGGAACTCTAAATCCAACACGGTGTGTGCTAGCTTCTTGAAACTTGGCACAATAAAGTAGTTTCAAGTTCTATCTCTATGCTTTGTTTCCTCTTGATGTAGCCCTAAGCAGTGACTGGTGAGAAACACTTCCATGGAAAGGGGTTGCCAGGCTTCCCAAAATTACGAATCTCCAGAAATCTCAGCAAATATTTTTTCACCCAAACTGGATGATACTTTCAGGTAATGATCAGTACACTAAGGCGACTTGGTTCCCCAAATTTCGTTCTTCTATGTTGAAGCGTTCGTTTCCAGTAACAGTTTGAATTTTTAGGTTTCACTCTGTTTTCTCCTATATTGATAGATGTATTTGGAACTCTAAATCCAACACGGTTTGTGCTAGCTTCTTGAAACTTGACACAATAAAGTAGTTTCACGTTCTATCTCTATGTTTTGTTTCCTCTTGACGTAGCCCTAAGCAGTGACTGGCGAGAAACACTTTCATGGAAAGGGGTTGCCAGGCTCCCAAAATTACGAATCTCCAGAAATCTCAGCAAATATTTTTTCACCCAAACAGGATGATACTTTCAGGTAATGATCAGTACATTATGGCGACTTGGTTCCCTAAATTTCGTTCTTCTATGTTGAAGCGTTCGTTTCCAGTAACAGTTTGAATTTTAGGTTTCACTCTGTTTTCTCCTATATTGATAGATGTATTTGGAACTCTGAATCCAACAAGGTTTGTGCTAGGTTCTTGAAACTTGACACAATAAAGTAGTTTCACGTTCAATCTCTATGTTTTTTTTCCTCTTGATGTAGCCCTAACAGTGACTGGAGAGAAACACTTTCATGGAAAGGGGTGCCAGGCTTCCCAAATATATGAATCTCCAGAAATCTCAGGAAATATTTTTTCACCCTAACAGGATGATACTTTCAGGTAATGATCAGTACATTAAGGCGACTTGGTTCCCCAAATTTCGTTTTTCTATGTTAAAGCGTTCGTTTCCAGTAACAGTTTGAATTTTTAGGTTTCACTCTGTTTTCTCCTATATTGATAGATGTATTTGGAAGTCTAAATCCAACACGGTTTGTGCTAGCTTCTTGAAACTTGACACAATAAAGTAGTTTCACGTTCTATCTCTATGTTTTGTTTCCTCTTGATGTAGCCCTAAGCAGTGACTGGCGAGAAACACTTTCATGGAAAGGGGTTGCCAGGCTTCCCAAAATTACGAATCTCCAGAAATCTCAGCAAATATTTTTTCACCCAAATAGGATGATACTTTCAGGTAATGATCAGTACACTAAGGCGACTTGGTTCCCCAAATGTCGTTCTTCTATGTTGAAGCGTTCGTTTCCAGTAACAGTTTGAATTTTAGGTTTCACTCTGTTTTCTCCTATATTGATAGATGTATTTGGAACTCTGAATCCAACAAGGTTTGTGCTAGGTTCTTGAAACTTGACACAATAAATTAGTATCACGTTCTATCTCTATGTTTTGTTTCCTCTTGATGTAGCCCTAACAGTGACCGGCGAGAAACACTTTCATGAAAAGGGGTTGCCAGGCTTCCCAAATATATGAATCTAGAGAAATCTCAGGAAATATTTTTTCACCCAAACAGGATGATACTTTCAGGTAATGATCAGTACACTAAGGCGACTTGGTTCCCCAAATGTCGTTCTTCTATGTTGAAGCGTTCGTTTCCAGTAACAGTTTGAATTTTTAGGTTTCACTCTGTTTTCTCCTATATTGATAGATGTATTTGGAACTCTAAATCCAACACGGTTTGTGCTTGCTTCTTGAAACTTGACACAATAAAGTAGTTTCACGTTCTATCTCTATGTTTTGTTTCCTCTTGATGTAGCCCTAAGCAGTGACTGGCGAGGAACACTTTCATGGAAAGGGGTTGCCAGGCTTCCCAAAATTACGAATCTCCAGAAATCTCAGGAAATATTTTTTCACCCAAACTGGATGATACTTTGAGGTAATGATCAGTACACTAAGGCGACTTGGTTCCCCAAATGTCGTTCTTCTATGTTGAAGCGTTCGTTTCCAGTAACAGTTTGAATTTTTAGGTTTCACTCTGTTTTCTCCTATATTGATAAATGTATTTGGAACTCTAAATCCAACACGGTTTGTGCTAGCTTCTTGAAATTTGACACAATAAAGTTGTTTCACGTTCTATCTATATGTTTTGTTTCCTCTTGATGTAGCCCTAACAGTGACTGGCGAGAAACACTTTCATGGAAAGGGGTTGCCAGGCTTCCCATATATACGAATCTCCAGAAATCTCAGGAAATATTTTTTCACCCACACAGGATGATACTTTCAGGTAATGATCAGTACACTAAGGCGACTTGGTTCCCCAAATTTCGTTTTTCTATGTTAAAGCGTTCGTTTCCAGTAACAGTTTGAATTTTTAGGTTTCACTCTGTTTTCTCCTATATTGATAGATGTATTTGGAACTCTAAATCCAACACTGTTTGTGCTAGCTTCTTGAAACTTGACACAATAAAGTAGTTTCACGTTCTATCTCTATGTTTTGTTTCCTCTTGATGTAGCCCTAAGCAGTGACTGGCGAGAAACACTTTCATGGAAAGGGGTGGCTTCCCAAAATTACGAATCTCCAGAAATCTCAGCAAATATTTTTTCACCCAAACAGGATGATACTTTCAGGTAATGATCAGTACACTAAGGCGAATTGGTTCCCCAAATTTCGTTATTCTATGTTGAAGCGTTCGTTTCCAGTAACAGTTTGAATTTTTAGGTTTCACTCTGTTTTCTCCTATATTGATAGATGTATTTGGAACTCTAAATCCAACACGGTTTGTGCTAGCTTCTTGAAACTTGACACAATAAAGTAGTTTCACGTTCTATCTCTATGTTTTGTTTCCTCTTGATGTAGCCCTAAGCAGTGACTGGCGAGAAACACTTTCATGGAAAGGGGTGGCTTCCCAAAATTACGAATCTCCAGAAATCTCAGCAAATATTTTTTCACCCAAACTGGAAGATACTTTCAGGTAATGATCAGTACACTAAGGCGACTTGGTTCCCCAAATTTCGTTCTTCTATGTTGAAACGTTCGTTTCCAGTAACAGTTTGAATTTTAGGTTTCACTCTGTTTTCTCCTATATTGATAGATGTATTTGGAACTCTGAATCCAACAAGGTTTGTGCTAGGTTCTTGAAACTTGACACAATAAAGTAGTTTCACGTTCTATCTCTATGTTTTGTTTCCTCTTGATGTAGCCCTAAGCAGTGACTGGCGAGAAACACTTTCATGGAAAGGGGTTGCCAGGCTTCCCAAAATTACGAATCTCCAGAAATCTCAGCAAATATTTTTTCACCCAAACTGGATGATACTTTCAGGTAATGATCAGTACACTAAGGCGACTTGGTTCCACAAATTTCGTTCTGCTATGTTGAAGCGTTCGTTTCCAGTAACAGTTTGAATTTTTAGGTTTCACTCTGTTTTCTCCTTTATTGATAGATGTATTTGGAACTCTGAATCCAACACGGTTTGTGCTAGCTTCTTGAAACTTGACACAATAAAGTAGTTTCACGTTCTATCTCTATGTTTTGTTTCCTCTTGATGTAGCCCTAAGCAGTGACTGGCGAGAAACACTTTCATAGAATGGGGTGGCTTCCCAAAATTACGAATCTCCAGAAATCTCAGCAAATATTTTTTCACCCAAACTGGATGATACTTTCAGGTAATGATCAGTACACTAAGGCGACTTGGTTCCCCAAATTTCGTTCTTCTATGTTGAAGCGTTCGTTTCCAGTAACAGTTTGAATTTTAGGTTTCACTCTGTTTTCTCCTATATTGATAGATGTATTTGGAACTCTGAATACAACAAGGTTTGTGCTAGGTTCTTGAAACTTGACACAATAAACTAGTTTCACGTTCTATCTCTATGTTTTGTTTCCTCTTGATGTAGCCCTAACAGTGACTGGCGAGAAACACTTTCATGGAAAGGGGTTGCCAGGCTTCCCAAATATATGAATCTCCAGAAATCTCAGGAAATATTTTTTCACCCAAACAGGATGATACTTTCAGGAAATGATCAGTACACTAAGGCGACTTGGTTCCCCAAATTTCGTTTTTCTATGTTAAAGCGTTCGTTTCCAGTAACAGTTTGAATTTTTAGGTTTCACTCTGTTTTCTCCTATATTGATAGATGTATTTGGAACTCTAAATCCAACACGGTGTGTGCTAGCTTCTTGAAACTTGGCACAATAAAGTAGTTTCAAGTTCTATCTCTATGCTTTGTTTCCTCTTGATGTAGCCCTAAGCAGTGACTGGTGAGAAACACTTCCATGGAAAGGGGTTGCCAGGCTTCCCAAAATTACGAATCTCCAGAAATCTCAGCAAATATTTTTTCACCCAAACTGGATGATACTTTCAGGTAATGATCAGTACACTAAGGCGACTTGGTTCCCCAAATTTCGTTCTTCTATGTTGAAGCGTTCGTTTCCAGTAACAGTTTGAATTTTTAGGTTTCACTCTGTTTTCTCCTATATTGATAGATGTATTTGGAACTCTAAATCCAACACGGTTTGTGCTAGCTTCTTGAAACTTGACACAATAAAGTAGTTTCACGTTCTATCTCTATGTTTTGTTTCCTCTTGACGTAGCCCTAAGCAGTGACTGGCGAGAAACACTTTCATGGAAAGGGGTTGCCAGGCTCCCAAAATTACGAATCTCCAGAAATCTCAGCAAATATTTTTTCACCCAAACAGGATGATACTTTCAGGTAATGATCAGTACATTATGGCGACTTGGTTCCCTAAATTTCGTTCTTCTATGTTGAAGCGTTCGTTTCCAGTAACAGTTTGAATTTTAGGTTTCACTCTGTTTTCTCCTATATTGATAGATGTATTTGGAACTCTGAATCCAACAAGGTTTGTGCTAGGTTCTTGAAACTTGACACAATAAAGTAGTTTCACGTTCAATCTCTATGTTTTTTTTCCTCTTGATGTAGCCCTAACAGTGACTGGAGAGAAACACTTTCATGGAAAGGGGTGCCAGGCTTCCCAAATATATGAATCTCCAGAAATCTCAGGAAATATTTTTTCACCCTAACAGGATGATACTTTCAGGTAATGATCAGTACATTAAGGCGACTTGGTTCCCCAAATTTCGTTTTTCTATGTTAAAGCGTTCGTTTCCAGTAACAGTTTGAATTTTTAGGTTTCACTCTGTTTTCTCCTATATTGATAGATGTATTTGGAAGTCTAAATCCAACACGGTTTGTGCTAGCTTCTTGAAACTTGACACAATAAAGTAGTTTCACGTTCTATCTCTATGTTTTGTTTCCTCTTGATGTAGCCCTAAGCAGTGACTGGCGAGAAACACTTTCATGGAAAGGGGTTGCCAGGCTTCCCAAAATTACGAATCTCCAGAAATCTCAGCAAATATTTTTTCACCCAAATAGGATGATACTTTCAGGTAATGATCAGTACACTAAGGCGACTTGGTTCCCCAAATGTCGTTCTTCTATGTTGAAGCGTTCGTTTCCAGTAACAGTTTGAATTTTAGGTTTCACTCTGTTTTCTCCTATATTGATAGATGTATTTGGAACTCTGAATCCAACAAGGTTTGTGCTAGGTTCTTGAAACTTGACACAATAAATTAGTATCACGTTCTATCTCTATGTTTTGTTTCCTCTTGATGTAGCCCTAACAGTGACCGGCGAGAAACACTTTCATGAAAAGGGGTTGCCAGGCTTCCCAAATATATGAATCTAGAGAAATCTCAGGAAATATTTTTTCACCCAAACAGGATGATACTTTCAGGTAATGATCAGTACACTAAGGCGACTTGGTTCCCCAAATGTCGTTCTTCTATGTTGAAGCGTTCGTTTCCAGTAACAGTTTGAATTTTTAGGTTTCACTCTGTTTTCTCCTATATTGATAGATGTATTTGGAACTCTAAATCCAACACGGTTTGTGCTTGCTTCTTGAAACTTGACACAATAAAGTAGTTTCACGTTCTATCTCTATGTTTTGTTTCCTCTTGATGTAGCCCTAAGCAGTGACTGGCGAGGAACACTTTCATGGAAAGGGGTTGCCAGGCTTCCCAAAATTACGAATCTCCAGAAATCTCAGGAAATATTTTTTCACCCAAACTGGATGATACTTTGAGGTAATGATCAGTACACTAAGGCGACTTGGTTCCCCAAATGTCGTTCTTCTATGTTGAAGCGTTCGTTTCCAGTAACAGTTTGAATTTTTAGGTTTCACTCTGTTTTCTCCTATATTGATAAATGTATTTGGAACTCTAAATCCAACACGGTTTGTGCTAGCTTCTTGAAACTTGACACAATAAAGTTGTTTCACATTCTATCTATATGTTTTGTTTCCTCTTGATGTAGCCCTAACAGTGACTGGCGAGAAACACTTTCATGGAAAGGGGTTGCCAGGCTTCCCATATATACGAATCTCCAGAAATCTCAGGAAATATTTTTTCACCCACACAGGATGATACTTTCAGGTAATGATCAGTACACTAAGGCGACTTGGTTCCCCAAATTTCGTTTTTCTATGTTAAAGCGTTCGTTTCCAGTAACAGTTTGAATTTTTAGGTTTCACTCTGTTTTCTCCTATATTGATAGATGTATTTGGAACTCTAAATCCAACACTGTTTGTGCTAGCTTCTTGAAACTTGACACAATAAAGTAGTTTCACGTTCTATCTCTATGTTTTGTTTCCTCTTGATGTAGCCCTAAGCAGTGACTGGCGAGAAACACTTTCATGGAAAGGGGTGGCTTCCCAAAATTACGAATCTCCAGAAATCTCAGCAAATATTTTTTCACCCAAACAGGATGATACTTTCAGGTAATGATCAGTACACTAAGGCGAATTGGTTCCCCAAATTTCGTTATTCTATGTTGAAGCGTTCGTTTCCAGTAACAGTTTGAATTTTTAGGTTTCACTCTGTTTTCTCCTATATTGATAGATGTATTTGGAACTCTAAATCCAACACGGTTTGTGCTAGCTTCTTGAAACTTGACACAATAAAGTAGTTTCACGTTCTATCTCTATGTTTTGTTTCCTCTTGATGTAGCCCTAAGCAGTGACTGGCGAGAAACACTTTCATGGAAAGGGGTGGCTTCCCAAAATTACGAATCTCCAGAAATCTCAGCAAATATTTTTTCACCCAAACTGGAAGATACTTTCAGGTAATGATCAGTACACTAAGGCGACTTGGTTCCCCAAATTTCGTTCTTCTATGTTGAAACGTTCGTTTCCAGTAACAGTTTGAATTTTAGGTTTCACTCTGTTTTCTCCTATATTGATAGATGTATTTGGAACTCTGAATCCAACAAGGTTTGTGCTAGGTTCTTGAAACTTGACACAATAAAGTAGTTTCACGTTCTATCTCTATGTTTTGTTTCCTCTTGATGTAGCCCTAAGCAGTGACTGGCGAGAAACACTTTCATGGAAAGGGGTTGCCAGGCTTCCCAAAATTACGAATCTCCAGAAATCTCAGCAAATATTTTTTCACCCAAACTGGATGATACTTTCAGGTAATGATCAGTACACTAAGGCGACTTGGTTCCACAAATTTCGTTCTGCTATGTTGAAGCGTTCGTTTCCAGTAACAGTTTGAATTTTTAGGTTTCACTCTGTTTTCTCCTTTATTGATAGATGTATTTGGAACTCTGAATCCAACACGGTTTGTGCTAGCTTCTTGAAACTTGACACAATAAAGTAGTTTCACGTTCTATCTCTATGTTTTGTTTCCTCTTGATGTAGCCCTAAGCAGTGACTGGCGAGAAACACTTTCATAGAATGGGGTGGCTTCCCAAAATTACGAATCTCCAGAAATCTCAGCAAATATTTTTTCACCCAAACTGGATGATACTTTCAGGTAATGATCAGTACACTAAGGCGACTTGGTTCCCCAAATTTCGTTCTTCTATGTTGAAGCGTTCGTTTCCAGTAACAGTTTGAATTTTAGGTTTCACTCTGTTTTCTCCTATATTGATAGATGTATTTGGAACTCTGAATACAACAAGGTTTGTGCTAGGTTCTTGAAACTTGACACAATAAACTAGTTTCACGTTCTATCTCTATGTTTTGTTTCCTCTTGATGTAGCCCTAACAGTGACTGGCGAGAAACACTTTCATGGAAAGGGGTTGCCAGGCTTCCCAAATATATGAATCTCCAGAAATCTCAGGAAATATTTTTTCACCCAAACAGGATGATACTTTCAGGAAATGATCAGTACACTAAGGCGACTTGGTTCCCCAAATTTCGTTTTTCTATGTTAAAGCGTTCGTTTCCAGTAACAGTTTGAATTTTTAGGTTTCACTCTGTTTTCTCCTATATTGATAGATGTATTTGGAACTCTAAATCCAACACGGTGTGTGCTAGCTTCTTGAAACTTGGCACAATAAAGTAGTTTCAAGTTCTATCTCTATGCTTTGTTTCCTCTTGATGTAGCCCTAAGCAGTGACTGCTGAGAAACACTTCCATGGAAAGGGGTTGCCAGGCTTCCCAAAATTACGAATCTCCAGAAATCTCAGCAAATATTTTTTCACCCAAACTGGATGATACTTTCAGGTAATGATCAGTACACTAAGGCGACTTGGTTCCCCAAATTTCGTTCTTCTATGTTGAAGCGTTCGTTTCCAGTAACAGTTTGAATTTTTAGGTTTCACTCTGTTTTCTCCTATATTGATAGATGTATTTGGAACTCTAAATCCAACACGGTTTGTGCTAGCTTCTTGAAACTTGACACAATAAAGTAGTTTCACGTTCTATCTCTATGTTTTGTTTCCTCTTGACGTAGCCCTAAGCAGTGACTGGCGAGAAACACTTTCATGGAAAGGGGTTGCCAGGCTCCCAAAATTACGAATCTCCAGAAATCTCAGCAAATATTTTTTCACCCAAACAGGATGATACTTTCAGGTAATGATCAGTACATTATGGCGACTTGGTTCCCTAAATTTCGTTCTTCTATGTTGAAGCGTTCGTTTCCAGTAACAGTTTGAATTTTAGGTTTCACTCTGTTTTCTCCTATATTGATAGATGTATTTGGAACTCTGAATCCAACAAGGTTTGTGCTAGGTTCTTGAAACTTGACACAATAAAGTAGTTTCACGTTCAATCTCTATGTTTTTTTTCCTCTTGATGTAGCCCTAACAGTGACTGGAGAGAAACACTTTCATGGAAAGGGGTGCCAGGCTTCCCAAATATATGAATCTCCAGAAATCTCAGGAAATATTTTTTCACCCAAACAGGATGATACTTTCAGGTAATGATCAGTACACTAAGGCGACTTGGTTCCCCAAACTTCGTTTTTCAATGTTAAAGCGTTCGTTTCCAGTAACAGTTTGAATTTTTAGGTTTCACTCTGTTTTCTCCTATATTGATAGATGTATTTGGAAGTCTAAATCCAACACGGTTTGTGCTAGCTTCTTGAAACTTGACACAATAAAGTAGTTTCACGTTCTATCTCTATATTTTGTTTCCTCTTGATGTAGCCCTAAGCAGTGACTGGCGAGAAACACTTTCATGGAAAGGGTTTGCCAGGCTTCCCAAAATTACGAATCTCCAGAAATCTCAGCAAATATTTTTTCACCCAAACTGGATGATACTTTCAGGTAATGATCAGTACACTAAGGCGACTTGGTTCCCCAAATTTCGTTCTTCTATGTTGAAGCGTTCGTTTCCAGTAACAGTTTGAATTTTTAGGTTTCACTCTGTTTTCTCCTATATTGATAGATGTATTTGGAACACTTAATCCAACACGGTTTGTGCTAGCTTCTTGAAACTTGACACAATAAAGTAGTTTCAAGTTCTATATCTATGTTTTGTTTCCTCTTGATGTAGCCCTAAGCATTGACTGGCGAGATACACTTTCATGGAAAGGGGTTGCCAGGCTTCCCAAAATTACGAATCTCCAGAAATCTCAGCAAATATTTTTTCACCCAAACTGGATGACACTTTCAGGTAATGATCAGTACACTAAGGCGACTTGGTTCCCCAAATTTTGTTCTTCTATGTTGAAGCGTTCGTTTCCAGTAACAGTTTGAATTTTTAGGTTTCACTCTGTTTTCTCCTATATTGATAGATGTATTTGGAACTCTAAATCCAACACGGTTTGTGCTAGCTTCTTGAAACTTTACACAATAAAGTAGTTTCTCTTCTATCTCTATGTTTTGTTTCCTCTTGATGTAGCCCTAAGCAGTGACTGGCGAGAAACACTTTCATGGAAAGGGGTTGCCAGGCTTCCCAAAATTACGAATCTCCAGAAATATCAGCAAATATTTTTTCACCCAAACTGGATGATACTTTCAGGTAATGATCAGTACACTAAGGCGACTTGGTTCCCCAAATTTCGTTCTTCTATGTTGAAGCGTTCGTTTCCAGTAACAGTTTGAATTTTAGGTTTCACTCTGTTTTCTCCTATATTGATAGATGTATTTGGAACTCTGAATCCAACAAGGTTTGTGCTAGGTTCTTGAAACTTGACACAATAAAGAAGTTTCACGTTCTATCTCTATGTTTTGTTTCCTCTTGATGTAGCCCTAACAGTGACTGGCGAGAAACACTTTCATGGAAAGGGGTTGCCAGGCTTCCCAAATATATGAATCTCCAGAAATCTCAGCAAATATTTTTTCACCCAAACTGGATGATACTTTCAGGTAATGATCAGTACACTAAGGCGACTTGGTTCCCCAAATTTCGTTCTTCTATGTTGAAGCGTTCATTTCCAGAAACAGTTTGAATTTTAGGTTTCACTCTGTTTTCTCCTATATTGATAGATGTATTTGGAACTCTGAATCCAACAAGGTTTGTGCTAGGTTCTTGAAACTTGACACAATAAAGTAGTTTCACGTTCTATCTCTGTGTTTTGTTTCCTCTTGATGTAGCCCTAACAGTGACTGGCGAGAAACACTTTCATGGAATAGGATTGCCAGGCTTCCCAAATATATGAATCTCCAGAAATCTCAGGAAATATTTTTTCACCCAAACAGGATGATACTTTCAGGTAATGATCAGTACACTAAGGCGACTTGGTTCCCCAAATTTCGTTCTTCTATGTTGAAGCGTTCGTTTCCAGTAACAGTTTGAATTTTTAGGTTTCACTCTGTTTTCTCCTATATTGATAGATGTATTTGGAACTCTAAATCCAACACGGTTTGTGCTAGCTTCTTGAAACTTGACACAATAAAGTAGTTTCACGTTCTATCTCTATGTTTTGTTTCCTCTTGATGTAGCCCTAAGCAGTGACTGGCGAGAAACACTTTCATGGAAAGGGGTTGCCAGGCTTCCCAAAATTACGAATCTACAGAAATCTCAGCAAATATTTTTTCAACCAAACTGGGTGATACTTTCAGGTAATGATCAGTACACTAAGGCGACTTGGTTCCCCAAATTTCGTTCTTCTATGTTGAAGCGTTCGTTTCCAGTAACAGTTTGAATTTTTAGGTTTCACTCTGTTTTCTCCTATATTGATAGATGTATTTGGAACTCTGAATACAACAAGGTTTGTGGTAGGTTCTTGAAACTTGACACAATAAAGTAGTTTCACGTTCTATCTCTATGTTTTGTTTCCTCTTGATGTAGTCCTAACAGTGACTGGCGAGAAACACTTTCATTGAAAGGGGTTGCCAGGCTTCCCAAAATTACGAATCTCCAGAAATCTCAGCAAATATTTTTTCACCCAAACTGGATGATACTTTGAGGTAATGATCAGTACACTAAGGCGACTTGGTTCCCCAAATTTCGTTCTTCTATGTTGAAGCGTTTGTTTCCAGTAACAGTTTGAATTTTTAGGTTTCACTCTGTTTTCTCCTATATTAATGATGTATTTGGAACTCTAAATCCAACAGGGTTTGTGCTACCTTCTTTAAACTTGACACAATAAAGTAGTTTCACGTTCTATCTCTACGTTTTGTTTCCTCTTGACGTAGCCCTAAGCAGTGACTGGCGAGAAACACTTTCAAGCAAAGGGGTTGCCAGGCTTCCCAAAATTACGAATCTCCAGAAATCTCAGCAAATATTTTTTCACCCAAACAGGATGATACTTTCAGGTAATGATCAGTACACTAAGGCGACTTGGTTCCCCAAATTTCGTTCTTCTATGTTGAAGCGTTCGTTTCCAGTAACAGTTTGAATTTTAGGTTTCACGCTGTTTTCTCCTATATTGATAGATGTATTTGGAACTCTGAATCCAACAAGGTTTGTGCTAGGTTCTTGAAACTTGACAAAATAAAGAAGTTTCACGTTCTATCTCTATGTTTTTTTTCCTCTTGATGTAGCCCTAACAGTGACTGGCGAGAAACACTTTCATGGAAAGGGGTTGCCAGGCTTCCCAAATATATGAATCTCCAGAAATCTCAGGAAATATTTTTTCACCCAAACAGGGTGATACTTTCAGGTAATGATCAGTACATTAAGGCGACTTGGTTCCCCAAATGTCGTTCTTCTATGTTGAAGCGTTCGTTTCCAGTAACAGTTTGAATTTTTAGGTTTCACTCTGTTTTCTCCTATATTGATAGATGTATTTGGAACTTTAAATCCAACACGGTTTGTGCTAGCTTCTTGAAACTTGACACAATAAAGTAGTTTCGGTTCTATCTCTATGTTTTGTTTCCTCTTGATGTAGCCCTAACCAGTGACTGGCAAGAAACACTTTCATGGAAAGGGGTTGCCAGGCTTCCCAAATATATGAATCTCCAGAAATCTCAGCAAATATTTTTTCACCCAAACTGGATGATACTTTGAGGTAATGATCAGTACACTAAGGCGACTTGGTAACCCAAATGTCGTTCTTCCATGTTGAAGCGTTCGTTTCCAGTAACAGTTTGAATTTTTAGGTTTCACTCTGTTTTATCCTATATTGATAGATGTATTTGGAACTCTGAATACAACAAGGTTTGTGGTAGGTTCTTGAAACTTGACACAATAAAGTAGTTTCACGTTCTATCTCTATGTTTTGTTTCCTCTTGATGTAGCCCTAACAGTGACTGGCGAGAAACACTTTCATGGAAAGGGGTTGCCAGGCTTCCCAAAATTACGAATCTCCAGAAATCTCAGCAAATATTTTTTCACCCAAACTGGATGATACTTTCAGGTAATGATCAGTACACTAAGGCGACTTGGTTCCCCAAATTTCGTTCTTCTATGTTGAAGCGTTCGTTTCCAGTAACAGTTTGAATTTTAGGTTTCACTCTGTTTTCTCCTATATTGATAGATGTATTTGGAACTCTGAATCCAACAAGGTTTGTGCTAGGTTCTTGAAACTTGACAAAATAAAGTAGTTTCACATTCTATCTCTGTGTTTTGTTTCCTCTTGATGTAGCCCTAACAGTGACTGGCGAGAAACACTTTCATGGAATGGGATTGCCAGGCTTCCCAAATATATGAATCTCCAGAAATCTCAGGAAATATTTTTTCACCCAAACAGGATGATACTTTCAGGTAATGATCAGTACACTAAGGCGACTTGGTTCCCCAAATTTCGTTCTTCTATGTTGAAGCGTTCGTTTCCAGTAACAGTTTGAATTTTAGGTTTCACGCTGTTTTCTCCTATATTGATAGATGTATTTGGAACTCTGAATCCAACAAGGTTTGTGCTAGGTTCTTGAAACTTGACAAAATAAAGAAGTTTCACGTTCTATCTCTATGTTTTTTTTCCTCTTGATGTAGCCCTAACAGTGACTGGCGAGAAACACTTTCATGGAAAGGGGTTGCCAGGCTTCCCAAATATATGAATCTCCAGAAATCTCAGGAAATATTTTTTCACCCAAACAGGATGATACTTTCAGGTAATGATCAGTACATTAAGGCGACTTGGTTCCCCAAATTTCGTTCTTCTATGTTGAAGCGTTCGTTTCCAGTAACAGTTTGAATTTTTAGGTTTCACTCTGTTTTCTCCTATATTGATAGATGTATTTGGAACTCTAAATCCAACACGGTTTGTGCTAGCTTCTTGAAACTTGACACAATAAAGTAGTTTCATGTTCTATCTCTATGTTTTGTTTCCTCTTGATGTAGCCCTAACCAGTGACTGGCAAGAAACACTTTCATGGAAAGGGGTTGCCAGGCTTCCCAAATATATGAATCTCCAGAAATCTCAGCAAATATTTTTTCACCCAAACTGGATGATACTTTGAGGTAATGATCAGTACACTAAGGCGACTTGGTAACCCAAATGTCGTTCTTCCATGTTGAAGCGTTCGTTTCCAGTAACAGTTTGAATTTTTAGGTTTCACTCTGTTTTCTCCTATATTGATAGATGTATTTGGAACTCTGAATACAACAAGGTTTGTGGTAGGTTCTTGAAACTTGACACAATAAAGTAGTTTCACGTTCTATCTCTATGTTTTGTTTCCTCTTGATGTAGCCCTAACAGTGACTGGCGAGAAACACTTTCATGGAAAGGGGTTGCCAGGCTTCCCAAAATTACGAATCTCCAGAAATCTCAGCAAATATTTTTTCACCCAAACTGGATGATACTTTCAGGTAATGATCAGTACACTAAGGCGACTTGGTTCCCCAAATTTCGTTCTTCTATGTTGAAGCGTTCGTTTCCAGTAACAGTTTGAATTTTAGGTTTCACTCTGTTTTCTCCTATATTGATAGATGTATTTGGAACTCTGAATCCAACAAGGTTTGTGCTAGGTTCTTGAAACTTGACAAAATAAAGTAGTTTCACATTCTATCTCTGTGTTTTGTTTCCTCTTGATGTAGCCCTAACAGTGACTGGCGAGAAACACTTTCATGGAATGGGATTGCCAGGCTTCCCAAATATATGAATCTCCAGAAATCTCAGGAAATATTTTTTCACCCAAACAGGATGATACTTTCAGGTAATGATCAGTACACTAAGGCGACTTGGTTCCCCAAATTTCGTTCTTCTATGTTGAAGCGTTCGTTTCCAGTAACAGTTTGAATTTTTAGGTTTCACTCTGTTTTCTCCTATATTAATGATGTATTTGGAACTCTAAATCCAACAGGGTTTGTGCTACCTTCTTTAAACTTGACACAATAAAGTAGTTTCACGTTCTATCTCTATGTTTTGTTTCCTCTTGACGTAGCCCTAAGCAGTGACTGGCGAGAAACACTTTCAAGCAAAGGGGTTGCCAGGCTTCCCAAAATTACAAATCTCCAGAAATCTCAGCAAATATTTTTTCACCCAAACAGGATGATACTTTCAGGTAATGATCAGTACACTAAGGCGACTTGGTTCCCCAAATTTCGTTCTTCTATGTTGAAGCGTTCGTTTCCAGTAACAGTTTGAATTTTAGGTTTCACGCTGTTTTCTCCTATATTGATAGATGTATTTGGAACTCTGAATCCAACAAGGTTTGTGCTAGGTTCTTGAAACTTGACACAATAAAGAAGTTTCACGTTCTATCTCTATGTTTTTTTTCCTCTTGATGTAGCCCTAACAGTGACTGGCGAGTAACACTTTCATGGAAAGGGGTTGCCAGGCTTCCCAAAATTACGAATCTCCAGAAATCTCAGCAAATATTTTTTCACCCAAACTGGATGATACTTTGAGGTAATGATCAGTACACTAAGGCGACTTGGTTCCCCAAATGTCGTTCTTCTATGTTGAAGCGTTCGTTTCCAGTAACAGTTTGAATTTTTAGGTTTCACTCGGTTTTCTCCTATATTGATAGATGTATTTGGAACTCTAAATCCAACACGGTTTGTGCTAGCTTCTTGAAACTTGACACAATAAAGTTGTTTCACGTTCTATCTATATGTTTTGTTTCCTCTTGATATAGCCCTAACAGTGACTGGCGAGAAACACTTTCATGGAAAGGGGTTGCCAGGCTTCCCATATATACGAATCTCCAGAAATCTCAGGAAATATTTTTTCACCCACAAAGGATGATACTTTCAGGTAATGATCAGTACACTAAGGCGACTTGGTTCCCCAAATTTCGTTTTTCTATGTTAAAGCATTCGTTTCCAGTAACAGTTTGAATTTTTAGGTTTCACTCTGTTTTCTCCTATATTGATAGATGTATTTGGAACTCTAAATCCAACACGGTTTGTGCTAGCTTCTTGAAACTTGACACAATAAAGTAGTTTCACGTTCTATCTCTATGTTTTGTTTCCTCTTGATGTAGCCCTAAGCAGTGACTGGCGAGAAACACTTTCATGGAAAGGGGTGGCTTCCCAAAATTACGAATCTCCAGAAATCTCAGCAAATATTTTTTCACCCAAACAGGATGATACTTTCAGGTAATGATCAGTACACTAAGGCGACTTGGTTCCCCAAATTTCGTTCTTCTATGTTGAAGCGTTCTTTTCCAGTAACAGTTTGAATTTTTAGGTTTCACTCTGTTTTCTCCTATATTGATAGATGTATTTGGAACTCTAAATCCAACACGGTTTGTGCTAGCTTCTTGAAACTTGACACAATAAAGTAGTTTCACGTTCTATCTCTATGTTTTGTTTCCTCTTGATGTAGCCCTAAGCAGTGACTGGCGAGAAACACTTTCATGGAAAGGGGTGGCTTCCCAAAATTACGAATCTCCAGAAATCTCAGGAAATATTTTTTCACCCAAACTGGATGATACTTTCAGGTAATGATCAGTACACTAAGGCGACTTGGTTCCCCAAATTTCGTTCTTCTATGTTGAAGCGTTCGTTTCCAGTAACAGTTTGAATTTTTAGGTTTCACTCTGTTTTCTCCTATATTGATAGATGTATTTGGAACTCTAAATCCAACACCGTTTGTGCTAGCTTCTTGAAACTTGACACAATAAAGTAGTTTCACGTTTTATCTCTATGTTTTGTTTCCTCTTGATGTAGCCCTAAGCAGTGACTGGCGAGAAACACTTTCATGGAAAGGGGTGGCTTCCCAAAATTACGAATCTCCAGAAATCTCAGCAAATATTTTTTCACCCAAACTGGATGATACTTTCAGGTAATGATCAGTACACTAAGGCGACTTGGTTCCCCAAATTTCGTTCTTCTATGTTGAAGCGTTCGTTTCCAGTAACAGTTTGAATTTTAGGTTTCACTCTGTTTTCTCCTATATTGATAGATGTATTTGGAACTCTGAATCCAACAAGGTTTGTGCTAGGTTCTTGAAACTTGACACAATAAAGTAGTTTCACGTTCAATCTCTATGTTTTTTTTCCTCTTGATGTAGCCCTAACAGTGACTGGAGAGAAACACTTTCATGGAAAGGGGTGCCAGGCTTCCCAAATATATGAATCTCCAGAAATCTCAGGAAATATTTTTTCACCCTAACAGGATGATACTTTCAGGTAATGATCAGTACATTAAGGCGACTTGGTTCCCCAAATTTCGTTTTTCTATGTTAAAGCGTTCGTTTCCAGTAACAGTTTGAATTTTTAGGTTTCACTCTGTTTTCTCCTATATTGATAGATGTATTTGGAAGTCTAAATCCAACACGGTTTGTGCTAGCTTCTTGAAACTTGACACAATAAAGTAGTTTCACGTTCTATCTCTATGTTTTGTTTCCTCTTGATGTAGCCCTAAGCAGTGACTGGCGAGAAACACTTTCATGGAAAGGGGTTGCCAGGCTTCCCAAAATTACGAATCTCCAGAAATCTCAGCAAATATTTTTTCACCCAAACAGGATGATACTTTCAGGTAATGATCAGTACACTAAGGCGACTTGGTTCCCCAAATGTCGTTCTTCTATGTTGAAGCGTTCGTTTCCAGTAACAGTTTGAATTTTAGGTTTCACTCTGTTTTCTCCTATATTGATAGATGTATTTGGAACTCTAAATCCAACACGGTTTGTGCTTGCTTCTTGAAACTTGACACAATAAAGTAGTTTCACGTTCTCTCTCTATGTTTTGTTTCCTCTTGATGTAGCCCTAAGCAGTGACTGGCGAGGAACACTTTCATGGAAAGGGGTTGCCAGGCTTCCCAAAATTACGAATCTCCAGAAATCTCAGCAAATATTTTTTCACCCAAACTGGATGATACTTTGAGGTAATGATCAGTACACTAAGGCGACTTGGTTCCCCAAATGTCGTTCTTCTATGTTGAAGCGTTCGTTTCCAGTAACAGTTTGAATTTTTAGGTTTCACTCTGTTTTCTCCTATATTGATAGATGTATTTGGAACTCTAAATCCAACACGGTTTGTGCTAGCTTCTTGAAACTTGACACAATAAAGTTGTTTCACGTTCTATCTATATGTTTTGTTTCCTCTTGATGTAGCCCTAACAGTGACTGGCGAGAAACACTTTCATGGAAAGGGGTTGCCAGGCTTCCCATATATACGAATCTCCAGAAATCTCAGGAAATATTTTTTCACCCACACAGGATGATACTTTCAGGTAATGATCAGTACACTAAGGCGACTTGGTTCCCCAAATTTCGTTTTTCTATGTTAAAGCGTTCGTTTCCAGTAACAGTTTGAATTTTTAGGTTTCACTCTGTTTTCTCCTATATTGATAGATGTATTTGGAACTCTAAATCCAACACGGTTTGTGCTAGCTTCTTGAAACTTGACACAATAAAGTAGTGTCACGTTCTATCTCTATGTTTTGTTTCCTCTTGATGTAGCCCTAAGCAGTGACTGACGAGAAACACTTTCATGGAGAGGGGTGGCTTCCCAAAATTACGAATCTCCAGAAATCTCAGCAAATATTTTTTCACCCAAACAGGATGATACTTTCAGGTAATGATCAGTACACTAAGGCGACTTGGTTCCCCAAATTTCGTTATTCTATGTTGAAGCGTTCGTTTCCAGTAACAGTTTGAATTTTTAGGTTTCACTCTGTTTTCTCCTATATTGATAGATGTATTTGGAACTCTAAATCCAACACGGTTTGTGCTAGCTTCTTGAAACTTGACACAATAAAGTAGTTTCACATTCTATCTCTATGTTTTGTTTCCTCTTGATGTAGCCCTAAGCAGTGACTGGCGAGAAACACTTTCATGGAAAGGGGTGGCTTCCCAAAATTACGAATCTCCAGAAATCTCAGCAAATATTTTTTCACCCAAACTGGATGATACTTTCAGGGAATGATCAGTACACTAAGGCGACTTGGTTCCCCAAATGTCGTTCTTCTATGTTGAAGCGTTCGTTTCCAGTAACAGTTTGAATTTTTAGGTTTCACTCTGTTTTCTCCTATATTGATAGATGTATTTGGAACTCTAAATCCAACACGGTTTGTGCTAGCTTCTTGAAACTTGACACAATAAAGTAGTTTCACGTTCTATCTCTATGTTTTGTTTCCTCTTGATGTAGCCCTAACAGTGACTGGCGAGAAACACTTTCATGGAAAGGGGTTGCCAGGCTTCCCAAATATACGAATCTCCAGAAATCTCAGGAAATATTTTTTCACCCAAATAGGATGATACTTTCAGGTAATGATCAGTACACTAAGGCGACTTGGTTCCCGAAATTTCGTTTTTCTATGTTGAAGCGTTCGTTTCCAGTAACAGTTTGAATTTTTAGGTTTCACTCTGTTTTCTTCTATATTGATAGATGTATTTGGAACTCTAAATCCAACACGGTTTGTGCTAGCTTCTTGAAACTTGACACAATAAAGTAGTTTCACGTTCTATCTCTATGTTTTGTTTCCTCTTGATGTAGCCCTAAGCAGTGACTGGCGAGAAACACTTTCATGGAAAGGGGTTGCCAGGCTTCCCAAAATTACGAATCTCCAGAAATCTCAGCAAATATTTTTTCACCCAAACTGGATGATACTTTCAGGTAATGATCAGTACACTAAGGCGACTTGGTTCCACAAATTTCGTTCTTCTATGTTGAAGCGTTCGTTTCCAGTAACAGTTTGAATTTTAGGTTTCACTCTGTTTTCTCCTATATTGATAGATGTATTTGGAACTCTGAATACAACAAGGTTTGTGCTAGGTTCTTGAAACTTGACACAATAAACTAGTTTCACGTTCTATCTCTATGTTTTGTTTCCTCTTGATGTAGCCCTAACAGTGACTGGCGAGAAACACTTTCATGGAAAGGGGTTGCCAGGCTTCCCAAATATATGAATCTCCAGAAATCTCAGGAAATATTTTTTCACCCAAACAGGATGATACTTTCAGGAAATGATCAGTACACTAAGGCGACTTGGTTCCCCAAATTTCGTTTTTCTATGTTAAAGCGTTCGTTTCCAGTAACAGTTTGAATTTTTAGGTTTCACTCTGTTTTCTCCTATATTGATAGATGTATTTGGAACTCTAAATCCAACACGGTGTGTGCTAGCTTCTTGAAACTTGGCACAATAAAGTAGTTTCAAGTTCTATCTCTATGCTTTGTTTCCTCTTGATGTAGCCCTAAGCAGTGACTGGTGAGAAACACTTCCATGGAAAGGGGTTGCCAGGCTTCCCAAAATTACGAATCTCCAGAAATCTCAGCAAATATTTTTTCACCCAAACTGGATGATACTTTCAGGTAATGATCAGTACACTAAGGCGACTTGGTTCCCCAAATTTCGTTCTTCTATGTTGAAGCGTTCGTTTCCAGTAACAGTTTGAATTTTTAGGTTTCACTCTGTTTTCTCCTATATTGATAGATGTATTTGGAACTCTAAATCCAACAGGGTTTGTGCTACCTTCTTGAAACTTGACACAATAAAGTAGTTTCACGTTCTATCTCTATGTTTTTTTTCCTCTTGACGTAGCCCTAAGCAGTGACTGGCGAGAAACACTTTCATGGAAAGGGGTTGCCAGGCTCCCAAAATTACGAATCTCCAGAAATCTCAGCAAATATTTTTTCACCCAAACAGGATGATACTTTCAGGTAATGATCAGTACACTATGGCGACTTGGTTCCCTAAATTTCGTTCTTCTATGTTGAAGCGTTCGTTTCCAGTAACAGTTTGAATTTTAGGTTTCACTCTGTTTTCTCCTATATTGATAGATGTATTTGGAACTCTGAATCCAACAAGGTTTGTGCTAGGTTCTTGAAACTTGACACAATAAAGTAGTTTCACGTTCAATCTCTATGTTTTTTTTCCTCTTGATGTAGCCCTAACAGTGACTGGAGAGAAACACTTTCATGGAAAGGGGTGCCAGGCTTCCCAAATATATGAATCTCCAGAAATCTCAGGAAATATTTTTTCACCCTAACAGGATGATACTTTCAGGTAATGATCAGTACATTAAGGCGACTTGGTTCCCCAAATTTCGTTTTTCTATGTTAAAGCGTTCGTTTCCAGTAACAGTTTGAATTTTTAGGTTTCACTCTGTTTTCTCCTATATTGATAGATGTATTTGGAAGTCTAAATCCAACACGGTTTGTGCTAGCTTCTTGAAACTTGACACAATAAAGTAGTTTCACGTTCTATCTCTATGTTTTGTTTCCTCTTGATGTAGCCCTAAGCAGTGACTGGCGAGAAACACTTTCATGGAAAGGGGTTGCCAGGCTTCCCAAAATTACGAATCTCCAGAAATCTCAGCAAATATTTTTTCACCCAAACAGGATGATACTTTCAGGTAATGATCAGTACACTAAGGCGACTTGGTTCCCCAAATGTCGTTCTTCTATGTTGAAGCGTTCGTTTCCAGTAACAGTTTGAATTTTAGGTTTCACTCTGTTTTCTCCTATATTGATAGATGTATTTGGAACTCTAAATCCAACACGGTTTGTGCTTGCTTCTTGAAACTTGACACAATAAAGTAGTTTCACGTTCTCTCTCTATGTTTTGTTTCCTCTTGATGTAGCCCTAAGCAGTGACTGGCGAGGAACACTTTCATGGAAAGGGGTTGCCAGGCTTCCCAAAATTACGAATCTCCAGAAATCTCAGCAAATATTTTTTCACCCAAACTGGATGATACTTTGAGGTAATGATCAGTACACTAAGGCGACTTGGTTCCCCAAATGTCGTTCTTCTATGTTGAAGCGTTCGTTTCCAGTAACAGTTTGAATTTTTAGGTTTCACTCTGTTTTCTCCTATATTGATAGATGTATTTGGAACTCTAAATCCAACACGGTTTGTGCTAGCTTCTTGAAACTTGACACAATAAAGTTGTTTCACGTTCTATCTATATGTTTTGTTTCCTCTTGATGTAGCCCTAACAGTGACTGGCGAGAAACACTTTCATGGAAAGGGGTTGCCAGGCTTCCCATATATACGAAACTCCAGAAATCTCAGGAAATATTTTTTCACCCACACAGGATGATACTTTCAGGTAATGATCAGTACACTAAGGCGACTTGGTTCCCCAAATTTCGTTTTTCTATGTTAAAGCGTTCATTTCCAGTAACAGTTTGAATTTTTAGGTTTCACTCTGTTTTCTCCTATATTGATAGATGTATTTGGAACTCTAAATCCAACACGGTTTGTGCTAGCTTCTTGAAACTTGACACAATAAAGTAGTTTCACGTTCTATCTCTATGTTTTGTTTCCTCTTGATGTAGCCCTAAGCAGTGACTGACGAGAAACACTTTCATGGAGAGGGGTGGCTTCCCAAAATTACGAATCTCCAGAAATCTCAGCAAATATTTTTTCACCCAAACAGGATGATACTTTCAGGTAATGATCAGTACACTAAGGCGACTTGGTTCCCCAAATTTCGTTATTCTATGTTGAAGCGTTCGTTTCCAGTAACAGTTTGAATTTTTAGGTTTCACTCTGTTTTCTCCTATATTGATAGATGTATTTGGAACTCTAAATCCAACACGGTTTGTGCTAGCTTCTTGAAACTTGACACAATAAAGTAGTTTCACGTTCTATCTCTATGTTTTGTTTCCTCTTGATGTAGCCCTAAGCAGTGACTGGCGAGAAACACTTTCATGGAAAGGGGTGGCTTCCCAAAATTACGAATCTCCAGAAATCTCAGCAAATATTTTTTCACCCAAACTGGATGATACTTTCAGGGAATGATCAGTACACTAAGGCGACTTGGTTCCCCAAATGTCGTTCTTCTATGTTGAAGCGTTCGTTTCCAGTAACAGTTTGAATTTTTAGGTTTCACTCTGTTTTCTCCTATATTGATAGATGTATTTGGAACTCTAAATCCAACACGGTTTGTGCTAGCTTCTTGAAACTTGACACAATAAAGTAGTTTCACGTTCTATCTCTATGTTTTGTTTCCTCTTGATGTAGCCCTAACAGTGACTGGCGAGAAACACTTTCATGGAAAGGGGTTGCCAGGCTTCCCAAATATACGAATCTCCAGAAATCTCAGGAAATATTTTTTCACCCAAATAGGATGATACTTTCAGGTAATGATCAGTACACTAAGGCGACTTGGTTCCCGAAATTTCGTTTTTCTATGTTGAAGCGTTCGTTTCCAGTAACAGTTTGAATTTTTAGGTTTCACTCTGTTTTCTCCTATATTGATAGATGTATTTGGAACTCTAAATCCAACACGGTTTGTGCTAGCTTCTTGAAACTTGACACAATAAAGTAGTTTCACGTTCTATCTCTATGTTTTGTTTCCTCTTGATGTAGCCCTAAGCAGTGACTGGCGAGAAACACTTTCATGGAAAGGGGTTGCCAGGCTTCCCAAAATTACGAATCTCCAGAAATCTCAGCAAATATTTTTTCACCCAAACTGGATGATACTTTCAGGTAATGATCAGTACACTAAGGCGACTTGGTTCCACAAATTTCGTTCTGCTATGTTGAAGCGTTCGTTTCCAGTAACAGTTTGAATTTTTAGGTTTCACTCTGTTTTCTCCTTTATTGATAGATGTATTTGGAACTCTGAATCCAACACGGTTTGTGCTAGCTTCTTGAAACTTGACACAATAAAGTAGTTTCACGTTCTATCTCTATGTTTTGTTTCCTCTTGATGTAGCCCTAAGCAGTGACTGGCGAGAAACACTTTCATAGAATGGGGTGGCTTCCCAAAATTACGAATCTCCAGAAATCTCAGCAAATATTTTTTCACCCAAACTGGATGATACTTTCAGGTAATGATCAGTACACTAAGGCGACTTGGTTCCCCAAATTTCGTTCTTCTATGTTGAAGCGTTCGTTTCCAGTAACAGTTTGAATTTTAGGTTTCACTCTGTTTTCTCCTATTTTGATAGATGTATTTGGAACACTGAATGCAACAAGGTTTGTGCTAGGTTCTTGAAACTTGACACAATAAAGTAGTTTCACGTTCTATCTCTATGTTTTGTTTCCTCTTGATGTAGCCCTAACAGTGACTGGCGAGAAACACTTTCATGGAAAGGGGTTGCCAGGCTTCCAAAATATATGAATCTCCAGAAATCTCAGGAAATATTTTTTCACCCAAACAGGATGATACTTTCAGGTAATGATCAGTACACTAAGGCGACTTGGTTCCCCAAATTTCGTTATTCTATGTTGAAGCGTTCGTTTCCAGTAACAGTTTGAATTTTTAGGTTTCACTCTGTTTTCTCCTATATTGATAGATGTATTTGGAACTCTAAATCCAACACGGTTTGTGCTAGCTTCTTGAAACTTGACACAATAAAGTAGTTTCACGTTCTATCTCTATGTTTTGTTTCCTCTTGATGTAGCCCTAAGCAGTGACTGGCGAGAAACACTTTCATGGAAAGGGGTGGCGTCCCAAAATTACGAATCTCCAGAAATCTCAGCAAATATTTTTTCACCCAAACTAGAAGATACTTTCAGGTAATGATCAGTACACTAAGGCGACTTGGTTCCACAAATTTCGTTCTGCTATGTTGAAGCGTTCGTTTCCAGTAACAGTTTGAATTTTTAGGTTTCACTCTGTTTTCTCCTTTATTGATAGATGTATTTGGAACTCTGAATCCAACACGGTTTGTGCTAGCTTCTTGAAACTTGACACAATAAAGTAGTTTCACGTTCTATCTCTATGTTTTGTTTCCTCTTGATGTAGCCCTAAGCAGTGACTGGCGAGAAACACTTTCATGGAAAGGGGTTGCCAGGCTTCCCAAAATTACGAATCTCCAGAAATCTCAGCAAATATTTTTTCACCCAAACTGGATGATACTTTCAGGTAATGATCAGTACACTAAGGCGACTTGGTTCCCCAAATTTCGTTCTGCTATGTTGAAGCGTTCGTTTCCAGTAACAGTTTGAATTTTTAGGTTTCACTCTGTTTTCTCCTTTATTGATAGATGTATTTGGAACTCTGAATCCAACACGGTTTGTGCTAGCTTCTTGAAACTTGACACAATAAAGTAGTTTCACGTTCTATCTCTATGTTTTGTTTCCTCTTGATGTAGCCCTAAGCAGTGACTGGCGAGAAACACTTTCATAGAATGGGGTGGCTTCCCAAAATTACGAATCTCCAGAAATCTCAGCAAATATTTTTTCACCCAAACTGGATGATACTTTCAGGTAATGATCAGTACACTAAGGCGACTTGGTTCCCCAAATTTCGTTCTTCTATGTTGAAGCGTTCGTTTCCAGTAACAGTTTGAATTTTAGGTTTCACTCTGTTTTCTCCTATATTGATAGATGTATTTGGAACTCTGAATACAACAAGGTTTGTGCTAGGTTCTTGAAACTTGACACAATAAACTAGTTTCACGTTCTATCTCTATGTTTTGTTTCCTCTTGATGTAGCCCTAACAGTGACTGGCGAGAAACACTTTCATGGAAAGGGGTTGCCAGGCTTCCCAAATATATGAATCTCCAGAAATCTCAGGAAATATTTTTTCACCCAAACAGGATGATACTTTCAGGAAATGATCAGTACACTAAGGCGACTTGGTTCCCCAAATTTCGTTTTTCTATGTTAAAGCGTTCGTTTCCAGTAACAGTTTGAATTTTTAGGTTTCACTCTGTTTTCTCCTATATTGATAGATGTATTTGGAACTCTGAATCCAACAAGGTTTGTGCTAGGTTCTTGAAACTTGACACAATAAAGTAGTTTCACGTTCAATCTCTATGTTTTTTTTCCTCTTGATGTAGCCCTAACAGTGACTGGAGAGAAACACTTTCATGGAAAGGGGTGCCAGGCTTCCCAAATATATGAATCTCCAGAAATCTCAGGAAATATTTTTTCACCCTAACAGGATGATACTTTCAGGTAATGATCAGTACATTAAGGCGACTTGGTTCCCCAAATTTCGTTTTTCTATGTTAAAGCGTTCGTTTCCAGTAACAGTTTGAATTTTTAGGTTTCACTCTGTTTTCTCCTATATTGATAGATGTATTTGGAAGTCTAAATCCAACACGGTTTGTGCTAGCTTCTTGAAACTTGACACAATAAAGTAGTTTCACGTTCTATCTCTATGTTTTGTTTCCTCTTGATGTAGCCCTAAGCAGTGACTGGCGAGAAACACTTTCATGGAAAGGGGTTGCCAGGCTTCCCAAAATTACGAATCTCCAGAAATCTCAGCAAATATTTTTTCACCCAAATAGGATGATACTTTCAGGTAATGATCAGTACACTAAGGCGACTTGGTTCCCCAAATGTCGTTCTTCTATGTTGAAGCGTTCGTTTCCAGTAACAGTTTGAATTTTAGGTTTCACTCTGTTTTCTCCTATATTGATAGATGTATTTGGAACTCTGAATCCAACAAGGTTTGTGCTAGGTTCTTGAAACTTGACACAATAAATTAGTATCACGTTCTATCTCTATGTTTTGTTTCCTCTTGATGTAGCCCTAACAGTGACCGGCGAGAAACACTTTCATGAAAAGGGGTTGCCAGGCTTCCCAAATATATGAATCTAGAGAAATCTCAGGAAATATTTTTTCACCCAAACAGGATGATACTTTCAGGTAATGATCAGTACACTAAGGCGACTTGGTTCCCCAAATGTCGTTCTTCTATGTTGAAGCGTTCGTTTCCAGTAACAGTTTGAATTTTTAGGTTTCACTCTGTTTTCTCCTATATTGATAGATGTATTTGGAACTCTAAATCCAACACGGTTTGTGCTTGCTTCTTGAAACTTGACACAATAAAGTAGTTTCACGTTCTATCTCTATGTTTTGTTTCCTCTTGATGTAGCCCTAAGCAGTGACTGGCGAGGAACACTTTCATGGAAAGGGGTTGCCAGGCTTCCCAAAATTACGAATCTCCAGAAATCTCAGGAAATATTTTTTCACCCAAACTGGATGATACTTTGAGGTAATGATCAGTACACTAAGGCGACTTGGTTCCCCAAATGTCGTTCTTCTATGTTGAAGCGTTCGTTTCCAGTAACAGTTTGAATTTTTAGGTTTCACTCTGTTTTCTCCTATATTGATAAATGTATTTGGAACTCTAAATCCAACACGGTTTGTGCTAGCTTCTTGAAACTTGACACAATAAAGTTGTTTCACGTTCTATCTATATGTTTTGTTTCCTCTTGATGTAGCCCTAACAGTGACTGGCGAGAAACACTTTCATGGAAAGGGGTTGCCAGGCTTCCCAAATATATGAATCTCCAGAAATCTCAGGAAATATTTTTTCACCCAAACAGGATGATACTTTCAGGTAATGATCAGTACACTAAGGCGACTTGGTTCCCCAAATGTCGTTCTTCTATGTTGAAGCGTTCGTTTCCAGTAACAGTTTGAATTTTTAGGTTTCACTCTGTTTTCTCCTATATTGATAGATGTATTTGGAACTCTAAATCCAACACGGTTTGTGCTTGCTTCTTGAAACTTGACACAATAAAGTAGTTTCACGTTCTATCTCTATGTTTTGTTTCCTCTTGATGTAGCCCTAAGCAGTGACTGGCGAGGAACACTTTCATGGAAAGGGGTTGCCAGGCTTCCCAAAATTACGAATCTCCAGAAATCTCAGCAAATATTTTTTCACCCAAACTGGATGATACTTTGAGGTAATGATCAGTACACTAAGGCGACTTGGTTCCCCAAATGTCGTTCTTCTATGTTGAAGCGTTCGTTTCCAGTAACAGTTTGAATTTTTAGGTTTCACTCTGTTTTCTCCTATATTGATAAATGTATTTGGAACTCTAAATCCAACACGGTTTGTGCTAGCTTCTTGAAACTTGACACAATAAAGTTGTTTCACGTTCTATCTATATGTTTTGTTTCCTCTTGATGTAGCCCTAACAGTGACTGGCGAGAAACACTTTCATGGAAAGGGGTTGCCAGGCTTCCCAAATATATGAATCTCCAGAAATCTCAGGAAATATTTTTTCACCCAAACAGGATGATACTTTCAGGAAATGATCAGTACACTAAGGCGACTTGGTTCCCCAAATTTCGTTTTTCTATGTTAAAGCGTTCGTTTCCAGTAACAGTTTGAATTTTTAGGTTTCACTCTGTTTTCTCCTATATTGATAGATGTATTTGGAACTCTAAATCCAACACCGTTTGTGCTAGCTTCTTGAAACTTGACACAATAAAGTAGTTTCACGTTTTATCTCTATGTTTTGTTTCCTCTTGATGTAGCCCTAAGCAGTGACTGGCGAGAAACACTTTCATGGAAAGGGGTGGCTTCCCAAAATTACGAATCTCCAGAAATCTCAGCAAATATTTTTTCACCCAAACTGGATGATACTTTCAGGTAATGATCAGTACACTAAGGCGACTTGGTTCCCCAAATTTCGTTCTTCTATGTTGAAGCGTTCGTTTCCAGTAACAGTTTGAATTTTAGGTTTCACTCTGTTTTCTCCTATATTGATAGATGTATTTGGAACTCTGAATACAACAAGGTTTGTGCTAGGTTCTTGAAACTTGACACAATAAACTAGTTTCACGTTCTATCTCTATGTTTTGTTTCCTCTTGATGTAGCCCTAACAGTGACTGGCGAGAAACACTTTCATGGAAAGGGGTTGCCAGGCTTCCCAAATATATGAATCTCCAGAAATCTCAGGAAATATTTTTTCACCCAAACAGGATGATACTTTCAGGAAATGATCAGTACACTAAGGCGACTTGGTTCCCCAAATTTCGTTTTTCTATGTTAAAGCGTTCGTTTCCAGTAACAGTTTGAATTTTTAGGTTTCACTCTGTTTTCTCCTATATTGATAGATGTATTTGGAACTCTAAATCCAACACGGTGTGTGCTAGCTTCTTGAAACTTGGCACAATAAAGTAGTTTCAAGTTCTATCTCTATGCTTTGTTTCCTCTTGATGTAGCCCTAAGCAGTGACTGGTGAGAAACACTTCCATGGAAAGGGGTTGCCAGGCTTCCCAAAATTACGAATCTCCAGAAATCTCAGCAAATATTTTTTCACCCAAACTGGATGATACTTTCAGGTAATGATCAGTACACTAAGGCGACTTGGTTCCCCAAATTTCGTTCTTCTATGTTGAAGCGTTCGTTTCCAGTAACAGTTTGAATTTTTAGGTTTCACTCTGTTTTCTCCTATATTGATAGATGTATTTGGAACTCTAAATCCAACACGGTTTGTGCTAGCTTCTTGAAACTTGACACAATAAAGTAGTTTCACGTTCTATCTCTATGTTTTGTTTCCTCTTGACGTAGCCCTAAGCAGTGACTGGCGAGAAACACTTTCATGGAAAGGGGTTGCCAGGCTCCCAAAATTACGAATCTCCAGAAATCTCAGCAAATATTTTTTCACCCAAACAGGATGATACTTTCAGGTAATGATCAGTACATTATGGCGACTTGGTTCCCTAAATTTCGTTCTTCTATGTTGAAGCGTTCGTTTCCAGTAACAGTTTGAATTTTAGGTTTCACTCTGTTTTCTCCTATATTGATAGATGTATTTGGAACTCTGAATCCAACAAGGTTTGTGCTAGGTTCTTGAAACTTGACACAATAAAGTAGTTTCACGTTCAATCTCTATGTTTTTTTTCCTCTTGATGTAGCCCTAACAGTGACTGGAGAGAAACACTTTCATGGAAAGGGGTGCCAGGCTTCCCAAATATATGAATCTCCAGAAATCTCAGGAAATATTTTTTCACCCTAACAGGATGATACTTTCAGGTAATGATCAGTACATTAAGGCGACTTGGTTCCCCAAATTTCGTTTTTCTATGTTAAAGCGTTCGTTTCCAGTAACAGTTTGAATTTTTAGGTTTCACTCTGTTTTCTCCTATATTGATAGATGTATTTGGAAGTCTAAATCCAACACGGTTTGTGCTAGCTTCTTGAAACTTGACACAATAAAGTAGTTTCACGTTCTATCTCTATGTTTTGTTTCCTCTTGATGTAGCCCTAAGCAGTGACTGGCGAGAAACACTTTCATGGAAAGGGGTTGCCAGGCTTCCCAAAATTACGAATCTCCAGAAATCTCAGCAAATATTTTTTCACCCAAATAGGATGATACTTTCAGGTAATGATCAGTACACTAAGGCGACTTGGTTCCCCAAATGTCGTTCTTCTATGTTGAAGCGTTCGTTTCCAGTAACAGTTTGAATTTTAGGTTTCACTCTGTTTTCTCCTATATTGATAGATGTATTTGGAACTCTGAATCCAACAAGGTTTGTGCTAGGTTCTTGAAACTTGACACAATAAATTAGTATCACGTTCTATCTCTATGTTTTGTTTCCTCTTGATGTAGCCCTAACAGTGACCGGCGAGAAACACTTTCATGAAAAGGGGTTGCCAGGCTTCCCAAATATATGAATCTAGAGAAATCTCAGGAAATATTTTTTCACCCAAACAGGATGATACTTTCAGGTAATGATCAGTACACTAAGGCGACTTGGTTCCCCAAATGTCGTTCTTCTATGTTGAAGCGTTCGTTTCCAGTAACAGTTTGAATTTTTAGGTTTCACTCTGTTTTCTCCTATATTGATAGATGTATTTGGAACTCTAAATCCAACACGGTTTGTGCTTGCTTCTTGAAACTTGACACAATAAAGTAGTTTCACGTTCTATCTCTATGTTTTGTTTCCTCTTGATGTAGCCCTAAGCAGTGACTGGCGAGGAACACTTTCATGGAAAGGGGTTGCCAGGCTTCCCAAAATTACGAATCTCCAGAAATCTCAGGAAATATTTTTTCACCCAAACTGGATGATACTTTGAGGTAATGATCAGTACACTAAGGCGACTTGGTTCCCCAAATGTCGTTCTTCTATGTTGAAGCGTTCGTTTCCAGTAACAGTTTGAATTTTTAGGTTTCACTCTGTTTTCTCCTATATTGATAAATGTATTTGGAACTCTAAATCCAACACGGTTTGTGCTAGCTTCTTGAAATTTGACACAATAAAGTTGTTTCACGTTCTATCTATATGTTTTGTTTCCTCTTGATGTAGCCCTAACAGTGACTGGCGAGAAACACTTTCATGGAAAGGGGTTGCCAGGCTTCCCATATATACGAATCTCCAGAAATCTCAGGAAATATTTTTTCACCCACACAGGATGATACTTTCAGGTAATGATCAGTACACTAAGGCGACTTGGTTCCCCAAATTTCGTTTTTCTATGTTAAAGCGTTCGTTTCCAGTAACAGTTTGAATTTTTAGGTTTCACTCTGTTTTCTCCTATATTGATAGATGTATTTGGAACTCTAAATCCAACACTGTTTGTGCTAGCTTCTTGAAACTTGACACAATAAAGTAGTTTCACGTTCTATCTCTATGTTTTGTTTCCTCTTGATGTAGCCCTAAGCAGTGACTGGCGAGAAACACTTTCATGGAAAGGGGTGGCTTCCCAAAATTACGAATCTCCAGAAATCTCAGCAAATATTTTTTCACCCAAACAGGATGATACTTTCAGGTAATGATCAGTACACTAAGGCGAATTGGTTCCCCAAATTTCGTTATTCTATGTTGAAGCGTTCGTTTCCAGTAACAGTTTGAATTTTTAGGTTTCACTCTGTTTTCTCCTATATTGATAGATGTATTTGGAACTCTAAATCCAACACGGTTTGTGCTAGCTTCTTGAAACTTGACACAATAAAGTAGTTTCACGTTCTATCTCTATGTTTTGTTTCCTCTTGATGTAGCCCTAAGCAGTGACTGGCGAGAAACACTTTCATGGAAAGGGGTGGCTTCCCAAAATTACGAATCTCCAGAAATCTCAGCAAATATTTTTTCACCCAAACTGGAAGATACTTTCAGGTAATGATCAGTACACTAAGGCGACTTGGTTCCCCAAATTTCGTTCTTCTATGTTGAAACGTTCGTTTCCAGTAACAGTTTGAATTTTAGGTTTCACTCTGTTTTCTCCTATATTGATAGATGTATTTGGAACTCTGAATCCAACAAGGTTTGTGCTAGGTTCTTGAAACTTGACACAATAAAGTAGTTTCACGTTCTATCTCTATGTTTTGTTTCCTCTTGATGTAGCCCTAAGCAGTGACTGGCGAGAAACACTTTCATGGAAAGGGGTTGCCAGGCTTCCCAAAATTACGAATCTCCAGAAATCTCAGCAAATATTTTTTCACCCAAACTGGATGATACTTTCAGGTAATGATCAGTACACTAAGGCGACTTGGTTCCACAAATTTCGTTCTGCTATGTTGAAGCGTTCGTTTCCAGTAACAGTTTGAATTTTTAGGTTTCACTCTGTTTTCTCCTTTATTGATAGATGTATTTGGAACTCTGAATCCAACACGGTTTGTGCTAGCTTCTTGAAACTTGACACAATAAAGTAGTTTCACGTTCTATCTCTATGTTTTGTTTCCTCTTGATGTAGCCCTAAGCAGTGACTGGCGAGAAACACTTTCATAGAATGGGGTGGCTTCCCAAAATTACGAATCTCCAGAAATCTCAGCAAATATTTTTTCACCCAAACTGGATGATACTTTCAGGTAATGATCAGTACACTAAGGCGACTTGGTTCCCCAAATTTCGTTCTTCTATGTTGAAGCGTTCGTTTCCAGTAACAGTTTGAATTTTAGGTTTCACTCTGTTTTCTCCTATATTGATAGATGTATTTGGAACTCTGAATACAACAAGGTTTGTGCTAGGTTCTTGAAACTTGACACAATAAACTAGTTTCACGTTCTATCTCTATGTTTTGTTTCCTCTTGATGTAGCCCTAACAGTGACTGGCGAGAAACACTTTCATGGAAAGGGGTTGCCAGGCTTCCCAAATATATGAATCTCCAGAAATCTCAGGAAATATTTTTTCACCCAAACAGGATGATACTTTCAGGAAATGATCAGTACACTAAGGCGACTTGGTTCCCCAAATTTCGTTTTTCTATGTTAAAGCGTTCGTTTCCAGTAACAGTTTGAATTTTTAGGTTTCACTCTGTTTTCTCCTATATTGATAGATGTATTTGGAACTCTAAATCCAACACGGTGTGTGCTAGCTTCTTGAAACTTGGCACAATAAAGTAGTTTCAAGTTCTATCTCTATGCTTTGTTTCCTCTTGATGTAGCCCTAAGCAGTGACTGGTGAGAAACACTTCCATGGAAAGGGGTTGCCAGGCTTCCCAAAATTACGAATCTCCAGAAATCTCAGCAAATATTTTTTCACCCAAACTGGATGATACTTTCAGGTAATGATCAGTACACTAAGGCGACTTGGTTCCCCAAATTTCGTTCTTCTATGTTGAAGCGTTCGTTTCCAGTAACAGTTTGAATTTTTAGGTTTCACTCTGTTTTCTCCTATATTGATAGATGTATTTGGAACTCTAAATCCAACACGGTTTGTGCTAGCTTCTTGAAACTTGACACAATAAAGTAGTTTCACGTTCTATCTCTATGTTTTGTTTCCTCTTGACGTAGCCCTAAGCAGTGACTGGCGAGAAACACTTTCATGGAAAGGGGTTGCCAGGCTCCCAAAATTACGAATCTCCAGAAATCTCAGCAAATATTTTTTCACCCAAACAGGATGATACTTTCAGGTAATGATCAGTACATTATGGCGACTTGGTTCCCTAAATTTCGTTCTTCTATGTTGAAGCGTTCGTTTCCAGTAACAGTTTGAATTTTAGGTTTCACTCTGTTTTCTCCTATATTGATAGATGTATTTGGAACTCTGAATCCAACAAGGTTTGTGCTAGGTTCTTGAAACTTGACACAATAAAGTAGTTTCACGTTCAATCTCTATGTTTTTTTTCCTCTTGATGTAGCCCTAACAGTGACTGGAGAGAAACACTTTCATGGAAAGGGGTGCCAGGCTTCCCAAATATATGAATCTCCAGAAATCTCAGGAAATATTTTTTCACCCTAACAGGATGATACTTTCAGGTAATGATCAGTACATTAAGGCGACTTGGTTCCCCAAATTTCGTTTTTCTATGTTAAAGCGTTCGTTTCCAGTAACAGTTTGAATTTTTAGGTTTCACTCTGTTTTCTCCTATATTGATAGATGTATTTGGAAGTCTAAATCCAACACGGTTTGTGCTAGCTTCTTGAAACTTGACACAATAAAGTAGTTTCACGTTCTATCTCTATGTTTTGTTTCCTCTTGATGTAGCCCTAAGCAGTGACTGGCGAGAAACACTTTCATGGAAAGGGGTTGCCAGGCTTCCCAAAATTACGAATCTCCAGAAATCTCAGCAAATATTTTTTCACCCAAATAGGATGATACTTTCAGGTAATGATCAGTACACTAAGGCGACTTGGTTCCCCAAATGTCGTTCTTCTATGTTGAAGCGTTCGTTTCCAGTAACAGTTTGAATTTTAGGTTTCACTCTGTTTTCTCCTATATTGATAGATGTATTTGGAACTCTGAATCCAACAAGGTTTGTGCTAGGTTCTTGAAACTTGACACAATAAATTAGTATCACGTTCTATCTCTATGTTTTGTTTCCTCTTGATGTAGCCCTAACAGTGACCGGCGAGAAACACTTTCATGAAAAGGGGTTGCCAGGCTTCCCAAATATATGAATCTAGAGAAATCTCAGGAAATATTTTTTCACCCAAACAGGATGATACTTTCAGGTAATGATCAGTACACTAAGGCGACTTGGTTCCCCAAATGTCGTTCTTCTATGTTGAAGCGTTCGTTTCCAGTAACAGTTTGAATTTTTAGGTTTCACTCTGTTTTCTCCTATATTGATAGATGTATTTGGAACTCTAAATCCAACACGGTTTGTGCTTGCTTCTTGAAACTTGACACAATAAAGTAGTTTCACGTTCTATCTCTATGTTTTGTTTCCTCTTGATGTAGCCCTAAGCAGTGACTGGCGAGGAACACTTTCATGGAAAGGGGTTGCCAGGCTTCCCAAAATTACGAATCTCCAGAAATCTCAGGAAATATTTTTTCACCCAAACTGGATGATACTTTGAGGTAATGATCAGTACACTAAGGCGACTTGGTTCCCCAAATGTCGTTCTTCTATGTTGAAGCGTTCGTTTCCAGTAACAGTTTGAATTTTTAGGTTTCACTCTGTTTTCTCCTATATTGATAAATGTATTTGGAACTCTAAATCCAACACGGTTTGTGCTAGCTTCTTGAAACTTGACACAATAAAGTTGTTTCACATTCTATCTATATGTTTTGTTTCCTCTTGATGTAGCCCTAACAGTGACTGGCGAGAAACACTTTCATGGAAAGGGGTTGCCAGGCTTCCCATATATACGAATCTCCAGAAATCTCAGGAAATATTTTTTCACCCACACAGGATGATACTTTCAGGTAATGATCAGTACACTAAGGCGACTTGGTTCCCCAAATTTCGTTTTTCTATGTTAAAGCGTTCGTTTCCAGTAACAGTTTGAATTTTTAGGTTTCACTCTGTTTTCTCCTATATTGATAGATGTATTTGGAACTCTAAATCCAACACTGTTTGTGCTAGCTTCTTGAAACTTGACACAATAAAGTAGTTTCACGTTCTATCTCTATGTTTTGTTTCCTCTTGATGTAGCCCTAAGCAGTGACTGGCGAGAAACACTTTCATGGAAAGGGGTGGCTTCCCAAAATTACGAATCTCCAGAAATCTCAGCAAATATTTTTTCACCCAAACAGGATGATACTTTCAGGTAATGATCAGTACACTAAGGCGAATTGGTTCCCCAAATTTCGTTATTCTATGTTGAAGCGTTCGTTTCCAGTAACAGTTTGAATTTTTAGGTTTCACTCTGTTTTCTCCTATATTGATAGATGTATTTGGAACTCTAAATCCAACACGGTTTGTGCTAGCTTCTTGAAACTTGACACAATAAAGTAGTTTCACGTTCTATCTCTATGTTTTGTTTCCTCTTGATGTAGCCCTAAGCAGTGACTGGCGAGAAACACTTTCATGGAAAGGGGTGGCTTCCCAAAATTACGAATCTCCAGAAATCTCAGCAAATATTTTTTCACCCAAACTGGAAGATACTTTCAGGTAATGATCAGTACACTAAGGCGACTTGGTTCCCCAAATTTCGTTCTTCTATGTTGAAACGTTCGTTTCCAGTAACAGTTTGAATTTTAGGTTTCACTCTGTTTTCTCCTATATTGATAGATGTATTTGGAACTCTGAATCCAACAAGGTTTGTGCTAGGTTCTTGAAACTTGACACAATAAAGTAGTTTCACGTTCTATCTCTATGTTTTGTTTCCTCTTGATGTAGCCCTAAGCAGTGACTGGCGAGAAACACTTTCATGGAAAGGGGTTGCCAGGCTTCCCAAAATTACGAATCTCCAGAAATCTCAGCAAATATTTTTTCACCCAAACTGGATGATACTTTCAGGTAATGATCAGTACACTAAGGCGACTTGGTTCCACAAATTTCGTTCTGCTATGTTGAAGCGTTCGTTTCCAGTAACAGTTTGAATTTTTAGGTTTCACTCTGTTTTCTCCTTTATTGATAGATGTATTTGGAACTCTGAATCCAACACGGTTTGTGCTAGCTTCTTGAAACTTGACACAATAAAGTAGTTTCACGTTCTATCTCTATGTTTTGTTTCCTCTTGATGTAGCCCTAAGCAGTGACTGGCGAGAAACACTTTCATAGAATGGGGTGGCTTCCCAAAATTACGAATCTCCAGAAATCTCAGCAAATATTTTTTCACCCAAACTGGATGATACTTTCAGGTAATGATCAGTACACTAAGGCGACTTGGTTCCCCAAATTTCGTTCTTCTATGTTGAAGCGTTCGTTTCCAGTAACAGTTTGAATTTTAGGTTTCACTCTGTTTTCTCCTATATTGATAGATGTATTTGGAACTCTGAATACAACAAGGTTTGTGCTAGGTTCTTGAAACTTGACACAATAAACTAGTTTCACGTTCTATCTCTATGTTTTGTTTCCTCTTGATGTAGCCCTAACAGTGACTGGCGAGAAACACTTTCATGGAAAGGGGTTGCCAGGCTTCCCAAATATATGAATCTCCAGAAATCTCAGGAAATATTTTTTCACCCAAACAGGATGATACTTTCAGGAAATGATCAGTACACTAAGGCGACTTGGTTCCCCAAATTTCGTTTTTCTATGTTAAAGCGTTCGTTTCCAGTAACAGTTTGAATTTTTAGGTTTCACTCTGTTTTCTCCTATATTGATAGATGTATTTGGAACTCTAAATCCAACACGGTGTGTGCTAGCTTCTTGAAACTTGGCACAATAAAGTAGTTTCAAGTTCTATCTCTATGCTTTGTTTCCTCTTGATGTAGCCCTAAGCAGTGACTGCTGAGAAACACTTCCATGGAAAGGGGTTGCCAGGCTTCCCAAAATTACGAATCTCCAGAAATCTCAGCAAATATTTTTTCACCCAAACTGGATGATACTTTCAGGTAATGATCAGTACACTAAGGCGACTTGGTTCCCCAAATTTCGTTCTTCTATGTTGAAGCGTTCGTTTCCAGTAACAGTTTGAATTTTTAGGTTTCACTCTGTTTTCTCCTATATTGATAGATGTATTTGGAACTCTAAATCCAACACGGTTTGTGCTAGCTTCTTGAAACTTGACACAATAAAGTAGTTTCACGTTCTATCTCTATGTTTTGTTTCCTCTTGACGTAGCCCTAAGCAGTGACTGGCGAGAAACACTTTCATGGAAAGGGGTTGCCAGGCTCCCAAAATTACGAATCTCCAGAAATCTCAGCAAATATTTTTTCACCCAAACAGGATGATACTTTCAGGTAATGATCAGTACATTATGGCGACTTGGTTCCCTAAATTTCGTTCTTCTATGTTGAAGCGTTCGTTTCCAGTAACAGTTTGAATTTTAGGTTTCACTCTGTTTTCTCCTATATTGATAGATGTATTTGGAACTCTGAATCCAACAAGGTTTGTGCTAGGTTCTTGAAACTTGACACAATAAAGTAGTTTCACGTTCAATCTCTATGTTTTGTTTCCTCTTGATGTAGCCCTAACAGTGACTGGAGAGAAACACTTTCATGGAAAGGGGTGCCAGGCTTCCCAAATATATGAATCTCCAGAAATCTCAGGAAATATTTTTTCACCCTAACAGGATGATACTTTCAGGTAATGATCAGTACATTAAGGCGACTTGGTTCCCCAAATTTCGTTTTTCTATGTTAAAGCGTTCGTTTCCAGTAACAGTTTGAATTTTTAGGTTTCACTCTGTTTTCTCCTATATTGATAGATGTATTTGGAAGTCTAAATCCAACACGGTTTGTGCTAGCTTCTTGAAACTTGACACAATAAAGTAGTTTCACGTTCTATCTCTATGTTTTGTTTCCTCTTGATGTAGCCCTAAGCAGTGACTGGCGAGAAACACTTTCATGGAAAGGGGTTGCCAGGCTTCCCAAAATTACGAATCTCCAGAAATCTCAGCAAATATTTTTTCACCCAAATAGGATGATACTTTCAGGTAATGATCAGTACACTAAGGCGACTTGGTTCCCCAAATGTCGTTCTTCTATGTTGAAGCGTTCGTTTCCAGTAACAGTTTGAATTTTAGGTTTCACTCTGTTTTCTCCTATATTGATAGATGTATTTGGAACTCTGAATCCAACAAGGTTTGTGCTAGGTTCTTGAAACTTGACACAATAAATTAGTATCACGTTCTATCTCTATGTTTTGTTTCCTCTTGATGTAGCCCTAACAGTGACCGGCGAGAAACACTTTCATGAAAAGGGGTTGCCAGGCTTCCCAAATATATGAATCTAGAGAAATCTCAGGAAATATTTTTTCACCCAAACAGGATGATACTTTCAGGTAATGATCAGTACACTAAGGCGACTTGGTTCCCCAAATGTCGTTCTTCTATGTTGAAGCGTTCGTTTCCAGTAACAGTTTGAATTTTTAGGTTTCACTCTGTTTTCTCCTATATTGATAGATGTATTTGGAACTCTAAATCCAACACTGTTTGTGCTAGCTTCTTGAAACTTGACACAATAAAGTAGTTTCACGTTCTATCTCTATGTTTTGTTTCCTCTTGATGTAGCCCTAAGCAGTGACTGGCGAGAAACACTTTCATGGAAAGGGGTGGCTTCCCAAAATTACGAATCTCCAGAAATCTCAGCAAATATTTTTTTCACCCAAACAGGATGATACTTTCAGGTAATGATCAGTACACTAAGGCGAATTGGTTCCCCAAATTTCGTTATTCTATGTTGAAGCGTTCGTTTCCAGTAACAGTTTGAATTTTTAGGTTTCACTCTGTTTTCTCCTATATTGATAGATGTATTTGGAACTCTAAATCCAACACGGTTTGTGCTAGCTTCTTGAAACTTGACACAATAAAGTAGTTTCACGTTCTATCTCTATGTTTTGTTTCCTCTTGATGTAGCCCTAAGCAGTGACTGGCGAGAAACACTTTCATGGAAAGGGGTGGCTTCCCAAAATTACGAATCTCCAGAAATCTCAGCAAATATTTTTTCACCCAAACTGGAAGATACTTTCAGGTAATGATCAGTACACTAAGGCGACTTGGTTCCCCAAATTTCGTTCTTCTATGTTGAAACGTTCGTTTCCAGTAACAGTTTGAATTTTAGGTTTCACTCTGTTTTCTCCTATATTGATAGATGTATTTGGAACTCTGAATCCAACAAGGTTTGTGCTAGGTTCTTGAAACTTGACACAATAAAGTAGTTTCACGTTCTATCTCTTTGTTTTGTTTCCTCTTGATGTAGCCCTAAGCAGTGACTGGCAAGAAACACTTTCATGGAAAGGGGTTGCCAGGCTTCCCAAATATATGAATCTCCAGAAATCTCAGCAAATATTTTTTCACCCAAACTGGATGATACTTTGAGGTAATGATCAGTACACTAAGGCGACTTGGTTCCCCAAATGTCGTTCTTCTATGTTGAAGCGTTCGTTTCCAGTAACAGTTTGAATTTTTAGGTTTCACTCTGTTTTCTCCTATATTGATAGATGTATTTGGAACTCTAAATCCAACACGGTTTGTGCTTGCTTCTTGAAACTTGACACAATAAAGTAGTTTCACGTTCTCTCTCTATGTTTTGTTTCCTCTTGATGTAGCCCTAAGCAGTGACTGGCGAGGAACACTTTCATGGAAAGGGGTTGCCAGGCTTCCCAAAATTACGAATCTCCAGAAATCTCAGCAAATATTTTTTCACCCAAACTGGATGATACTTTGAGGTAATGATCAGTACACTAAGGCGACTTGGTTCCCCAAATGTCGTTCTTCTATGTTGAAGCGTTCGTTTCCAGTAACAGTTTGAATTTTTAGGTTTCACTCTGTTTTCTCCTATATTGATAGATGTATTTGGAACTCTAAATCCAACACGGTTTGTGCTAGCTTCTTGAAACTTGACACAATAAAGTAGTTTCACGTTCTATCTCTATGTTTTGTTTCCTCTTGATGTAGCCCTAAGCAGTGACTGACGAGAAACACTTTCATGGAGAGGGGTGGCTTCCCAAAATTACGAATCTCCAGAAATCTCAGCAAATATTTTTTCACCCAAACAGGATGATACTTTCAGGTAATGATCAGTACACTAAGGCGACTTGGTTCCCCAAATTTCGTTATTCTATGTTGAAGCGTTCGTTTCCAGTAACAGTTTGAATTTTTAGGTTTCACTCTGTTTTCTCCTATATTGATAGATGTATTTGGAACTCTAAATCCAACACGGTTTGTGCTAGCTTCTTGAAACTTGACACAATAAAGTAGTTTCACGTTCTATCTCTATGTTTTGTTTCCTCTTGATGTAGCCCTAAGCAGTGACTGGCGAGAAACACTTTCATGGAAAGGGGTGGCTTCCCAAAATTACGAATCTCCAGAAATCTCAGCAAATATTTTTTCACCCAAACTGGATGATACTTTCAGGGAATGATCAGTACACTAAGGCGACTTGGTTCCCCAAATGTCGTTCTTCTATGTTGAAGCGTTCGTTTCCAGTAACAGTTTGAATTTTTAGGTTTCACTCTGTTTTCTCCTATATTGATAGATGTATTTGGAACTCTAAATCCAACACGGTTTGTGCTAGCTTCTTGAAACTTGACACAATAAAGTAGTTTCACGTTCTATCTCTATGTTTTGTTTCCTCTTGATGTAGCCCTAACAGTGACTGGCGAGAAACACTTTCATGGAAAGGGGTTGCCAGGCTTCCCAAATATACGAATCTCCAGAAATCTCAGGAAATATTTTTTCACCCAAATAGGATGATACTTTCAGGTAATGATCAGTACACTAAGGCGACTTGGTTCCCGAAATTTCGTTTTTCTATGTTGAAGCGTTCGTTTCCAGTAACAGTTTGAATTTTTAGGTTTCACTCTGTTTTCTCCTATATTGATAGATGTATTTGGAACTCTAAATCCAACACGGTTTGTGCTAGCTTCTTGAAACTTGACACAATAAAGTAGTTTCACGTTCTATCTCTATGTTTTGTTTCCTCTTGATGTAGCCCTAAGCAGTGACTGGCGAGAAACACTTTCATGGAAAGGGGTTGCCAGGCTTCCCAAAATTACGAATCTCCAGAAATCTCAGCAAATATTTTTTCACCCAAACTGGATGATACTTTCAGGTAATGATCAGTACACTAAGGCGACTTGGTTCCACAAATTTCGTTCTGCTATGTTGAAGCGTTCGTTTCCAGTAACAGTTTGAATTTTTAGGTTTCACTCTGTTTTCTCCTTTATTGATAGATGTATTTGGAACTCTGAATCCAACACGGTTTGTGCTAGCTTCTTGAAACTTGACACAATAAAGTAGTTTCACGTTCTATCTCTATGTTTTGTTTCCTCTTGATGTAGCCCTAAGCAGTGACTGGCGAGAAACACTTTCATAGAATGGGGTGGCTTCCCAAAATTACGAATCTCCAGAAATCTCAGCAAATATTTTTTCACCCAAACTGGATGATACTTTCAGGTAATGATCAGTACACTAAGGCGACTTGGTTCCCCAAATTTCGTTCTTCTATGTTGAAGCGTTCGTTTCCAGTAACAGTTTGAATTTTAGGTTTCACTCTGTTTTCTCCTATTTTGATAGATGTATTTGGAACACTGAATGCAACAAGGTTTGTGCTAGGTTCTTGAAACTTGACACAATAAAGTAGTTTCACGTTCTATCTCTATGTTTTGTTTCCTCTTGATGTAGCCCTAACAGTGACTGGCAAGAAACACTTTCATGGAAAGGGGTTGCCAGGCTTCCCAAATATATGAATCTCCAGAAATCTCAGCAAATATTTTTTCACCCAAACTGGATGATACTTTGAGGTAATGATCAGTACACTAAGGCGACTTGGTTCCCCAAATGTCGTTCTTCTATGTTGAAGCGTTCGTTTCCAGTAACAGTTTGAATTTTTAGGTTTCACTCTGTTTTCTCCTATATTGATAGATGTATTTGGAACTCTAAATCCAACACGGTTTGTGCTTGCTTCTTGAAACTTGACACAATAAAGTAGTTTCACGTTCTCTCTCTATGTTTTGTTTCCTCTTGATGTAGCCCTAAGCAGTGACTGGCGAGGAACACTTTCATGGAAAGGGGTTGCCAGGCTTCCCAAAATTACGAATCTCCAGAAATCTCAGCAAATATTTTTTCACCCAAACTGGATGATACTTTGAGGTAATGATCAGTACACTAAGGCGACTTGGTTCCCCAAATGTCGTTCTTCTATGTTGAAGCGTTCGTTTCCAGTAACAGTTTGAATTTTTAGGTTTCACTCTGTTTTCTCCTATATTGATAGATGTATTTGGAACTCTAAATCCAACACGGTTTGTGCTAGCTTCTTGAAACTTGACACAATAAAGTTGTTTCACGTTCTATCTATATGTTTTGTTTCCTCTTGATGTAGCCCTAACAGTGACTGGCGAGAAACACTTTCATGGAAAGGGGTTGCCAGGCTTCCCATATATACGAATCTCCAGAAATCTCAGGAAATATTTTTTCACCCACACAGGATGATACTTTCAGGTAATGATCAGTACACTAAGGCGACTTGGTTCCCCAAATTTCGTTTTTCTATGTTAAAGCGTTCGTTTCCAGTAACAGTTTGAATTTTTAGGTTTCACTCTGTTTTCTCCTATATTGATAGATGTATTTGGAACTCTAAATCCAACACGGTTTGTGCTAGCTTCTTGAAACTTGACACAATAAAGTAGTTTCACGTTCTATCTCTATGTTTTGTTTCCTCTTGATGTAGCCCTAAGCAGTGACTGACGAGAAACACTTTCATGGAGAGGGGTGGCTTCCCAAAATTACGAATCTCCAGAAATCTCAGCAAATATTTTTTCACCCAAACAGGATGATACTTTCAGGTAATGATCAGTACACTAAGGCGACTTGGTTCCCCAAATTTCGTTATTCTATGTTGAAGCGTTCGTTTCCAGTAACAGTTTGAATTTTTAGGTTTCACTCTGTTTTCTCCTATATTGATAGATGTATTTGGAACTCTAAATCCAACACGGTTTGTGCTAGCTTCTTGAAACTTGACACAATAAAGTAGTTTCACGTTCTATCTCTATGTTTTGTTTCCTCTTGATGTAGCCCTAAGCAGTGACTGGCGAGAAACACTTTCATGGAAAGGGGTGGCTTCCCAAAATTACGAATCTCCAGAAATCTCAGCAAATATTTTTTCACCCAAACTGGATGATACTTTCAGGGAATGATCAGTACACTAAGGCGACTTGGTTCCCCAAATGTCGTTCTTCTATGTTGAAGCGTTCGTTTCCAGTAACAGTTTGAATTTTTAGGTTTCACTCTGTTTTCTCCTATATTGATAGATGTATTTGGAACTCTAAATCCAACACGGTTTGTGCTAGCTTCTTGAAACTTGACACAATAAAGTAGTTTCACGTTCTATCTCTATGTTTTGTTTCCTCTTGATGTAGCCCTAACAGTGACTGGCGAGAAACACTTTCATGGAAAGGGGTTGCCAGGCTTCCCAAATATACGAATCTCCAGAAATCTCAGGAAATATTTTTTCACCCAAATAGGATGATACTTTCAGGTAATGATCAGTACACTAAGGCGACTTGGTTCCCGAAATTTCGTTTTTCTATGTTGAAGCGTTCGTTTCCAGTAACAGTTTGAATTTTTAGGTTTCACTCTGTTTTCTCCTATATTGATAGATGTATTTGGAACTCTAAATCCAACACGGTTTGTGCTAGCTTCTTGAAACTTGACACAATAAAGTAGTTTCACGTTCTATCTCTATGTTTTGTTTCCTCTTGATGTAGCCCTAAGCAGTGACTGGCGAGAAACACTTTCATGGAAAGGGGTTGCCAGGCTTCCCAAATATATGAATCTCCAGAAATCTCAGGAAATATTTTTTCACCCAAACAGGATGATACTTTCAGGTAATGATCAGTACATTAAGGCGACTTGGTTCCCCAAATTTCGTTTTTCTATGTTAAAGCGTTCGTTTCCAGTAACAGTTTGAATTTTTAGGTTTCACTCTGTTTTCTCCTATATTGATGGATGTATTTGGAAGTCTAAATCCAACACGGTTTGTGCTAGCTTCTTGAAACTTGACACAATAAAGTAGTTTCACGTTCTGTCTCTATGTTTTCTTTCCTCTTGATGTAGCCCTAAGCAGTGACTGGCGAGAAACACTTTCATGGAAAGGGGTTGCCAGGCTTCCCAAAATTACGAATCTCCAGAAATCTCAGCAAATATTTTTTCACCCAAACTGGATGATACTTTCAGGTAATGATCAGTACACTAAGGCGACTTGGTTCCCCAAATTTCGTTCTTCTATGTTGAAGCGTTCGTTTCCAGTAACAGTTTGAATTTTTAGGTTTCACTCTGTTTTCTCCTATATTGATAGATGTATTTGGAACTCTAAATCCAACACGGTTTGTGCTAGCTTCTTGAAACTTGACACAATAAAGTAGTTTCACGTTCTATCTCTATGTTTTGTTTCCTCTTGATGTAGCCCTAAGCAGTGACTGGCGAGATACACTTTCATGGAAAGGGGTTGCCAGGCTTCCCACAATTACGAATCTCCAGAAATCTCAGCAAATATTTTTTCACCCAAACTGGATGATACTTTCAGGTAATGATCAGTACACTAAGGCGACTTGGTTCCCCAAATTTCGTTCTTCTATGTTGAAGCGTTCGTTTCCAGTAACAGTTTGAATTTTTAGGTTTCACTCTGTTTTCTCCTATATTGATAGATGTATTTGGAACTCTAAATCCAACACGGTTTGTGCTAGCTTCTTGAAACTTGACACAATAAAGTAGTTTCACGTTCTATCTCTATGTTTTGTTTCCTCTTGATGTAGCCCTAAGCAGTGACTGGCGAGATACACTTTCATGGAAAGGGGTTGCCAGGCTTCCCACAATTACGAATCTCCAGAAATCTCAGCAAATATTTTTTCACCCAAACTGGATGATACTTTCAGGTAATGATCAGTACACTAAGGCGACTTGGTTCCCCAAATTTCGTTCTTCTATGTTAAAGCGTTCGTTTCCAGTAACAGTTTGAATTTTTAGGTTTCACTCTGTTTTCTCCTATATTGATAGATGTATTTGGAAGTCTAAATCCAACTCGGTTTGTGCTAGCTTCTTGAAACTTGACACAATAAAGTAGTTTCACGTTCTATCTCTATGTTTTGTTTCCTCTTGATGTAGCCCTAAGCAGTGACTGGCGAGATACACTTTCATGGAAATGGGTTGCCAGGCTTCCCAAAATTACGAATCTCCAGAAATCTCAGCAAATATTTTTTCACCCAAACTGGATGATACTTTCAGGTAATGATCAGTACACTAAGGCGACTTGGTTCCCCAAATGTCGTTCTTCTATGTTGAAGCGTTCGTTTCCAGTAACAGTTTGAATTTTTAGGTTTCACTCTGTTTTCTCCTATATTGATAGATGTATTTGGAACTCTAAATCCAACAGGGTTTGTGCTACCTTCTTGAAACTTGACACAATAAAATAGTTTCACGTTCTATCTCTATGTTTTGTTTCCTCTTGACGTAGCCCTAAGCAGTGACTGGCGAGAAACACTTTCATGGAAAGGGGTTGCCAGGCTTCCCAAAATTACGAATCTCCAGAAATCTCAGGAAATATTTTTTCACCCAAACAGGATGATACTTTCAGGAAATGATCAGTACACTAAGGCGACTTGCTCCCCAAATTTCGTTTTTCTATGTTAAAGCGTTCATTTCCAGTAACAGTTTGAATTTTTAGGTTTCACTCTGTTTTCTCCTATATTGATAGATGTATTTGGAAGTCTAAATCCAACACGGTTTGTGCTAGCTTCTTGAAACTTGACACAATAAAGTAGTTTCACGTTCTATCTCTATGTTTTGTTTCCTCTTGATGTAGCCCTAAGCAGTGACTGGCGAGAAACACTTTCATGGAAAGGGGTTGCCAGGCTTCCCAAAATTACGAATCTCCAGAAATCTCAGCAAATATTTTTTCACCCAAACTGGATGATACTTTCAGGTAATGATCAGTACACTAAGGCGACTTGGTTCCCCAAATTTCGTTCTTCTATGTTGAAGCGTTCGTTTCCAGTAACAGTTTGAATTTTTAGGTTTCACTCTGTTTTCTCCTATATTGATAGATGTATTTGGAACTCTAAATCCAACACGGTTTGTGCTAGCTTCTTGAAACTTGACAAAATAAAGTAGTTTCACGTTCTATCTCTATGTTTTGTTTCCTCTTGATGTAGCCCTAAGCAGTGACTGGCGAGAAACACTTTCATGGAAAGGGGTCGCTTCCCAAAATTACGAATCTCCAGAAATCTCAGCAAATATTTTTTCACCCAAACAGGATGATACTTTCAGGTAATGATCAGTACATTAAGGCGACTTGGTTCCCCAAATTTCGTTTTTCTATGTTAAAGCGTTCGTTTCCAGTAACAGTTTGAATTTTTAGGTTTCACTCTGTTTTCTCCTATATTGATAGATGTATTTGGAACTCTAAATCCAACACGGTTTGTGCTAGCTTCTTGAAACTTGACACAATAAAGTAGTTTCACGTTCTATCTCTATGTTTTGTTTCCTCTTGATGTAGCCCTAAGCAGTGACTGGCGAGAAACACTTTCATGGAAAGGGGTTGCCAGGCTTCCCAAAATTACGAATCTCCAGAAATCTCAGCAAATATTTTTTCACCCAAACTGGATGATACTTTCAGGTAATGATCAGTACACTAAGGCGACTTGGTTCCCCAAATTTCGTTCTTCTATGTTGAAGCGTTCGTTTCCAGTAACAGTTTGAATTTTTAGGTTTCACTCTGTTTTCTCCTATATTGATAGATGTATTTGGAACTCTAAATCCAACACGGTTTGTGCTAGCTTCTTGAAACTTGACACAATAAAGTAGTTTCACGTTCTATCTCTATGTTTTGTTTCCTCTTGATGTAGCCCTAAGCAGTGACTGGCGAGATACACTTTCATGGAAAGGGGTTGCCAGGCTTCCCACAATTACGAATCTCTAGAAATCTCAGCAAATATTTTTTCACCCAAACTGGATGATACTTTCAGGTAATGATCAGTACACTAAGGCGACTTGGTTCCCCAAATTTCGTTCTTCTATGTTGAAGCGTTCGTTTCCAGTAACAGTTTGAATTTTTAGGTTTCACTCTGTTTTCTCCTATATTGATAGATGTATTTGGAACTCAAAATCCAACACGGTTTGTGCTAGCTTCTTGAAACTTGACACAATAAAGTAGTTTCACGTTCTATCTCTATGTTTTGTTTCCTCTTGATGTAGCCCTAAGCAGTGACTGGCGAGAAACACTTTCATGGAAAGGGGTTGCCAGGCTTCCCAAAATTATGAATCTCCAGAAATCTCAGCAAATATTTTTTCACCCAAACTGGATGATACTTTCAGGTAATGATCAGTACACTAAGGCGACTTGGTTCCCCAAATTTCGTTCTTCTATGTTGAAGCGTTCGTTTCCAGTAACAGTTTGAATTTTTAGGTTTCACTCTGTTTTCTCCTATATTGATAGATGTATTTGGAACTCTAAATCTAACACGGTTTGTGCTAGCTTCTTGAAACTTGACACAATAAAGTAGTTTCACGTTTTATCTCTATGTTTTGTTTCCTCTTGATGTAGCCCTAAGCAGTGACTGGCGAGAAACACTTTCATGGAAAGGGGTGGCTTCCCAAAATTACGAATCTCCAGAAATCTCAGCAAATATTTTTTCACCCAAACTGGATGATACTTTCAGGTAATGATCAGTACACTAAGGCGACTTGGTTCCCCAAATTTCGTTCTTTTATGTTGAAGCGTTCGTTTCCAGTAACAGTTTGAATTTTAGGTTTCACTCTGTTTTCTCCTATATTGATAGATGTATTTGGAACTCTGAATCCAACAAGGTTTGTGCTAGGTTCTTGAAACTTGACACAATAAATTAGTATCACGTTCTATCTCTATGTTTTGTTTCCTCTTGATGTAGCCCTAACAGTGACCGGCGAGAAACACTTTCATGAAAAGGGGTTGCCAGGCTTCCCAAATATATGAATCTAGAGAAATCTCAGGAAATATTTTTTCACCCAAACAGGATGATACTTTCAGATAATGATCAGTACACTAAGGCGACTTGGTTCCCCAAATGTCGTTCTTCTATGTTGAAGCGTTCATTTCCAGTAACAGTTTGAATTTTTAGGTTTCACTCTGTTTTCTCCTATATTGATAGATGTATTTGGAACTCTAAATCCAACACGGTTTGTGCTTGCTTCTTGAAACTTGACACAATAAAGTAGTTTCACGTTCTATCTCTATGTTTTGTTTCCTCTTGATGTAGCCCTAAGCAGTGACTGGCGAGGAACACTTTCATGGAAAGGGGTTGCCAGGCTTCCCAAAATTACGAATCTCCAGAAATCTCAGCAAATATTTTTTCACCCAAACTGGATGATACTTTCAGGTAATGATCAGTACACTAAGGCGACTTGGTTCCCCAAATGTCGTTCTTCTATGTTGAAGCGTTCGTTTCCAGTAACAGTTTGAATTTTTAGGTTTCACTCTGTTTTCTCCTATATTGATAGATGTATTTGGAACTCTAAATCCAACACGGTTTCTGCTAGCTTCTTGAAACTTGACACAATAAAGTAGTTTCACGTTCTATCTCTATGTTTTGTTTCCTCTTGATGTAGCCCTAAGCAGTGACTGGCGAGAAACACTTTCATGGAAAGGGGTCGCTTCCCAAAATTACGAATCTCCAGAAATCTCAGCAAATATTTTTTCACCCAAACTGGATGATACTTTCAGGTAATGATCAGTACACTAAGGCGACTTGGTTCCCCAAATGTCGTTCTTCTATGTTGAAGCGTTCGTTTCCAGTAACAGTTTGAATTTTTGGGTTTCACTCTGTTTTCTCCTATATTGATAGATGTATTTGGAACTCTAAATCCAACAAGGTTTGTGCTAGCTTCTTGAAACTTGACACAATAAAGTAGTTTCACGTTCTATCTCTATGTTTTGTTTCCTCTTGATGTAGCCCTAAGCAGTGACTGGCGAGAAACACTTTCATGGAAAGGGGTTGCCAGGCTTCCCAAAATTACGAATCTCCAGAAATCTCAGCAAATATTTTTTCACCCAAACTAGATGATACTTTCAGGTAATGATCAGTACACTAAGGCGACTTGGTTCCACAAATTTCGTTCTGCTATGTTGAAGCGTTCGTTTTCAGTAACAGTTTGAATTTTTAGGTTTCACTCTGTTTTCTCCTTTATTGATAGATGTATTTGGAACTCTGAATCCAACACGGTTTGTGCTAGCTTCTTGAAACTTGACACAATAAAGTAGTTTCACGTTCTATCTCTATGTTTTGTTTCCTCTTGATGTAGCCCTAAGCAGTGACTGGCGAGAAACACTTTCATAGAATGGGGTGGCTTCCCAAAATTACGAATCTCCAGAAATCTCAGCAAATATTTTTTCACCCAAACTGGATGATACTTTCAGGTAATGATCAGTACACTAAGGCGACTTGGTTCCCCAAATTTCGTTCTTCTATGTTGAAGCGTTCGTTTCCAGTAACAGTTTGAATTTTAGGTTTCACTCTGTTTTCTCCTATTTTGATAGATGTATTTGGAACTCTGAATACAACAAGGTTTGTGCTAGGTTCTTGAAACTTGACACAATAAAGTAGTTTCACGTTCTATCTCTATGTTTTGTTTCCTCTTGATGTAGCCCTAACAGTGACTGGCGAGAAACACTTTCATGGAAAGGGGTTGCCAGGCTTCCAAAATATATGAATCTCCAGAAATCTCAGGAAATATTTTTTCACCCAAACAGGATGATACTTTCAGGTAATGATCAGTACACTAAGGCGACTTGGTTCCCCAAATTTCGTTTTTCTATGTTAAAGCATTCGTTTCAGGTAACAGTTTGAATTTTTAGGTGTCACTCTGTTTTCTCCTATATTGATAGATGTATTTGGAAGTCTAAATCCAACACGGTTTGTGCTAGCTTCTTGAAACTTGACATAATAAAGTAGTTTCACGTTCTATCTCTATGTTTTGTTTCCTCTTGATGTAGCCCTAAGCAGTGACTGGCGAGAAACACTTTCATGGAAAGGGGTTGCCAGGCTTCCCAAAATTACGAATCTCCAGAAATCTCAGCAAATATTTTTTCACCCAAACTGGATGATACTTTCAGGTAATGATCAGTACACTAAGGCGACTTGGTTCCCCAAATTTCGTTCTTCTATGTTGAAACATTCGTTTCCAGTAACAGTTTGAATTTTTAGGTTTCACTCTGTTTTCTCCTATATTGATAGATGTATTTGGAACTCTAAATCCAACACGGTTTGTGCTAGCTTCTTGAAACTTGACACAATAAAGTAGTTTCACGTTCTATCTCTATGTTTTGTTTCCTCTTGATGTAGCCCTAAGCAGTGACTGGCGAGAAACACTTTCATGGAAAGGGGTTGCCAGGCTTCCCAAAATTACGAATCTCCAGAAATCTCAGCAAATATTTTTTCACCCAAACAGGATGATACTTTCAGGTAATGATCAGTACACTAAGGCGACTTGGTTCCCCAAATTTCGTTCTTCTATGTTGAAGCGTTCGTTTCCAGTAACAGTTTGAATTTTTAGGTTTCACTCTGTTTTCTCCTATATTGATAGATGTATTTGGAACTCTGAATCCAACAAGGTTTGTGCTAGGTTCTTGAAACTTGACACAATAAATTAGTATCACGTTCTATCTCTATGTTTTGTTTCCTCTTGATGTAGCCCTAACAGTGACCGGCGAGAAACACTTTCATGAAAAGGGGTTGCCAGGCTTCCCAAATATATGAATCTAGAGAAATCTCAGGAAATATTTTTTCACCCAAACAGGATGATACTTTCAGATAATGATCAGTACACTAAGGCGACTTGGTTCCCCAAATGTCGTTCTTCTATGTTGAAGCGTTCATTTCCAGTAACAGTTTGAATTTTTAGGTTTCACTCTGTTTTCTCCTATATTGATAGATGTATTTGGAACTCTAAATCCAACACGGTTTGTGCTTGCTTCTTGAAACTTGACACAATAAAGTAGTTTCACGTTCTATCTCTATGTTTTGTTTCCTCTTGATGTAGCCCTAAGCAGTGACTGGCGAGGAACACTTTCATGGAAAGGGGTTGCCAGGCTTCCCAAAATTACGAATCTCCAGAAATCTCAGCAAATATTTTTTCACCCAAACTGGATGATACTTTCAGGTAATGATCAGTACACTAAGGCGACTTGGTTCCCCAAATGTCGTTCTTCTATGTTGAAGCGTTCGTTTCCAGTAACAGTTTGAATTTTTAGGTTTCACTCTGTTTTCTCCTATATTGATAGATGTATTTGGAACTCTAAATCCAACACGGTTTCTGCTAGCTTCTTGAAACTTGACACAATAAAGTAGTTTCACGTTCTATCTCTATGTTTTGTTTCCTCTTGATGTAGCCCTAAGCAGTGACTGGCGAGAAACACTTTCATGGAAAGGGGTCGCTTCCCAAAATTACGAATCTCCAGAAATCTCAGCAAATATTTTTTCACCCAAACTGGATGATACTTTCAGGTAATGATCAGTACACTAAGGCGACTTGGTTCCCCAAATGTCGTTCTTCTATGTTGAAGCGTTCGTTTCCAGTAACAGTTTGAATTTTTGGGTTTCACTCTGTTTTCTCCTATATTGATAGATGTATTTGGAACTCTAAATCCAACAAGGTTTGTGCTAGCTTCTTGAAACTTGACACAATAAAGTAGTTTCACGTTCTATCTCTATGTTTTGTTTCCTCTTGATGTAGCCCTAAGCAGTGACTGGCGAGAAACACTTTCATGGAAAGGGGTTGCCAGGCTTCCCAAAATTACGAATCTCCAGAAATCTCAGCAAATATTTTTTCACCCAAACTAGATGATACTTTCAGGTAATGATCAGTACACTAAGGCGACTTGGTTCCACAAATTTCGTTCTGCTATGTTGAAGCGTTCGTTTTCAGTAACAGTTTGAATTTTTAGGTTTCACTCTGTTTTCTCCTTTATTGATAGATGTATTTGGAACTCTGAATCCAACACGGTTTGTGCTAGCTTCTTGAAACTTGACACAATAAAGTAGTTTCACGTTCTATCTCTATGTTTTGTTTCCTCTTGATGTAGCCCTAAGCAGTGACTGGCGAGAAACACTTTCATAGAATGGGGTGGCTTCCCAAAATTACGAATCTCCAGAAATCTCAGCAAATATTTTTTCACCCAAACTGGATGATACTTTCAGGTAATGATCAGTACACTAAGGCGACTTGGTTCCCCAAATTTCGTTCTTCTATGTTGAAGCGTTCGTTTCCAGTAACAGTTTGAATTTTAGGTTTCACTCTGTTTTCTCCTATTTTGATAGATGTATTTGGAACTCTGAATACAACAAGGTTTGTGCTAGGTTCTTGAAACTTGACACAATAAAGTAGTTTCACGTTCTATCTCTATGTTTTGTTTCCTCTTGATGTAGCCCTAACAGTGACTGGCGAGAAACACTTTCATGGAAAGGGGTTGCCAGGCTTCCAAAATATATGAATCTCCAGAAATCTCAGGAAATATTTTTTCACCCAAACAGGATGATACTTTCAGGTAATGATCAGTACACTAAGGCGACTTGGTTCCCCAAATTTCGTTTTTCTATGTTAAAGCATTCGTTTCAGGTAACAGTTTGAATTTTTAGGTGTCACTCTGTTTTCTCCTATATTGATAGATGTATTTGGAAGTCTAAATCCAACACGGTTTGTGCTAGCTTCTTGAAACTTGACATAATAAAGTAGTTTCACGTTCTATCTCTATGTTTTGTTTCCTCTTGATGTAGCCCTAAGCAGTGACTGGCGAGAAACACTTTCATGGAAAGGGGTTGCCAGGCTTCCCAAAATTACGAATCTCCAGAAATCTCAGCAAATATTTTTTCACCCAAACTGGATGATACTTTCAGGTAATGATCAGTACACTAAGGCGACTTGGTTCCCCAAATTTCGTTCTTCTATGTTGAAACATTCGTTTCCAGTAACAGTTTGAATTTTTAGGTTTCACTCTGTTTTCTCCTATATTGATAGATGTATTTGGAACTCTAAATCCAACACGGTTTGTGCTAGCTTCTTGAAACTTGACACAATAAAGTAGTTTCACGTTCTATCTCTATGTTTTGTTTCCTCTTGATGTAGCCCTAAGCAGTGACTGGCGAGAAACACTTTCATGGAAAGGGGTTGCCAGGCTTCCCAAAATTACGAATCTCCAGAAATCTCAGCAAATATTTTTTCACCCAAACAGGATGATACTTTCAGGTAATGATCAGTACACTAAGGCGACTTGGTTCCCCAAATTTCGTTTTTCTATGTTAAAGCGTTCGTTTCCAGTAACAGTTTGAATTTTTAGGTTTCACTCTGTTTTCTCCTATATTGATAGATGTATTTGGAAGTCTAAATCCAACACGGTTTGTGCTAGCTTCTTGAAACTTGACACAATAAAGTAGTTTCACGTTCTATCTCTATGTTTTGTTTCCTCTTGATGTAGCCCTAAGCAGTGACTGGCGAGAAACACTTTCATGGAAAGGGGTTGCCAGGCTTCCCAAAATTACGAATCTCCAGAAATCTCAGCAAATATTTTTTCACCCAAACTGGATGATACTTTCAGGTAATGATCAGTACACTAAGGCGACTTGGTTCCCCAAATTTCGTTCTTCTATGTTGAAGCGTTCGTTTCCAGTAACAGTTTGAATTTTTAGGTTTCACTCTGTTTTCTCCTATATTGATAGATGTATTTGGAACTCTAAATCCAACACGGTTTGTGCTAGCTTCTTGAAACTTGACACAATATAGTAGTTTCACGTTCTATCTCTATGTTTTTTTTCCTCTTGATGTAGCCCTAAGCAGTGACTGGCGAGATACACTTTCATGGAAAGGGGTTGCCAGGCTTCCCAAAATTACGAATCTCCAGAAATCTCAGCAAATATTTTTTCACCCAAACTGGATGATACTTTCAGGTAATGATCAGTACACTAAGGCGACTTGGTTCCCCAAATTTCGTTCTTCTATGTTGAAGCGTTCGTTTCCAGTAACAGTTTGAATTTTTAGGTTTCACTCTGTTTTCTCCTATATTGATAGATGTATTTGGAACTCTAAATCCAACACGGTTTGTGCTAGCTTCTTGAAACTTGACACAATAAAGTAGTTTCACGTTCTATCTCTATGTTTTGTTTCCTCTTGATGTAGCCCTAAGCAGTGACTGGCGAGAAACACTTTCATGGAAAGGGGTTGCCAGGCTTCCCAAAATTACGAATCTCCAGAAATCTCAGCAAATATTTTTTCACCCAAACTGGATGATACTTTCAGGTAATGATCAGTACACTAAGGCGACTTGGTTCCCCAAATTTCGTTCTTCTAAGTTGAAGCGTTCGTTTCCAGTAACAGTTTGAATTTTTAGGTTTCACTCTGTTTTCTCCTATATTGATAGATGTATTTGGAACTCTAAATCCAACACGGTTTGTGCTAGCTTCTTGAAACTTGACACAATAAAGTAGTTTCACGTTCTATCTCTATGTTTTGTTTCCTCTTGATGTAGCCCTAAGCAGTGACTGGCGAGATACACTTTCATGGAAAGGGGTTGCCAGGCTTCCCAAAATTACGAATCTCCAGAAATCTCAGCAAATATTTTTTCACCCAAACTGGATGATACTTTCAGGTAATGATCAGTACACTAAGGCGACTTGGTTCCCCAAATTTCGTTCTTCTATGTTGAAGCGTTCGTTTCCAGTAACAGTTTGAATTTTTAGGTTTCACTCTGTTTTCTCCTATATTGATAGATGTATTTGGAACTCTAAATCCAACACGGTTTGTGCTAGCTTCTTGAAACTTGACACAATAAAGTAGTTTCACGTTCTATCTCTATGTTTTGTTTCCTCTTGATGTAGCCCTAAGCAGTGACTGGCGAGAAACACTTTCATGGAAAGGGGTTGCCAGGCTTCCCAAAATTACGAATCTCCAGAAATCTCAGCAAATATTTTTTCACCCAAACTGGATGATACTTTCAGGTAATGATCAGTACACTAAGGCGACTTGGTTCCCCAAATTTCGTTCTTCTAAGTTGAAGCGTTCGTTTCCAGTAACAGTTTGAATTTTTAGGTTTCACTCTGTTTTCTCCTATATTGATAGATGTATTTGGAACTCTAAATCCAACACGGTTTGTGCTAGCTTCTTGAAACTTGACACAATAAAGTAGTTTCACGTTCTATCTCTATGTTTTGTTTCCTCTTGATGTAGCCCTAAGCAGTGACTGGCGAGATACACTTTCATGGAAAGGGGTTGCCAGGCTTCCCAAAATTACGAATCTCCAGAAATCTCAGCAAATATTTTTTCACCCAAACTGGATGATACTTTCAGGTAATGATCAGTACACTAAGGCGACTTGGTTCCCCAAATTTCGTTCTTCTATGTTGAAGCGTTCGTTTCCAGTAACAGTTTGAATTTTTAGGTTTCACTCTGTTTTCTCCTATATTGATAGATGTATTTGGAACTCTAAATCCAACACGGTTTGTGCTAGCTTCTTGAAACTTGACACAATAAAGTAGTTTCACGTTCTATCTCTATGTTTTGTTTCCTCTTGATGTAGCCCTAAGCAGTGAATGGCGAGATACACTTTCATGGAAATGGGTTGCCAGGCTTCCCAAAATTACGAATCTCCAGAAATCTCAGCAAATATTTTTTCACCCAAACTGGATGATACTTTCAGGTAATGATCAGTACACTAAGGCGACTTGGTTCCCCAAATTTCGTTCTTCTATGTTGAAGCGTTCGTTTCCAGTAACAGTTTGAATTTTTAGGTTTCACTCTGTTTTCTCCTATATTGATAGATGTATTTGGAACTCTAAATCCAACAGGGTTTGTGCTACCTTCTTGAAACTTGACACAATAAAATAGTTTCACGTTCTATCTCTATGTTTTGTTTCCTCTTGACGTAGCCCTAAGCAGTGACTGGCGAGAAACACTTTCATGGAAAGGGGTTGCCAGGCTTCCCAAAATTACGAATCTCCAGAAATCTCAGGAAATATTTTTTCACCCAAACAGGATGATACTTTCAGGAAATGATCAGTACACTAAGGCGACTTGGTTCCCCAAATTTCGTTTTTCTATGTTAAAGCGTTCATTTCCAGTAACAGTTTGAATTTTTATGTTTCACTCTGTTTTCTCCTATATTGATAGATGTATTTGGAAGTCTAAATCCAACACGGTTTGTGCTAGCTTCTTGAAACTTGACACAATAAAGTAGTTTCACGTTCTATCTCTATGTTTTGTTTCCTCTTGATGTAGCCCTAAGCAGTGACTGGCGAGAAACACTTTCATGGAAAGGGGTTGCCAGGCTTCCCAAAATTACGAATCTCCAGAAATCTCAGCAAATATTTTTTCACCCAAACTGGATGATACTTTCAGGTAATGATCAGTACACTACGGCGACTTGGTTCCCCAAATTTCGTTCTTCTATGTTGAAGCGTTCGTTTCCAGTAACAGTTTGAATTTTTAGGTTTCACTCTGTTTTCTCCTATATTGATAGATGTATTTGGAACTCTAAATCCAACACGGTTTGTGCTAGCTTCTTGAAACTTGACACAATAAAGTAGTTTCACGTTCTATCTCTATGTTTTGTTTCCTCTTGATGTAGCCCTAAGCAGTGACTGGCGAGATACACTTTCATGGAAAGGGGTTGCCAGGCTTCCCAAAATTACGAATCTCCAGAAATCTCAGCAAATATTTTTTCACCCAAACTGGATGATACTTTCAGGTAATGATCAGTACACTAAGGCGACTTGGTTCCCCAAATTTCGTTCTTCTATGTTGAAGCGTTCGTTTCCAGTAACAGTTTGAATTTTTAGGTTTCACTCTGTTTTCTCCTATATTGATAGATGTATTTGGAACTCTAAATCCAACACGGTTTGTGCTAGCTTCTTGAAACTTGACAAAATAAAGTAGTTTCACGTTCTATCTCTATGTTTTGTTTCCTCTTGATGTAGCCCTAAGCAGTGACTGGCGAGAAACACTTTCATGGAAAGGGGTGGCTTCCCAAAATTACGAATCTCCAGAAATCTCAGCAAATATTTTTTCACCCAAACAGGATGATACTTTCAGGTAATGATCAGTACATTAAGGCGACTTGGTTCCCCAAATTTCGTTTTTCTATGTTAAAGCGTTCGTTTCCAGTAACAGTTTGAATTTTTAGGTTTCACTCTGTTTTCTCCTATATTGATAGATGTATTTGGAACTCTAAATCCAACACGGTTTGTGCTAGCTTCTTGAAACTTGACACAATAAAGTAGTTTCACGTTCTATCTCTATGTTTTGTTTCCTCTTGATGTAGCCCTAAGCAGTGACTGGCGAGAAACACTTTCATGGAAAGGGGTTGCCAGGCTTCCCAAAATTACGAATCTCCAGAGATCTCAGCAAATATTTTTTCACCCAAACTGGATGATACTTTCAGGTAATGATCAGTACACTAAGGCGACTTGGTTCCCCAAATTTCGTTCTTCTATGTTGAAGCGTTCGTTTCCAGTAACAGTTTGAATTTTTAGGTTTCACTCTGTTTTCTCCTATATTGATAGATGTATTTGGAACTCTAAATCCAACAGGGTTTGTGCTACCTTCTTGAAACTTGACACAATAAAATAGTTTCACGTTCTATCTCTATGTTTTGTTTCCTCTTGACGTAGCCCTAAGCAGTGACTGGCGAGAAACACTTTCATGGAAAGGGGTTGCCAGGCTTCCCAAAATTACGAATCTCCAGAAATCTCAGCAAATATTTTTTCACCCAAACTGGATGATACTTTCAGGTAATGATCAGTACACTAAGGCGACTTGGTTCCCCAAATTTCGTTCTTCTATGTTGAAGCGTTCGTTTCCAGTAACAGTTTGAATTTTTAGGTTTCACTCTGTTTTCTCCTATATTGATAGATGTATTTGGAACTCAAAATCCAACACGGTTTGTGCTAGCTTCTTGAAACTTGACACAATAAAGTAGTTTCACGTTCTATCTCTATGTTTTGTTTCCTCTTGATGTAGCCCTAAGCAGTGACTGGCGAGAAACACTTTCATGGAAAGGGGTTGCCAGGCTTCCCAAAATTATGAATCTCCAGAAATCTCAGCAAATATTTTTTCACCCAAACTGGATGATACTTTCAGGTAATGATCAGTACACTAAGGCGACTTGGTTCCCCAAATTTCGTTCTTCTATGTTGAAGCGTTCGTTTCCAGTAACAGTTTGAATTTTTAGGTTTCACTCTGTTTTCTCCTATATTGATAGATGTATTTGGAACTCTAAATCCAACACGGTTTGTGCTAGCTTCTTGAAACTTGACACAATAAAGTAGTTTCACGTTTTATCTCTATGTTTTGTTTCCTCTTGATGTAGCCCTAAGCAGTGACTGGCGAGAAACACTTTCATGGAAAGGGGTGGCTTCCCAAAATTACGAATCTCCAGAAATCTCAGCAAATATTTTTTCACCCAAACTGGATGATACTTTCAGGTAATGATCAGTACACTAAGGCGACTTGGTTCCCCAAATTTCGTTCTTCTATGTTGAAGCGTTCGTTTCCAGTAACAGTTTGAATTTTAGGTTTCACTCTGTTTTCTCCTATATTGATAGATGTATTTGGAACTCTGAATCCAACAAGGTTTGTGCTAGGTTCTTGAAACTTGACACAATAAATTAGTATCACGTTCTATCTCTATGTTTTGTTTCCTCTTGATGTAGCCCTAACAGTGACCGGCGAGAAACACTTTCATGAAAAGGGGTTGCCAGGCTTCCCAAATATATGAATCTAGAGAAATCTCAGGAAATATTTTTTCACCCAAACAGGATGATACTTTCAGGTAATGATCAGTACACTAAGGCGACTTGGTTCCCCAAATGTCGTTCTTCTATGTTGAAGCGTTCGTTTCCAGTAACAGTTTGAATTTTTAGGTTTCACTCTGTTTTCTCCTATATTGATAGATGTATTTGGAACTCTAAATCCAACACGGTTTGTGCTTGCTTCTTGAAACTTGACACAATAAAGTAGTTTCACGTTCTATCTCTATGTTTTGTTTCCTCTTGATGTAGCCCTAAGCAGTGACTGGCGAGGAACACTTTCATGGAAAGGGGTTGCCAGGCTTCCCAAAATTACGAATCTCCAGAAATCTCAGCAAATATTTTTTCACCCAAACTGGATGATACTTTGAGGTAATGATCAGTACACTAAGGCGACTTGGTTCCCCAAATGTCGTTCTTCTATGTTGAAGCGTTCGTTTCCAGTAACAGTTTGAATTTTTAGGTTTCACTCTGTTTTCTCCTATATTGATAAATGTATTTGGAACTCTAAATCCAACACGGTTTGTGCTAGCTTCTTGAAACTTGACACAATAAAGTTGTTTCACGTTCTATCTATATGTTTTGTTTCCTCTTGATGTAGCCCTAACAGTGACTGGCGAGAAACACTTTCATGGAAAGGGGTTGCCAGGCTTCCCATATATACGAATCTCCAGAAATCTCAGGAAATATTTTTTCACCCACACAGGATGATACTTTCAGGTAATGATCAGTACACTAAGGCGACTTGGTTCCCCAAATGTCGTTCTTCTATGTTGAAGCGTTCGTTTCCAGTAACAGTTTGAATTTTTAGGTTTCACTCTGTTTTCTCCTATATTGATAGATGTATTTGGAACTCTAAATCCAACACGGTTTGTGCTTGCTTCTTGAAACTTGACACAATAAAGTAGTTTCACGTTCTCTCTCTATGTTTTGTTTCCTCTTGATGTAGCCCTAAGCAGTGACTGGCGAGGAACACTTTCATGGAAAGGGGTTGCCAGGCTTCCCAAAATTACGAATCTCCAGAAATCTCAGCAAATATTTTTTCACCCAAACTGGATGATACTTTGAGGTAATGATCAGTACACTAAGGCGACTTGGTTCCCCAAATTTCGTTCTTCTATGTTGAAGCGTTCGTTTCCAGTAACAGTTTGAATTTTTAGGTTTCACTCTGTTTTCTCCTATATTGATAGATGTATTTGGAACTCTAAATCCAACACGGTTTCTGCTAGCTTCTTGAAACTTGACACAATAAAGTAGTTTCACGTTCTATCTCTATGTTTTGTTTCCTCTTGATGTAGCCCTAAGCAGTGACTGGCGAGAAACACTTTCATGGAAAGGGGTGGCTTCCCAAAATTACGAATCTCCAGAAATCTCAGCAAATATTTTTTCACCCAAACTGGATGATACTTTCAGGTAATGATCAGTACACTAAGGCGACTTGGTTCCCCAAATGTCGTTCTTCTATGTTGAAGCGTTCGTTTCCAGTAACAGTTTGAATTTTTAGGTTTCACTCTGTTTTCTCCTATATTGATAGATGTATTTGGAACTCTAAATCCAACAAGGTTTGTGCTAGCTTCTTGAAACTTGACACAATAAAGTAGTTTCACGTTCTATCTCTATGTTTTGTTTCCTCTTGATGTAGCCCTAAGCAGTGACTGGCGAGAAACACTTTCATGGAAAGGGGTTGCCAGGCTTCCCAAAATTACGAATCTCCAGAAATCTCAGCAAATATTTTTTCACCCAAACTAGATGATACTTTCAGGTAATGATCAGTACACTAAGGCGACTTGGTTCCACAAATTTCGTTCTGCTATGTTGAAGCGTTCGTTTTCAGTAACAGTTTGAATTTTTAGGTTTCACTCTGTTTTCTCCTTTATTGATAGATGTATTTGGAACTCTGAATCCAACACGGTTTGTGCTAGCTTCTTGAAACTTGACACAATAAAGTAGTTTCACGTTCTATCTCTATGTTTTGTTTCCTCTTGATGTAGCCCTAAGCAGTGACTGGCGAGAAACACTTTCATAGAATGGGGTGGCTTCCCAAAATTACGAATCTCCAGAAATCTCAGCAAATATTTTTTCACCCAAACTGGATGATACTTTCAGGTAATGATCAGTACACTAAGGCGACTTGGTTCCCCAAATTTCGTTCTTCTATGTTGAAGCGTTCGTTTCCAGTAACAGTTTGAATTTTAGGTTTCACTCTGTTTTCTCCTATTTTGATAGATGTATTTGGAACTCTGAATACAACAAGGTTTGTGCTAGGTTCTTGAAACTTGACACAATAAAGTAGTTTCACGTTCTATCTCTATGTTTTGTTTCCTCTTGATGTAGCCCTAACAGTGACTGGCGAGAAACACTTTCATGGAAATGGGTTGCCAGGCTTCCAAAATATATGAATCTCCAGAAATCTCAGGAAATATTTTTTCACCCAAACAGGATGATACTTTCAGGTAATGATCAGTACACTAAGGCGACTTGGTTCCCCAAATTTCGTTTTTCTATGTTAAAGCATTCGTTTCCAGTAACAGTTTGAATTTTTAGGTGTCACTCTGTTTTCTCCTATATTGATAGATGTATTTGGAAGTCTAAATCCAACACGGTTTGTGCTAGCTTCTTGAAACTTGACATAATAAAGTAGTTTCACGTTCTATCTCTATGTTTCGTTTCCTCTTGATGTAGCCCTAAGCAGTGACTGGCGAGAAACACTTTCATGGAAAGGGGTTGCCAGGCTTCCCAAAATTACGAATCTCCAGAAATCTCAGCAAATATTTTTTCACCCAAACTGGATGATACTTTCAGGTAATGATCAGTACACTAAGGCGACTTGGTTCCCCAAATTTCGTTCTTCTATGTTGAAACATTCGTTTCCAGTAACAGTTTGAATTTTTAGGTTTCACTCTGTTTTCTCCTATATTGATAGATGTATTTGGAACTCTAAATCCAACACGGTTTGTGCTAGCTTCTTGAAACTTGACACAATAAAGTAGTTTCACGTTCTATCTCTATGTTTTGTTTCCTCTTGATGTAGCCCTAAGCAGTGACTGGCGAGAAACACTTTCATGGAAAGGGGTTGCCAGGCTTCCCAAAATTACGAATCTCCAGAAATCTCAGCAAATATTTTTTCACCCAAACAGGATGATACTTTCAGGTAATGATCAGTACACTAAGGCGACTTGGTTCCCCAAATTTCGTTTTTCTATGTTAAAGCGTTCGTTTCCAGTAACAGTTTGAATTTTTAGGTTTCACTCTGTTTTCTCCTATATTGATAGATGTATTTGGAAGTCTAAATCCAACACGGTTTGTGCTAGCTTCTTGAAACTTGACACAATAAAGTAGTTTCACGTTCTATCTCTATGTTTTGTTTCCTCTTGATGTAGCCCTAAGCAGTGACTGGCGAGAAACACTTTCATGGAAAGGGGTTGCCAGGCTTCCCAAAATTACGAATCTCCAGAAATCTCAGCAAATATTTTTTCACCCAAACTGGATGATACTTTCAGGTAATGATCAGTACACTAAGGCGACTTGGTTCCCCAAATTTCGTTCTTCTATGTTGAAGCGTTCGTTTCCAGTAACAGTTTGAATTTTTAGGTTTCACTCTGTTTTCTCCTATATTGATAGATGTATTTGGAACTCTAAATCCAACACGGTTTGTGCTAGCTTCTTGAAACTTGACACAATAAAGTAGTTTCACGTTCTATCTCTATGTTTTGTTTCCTCTTGATGTAGCCCTAAGCAGTGACTGGCGAGAAACACTTTCATGGAAAGGGGTTGCCAGGCTTCCCAAAATTATGAATCTCCAGAAATCTCAGCAAATATTTTTTCACCCAAACTGGATGATACTTTCAGGTAATGATCAGTACACTAAGGCGACTTGGTTCCCCAAATTTCGTTCTTCTATGTTGAAGCGTTCGTTTCCAGTAACAGTTTGAATTTTTAGGTTTCACTCTGTTTTCTCCTATATTGATAGATGTATTTGGAACTCTAAATCCAACACGGTTTGTGCTAGCTTCTTGAAACTTGACACAATAAAGTAGTTTCACGTTTTATCTCTATGCTTTGTTTCCTCTTGATGTAGCCCTAAGCAGTGACTGGCGAGAAACACTTTCATGGAAAGGGGTGGCTTTCCAAAATTACGAATCTCCAGAAATCTCAGCAAATATTTTTTCACCCCAACTGGATGATACTTTCAGGTAATGATCAGTACACTATGGCGACTTGGTTCCCCAATTTCGTTCTTCTATGTGGAAGCGTTCGTTTCCAGTAACAGTTTGAATTTTAGGTTTCACTCTGTTTTCTCCTATATTGATAGATGTATTTGGAACTCTGAATCCAACAAGGTTTGTGCTAGGTTCTTGAAACTTGACACAATAAAGTAGTTTCACGTTCTATCTCTATGTTTTGTTTCCTCTTGATGTAGCCCTAACAGTGACTGGCGAGAAACACTTTCATGGAAAGGGGTTGCCAGGCTTCCCAAATATATGAATCTAGAGAAATCTCAGGAAATATTTTTTCACCCAAACAGGATGATACTTTCAGGAAATGATCAGTACACTAAGGCGACTTGGTTCCCCAAATTTCGTTTTTCTATGTTAAAGCGTTCATTTCCAGTAACAGTTTGAATTTTTAGGTTTCACTCTGTTTTCTCCTATATTGATAGATGTATTTGGAAGTCTAAATCCAACACGGATTGTGCTAGCTTCTTGAAACTTGACACAATAAAGTAGTTTCACGTTCTATCTCTATGTTTTGTTTCCTCTTGATGTAGCCCTAAGCAGTGACTGGCGAGAAACACTTTCATGGAAAGGGGTTGCCAGGCTTCCCAAAATTACGAATCTCCAGAAATCTCAGCAAATATTTTTTCACCCAAACTGGATGATACTTTCAGGTAATGATCAGTACACTAAGGCGACTTGGTTCCCCAAATGTCGTTCTTCTATGTTGAAGCGTTCGTTTCCAGTAACAGTTTGAATTTTTAGGTTTCACTCTGTTTTCTCCTATATTGATAGATGTATTTGGAACTCTAAATCCAACAAGGTTTGTGCTAGCTTCTTGAAACTTGACACAATAAAGTAGTTTCACGTTCTATCTCTATGTTTTGTTTCCTCTTGATGTAGCCCTAAGCAGTGACTGGCGAGAAACACTTTCATGGAAAGGGGTTGCCAGGCTTCCCAAAATTACGAATCTCCAGAAATCTCAGCAAATATTTTTTCACCCAAACTAGATGATACTTTCAGGTAATGATCAGTACACTAAGGCGACTTGGTTCCACAAATTTCGTTCTGCTATGTTGAAGCGTTCGTTTTCAGTAACAGTTTGAATTTTTAGGTTTCACTCTGTTTTCTCCTTTATTGATAGATGTATTTGGAACTCTGAATCCAACACGGTTTGTGCTAGCTTCTTGAAACTTGACACAATAAAGTAGTTTCACGTTCTATCTCTATGTTTTGTTTCCTCTTGATGTAGCCCTAAGCAGTGACTGGCGAGAAACACTTTCATAGAATGGGGTGGCTTCCCAAAATTACGAATCTCCAGAAATCTCAGCAAATATTTTTTCACCCAAACTGGATGATACTTTCAGGTAATGATCAGTACACTAAGGCGACTTGGTTCCCCAAATTTCGTTCTTCTATGTTGAAGCGTTCGTTTCCAGTAACAGTTTGAATTTTAGGTTTCACTCTGTTTTCTCCTATTTTGATAGATGTATTTGGAACTCTGAATACAACAAGGTTTGTGCTAGGTTCTTGAAACTTGACACAATAAAGTAGTTTCACGTTCTATCTCTATGTTTTGTTTCCTCTTGATGTAGCCCTAACAGTGACTGGCGAGAAACACTTTCATGGAAAGGGGTTGCCAGGCTTCCAAAATATATGAATCTCCAGAAATCTCAGGAAATATTTTTTCACCCAAACAGGATGATACTTTCAGGTAATGATCAGTACACTAAGGCGACTTGGTTCCCCAAATTTCGTTTTTCTATGTTAAAGCATTCGTTTCCAGTAACAGTTTGAATTTTTAGGTGTCACTCTGTTTTCTCCTATATTGATAGATGTATTTGGAAGTCTAAATCCAACACGGTTTGTGCTAGCTTCTTGAAACTTGACATAATAAAGTAGTTTCACGTTCTATCTCTATGTTTTGTTTCCTCTTGATGTAGCCCTAAGCAGTGACTGGCGAGAAACACTTTCATGGAAAGGGGTTGCCAGGCTTCCCAAAATTACGAATCTCCAGAAATCTCAGCAAATATTTTTTCACCCAAACTGGATGATACTTTCAGGTAATGATCAGTACACTAAGGCGACTTGGTTCCCCAAATTTCGTTCTTCTATGTTGAAACATTCGTTTCCAGTAACAGTTTGAATTTTTAGGTTTCACTCTGTTTTCTCCTATATTGATAGATGTATTTGGAAGTCTAAATCCAACACGGTTTGTGCTAGCTTCTTGAAACTTGACACAATAAAGTAGTTTCACGTTCTATCTCTATGTTTTGTTTCCTCTTGATGTAGCCCTAAGCAGTGACTGGCGAGAAACACTTTCATGGAAAGGGGTTGCCAGGCTTCCCAAAATTACGAATCTCCAGAAATCTCAGCAAATATTTTTTCACCCAAACTGGATGATACTTTCAGGTAATGATCAGTACACTAAGGCGACTTGGTTCCCCAAATTTCGTTCTTCTATGTTGAAACGTTCGTTTCCAGTAACAGTTTGAATTTTTAGGTTTCACTCTGTTTTCTCCTATATTGATAGATGTATTTGGAACTCTAAATCCAACACGGTTTGTGCTAGCTTCTTGAAACTTGACACAATAAAGTAGTTTCACGTTCTATCTCTATGTTTTGTTTCCTCTTGATGTAGCCCTAAGCAGTGACTGGCGAGAAACACTTTCATGGAAAGGGGTTGCCAGGCTTCCCAAAATTACGAATCTCCAGAAATCTCAGCAAATATTTTTTCACCCAAACAGGATGATACTTTCAGGTAATGATCAGTACACTAAGGCGACTTGGTTCCCCAAATTTCGTTTTTCTATGTTAAAGCGTTCGTTTCCAGTAACAGTTTGAATTTTTAGGTTTCACTCTGTTTTCTCCTATATTGATAGATGTATTTGGAAGTCTAAATCCAACACGGTTTGTGCTAGCTTCTTGAAACTTGACACAATAAAGTAGTTTCACGTTCTATCTCTATGTTTTGTTTCCTCTTGATGTAGCCCTAAGCAGTGACTGGCGAGAAACACTTTCATGGAAAGGGGTTGCCAGGCTTCCCAAAATTACGAATCTCCAGAAATCTCAGCAAATATTTTTTCACCCAAACTGGATGATACTTTCAGGTAATGATCAGTACACTAAGGCGACTTGGTTCCCCAAATTTCGTTCTTCTATGTTGAAGCGTTCGTTTCCAGTAACAGTTTGAATTTTTAGGTTTCACTCTGTTTTCTCCTATATTGATAGATGTATTTGGAACTCTAAATCCAACACGGTTTGTGCTAGCTTCTTGAAACTTGACACAATAAAGTAGTTTCACGTTCTATCTCTATGTTTTGTTTCCTCTTGATGTAGCCCTAAGCAGTGACTGGCGAGAAACACTTTCATGGAAAGGGGTTGCCAGGCTTCCCAAAATTATGAATCTCCAGAAATCTCAGCAAATATTTTTTCACCCAAACTGGATGATACTTTCAGGTAATGATCAGTACACTAAGGCGACTTGGTTCCCCAAATTTCGTTCTTCTATGTTGAAGCGTTCGTTTCCAGTAACAGTTTGAATTTTTAGGTTTCACTCTGTTTTCTCCTATATTGATAGATGTATTTGGAACTCTAAATCCAACACGGTTTGTGCTAGCTTCTTGAAACTTGACACAATAAAGTAGTTTCACGTTTTATCTCTATGCTTTGTTTCCTCTTGATGTAGCCCTAAGCAGTGACTGGCGAGAAACACTTTCATGGAAAGGGGTGGCTTTCCAAAATTACGAATCTCCAGAAATCTCAGCAAATATTTTTTCACCCAAACTGGATGATACTTTCAGGTAATGATCAGTACACTATGGCGACTTGGTTCCCCAATTTCGTTCTTCTATGTGGAAGCGTTCGTTTCCAGTAACAGTTTGAATTTTAGGTTTCACTCTGTTTTCTCCTATATTGATAGATGTATTTGGAACTCTGAATCCAACAAGGTTTGTGCTAGGTTCTTGAAACTTGACACAATAAAGTAGTTTCACGTTCTATCTCTATGTTTTGTTTCCTCTTGATGTAGCCCTAACAGTGACTGGCGAGAAACACTTTCATGGAAAGGGTTTGCCAGGCTTCCCAAATATATGAATCTAGAGAAATCTCAGGAAATATTTTTTCACCCAAACAGGATGATACTTTCAGGAAATGATCAGTACACTAAGGCGACTTGGTTCCCCAAATTTCGTTTTTCTATGTTAAAGCGTTCATTTCCAGTAACAGTTTGAATTTTTAGGTTTCACTCTGTTTTCTCCTATATTGATAGATGTATTTGGAAGTCTAAATCCAACACGGATTGTGCTAGCTTCTTGAAACTTGACACAATAAAGTAGTTTCACGTTCTATCTCTATGTTTTGTTTCCTCTTGATGTAGCCCTAAGCAGTGACTGGCGAGAAACACTTTCATGGAAAGGGGTTGCCAGGCTTCCCAAAATTACGAATCTCCAGAAATCTCAGCAAATATTTTTTCACCCAAACTGGATGATACTTTCAGGTAATGATCAGTACACTAAGGCGACTTGGTTCCCCAAATTTCGTTCTTCTATGTTGAAGCGTTCGTTTCCAGTAACAGTTTGAATTTTTAGGTTTCACTCTGTTTTCTCCTATATTGATAGATGTATTTCGAACTCTAAATCCAACACGGTTTGTGCTAGCTTCTTGAAACTTGACACAATAAAGTAGTTTCACATTCTATCTCTATGTTTTGTTTCCTCTTGATGTAGCCCTAAGCAGTGACTGGCGAGATACACTTTCATGGAAAGGGGTTGCCAGGCTTCCCAAAATTACGAATCTCCAGAAATCTCAGCAAATATTTTTTCACCCAAACTGGATGATACTTTCAGGTAATGATCAGTACACTAAGGCGACTTGGTTCCCCAAATTTCGTTCTTCTATGTTGAAGCGTTCGTTTCCAGTAACAGTTTGAATTTTTAGGTTTCACTCTGTTTTCTCCTATATTGATAGATGTATTTGGAACTCTAAATCCAACACGATTTGTGCTAACTTCTTGAAACTTGACACAATAAAGTAGTTTCACGTTCTATCTATATGTTTTGTTTCCTCTTGATGTAGCCCTAACAGTGACTGGCGAGAAACACTTTCATGGAAAGGGGTTGCCAGGCTTCCCAAATATATGAATCTCCAGAAATCTCAGCAAATATTTTTTCACCCAAACAGGATGATACTTTCAGGAAATGATCAGTACACTAAGGCGACTTGGTTCCCCAATTTCATTTTTCTATGTTAAAGCGTTCGTTTCCAGTAACAGTTTGAATTTTTAGGTTTCACTCTGTTTTCTCCTATATTGATAGATGTATTTGGAAGTCTAAATCCAACACGGTTTGTGCTAGCTTCTTGAAACTTGGCACAATAAAGTAGTTTCAAGTTCTATCTCTATGCTTTGTTTCCTCTTGATGTAGCCCTAAGCAGTGACTGGTGAGAAACACTTCCATGGAAAGGGGTTGCCAGGCTTCCCAAAATTACGAATCTCCAGAAATCTCAGCAAATATTTTTTCTCCCAAACTGGATTATACTTTCAGGTAATGATCAGTACACTAAGGCGACTTGGTTCCCCAAATTTCGTTCTTCTATGTTGAAGCGTTCGTTTCCAGTAACAGTTTGAATTTTTAGGTTTCACTCTGTTTTCTCCTATATTGATAGATGTATTTGGAACTCTAAATCCAACAGGGTTTGTGCTACCTTCTTGAAACTTGACACAATAAAATAGTTTCACGTTCTATCTCTATGTTTTGTTTCCTCTTGACGTAGCCCTAAGCAGTGACTGGCGAGAAACACTTTCATGGAAAGGGGTTGCCAGGCTCCCAAAATTACGAATCTCCAGAAATCTCAGCAAATATTTTTTCACCCAAACAGGATGATACTTTCAGGTAATGACAGTACACTAAGGCGACTTGGTTCCCCAAATTTCGTTTTTCTATGTTAAAGCATTCGTTTCCAGTAACAGTTTGAATTTTTAGGTGTCACTCTGTTTTCTCCTATATTGATAGATGTATTTGGAAGTCTAAATCCAACACGGTTTGTGCTAGCTTCTTGAAACTTGACATAATAAAGTAGTTTCACGTTCTATCTCTATGTTTTGTTTCCTCTTGATGTAGCCCTAAGCAGTGACTGGCGAGAAACACTTTCATGGAAAGGGGTTGCCAGGCTTCCCAAAATTACGAATCTCCAGAAATCTCAGCAAATATTTTTTCACCCAAACTGGATGATACTTTCAGGTAATGATCAGTACACTAAGGCGACTTGGTTCCCCAAATGTCGTTCTTCTATGTTGAAGCGTTCGTTTCCAGTAACAGTTTGAATTTTTAGGTTTCACTCTGTTTTCTCCTATATTGATAGATGTATTTGGAACTCTAAATCCAACACGGTTTGTGCTAGCTTCTTGAAACTTGACACAATAAAGTAGTTTCACGTTCTATCTCTATGTTTTGTTTCCTCTTGATGTAGCCCTAAGCAGTGACTGGCGAGAAACACTTTCATGGAAAGGGGTTGCCAGGCTTCCCAAATATATGAATCTCCAGAAATCTCAGGAAATATTTTTTCACCCAAACAGGATGATACTTTCAGGTAATGATCAGTACATTAAGGCGACTTGGTTCCCCAAATTTCGTTTTTCTATGTTAAAGCGTTCGTTTCCAGTAACAGTTTGAATTTTTAGGTTTCACTCTGTTTTCTCCTATATTGATGGATGTATTTGGAAGTCTAAATCCAACACGGTTTGTGCTAGCTTCTTGAAACTTGACACAATAAAGTAGTTTCACGTTCTGTCTCTATGTTTTCTTTCCTCTTGTTGTAGCCCTAACAGTGACTGGCGAGAAACACTTTCATGGAAAGGGGTTGCCAGGCTTTCCAAAATTACGAATCTCCAGAAATCTCAGCAAATATTTTTTCACCCAAACTGGATGATACTTTCAGGTAATGATCAGTACACTAAGGCGACTTGGTTCCCCAAATTTCGTTCTTCTATGTTGAAGCGTTCGTTTCCAGTAACAGTTTGAATTTTTAGGTTTCACTCTGTTTTCTCCTATATTGATAGATGTATTTGGAACTCTAAATCCAACACGGTTTGTGCTAGCTTCTTGAAACTTGACACAATAAAGTAGTTTCACGTTCTATCTCTATGTTTTGTTTCCTCTTGATGTAGCCCTAAGCAGTGACTGGCGAGATACACTTTCATGGAAAGGGGTTGCCAGGCTTCCCACAATTACGAATCTCCAGAAATCTCAGCAAATATTTTTTCACCCAAACTGGATGATACTTTCAGGTAATGATCAGTACACTAAGGCGACTTGGTTCCCCAAATTTCGTTCTTCTATGTTGAAGCGTTCGTTTCCAGTAACAGTTTGAATTTTTAGGTTTCACTCTGTTTTCTCCTATATTGATAGATGTATTTGGAACTCTAAATCCAACACGGTTTGTGCTAGCTTCTTGAAACTTGACACAATAAAGTAGTTTCACGTTCTATCTCTATGTTTTGTTTCCTCTTGATGTAGCCCTAAGCAGTGACTGGCGAGAAACACTTTCATGGAAAGGGGTTGCCAGGCTTCCCAAAATTACGAATCTCCAGAAATCTCAGCAAATATTTTTTCACCCAAACTGGATGATACTTTCAGGTAATGATCAGTACACTAAGGCGACTTGGTTCCCCAAATTTCGTTCTTCTATGTTGAAGCGTTCGTTTCCAGTAACAGTTTGAATTTTTAGGTTTCACTCTGTTTTCTCCTATATTGATAGATGTATTTGGAACTCTAAATCCAACACGGTTTGTGCTAGCTTCTTGAAACTTGACACAATAAAGTAGTTTCACGTTTTATCTCTATATTTGTTTCCTCTTGATTTAGCCCTAAGCAGTGACTGGCGAGAAACACTTTCATGGAAAGGGGTGGCTTTCCAAAATTACGAATCTCCAGAAATCTCAGCAAATATTTTTTCACCCAAACTGGATGATACTTTCAGGTAATGATCAGTACACTAAGGCGACTTGGTTCCCCAAATTTCGTTCTTCTATGTTGAAGCGTTCGTTTCCAGTAACAGTTTGAATTTTAGGTTTCACTCTGTTTTCTCCTATATTGATAGATGTATTTGGAACTCTGAATCCAACAAGGTTTGTGCTAGGTTCTTGAAACTTGACACAATAAAGTAGTTTCACGTTCTATCTCTATGTTTTGTTTCCTCTTTATGTAGCCCTAACAGTGACTGGCGAGAAACACTTTCATGGAAAGGGGTTGCCAGGCTTCCCAAATATATGTATCTCCAGAAATCTCAGGAAATATTTTTTCACCCAAACAGGATGATACTTTCAGGAAATGATCAGTACACTAAGGCGACTTGGTTCCCCAAATTTCGTTTTTCTATGTTAAAGCGTTCATTTCCAGTAACAGTTTGAATTTTTAGGTTTCACTCTGTTTTCTCCTATATTGATAGATGTATTTGGAAGTCTAAATCCAACACGGTTTGTGCTAGCTTCTTGAAACTTGACACAATAAAGTAGTTTCACGTTCTATCTCTATGTTTTGTTTCCTCTTGATGTAGCCCTAAGCAGTGACTGGCGAGAAACACTTTCATGGAAAGGGGTTGCCAGGCTTCCCAAAATTACGAATCTCCAGAAATCTCAGCAAATATTTTTTCACCCAAACAGGATGATACTTTCAGGTAATGATCAGTACACTAAGGCGACTTGGTTCCCCAAATTTCGTTCTTCTATGTTGAAGCGTTCGTTTCCAGTAACAGTTTGAAATTTTAGGTTTCACTCTGTTTTCTCCTATATTGATAGATGTATTTGGAACTCTAAATCCAACACGGTTTGTGCTAGCTTCTTGAAACTTGACACAATAAGTAGTTTCACGTTCTATCTCTATGTTTTGTTTCCTCTTGATGTAGCCCTAAGCAGTGACTGGCGAGATACACTTTCATGGAAAGGGGTTGCCAGGCTTCCCAAAATTACGAATCTCCAGAAATCTCAGCAAATATTTTTTCACCCAAACTGGATGATACTTTCAGGTAATGATCAGTACACTAAGGCGACTTGGTTCCCCAAATTTCGTTCTTCTATGTTGAAGCGTTCGTTTCCAGTAACAGTTTGAATTTTTAGGTTTCACTCTGTTTTCTCCTATATTGATAGATGTATTTGGAACTCTAAATCCAACACGGTTTGTGCTAGCTTCTTGAAACTTGACACAATAAAGTAGTTTCACGTTCTATCTCTATGTTTTGTTTCCTCTTGATGTAGCCCTAAGCAGTGACTGGCGAGAAACACTTTCATGGAAAGGGGTGGCTTCCCAAAATTACGAATCTCCAGAAATCTCAGCAAATATTTTTTCACCCAAACAGGATGATACTTTCAGGTAATGATCAGTACATTAAGGCGACTTGGTTCCCCAAATTTCGTTTTTCTATGTTAAAGCGTTCGTTTCCAGTAACAGTTTGAATTTTAGGTTTCACTCTGTTTTCTCCTATATTGATAGATGTATTTGGAACTCTAAATCCAACACGGTTTGTGCTAGCTTCTTGAAACTTGACACAATAAAGTAGTTTCACGTTCTATCTCTATGTTTTGTTTCCTCTTGATGTAGCCCTAAGCAGTGACTGGCGAGAAACACTTTCATGGAAAGGGGTTGCCAGGCTTCCCAAAATTACGAATCTCCAGAAATCTCAGCAAATATTTTTTCACCCAAACTGGATGATACTTTCAGGTAATGATCAGTACACTAAGGCGACTTGGTTCCCCAAATTTCCTTCTTCTATGTTGAAGCGTTCGTTTCCAGTAAAATTTGAATTTTTAGGTTTCACTCTGTTTTCTCCTATATTGATAGATGTATTTGGAACTCTGAATACAACACGGTTTGTGCTAGCTTCTTGAAACTTGACACAATAAAGTAGTTTCACGTTCTATCTCTATGTTTTGTTTCCTCTTGATGTAGCCCTAACAGTGAATGGCGAGAAACACTTTCATGGAAAGGGGTTGCCAGGCTTCCCAAAATTACGAATCTCCAGAAATCTCAGCAAATATTTTTTCACCCAAACTGGATGATACTTTCAGGTAATGATCAGTACACTAAGGTGACTTGGTTCCCCAAATTTCGTTCTTCTATGTTGAAGCGTTCGTTTCCAGTAACAGTTTGAATTTTGGGTTTCACTCTGTTTTCTCCTATATTGATAGATGTATTTGGAACTCTGAATCCAACAAGGTTTGTGCTAGGTTCTTGAAACTTGACACAATAAAGTAGTTTCACGTTCTATCTCTGTGTTTTGTTTCCTCTTGATGTAGCCCTAACAGTGACTGGAGAGAAACACTTTCATGGAAAGGGATTGCCAGGCTTCCCAAATATATGAATCTCCAGAAATCTCAGGAAATATTTTTTCACCCAAACACGATGATATTTCAGGTAATGATCAGTACACTAAGGCGACTTGGTTCCCCAAACTTCGTTTTTCTATGTTAAAGCGTTCGTTTCCAGTAACAGTTTGAATTTTTAGGTTTCACTCTGTTTTCTCCTATATTGATAGATGTATTTGGAAGTCTAAATCCAACACGGTTTGTGCTAGCTTCTTGAAACTTGACACAATAAAGTAGTTTCACGTTCTATCTCTATGTTTTGTTTCCTCTTGATGTAGCCCTAAGCAGTGACTGGCGAGAAACACTTTCATGGAAAGGGGTTGCCAGGCTTCCCAAAATTACGAATCTCCAGAAATCTCAGAAAATATTTTTTCACCCAAACAGGATGATACTTTCATGTAATGATCAGTACACTAAGGCGACTTGGTTCCCCAAATTTCGTTCTTCTATGTTGAAGCGTTGGTTTCCAGTAACAGTTTGAATTTTTAGGTTTCACTCTGTTTTCTCCTATATTGATAGATGTATTTGGAAGTCTAAATCCAACACGGTTTGTGCTAGCTTCTTGAAACTTGACACAATAAAGTAGTTTCACGTTCTATCTCTATGTTTTGTTTCCTCTTGATGTAGCCCTAAGCAGTGACTGGCGAGAAACACTTTCATGGAAAGGGGTTGCCAGGCTTCCCAAAATTACGAATCTCCAGAAATCTGAGGAAATATTTTTTCACCGAAACTGGATGATACTTTCAGGTAATGATCAGTACACTAAGGCGACTTGGTTCCCCAAATTTCGTTCTTCTATGTTGAAGCGTTCGTTTCCAGTAACAGTTTGAATTTTTAGGTTTCACTCTGTTTTCTCCTATATTGATAGATGTATTTGAAACTCTAAATCCAACACGGTTTGTGCTAGCTTCTTGAAACTTGACACAATAAAGTAGTTTCAAGTTCTATCTCTATGTTTTGTTTCCTCTTGATGTAGCCCTAAGCAGTGACTGGCGAGATACACTTTCATGGAAAGGGGTTGCCAGGCTTCCCAAAATTACGAATCTCCAGAAATCTCAGCAAATATTTTTTCACCCAAACTGGATGACACTTTCAGGTAATGATCAGTACACTAAGGCGACTTGGTTCCCCAAATTTCGTTCTTCTATGTTGAAGCATTCGTTTCCAGTAACAGTTTGAATTTTTAGGTTTCACTCTGTTTTCTCCTATATTGATAGATGTATTTGGAACTCTAAATCCAACACGGTTTGTGCTAGCTTCTTGAAACTTGACACAATAAAGTAGTTTCACGTTCTATCTCTATGTTTTGTTTCCTCTTGATGTAGCCCTAAGCAGTGACTGGCGAGAAACACTTTCATGGAAAGGGGTTGCCAGGCTTCCCAAAATTACGAATCTCCAGAAATCTCAGCAAATATTTTTTCACCCAAACTGGATGATACTTTCAGGTAATGATCAGTACACTAAGGCGACTTGGTTTCCCAAATTTCGTTCTTCTATGTTGAAGCGTTCGTTTCCAGTAACAGTTTGAATTTTAGGTTTCACTCTGTTTTCTCCTATATTTATAGATGTATTTGGAACTCTGAATCCAACAAGGTTTGTGCTAGGTTCTTGAAACTTGACACAATAAAGAAGTTTCACGTTCTATCTCTATGTTTTGTTTCCTCTTGATGTAGCCCTAACAGTGACTGGCGAGAAACACTTTCATGGAAAGGGGTTGCCAGGCTTCCCAAATATATGAATCTCCAGAAATCTCAGCAAATATTTTTTCACCCAAACTGGATGATACTTTCAGGTAATGATCAGTACACTAAGGCGACTTGGTTCCCCAAATGTCGTTCTTCTATGTTGAAGCGTTCGTTTCCAGTAACAGTTTGAATTTTTAGGTTTCACTCTGTTTTCTCCTATATTGATAGATGTATTTGGAACTCTAAATCCAACACGGTTTGTGCTAGCTTCTTGAAACTTGACACAATAAAGTACTTTCACGTTCTATCTCTGTTTTGTTTCCTCTTGATGTAGCCCTAAGCAGTGACTGGCGAGAAACACTTTCATGGAAAGGGGTTGCCAGGCTTCCCAAAATTACGAATCTCCAGAAATCTCAGCAAATATTTTTTCACCCAAACTGGATGATACTTTCAGGTAATGATCAGTACACTAAGGCGACTTGGTTCCCCAAATGTCGTTCTTCTATGTTGAAGCGTTCGTTTCCAGTAACAGTTTGAATTTTTAGGTTTCACTCTGTTTTCTCCTATATTGATAGATGTATTTGGAACTCTAAATCCAACACGGTTTGTGCTAGCTTCTTGAAACTTGACACAATAAAGTAGTTTCACGTTCTATCTCTATGTTTTGTTTCCTCTTGATGTAGCCCTAAGCAGTGACTGGCGAGAAACACTTTCATGGAAAGGGGTTGCCAGGCTTCCCAAATATATGAATCTCCAGAAATCTCAGGAAATATTTTTTCACCCAAACAGGATGATACTTTCAGGTAATGATCAGTACATTAAGGCGACTTGGTTCCCCAAATTTCGTTTTTCTATGTTAAAGCGTTCGTTTCCAGTAACAGTTTGAATTTTTAGGTTTCACTCTGTTTTCTCCTATATTGATGGATGTATTTGGAAGTCTAAATCCAACACGGTTTGTGCTAGCTTCTTGAAACTTGACACAATAAAGTAGTTTCACGTTCTGTCTCTATGTTTTCTTTCCTCTTGATGTAGCCCTAAGCAGTGACTGGCGAGAAACACTTTCATGGAAAGGGGTTGCCAGGCTTCCCAAAATTACGAATCTCCAGAAATCTCAGCAAATATTTTTTCACCCAAACTGGATGATACTTTCAGGTAATGATCAGTACACTAAGGCGACTTGGTTCCCCAAATTTCGTTCTTCTATGTTGAAGCGTTCGTTTCCAGTAACAGTTTGAATTTTTAGGTTTCACTCTGTTTTCTCCTATATTGATAGATGTATTTGGAACTCTAAATCCAACACGGTTTGTGCTAGCTTCTTGAAACTTGACACAATAAAGTAGTTTCACGTTCTATCTCTATGTTTTGTTTCCTCTTGATGTAGCCCTAAGCAGTGACTGGCGAGATACACTTTCATGGAAAGGGGTTGCCAGGCTTCCCACAATTACGAATCTCCAGAAATCTCAGCAAATATTTTTTCACCCAAACTGGATGATACTTTCAGGTAATGATCAGTACACTAAGGCGACTTGGTTCCCCAAATTTCGTTCTTCTATGTTGAAGCGTTCGTTTCCAGTAACAGTTTGAATTTTTAGGTTTCACTCTGTTTTCTCCTATATTGATAGATGTATTTGGAACTCTAAATCCAACACGGTTTGTGCTAGCTTCTTGAAACTTGACACAATAAAGTAGTTTCACGTTCTATCTCTATGTTTTGTTTCCTCTTGATGTAGCCCTAAGCAGTGACTGGCGAGATACACTTTCATGGAAAGGGGTTGCCAGGCTTCCCACAATTACGAATCTCCAGAAATCTCAGCAAATATTTTTTCACCCAAACTGGATGATACTTTCAGGTAATGATCAGTACACTAAGGCGACTTGGTTCCCCAAATTTCGTTCTTCTATGTTAAAGCGTTCGTTTCCAGTAACAGTTTGAATTTTTAGGTTTCACTCTGTTTTCTCCTATATTGATAGATGTATTTGGAAGTCTAAATCCAACTCGGTTTGTGCTAGCTTCTTGAAACTTGACACAATAAAGTAGTTTCACGTTCTATCTCTATGTTTTGTTTCCTCTTGATGTAGCCCTAAGCAGTGACTGGCGAGATACACTTTCATGGAAATGGGTTGCCAGGCTTCCCAAAATTACGAATCTCCAGAAATCTCAGCAAATATTTTTTCACCCAAACTGGATGATACTTTCAGGTAATGATCAGTACACTAAGGCGACTTGGTTCCCCAAATGTCGTTCTTCTATGTTGAAGCGTTCGTTTCCAGTAACAGTTTGAATTTTTAGGTTTCACTCTGTTTTCTCCTATATTGATAGATGTATTTGGAACTCTAAATCCAACAGGGTTTGTGCTACCTTCTTGAAACTTGACACAATAAAATAGTTTCACGTTCTATCTCTATGTTTTGTTTCCTCTTGACGTAGCCCTAAGCAGTGACTGGCGAGAAACACTTTCATGGAAAGGGGTTGCCAGGCTTCCCAAAATTACGAATCTCCAGAAATCTCAGGAAATATTTTTTCACCCAAACAGGATGATACTTTCAGGAAATGATCAGTACACTAAGGCGACTTGCTCCCCAAATTTCGTTTTTCTATGTTAAAGCGTTCATTTCCAGTAACAGTTTGAATTTTTAGGTTTCACTCTGTTTTCTCCTATATTGATAGATGTATTTGGAAGTCTAAATCCAACACGGTTTGTGCTAGCTTCTTGAAACTTGACACAATAAAGTAGTTTCACGTTCTATCTCTATGTTTTGTTTCCTCTTGATGTAGCCCTAAGCAGTGACTGGCGAGAAACACTTTCATGGAAAGGGGTTGCCAGGCTTCCCAAAATTACGAATCTCCAGAAATCTCAGCAAATATTTTTTCACCCAAACTGGATGATACTTTCAGGTAATGATCAGTACACTAAGGCGACTTGGTTCCCCAAATTTCGTTCTTCTATGTTGAAGCGTTCGTTTCCAGTAACAGTTTGAATTTTTAGGTTTCACTCTGTTTTCTCCTATATTGATAGATGTATTTGGAACTCTAAATCCAACACGGTTTGTGCTAGCTTCTTGAAACTTGACAAAATAAAGTAGTTTCACGTTCTATCTCTATGTTTTGTTTCCTCTTGATGTAGCCCTAAGCAGTGACTGGCGAGAAACACTTTCATGGAAAGGGGTGGCTTCCCAAAATTACGAATCTCCAGAAATCTCAGCAAATATTTTTTCACCCAAACAGGATGATACTTTCAGGTAATGATCAGTACATTAAGGCGACTTGGTTCCCCAAATTTCGTTTTTCTATGTTAAAGCGTTCGTTTCCAGTAACAGTTTGAATTTTTAGGTTTCACTCTGTTTTCTCCTATATTGATAGATGTATTTGGAACTCTAAATCCAACACGGTTTGTGCTAGCTTCTTGAAACTTGACACAATAAAGTAGTTTCACGTTCTATCTCTATGTTTTGTTTCCTCTTGATGTAGCCCTAAGCAGTGACTGGCGAGAAACACTTTCATGGAAAGGGGTTGCCAGGCTTCCCAAAATTACGAATCTCCAGAAATCTCAGCAAATATTTTTTCACCCAAACTGGATGATACTTTCAGGTAATGATCAGTACACTAAGGCGACTTGGTTCCCCAAATTTCGTTCTTCTATGTTGAAGCGTTCGTTTCCAGTAACAGTTTGAATTTTTAGGTTTCACTCTGTTTTCTCCTATATTGATAGATGTATTTGGAACTCTAAATCCAACACGGTTTGTGCTAGCTTCTTGAAACTTGACACAATAAAGTAGTTTCACGTTCTATCTCTATGTTTTGTTTCCTCTTGATGTAGCCCTAAGCAGTGACTGGCGAGATACACTTTCATGGAAAGGGGTTGCCAGGCTTCCCACAATTACGAATCTCCAGAAATCTCAGCAAATATTTTTTCACCCAAACTGGATGATACTTTCAGGTAATGATCAGTACACTAAGGCGACTTGGTTCCCCAAATTTCGTTCTTCTATGTTGAAGCGTTCGTTTCCAGTAACAGTTTGCATTTTTAGGTTTCACTCTGTTTTCTCCTATATTGATAGATGTATTTGGAACTCAAAATCCAACACGGTTTGTGCTAGCTTCTTGAAACTTGACACAATAAAGTAGTTTCACGTTCTATCTCTATGTTTTGTTTCCTCTTGATGTAGCCCTAAGCAGTGACTGGCGAGAAACACTTTCATGGAAAGGGGTTGCCAGGCTTCCCAAAATTATGAATCTCCAGAAATCTCAGCAAATATTTTTTCACCCAAACTGGATGATACTTTCAGGTAATGATCAGTACACTAAGGCGACTTGGTTCCCCAAATTTCGTTCTTCTATGTTGAAGCGTTCGTTTCCAGTAACAGTTTGAATTTTTAGGTTTCACTCTGTTTTCTCCTATATTGATAGATGTATTTGGAACTCTAAATCTAACACGGTTTGTGCTAGCTTCTTGAAACTTGACACAATAAAGTAGTTTCACGTTTTATCTCTATGTTTTGTTTCCTCTTGATGTAGCCCTAAGCAGTGACTGGCGAGAAACACTTTCATGGAAAGGGGTGGCTTCCCAAAATTACGAATCTCCAGAAATCTCAGCAAATATTTTTTCACCCAAACTGGATGATACTTTCAGGTAATGATCAGTACACTAAGGCGACTTGGTTCCCCAAATGTCGTTCTTCTATGTTGAAGCGTTCGTTTCCAGTAACAGTTTGAATTTTAGGTTTCACTCTGTTTTCTCCTATATTGATAGATGTATTTGGAACTCTGAATCCAACAAGGTTTGTGCTAGGTTCTTGAAACTTGACACAATAAATTAGTATCACGTTCTATCTCTATGTTTTGTTTCCTCTTGATGTAGCCCTAACAGTGACCGGCGAGAAACACTTTCATGAAAAGGGGTTGCCAGGCTTCCCAAATATATGAATCTAGAGAAATCTCAGGAAATATTTTTTCACCCAAACAGGATGATACTTTCAGATAATGATCAGTACACTAAGGCGACTTGGTTCCCCAAATGTCGTTCTTCTATGTTGAAGCGTTCATTTCCAGTAACAGTTTGAATTTTTAGGTTTCACTCTGTTTTCTCCTATATTGATAGATGTATTTGGAACTCTAAATCCAACACGGTTTGTGCTTGCTTCTTGAAACTTGACACAATAAAGTAGTTTCACGTTCTATCTCTATGTTTTGTTTCCTCTTGATGTAGCCCTAAGCAGTGACTGGCGAGGAACACTTTCATGGAAAGGGGTTGCCAGGCTTCCCAAAATTACGAATCTCCAGAAATCTCAGCAAATATTTTTTCACCCAAACTGGATGATACTTTCAGGTAATGATCAGTACACTAAGGCGACTTGGTTCCCCAAATGTCGTTCTTCTATGTTGAAGCGTTCGTTTCCAGTAACAGTTTGAATTTTTAGGTTTCACTCTGTTTTCTCCTATATTGATAGATGTATTTGGAACTCTAAATCCAACACGGTTTCTGCTAGCTTCTTGAAACTTGACACAATAAAGTAGTTTCACGTTCTATCTCTATGTTTTGTTTCCTCTTGATGTAGCCCTAAGCAGTGACTGGCGAGAAACACTTTCATGGAAAGGGGTCGCTTCCCAAAATTACGAATCTCCAGAAATCTCAGCAAATATTTTTTCACCCAAACTGGATGATACTTTCAGGTAATGATCAGTACACTAAGGCGACTTGGTTCCCCAAATGTCGTTCTTCTATGTTGAAGCGTTCGTTTCCAGTAACAGTTTGAATTTTTGGGTTTCACTCTGTTTTCTCCTATATTGATAGATGTATTTGGAACTCTAAATCCAACAAGGTTTGTGCTAGCTTCTTGAAACTTGACACAATAAAGTAGTTTCACGTTCTATCTCTATGTTTTGTTTCCTCTTGATGTAGCCCTAAGCAGTGACTGGCGAGAAACACTTTCATGGAAAGGGGTTGCCAGGCTTCCCAAAATTACGAATCTCCAGAAATCTCAGCAAATATTTTTTCACCCAAACTAGATGATACTTTCAGGTAATGATCAGTACACTAAGGCGACTTGGTTCCACAAATTTCGTTCTGCTATGTTGAAGCGTTCGTTTTCAGTAACAGTTTGAATTTTTAGGTTTCACTCTGTTTTCTCCTTTATTGATAGATGTATTTGGAACTCTGAATCCAACACGGTTTGTGCTAGCTTCTTGAAACTTGACACAATAAAGTAGTTTCACGTTCTATCTCTATGTTTTGTTTCCTCTTGATGTAGCCCTAAGCAGTGACTGGCGAGAAACACTTTCATAGAATGGGGTGGCTTCCCAAAATTACGAATCTCCAGAAATCTCAGCAAATATTTTTTCACCCAAACTGGATGATACTTTCAGGTAATGATCAGTACACTAAGGCGACTTGGTTCCCCAAATTTCGTTCTTCTATGTTGAAGCGTTCGTTTCCAGTAACAGTTTGAATTTTAGGTTTCACTCTGTTTTCTCCTATTTTGATAGATGTATTTGGAACTCTGAATACAACAAGGTTTGTGCTAGGTTCTTGAAACTTGACACAATAAAGTAGTTTCACGTTCTATCTCTATGTTTTGTTTCCTCTTGATGTAGCCCTAACAGTGACTGGCGAGAAACACTTTCATGGAAAGGGGTTGCCAGGCTTCCAAAATATATGAATCTCCAGAAATCTCAGGAAATATTTTTTCACCCAAACAGGATGATACTTTCAGGTAATGATCAGTACACTAAGGCGACTTGGTTCCCCAAATTTCGTTTTTCTATGTTAAAGCATTCGTTTCAGGTAACAGTTTGAATTTTTAGGTGTCACTCTGTTTTCTCCTATATTGATAGATGTATTTGGAAGTCTAAATCCAACACGGTTTGTGCTAGCTTCTTGAAACTTGACATAATAAAGTAGTTTCACGTTCTATCTCTATGTTTTGTTTCCTCTTGATGTAGCCCTAAGCAGTGACTGGCGAGAAACACTTTCATGGAAAGGGGTTGCCAGGCTTCCCAAAATTACGAATCTCCAGAAATCTCAGCAAATATTTTTTCACCCAAACTGGATGATACTTTCAGGTAATGATCAGTACACTAAGGCGACTTGGTTCCCCAAATTTCGTTCTTCTATGTTGAAACATTCGTTTCCAGTAACAGTTTGAATTTTTAGGTTTCACTCTGTTTTCTCCTATATTGATAGATGTATTTGGAACTCTAAATCCAACACGGTTTGTGCTAGCTTCTTGAAACTTGACACAATAAAGTAGTTTCACGTTCTATCTCTATGTTTTGTTTCCTCTTGATGTAGCCCTAAGCAGTGACTGGCGAGAAACACTTTCATGGAAAGGGGTTGCCAGGCTTCCCAAAATTACGAATCTCCAGAAATCTCAGCAAATATTTTTTCACCCAAACAGGATGATACTTTCAGGTAATGATCAGTACACTAAGGCGACTTGGTTCCCCAAATTTCGTTTTTCTATGTTAAAGCGTTCGTTTCCAGTAACAGTTTGAATTTTTAGGTTTCACTCTGTTTTCTCCTATATTGATAGATGTATTTGGAAGTCTAAATCCAACACGGTTTGTGCTAGCTTCTTGAAACTTGACACAATAAAGTAGTTTCACGTTCTATCTCTATGTTTTGTTTCCTCTTGATGTAGCCCTAAGCAGTGACTGGCGAGAAACACTTTCATGGAAAGGGGTTGCCAGGCTTCCCAAAATTACGAATCTCCAGAAATCTCAGCAAATATTTTTTCACCCAAACTGGATGATACTTTCAGGTAATGATCAGTACACTAAGGCGACTTGGTTCCCCAAATTTCGTTCTTCTATGTTGAAGCGTTCGTTTCCAGTAACAGTTTGAATTTTTAGGTTTCACTCTGTTTTCTCCTATATTGATAGATGTATTTGGAACTCTAAATCCAACACGGTTTGTGCTAGCTTCTTGAAACTTGACACAATATAGTAGTTTCACGTTCTATCTCTATGTTTTTTTTCCTCTTGATGTAGCCCTAAGCAGTGACTGGCGAGATACACTTTCATGGAAAGGGGTTGCCAGGCTTCCCAAAATTACGAATCTCCAGAAATCTCAGCAAATATTTTTTCACCCAAACTGGATGATACTTTCAGGTAATGATCAGTACACTAAGGCGACTTGGTTCCCCAAATTTCGTTCTTCTATGTTGAAGCGTTCGTTTCCAGTAACAGTTTGAATTTTTAGGTTTCACTCTGTTTTCTCCTATATTGATAGATGTATTTGGAACTCTAAATCCAACACGGTTTGTGCTAGCTTCTTGAAACTTGACACAATAAAGTAGTTTCACGTTCTATCTCTATGTTTTGTTTCCTCTTGATGTAGCCCTAAGCAGTGACTGGCGAGAAACACTTTCATGGAAAGGGGTTGCCAGGCTTCCCAAAATTACGAATCTCCAGAAATCTCAGCAAATATTTTTTCACCCAAACTGGATGATACTTTCAGGTAATGATCAGTACACTAAGGCGACTTGGTTCCCCAAATTTCGTTCTTCTATGTTGAAGCGTTCGTTTCCAGTAACAGTTTGAATTTTTAGGTTTCACTCTGTTTTCTCCTATATTGATAGATGTATTTGGAACTCTAAATCCAACACGGTTTGTGCTAGCTTCTTGAAACTTGACACAATAAAGTAGTTTCACGTTCTATCTCTATGTTTTGTTTCCTCTTGATGTAGCCCTAAGCAGTGACTGGCGAGATACACTTTCATGGAAAGGGGTTGCCAGGCTTCCCAAAATTACGAATCTCCAGAAATCTCAGCAAATATTTTTTCACCCAAACTGGATGATACTTTCAGGTAATGATCAGTACACTAAGGCGACTTGGTTCCCCAAATTTCGTTCTTCTATGTTGAAGCGTTCGTTTCCAGTAACAGTTTGAATTTTTAGGTTTCACTCTGTTTTCTCCTATATTGATAGATGTATTTGGAACTCTAAATCCAACACGGTTTGTGCTAGCTTCTTGAAACTTGACACAATAAAGTAGTTTCACGTTCTATCTCTATGTTTTGTTTCCTCTTGATGTAGCCCTAAGCAGTGAATGGCGAGATACACTTTCATGGAAATGGGTTGCCAGGCTTCCCAAAATTACGAATCTCCAGAAATCTCAGCAAATATTTTTTCACCCAAACTGGATGATACTTTCAGGTAATGATCAGTACACTAAGGCGACTTGGTTCCCCAAATTTCGTTCTTCTATGTTGAAGCGTTCGTTTCCAGTAACAGTTTGAATTTTTAGGTTTCACTCTGTTTTCTCCTATATTGATAGATGTATTTGGAACTCTAAATCCAACAGGGTTTGTGCTACCTTCTTGAAACTTGACACAATAAAATAGTTTCACGTTCTATCTCTATGTTTTGTTTCCTCTTGACGTAGCCCTAAGCAGTGACTGGCGAGAAACACTTTCATGGAAAGGGGTTGCCAGGCTTCCCAAAATTACGAATCTCCAGAAATCTCAGGAAATATTTTTTCACCCAAACAGGATGATACTTTCAGGAAATGATCAGTACACTAAGGCGACTTGGTTCCCCAAATTTCGTTTTTCTATGTTAAAGCGTTCATTTCCAGTAACAGTTTGAATTTTTATGTTTCACTCTGTTTTCTCCTATATTGATAGATGTATTTGGAAGTCTAAATCCAACACGGTTTGTGCTAGCTTCTTGAAACTTGACACAATAAAGTAGTTTCACGTTCTATCTCTATGTTTTGTTTCCTCTTGATGTAGCCCTAAGCAGTGACTGGCGAGAAACACTTTCATGGAAAGGGGTTGCCAGGCTTCCCAAAATTACGAATCTCCAGAAATCTCAGCAAATATTTTTTCACCCAAACTGGATGATACTTTCAGGTAATGATCAGTACACTACGGCGACTTGGTTCCCCAAATTTCGTTCTTCTATGTTGAAGCGTTCGTTTCCAGTAACAGTTTGAATTTTTAGGTTTCACTCTGTTTTCTCCTATATTGATAGATGTATTTGGAACTCTAAATCCAACACGGTTTGTGCTAGCTTCTTGAAACTTGACACAATAAAGTAGTTTCACGTTCTATCTCTATGTTTTGTTTCCTCTTGATGTAGCCCTAAGCAGTGACTGGCGAGATACACTTTCATGGAAAGGGGTTGCCAGGCTTCCCAAAATTACGAATCTCCAGAAATCTCAGCAAATATTTTTTCACCCAAACTGGATGATACTTTCAGGTAATGATCAGTACACTAAGGCGACTTGGTTCCCCAAATTTCGTTCTTCTATGTTGAAGCGTTCGTTTCCAGTAACAGTTTGAATTTTTAGGTTTCACTCTGTTTTCTCCTATATTGATAGATGTATTTGGAACTCTAAATCCAACACGGTTTGTGCTAGCTTCTTGAAACTTGACAAAATAAAGTAGTTTCACGTTCTATCTCTATGTTTTGTTTCCTCTTGATGTAGCCCTAAGCAGTGACTGGCGAGAAACACTTTCATGGAAAGGGGTGGCTTCCCAAAATTACGAATCTCCAGAAATCTCAGCAAATATTTTTTCACCCAAACAGGATGATACTTTCAGGTAATGATCAGTACATTAAGGCGACTTGGTTCCCCAAATTTCGTTTTTCTATGTTAAAGCGTTCGTTTCCAGTAACAGTTTGAATTTTTAGGTTTCACTCTGTTTTCTCCTATATTGATAGATGTATTTGGAACTCTAAATCCAACACGGTTTGTGCTAGCTTCTTGAAACTTGACACAATAAAGTAGTTTCACGTTCTATCTCTATGTTTTGTTTCCTCTTGATGTAGCCCTAAGCAGTGACTGGCGAGAAACACTTTCATGGAAAGGGGTTGCCAGGCTTCCCAAAATTACGAATCTCCAGAGATCTCAGCAAATATTTTTTCACCCAAACTGGATGATACTTTCAGGTAATGATCAGTACACTAAGGCGACTTGGTTCCCCAAATTTCGTTCTTCTATGTTGAAGCGTTCGTTTCCAGTAACAGTTTGAATTTTTAGGTTTCACTCTGTTTTCTCCTATATTGATAGATGTATTTGGAACTCTAAATCCAACAGGGTTTGTGCTACCTTCTTGAAACTTGAAACAATAAAATAGTTTCACGTTCTATCTCTATGTTTTGTTTCCTCTTGACGTAGCCCTAAGCAGTGACTGGCGAGAAACACTTTCATGGAAAGGGGTTGCCAGGCTTCCCAAAATTACGAATCTCCAGAAATCTCAGCAAATATTTTTTCACCCAAACTGGATGATACTTTCAGGTAATGATCAGTACACTAAGGCGACTTGGTTCCCCAAATTTCGTTCTTCTATGTTGAAGCGTTCGTTTCCAGTAACAGTTTGAATTTTTAGGTTTCACTCTGTTTTCTCCTATATTGATAGATGTATTTGGAACTCAAAATCCAACACGGTTTGTGCTAGCTTCTTGAAACTTGACACAATAAAGTAGTTTCACGTTCTATCTCTATGTTTTGTTTCCTCTTGATGTAGCCCTAAGCAGTGACTGGCGAGAAACACTTTCATGGAAAGGGGTTGCCAGGCTTCCCAAAATTATGAATCTCCAGAAATCTCAGCAAATATTTTTTCACCCAAACTGGATGATACTTTCAGGTAATGATCAGTACACTAAGGCGACTTGGTTCCCCAAATTTCGTTCTTCTATGTTGAAGCGTTCGTTTCCAGTAACAGTTTGAATTTTTAGGTTTCACTCTGTTTTCTCCTATATTGATAGATGTATTTGGAACTCTAAATCCAACACGGTTTGTGCTAGCTTCTTGAAACTTGACACAATAAAGTAGTTTCACGTTTTATCTCTATGTTTTGTTTCCTCTTGATGTAGCCCTAAGCAGTGACTGGCGAGAAACACTTTCATGGAAAGGGGTGGCTTCCCAAAATTACGAATCTCCAGAAATCTCAGCAAATATTTTTTCACCCAAACTGGATGATACTTTCAGGTAATGATCAGTACACTAAGGCGACTTGGTTCCCCAAATTTCGTTCTTCTATGTTGAAGCGTTCGTTTCCAGTAACAGTTTGAATTTTAGGTTTCACTCTGTTTTCTCCTATATTGATAGATGTATTTGGAACTCTGAATCCAACAAGGTTTGTGCTAGGTTCTTGAAACTTGACACAATAAATTAGTATCACGTTCTATCTCTATGTTTTGTTTCCTCTTGATGTAGCCCTAACAGTGACCGGCGAGAAACACTTTCATGAAAAGGGGTTGCCAGGCTTCCCAAATATATGAATCTAGAGAAATCTCAGGAAATATTTTTTCACCCAAACAGGATGATACTTTCAGGTAATGATCAGTACACTAAGGCGACTTGGTTCCCCAAATGTCGTTCTTCTATGTTGAAGCGTTCGTTTCCAGTAACAGTTTGAATTTTTAGGTTTCACTCTGTTTTCTCCTATATTGATAGATGTATTTGGAACTCTAAATCCAACACGGTTTGTGCTTGCTTCTTGAAACTTGACACAATAAAGTAGTTTCACGTTCTATCTCTATGTTTTGTTTCCTCTTGATGTAGCCCTAAGCAGTGACTGGCGAGGAACACTTTCATGGAAAGGGGTTGCCAGGCTTCCCAAAATTACGAATCTCCAGAAATCTCAGCAAATATTTTTTCACCCAAACTGGATGATACTTTGAGGTAATGATCAGTACACTAAGGCGACTTGGTTCCCCAAATGTCGTTCTTCTATGTTGAAGCGTTCGTTTCCAGTAACAGTTTGAATTTTTAGGTTTCACTCTGTTTTCTCCTATATTGATAAATGTATTTGGAACTCTAAATCCAACACGGTTTGTGCTAGCTTCTTGAAACTTGACACAATAAAGTTGTTTCACGTTCTATCTATATGTTTTGTTTCCTCTTGATGTAGCCCTAACAGTGACTGGCGAGAAACACTTTCATGGAAAGGGGTTGCCAGGCTTCCCATATATACGAATCTCCAGAAATCTCAGGAAATATTTTTTCACCCACACAGGATGATACTTTCAGGTAATGATCAGTACACTAAGGCGACTTGGTTCCCCAAATGTCGTTCTTCTATGTTGAAGCGTTCGTTTCCAGTAACAGTTTGAATTTTTAGGTTTCACTCTGTTTTCTCCTATATTGATAGATGTATTTGGAACTCTAAATCCAACACGGTTTGTGCTTGCTTCTTGAAACTTGACACAATAAAGTAGTTTCACGTTCTCTCTCTATGTTTTGTTTCCTCTTGATGTAGCCCTAAGCAGTGACTGGCGAGGAACACTTTCATGGAAAGGGGTTGCCAGGCTTCCCAAAATTACGAATCTCCAGAAATCTCAGCAAATATTTTTTCACCCAAACTGGATGATACTTTGAGGTAATGATCAGTACACTAAGGCGACTTGGTTCCCCAAATTTCGTTCTTCTATGTTGAAGCGTTCGTTTCCAGTAACAGTTTGAATTTTTAGGTTTCACTCTGTTTTCTCCTATATTGATAGATGTATTTGGAACTCTAAATCCAACACGGTTTCTGCTAGCTTCTTGAAACTTGACACAATAAAGTAGTTTCACGTTCTATCTCTATGTTTTGTTTCCTCTTGATGTAGCCCTAAGCAGTGACTGGCGAGAAACACTTTCATGGAAAGGGGTGGCTTCCCAAAATTACGAATCTCCAGAAATCTCAGCAAATATTTTTTCACCCAAACTGGATGATACTTTCAGGTAATGATCAGTACACTAAGGCGACTTGGTTCCCCAAATGTCGTTCTTCTATGTTGAAGCGTTCGTTTCCAGTAACAGTTTGAATTTTTAGGTTTCACTCTGTTTTCTCCTATATTGATAGATGTATTTGGAACTCTAAATCCAACAAGGTTTGTGCTAGCTTCTTGAAACTTGACACAATAAAGTAGTTTCACGTTCTATCTCTATGTTTTGTTTCCTCTTGATGTAGCCCTAAGCAGTGACTGGCGAGAAACACTTTCATGGAAAGGGGTTGCCAGGCTTCCCAAAATTACGAATCTCCAGAAATCTCAGCAAATATTTTTTCACCCAAACTAGATGATACTTTCAGGTAATGATCAGTACACTAAGGCGACTTGGTTCCACAAATTTCGTTCTGCTATGTTGAAGCGTTCGTTTTCAGTAACAGTTTGAATTTTTAGGTTTCACTCTGTTTTCTCCTTTATTGATAGATGTATTTGGAACTCTGAATCCAACACGGTTTGTGCTAGCTTCTTGAAACTTGACACAATAAAGTAGTTTCACGTTCTATCTCTATGTTTTGTTTCCTCTTGATGTAGCCCTAAGCAGTGACTGGCGAGAAACACTTTCATAGAATGGGGTGGCTTCCCAAAATTACGAATCTCCAGAAATCTCAGCAAATATTTTTTCACCCAAACTGGATGATACTTTCAGGTAATGATCAGTACACTAAGGCGACTTGGTTCCCCAAATTTCGTTCTTCTATGTTGAAGCGTTCGTTTCCAGTAACAGTTTGAATTTTAGGTTTCACTCTGTTTTCTCCTATTTTGATAGATGTATTTGGAACTCTGAATACAACAAGGTTTGTGCTAGGTTCTTGAAACTTGACACAATAAAGTAGTTTCACGTTCTATCTCTATGTTTTGTTTCCTCTTGATGTAGCCCTAACAGTGACTGGCGAGAAACACTTTCATGGAAATGGGTTGCCAGGCTTCCAAAATATATGAATCTCCAGAAATCTCAGGAAATATTTTTTCACCCAAACAGGATGATACTTTCAGGTAATGATCAGTACACTAAGGCGACTTGGTTCCCCAAATTTCGTTTTTCTATGTTAAAGCATTCGTTTCCAGTAACAGTTTGAATTTTTAGGTGTCACTCTGTTTTCTCCTATATTGATAGATGTATTTGGAAGTCTAAATCCAACACGGTTTGTGCTAGCTTCTTGAAACTTGACATAATAAAGTAGTTTCACGTTCTATCTCTATGTTTTGTTTCCTCTTGATGTAGCCCTAAGCAGTGACTGGCGAGAAACACTTTCATGGAAAGGGGTTGCCAGGCTTCCCAAAATTACGAATCTCCAGAAATCTCAGCAAATATTTTTTCACCCAAACTGGATGATACTTTCAGGTAATGATCAGTACACTAAGGCGACTTGGTTCCCCAAATTTCGTTCTTCTATGTTGAAACATTCGTTTCCAGTAACAGTTTGAATTTTTAGGTTTCACTCTGTTTTCTCCTATATTGATAGATGTATTTGGAACTCTAAATCCAACACGGTTTGTGCTAGCTTCTTGAAACTTGACACAATAAAGTAGTTTCACGTTCTATCTCTATGTTTTGTTTCCTCTTGATGTAGCCCTAAGCAGTGACTGGCGAGAAACACTTTCATGGAAAGGGGTTGCCAGGCTTCCCAAAATTACGAATCTCCAGAAATCTCAGCAAATATTTTTTCACCCAAACAGGATGATACTTTCAGGTAATGATCAGTACACTAAGGCGACTTGGTTCCCCAAATTTCGTTTTTCTATGTTAAAGCGTTCGTTTCCAGTAACAGTTTGAATTTTTAGGTTTCACTCTGTTTTCTCCTATATTGATAGATGTATTTGGAAGTCTAAATCCAACACGGTTTGTGCTAGCTTCTTGAAACTTGACACAATAAAGTAGTTTCACGTTCTATCTCTATGTTTTGTTTCCTCTTGATGTAGCCCTAAGCAGTGACTGGCGAGAAACACTTTCATGGAAAGGGGTTGCCAGGCTTCCCAAAATTACGAATCTCCAGAAATCTCAGCAAATATTTTTTCACCCAAACTGGATGATACTTTCAGGTAATGATCAGTACACTAAGGCGACTTGGTTCCCCAAATTTCGTTCTTCTATGTTGAAGCGTTCGTTTCCAGTAACAGTTTGAATTTTTAGGTTTCACTCTGTTTTCTCCTATATTGATAGATGTATTTGGAACTCTAAATCCAACACGGTTTGTGCTAGCTTCTTGAAACTTGACACAATAAAGTAGTTTCACGTTCTATCTCTATGTTTTGTTTCCTCTTGATGTAGCCCTAAGCAGTGACTGGCGAGAAACACTTTCATGGAAAGGGGTTGCCAGGCTTCCCAAAATTATGAATCTCCAGAAATCTCAGCAAATATTTTTTCACCCAAACTGGATGATACTTTCAGGTAATGATCAGTACACTAAGGCGACTTGGTTCCCCAAATTTCGTTCTTCTATGTTGAAGCGTTCGTTTCCAGTAACAGTTTGAATTTTTAGGTTTCACTCTGTTTTCTCCTATATTGATAGATGTATTTGGAACTCTAAATCCAACACGGTTTGTGCTAGCTTCTTGAAACTTGACACAATAAAGTAGTTTCACGTTTTATCTCTATGCTTTGTTTCCTCTTGATGTAGCCCTAAGCAGTGACTGGCGAGAAACACTTTCATGGAAAGGGGTGGCTTTCCAAAATTACGAATCTCCAGAAATCTCAGCAAATATTTTTTCACCCCAACTGGATGATACTTTCAGGTAATGATCAGTACACTATGGCGACTTGGTTCCCCAATTTCGTTCTTCTATGTGGAAGCGTTCGTTTCCAGTAACAGTTTGAATTTTAGGTTTCACTCTGTTTTCTCCTATATTGATAGATGTATTTGGAACTCTGAATCCAACAAGGTTTGTGCTAGGTTCTTGAAACTTGACACAATAAAGTAGTTTCACGTTCTATCTCTATGTTTTGTTTCCTCTTGATGTAGCCCTAACAGTGACTGGCGAGAAACACTTTCATGGAAAGGGGTTGCCAGGCTTCCCAAATATATGAATCTAGAGAAATCTCAGGAAATATTTTTTCACCCAAACAGGATGATACTTTCAGGAAATGATCAGTACACTAAGGCGACTTGGTTCCCCAAATTTCGTTTTTCTATGTTAAAGCGTTCATTTCCAGTAACAGTTTGAATTTTTAGGTTTCACTCTGTTTTCTCCTATATTGATAGATGTATTTGGAAGTCTAAATCCAACACGGATTGTGCTAGCTTCTTGAAACTTGACACAATAAAGTAGTTTCACGTTCTATCTCTATGTTTTGTTTCCTCTTGATGTAGCCCTAAGCAGTGACTGGCGAGAAACACTTTCATGGAAAGGGGTTGCCAGGCTTCCCAAAATTACGAATCTCCAGAAATCTCAGCAAATATTTTTTCACCCAAACTGGATGATACTTTCAGGTAATGATCAGTACACTAAGGCGACTTGGTTCCCCAAATGTCGTTCTTCTATGTTGAAGCGTTCGTTTCCAGTAACAGTTTGAATTTTTAGGTTTCACTCTGTTTTCTCCTATATTGATAGATGTATTTGGAACTCTAAATCCAACAAGGTTTGTGCTAGCTTCTTGAAACTTGACACAATAAAGTAGTTTCACGTTCTATCTCTATGTTTTGTTTCCTCTTGATGTAGCCCTAAGCAGTGACTGGCGAGAAACACTTTCATGGAAAGGGGTTGCCAGGCTTCCCAAAATTACGAATCTCCAGAAATCTCAGCAAATATTTTTTCACCCAAACTAGATGATACTTTCAGGTAATGATCAGTACACTAAGGCGACTTGGTTCCACAAATTTCGTTCTGCTATGTTGAAGCGTTCGTTTTCAGTAACAGTTTGAATTTTTAGGTTTCACTCTGTTTTCTCCTTTATTGATAGATGTATTTGGAACTCTGAATCCAACACGGTTTGTGCTAGCTTCTTGAAACTTGACACAATAAAGTAGTTTCACGTTCTATCTCTATGTTTTGTTTCCTCTTGATGTAGCCCTAAGCAGTGACTGGCGAGAAACACTTTCATAGAATGGGGTGGCTTCCCAAAATTACGAATCTCCAGAAATCTCAGCAAATATTTTTTCACCCAAACTGGATGATACTTTCAGGTAATGATCAGTACACTAAGGCGACTTGGTTCCCCAAATTTCGTTCTTCTATGTTGAAGCGTTCGTTTCCAGTAACAGTTTGAATTTTAGGTTTCACTCTGTTTTCTCCTATTTTGATAGATGTATTTGGAACTCTGAATACAACAAGGTTTGTGCTAGGTTCTTGAAACTTGACACAATAAAGTAGTTTCACGTTCTATCTCTATGTTTTGTTTCCTCTTGATGTAGCCCTAACAGTGACTGGCGAGAAACACTTTCATGGAAAGGGGTTGCCAGGCTTCCCAAAATTACGAATCTCCAGAAATCTCAGCAAATATTTTTTCACCCAAACTGGATGATACTTTCAGGTAATGATCAGTACACTAAGGCGACTTGGTTCCCCAAATTTCGTTCTTCTATGTTGAAACATTCGTTTCCAGTAACAGTTTGAATTTTTAGGTTTCACTCTGTTTTCTCCTATATTGATAGATGTATTTGGAAGTCTAAATCCAACACGGTTTGTGCTAGCTTCTTGAAACTTGACACAATAAAGTAGTTTCACGTTCTATCTCTATGTTTTGTTTCCTCTTGATGTAGCCCTAAGCAGTGACTGGCGAGAAACACTTTCATGGAAAGGGGTTGCCAGGCTTCCCAAAATTACGAATCTCCAGAAATCTCAGCAAATATTTTTTCACCCAAACTGGATGATACTTTCAGGTAATGATCAGTACACTAAGGCGACTTGGTTCCCCAAATTTCGTTCTTCTATGTTGAAACGTTCGTTTCCAGTAACAGTTTGAATTTTTAGGTTTCACTCTGTTTTCTCCTATATTGATAGATGTATTTGGAACTCTAAATCCAACACGGTTTGTGCTAGCTTCTTGAAACTTGACACAATAAAGTAGTTTCACGTTCTATCTCTATGTTTTGTTTCCTCTTGATGTAGCCCTAAGCAGTGACTGGCGAGAAACACTTTCATGGAAAGGGGTTGCCAGGCTTCCCAAAATTACGAATCTCCAGAAATCTCAGCAAATATTTTTTCACCCAAACAGGATGATACTTTCAGGTAATGATCAGTACACTAAGGCGACTTGGTTCCCCAAATTTCGTTTTTCTATGTTAAAGCGTTCGTTTCCAGTAACAGTTTGAATTTTTAGGTTTCACTCTGTTTTCTCCTATATTGATAGATGTATTTGGAAGTCTAAATCCAACACGGTTTGTGCTAGCTTCTTGAAACTTGACACAATAAAGTAGTTTCACGTTCTATCTCTATGTTTTGTTTCCTCTTGATGTAGCCCTAAGCAGTGACTGGCGAGAAACACTTTCATGGAAAGGGGTTGCCAGGCTTCCCAAAATTACGAATCTCCAGAAATCTCAGCAAATATTTTTTCACCCAAACTGGATGATACTTTCAGGTAATGATCAGTACACTAAGGCGACTTGGTTCCCCAAATTTCGTTCTTCTATGTTGAAGCGTTCGTTTCCAGTAACAGTTTGAATTTTTAGGTTTCACTCTGTTTTCTCCTATATTGATAGATGTATTTGGAACTCTAAATCCAACACGGTTTGTGCTAGCTTCTTGAAACTTGACACAATAAAGTAGTTTCACGTTCTATCTCTATGTTTTGTTTCCTCTTGATGTAGCCCTAAGCAGTGACTGGCGAGAAACACTTTCATGGAAAGGGGTTGCCAGGCTTCCCAAAATTATGAATCTCCAGAAATCTCAGCAAATATTTTTTCACCCAAACTGGATGATACTTTCAGGTAATGATCAGTACACTAAGGCGACTTGGTTCCCCAAATTTCGTTCTTCTATGTTGAAGCGTTCGTTTCCAGTAACAGTTTGAATTTTTAGGTTTCACTCTGTTTTCTCCTATATTGATAGATGTATTTGGAACTCTAAATCCAACACGGTTTGTGCTAGCTTCTTGAAACTTGACACAATAAAGTAGTTTCACGTTTTATCTCTATGCTTTGTTTCCTCTTGATGTAGCCCTAAGCAGTGACTGGCGAGAAACACTTTCATGGAAAGGGGTGGCTTTCCAAAATTACGAATCTCCAGAAATCTCAGCAAATATTTTTTCACCCAAACTGGATGATACTTTCAGGTAATGATCAGTACACTATGGCGACTTGGTTCCCCAATTTCGTTCTTCTATGTGGAAGCGTTCGTTTCCAGTAACAGTTTGAATTTTAGGTTTCACTCTGTTTTCTCCTATATTGATAGATGTATTTGGAACTCTGAATCCAACAAGGTTTGTGCTAGGTTCTTGAAACTTGACACAATAAAGTAGTTTCACGTTCTATCTCTATGTTTTGTTTCCTCTTGATGTAGCCCTAACAGTGACTGGCGAGAAACACTTTCATGGAAAGGGTTTGCCAGGCTTCCCAAATATATGAATCTAGAGAAATCTCAGGAAATATTTTTTCACCCAAACAGGATGATACTTTCAGGAAATGATCAGTACACTAAGGCGACTTGGTTCCCCAAATTTCGTTTTTCTATGTTAAAGCGTTCATTTCCAGTAACAGTTTGAATTTTTAGGTTTCACTCTGTTTTCTCCTATATTGATAGATGTATTTGGAAGTCTAAATCCAACACGGATTGTGCTAGCTTCTTGAAACTTGACACAATAAAGTAGTTTCACGTTCTATCTCTATGTTTTGTTTCCTCTTGATGTAGCCCTAAGCAGTGACTGGCGAGAAACACTTTCATGGAAAGGGGTTGCCAGGCTTCCCAAAATTACGAATCTCCAGAAATCTCAGCAAATATTTTTTCACCCAAACTGGATGATACTTTCAGGTAATGATCAGTACACTAAGGCGACTTGGTTCCCCAAATTTCGTTCTTCTATGTTGAAGCGTTCGTTTCCAGTAACAGTTTGAATTTTTAGGTTTCACTCTGTTTTCTCCTATATTGATAGATGTATTTCGAACTCTAAATCCAACACGGTTTGTGCTAGCTTCTTGAAACTTGACACAATAAAGTAGTTTCACATTCTATCTCTATGTTTTGTTTCCTCTTGATGTAGCCCTAAGCAGTGACTGGCGAGATACACTTTCATGGAAAGGGGTTGCCAGGCTTCCCAAAATTACGAATCTCCAGAAATCTCAGCAAATATTTTTTCACCCAAACTGGATGATACTTTCAGGTAATGATCAGTACACTAAGGCGACTTGGTTCCCCAAATTTCGTTCTTCTATGTTGAAGCGTTCGTTTCCAGTAACAGTTTGAATTTTTAGGTTTCACTCTGTTTTCTCCTATATTGATAGATGTATTTGGAACTCTAAATCCAACACGATTTGTGCTAACTTCTTGAAACTTGACACAATAAAGTAGTTTCACGTTCTATCTATATGTTTTGTTTCCTCTTGATGTAGCCCTAACAGTGACTGGCGAGAAACACTTTCATGGAAAGGGGTTGCCAGGCTTCCCAAATATATGAATCTCCAGAAATCTCAGCAAATATTTTTTCACCCAAACAGGATGATACTTTCAGGAAATGATCAGTACACTAAGGCGACTTGGTTCCCCAATTTCGTTTTTCTATGTTAAAGCGTTCGTTTCCAGTAACAGTTTGAATTTTTAGGTTTCACTCTGTTTTCTCCTATATTGATAGATGTATTTGGAAGTCTAAATCCAACACGGTTTGTGCTAGCTTCTTGAAACTTGGCACAATAAAGTAGTTTCAAGTTCTATCTCTATGCTTTGTTTCCTCTTGATGTAGCCCTAAGCAGTGACTGGTGAGAAACACTTCCATGGAAAGGGGTTGCCAGGCTTCCCAAAATTACGAATCTCCAGAAATCTCAGCAAATATTTTTTCTCCCAAACTGGATTATACTTTCAGGTAATGATCAGTACACTAAGGCGACTTGGTTCCCCAAATTTCGTTCTTCTATGTTGAAGCGTTCGTTTCCAGTAACAGTTTGAATTTTTAGGTTTCACTCTGTTTTCTCCTATATTGATAGATGTATTTGGAACTCTAAATCCAACAGGGTTTGTGCTACCTTCTTGAAACTTGACACAATAAAATAGTTTCACGTTCTATCTCTATGTTTTGTTTCCTCTTGACGTAGCCCTAAGCAGTGACTGGCGAGAAACACTTTCATGGAAAGGGGTTGCCAGGCTCCCAAAATTACGAATCTCCAGAAATCTCAGCAAATATTTTTTCACCCAAACAGGATGATACTTTCAGGTAATGACAGTACACTAAGGCGACTTGGTTCCCCAAATTTCGTTTTTCTATGTTAAAGCATTCGTTTCCAGTAACAGTTTGAATTTTTAGGTGTCACTCTGTTTTCTCCTATATTGATAGATGTATTTGGAAGTCTAAATCCAACACGGTTTGTGCTAGCTTCTTGAAACTTGACATAATAAAGTAGTTTCACGTTCTATCTCTATGTTTTGTTTCCTCTTGATGTAGCCCTAAGCAGTGACTGGCGAGAAACACTTTCATGGAAAGGGGTTGCCAGGCTTCCCAAAATTACGAATCTCCAGAAATCTCAGCAAATATTTTTTCACCCAAACTGGATGATACTTTCAGGTAATGATCAGTACACTAAGGCGACTTGGTTCCCCAAATGTCGTTCTTCTATGTTGAAGCGTTCGTTTCCAGTAACAGTTTGAATTTTTAGGTTTCACTCTGTTTTCTCCTATATTGATAGATGTATTTGGAACTCTAAATCCAACACGGTTTGTGCTAGCTTCTTGAAACTTGACACAATAAAGTAGTTTCACGTTCTATCTCTATGTTTTGTTTCCTCTTGATGTAGCCCTAAGCAGTGACTGGCGAGAAACACTTTCATGGAAAGGGGTTGCCAGGCTTCCCAAATATATGAATCTCCAGAAATCTCAGGAAATATTTTTTCACCCAAACAGGATGATACTTTCAGGTAATGATCAGTACATTAAGGCGACTTGGTTCCCCAAATTTCGTTTTTCTATGTTAAAGCGTTCGTTTCCAGTAACAGTTTGAATTTTTAGGTTTCACTCTGTTTTCTCCTATATTGATGGATGTATTTGGAAGTCTAAATCCAACACGGTTTGTGCTAGCTTCTTGAAACTTGACACAATAAAGTAGTTTCACGTTCTGTCTCTATGTTTTCTTTCCTCTTGTTGTAGCCCTAACAGTGACTGGCGAGAAACACTTTCATGGAAAGGGGTTGCCAGGCTTTCCAAAATTACGAATCTCCAGAAATCTCAGCAAATATTTTTTCACCCAAACTGGATGATACTTTCAGGTAATGATCAGTACACTAAGGCGACTTGGTTCCCCAAATTTCGTTCTTCTATGTTGAAGCGTTCGTTTCCAGTAACAGTTTGAATTTTTAGGTTTCACTCTGTTTTCTCCTATATTGATAGATGTATTTGGAACTCTAAATCCAACACGGTTTGTGCTAGCTTCTTGAAACTTGACACAATAAAGTAGTTTCACGTTCTATCTCTATGTTTTGTTTCCTCTTGATGTAGCCCTAAGCAGTGACTGGCGAGATACACTTTCATGGAAAGGGGTTGCCAGGCTTCCCACAATTACGAATCTCCAGAAATCTCAGCAAATATTTTTTCACCCAAACTGGATGATACTTTCAGGTAATGATCAGTACACTAAGGCGACTTGGTTCCCCAAATTTCGTTCTTCTATGTTGAAGCGTTCGTTTCCAGTAACAGTTTGAATTTTTAGGTTTCACTCTGTTTTCTCCTATATTGATAGATGTATTTGGAACTCTAAATCCAACACGGTTTGTGCTAGCTTCTTGAAACTTGACACAATAAAGTAGTTTCACGTTCTATCTCTATGTTTTGTTTCCTCTTGATGTAGCCCTAAGCAGTGACTGGCGAGAAACACTTTCATGGAAAGGGGTTGCCAGGCTTCCCAAAATTACGAATCTCCAGAAATCTCAGCAAATATTTTTTCACCCAAACTGGATGATACTTTCAGGTAATGATCAGTACACTAAGGCGACTTGGTTCCCCAAATTTCGTTCTTCTATGTTGAAGCGTTCGTTTCCAGTAACAGTTTGAATTTTTAGGTTTCACTCTGTTTTCTCCTATATTGATAGATGTATTTGGAACTCTAAATCCAACACGGTTTGTGCTAGCTTCTTGAAACTTGACACAATAAAGTAGTTTCACGTTTTATCTCTATATTTGTTTCCTCTTGATTTAGCCCTAAGCAGTGACTGGCGAGAAACACTTTCATGGAAAGGGGTGGCTTTCCAAAATTACGAATCTCCAGAAATCTCAGCAAATATTTTTTCACCCAAACTGGATGATACTTTCAGGTAATGATCAGTACACTAAGGCGACTTGGTTCCCCAAATTTCGTTCTTCTATGTTGAAGCGTTCGTTTCCAGTAACAGTTTGAATTTTAGGTTTCACTCTGTTTTCTCCTATATTGATAGATGTATTTGGAACTCTGAATCCAACAAGGTTTGTGCTAGGTTCTTGAAACTTGACACAATAAAGTAGTTTCACGTTCTATCTCTATGTTTTGTTTCCTCTTTATGTAGCCCTAACAGTGACTGGCGAGAAACACTTTCATGGAAAGGGGTTGCCAGGCTTCCCAAATATATGTATCTCCAGAAATCTCAGGAAATATTTTTTCACCCAAACAGGATGATACTTTCAGGAAATGATCAGTACACTAAGGCGACTTGGTTCCCCAAATTTCGTTTTTCTATGTTAAAGCGTTCATTTCCAGTAACAGTTTGAATTTTTAGGTTTCACTCTGTTTTCTCCTATATTGATAGATGTATTTGGAAGTCTAAATCCAACACGGTTTGTGCTAGCTTCTTGAAACTTGACACAATAAAGTAGTTTCACGTTCTATCTCTATGTTTTGTTTCCTCTTGATGTAGCCCTAAGCAGTGACTGGCGAGAAACACTTTCATGGAAAGGGGTTGCCAGGCTTCCCAAAATTACGAATCTCCAGAAATCTCAGCAAATATTTTTTCACCCAAACAGGATGATACTTTCAGGTAATGATCAGTACACTAAGGCGACTTGGTTCCCCAAATTTCGTTCTTCTATGTTGAAGCGTTCGTTTCCAGTAACAGTTTGAAATTTTAGGTTTCACTCTGTTTTCTCCTATATTGATAGATGTATTTGGAACTCTAAATCCAACACGGTTTGTGCTAGCTTCTTGAAACTTGACACAATAAGTAGTTTCACGTTCTATCTCTATGTTTTGTTTCCTCTTGATGTAGCCCTAAGCAGTGACTGGCGAGATACACTTTCATGGAAAGGGGTTGCCAGGCTTCCCAAAATTACGAATCTCCAGAAATCTCAGCAAATATTTTTTCACCCAAACTGGATGATACTTTCAGGTAATGATCAGTACACTAAGGCGACTTGGTTCCCCAAATTTCGTTCTTCTATGTTGAAGCGTTCGTTTCCAGTAACAGTTTGAATTTTTAGGTTTCACTCTGTTTTCTCCTATATTGATAGATGTATTTGGAACTCTAAATCCAACACGGTTTGTGCTAGCTTCTTGAAACTTGACACAATAAAGTAGTTTCACGTTCTATCTCTATGTTTTGTTTCCTCTTGATGTAGCCCTAAGCAGTGACTGGCGAGAAACACTTTCATGGAAAGGGGTGGCTTCCCAAAATTACGAATCTCCAGAAATCTCAGCAAATATTTTTTCACCCAAACAGGATGATACTTTCAGGTAATGATCAGTACATTAAGGCGACTTGGTTCCCCAAATTTCGTTTTTCTATGTTAAAGCGTTCGTTTCCAGTAACAGTTTGAATTTTTAGGTTTCACTCTGTTTTCTCCTATATTGATAGATGTATTTGGAACTCTAAATCCAACACGGTTTGTGCTAGCTTCTTGAAACTTGACACAATAAAGTAGTTTCACGTTCTATCTCTATGTTTTGTTTCCTCTTGATGTAGCCCTAAGCAGTGACTGGCGAGAAACACTTTCATGGAAAGGGGTTGCCAGGCTTCCCAAAATTACGAATCTCCAGAAATCTCAGCAAATATTTTTTCACCCAAACTGGATGATACTTTCAGGTAATGATCAGTACACTAAGGCGACTTGGTTCCCCAAATTTCCTTCTTCTATGTTGAAGCGTTCGTTTCCAGTAAAAGTTTGAATTTTTAGGTTTCACTCTGTTTTCTCCTATATTGATAGATGTATTTGGAACTCTGAATACAACACGGTTTGTGCTAGCTTCTTGAAACTTGACACAATAAAGTAGTTTCACGTTCTATCTCTATGTTTTGTTTCCTCTTGATGTAGCCCTAACAGTGAATGGCGAGAAACACTTTCATGGAAAGGGGTTGCCAGGCTTCCCAAAATTACGAATCTCCAGAAATCTCAGCAAATATTTTTTCACCCAAACTGGATGATACTTTCAGGTAATGATCAGTACACTAAGGTGACTTGGTTCCCCAAATTTCGTTCTTCTATGTTGAAGCGTTCGTTTCCAGTAACAGTTTGAATTTTGGGTTTCACTCTGTTTTCTCCTATATTGATAGATGTATTTGGAACTCTGAATCCAACAAGGTTTGTGCTAGGTTCTTGAAACTTGACACAATAAAGTAGTTTCACGTTCTATCTCTGTGTTTTGTTTCCTCTTGATGTAGCCCTAACAGTGACTGGAGAGAAACACTTTCATGGAAAGGGATTGCCAGGCTTCCCAAATATATGAATCTCCAGAAATCTCAGGAAATATTTTTTCACCCAAACACGATGATATTTCAGGTAATGATCAGTACACTAAGGCGACTTGGTTCCCCAAACTTCGTTTTTCTATGTTAAAGCGTTCGTTTCCAGTAACAGTTTGAATTTTTAGGTTTCACTCTGTTTTCTCCTATATTGATAGATGTATTTGGAAGTCTAAATCCAACACGGTTTGTGCTAGCTTCTTGAAACTTGACACAATAAAGTAGTTTCACGTTCTATCTCTATGTTTTGTTTCCTCTTGATGTAGCCCTAAGCAGTGACTGGCGAGAAACACTTTCATGGAAAGGGGTTGCCAGGCTTCCCAAAATTACGAATCTCCAGAAATCTCAGAAAATATTTTTTCACCCAAACAGGATGATACTTTCATGTAATGATCAGTACACTAAGGCGACTTGGTTCCCCAAATTTCGTTCTTCTATGTTGAAGCGTTGGTTTCCAGTAACAGTTTGAATTTTTAGGTTTCACTCTGTTTTCTCCTATATTGATAGATGTATTTGGAAGTCTAAATCCAACACGGTTTGTGCTAGCTTCTTGAAACTTGACACAATAAAGTAGTTTCACGTTCTATCTCTATGTTTTGTTTCCTCTTGATGTAGCCCTAAGCAGTGACTGGCGAGAAACACTTTCATGGAAAGGGGTTGCCAGGCTTCCCAAAATTACGAATCTCCAGAAATCTGAGGAAATATTTTTTCACCGAAACTGGATGATACTTTCAGGTAATGATCAGTACACTAAGGCGACTTGGTTCCCCAAATTTCGTTCTTCTATGTTGAAGCGTTCGTTTCCAGTAACAGTTTGAATTTTTAGGTTTCACTCTGTTTTCTCCTATATTGATAGATGTATTTGAAACTCTAAATCCAACACGGTTTGTGCTAGCTTCTTGAAACTTGACACAATAAAGTAGTTTCAAGTTCTATCTCTATGTTTTGTTTCCTCTTGATGTAGCCCTAAGCAGTGACTGGCGAGATACACTTTCATGGAAAGGGGTTGCCAGGCTTCCCAAAATTACGAATCTCCAGAAATCTCAGCAAATATTTTTTCACCCAAACTGGATGACACTTTCAGGTAATGATCAGTACACTAAGGCGACTTGGTTCCCCAAATTTCGTTCTTCTATGTTGAAGCATTCGTTTCCAGTAACAGTTTGAATTTTTAGGTTTCACTCTGTTTTCTCCTATATTGATAGATGTATTTGGAACTCTAAATCCAACACGGTTTGTGCTAGCTTCTTGAAACTTGACACAATAAAGTAGTTTCACGTTCTATCTCTATGTTTTGTTTCCTCTTGATGTAGCCCTAAGCAGTGACTGGCGAGAAACACTTTCATGGAAAGGGGTTGCCAGGCTTCCCAAAATTACGAATCTCCAGAAATCTCAGCAAATATTTTTTCACCCAAACTGGATGATACTTTCAGGTAATGATCAGTACACTAAGGCGACTTGGTTTCCCAAATTTCGTTCTTCTATGTTGAAGCGTTCGTTTCCAGTAACAGTTTGAATTTTAGGTTTCACTCTGTTTTCTCCTATATTTATAGATGTATTTGGAACTCTGAATCCAACAAGGTTTGTGCTAGGTTCTTGAAACTTGACACAATAAAGAAGTTTCACGTTCTATCTCTATGTTTTGTTTCCTCTTGATGTAGCCCTAACAGTGACTGGCGAGAAACACTTTCATGGAAAGGGGTTGCCAGGCTTCCCAAATATATGAATCTCCAGAAATCTCAGCAAATATTTTTTCACCCAAACTGGATGATACTTTCAGGTAATGATCAGTACACTAAGGCGACTTGGTTCCCCAAATGTCGTTCTTCTATGTTGAAGCGTTCGTTTCCAGTAACAGTTTGAATTTTTAGGTTTCACTCTGTTTTCTCCTATATTGATAGATGTATTTGGAACTCTAAATCCAACACGGTTTGTGCTAGCTTCTTGAAACTTGACACAATAAAGTAGTTTCACGTTCTATCTCTGTTTTGTTTCCTCTTGATGTAGCCCTAAGCAGTGACTGGCGAGAAACACTTTCATGGAAAGGGGTTGCCAGGCTTCCCAAAATTACGAATCTCCAGAAATCTCAGCAAATATTTTTTCACCCAAACTGGATGATACTTTCAGGTAATGATCAGTACACTAAGGCGACTTGGTTCCCCAAATTTCGTTCTTCTATGTTGAAGCGTTCGTTTCCAGTAACAGTTTGAATTTTTAGGTTTCACTCTGTTTTCTCCTATATTGATAGATGTATTTGGAACTCTAAATCCAACACGGTTTGTGCTAGCTTCTTGAAACTTGACACAATAAAGTAGTTTCACGTTCTATCTCTATGTTTTGTTTCCTCTTGATGTAGCCCTAAGCAGTGACTGGCGAGAAACACTTTCATGGAAAGGGGTTGCCAGGCTTCCCAAAATTACGAATCTACAGAAATCTCAGCAAATATTTTTTCACCCAAACTGGATGATACTTTCAGGTAATGATCAGTACACTAAGGCGACTTGGTTCCCCAAATTTCCTTCTTCTATGTTGAAGCGTTCGTTTCCAGTAAAAGTTTGAATTTTTAGGTTTCACTCTGTTTTCTCCTATATTGATAGATGTATTTGGAACTCTGAATACAACACGGTTTGTGCTAGCTTCTTGAAACTTGACACAATAAAGTAGTTTCACGTTCTATCTCTATGTTTTGTTTCCTCTTGATGTAGCCCTAACAGTGACTGGCGAGAAACACTTTCATGGAAAGGGGTTGCCAGGCTTCCCAAAATTACGAATCTCCAGAAATCTCAGCAAATATTTTTTCACCCAAACTGGATGATACTTTCAGGTAATGATCAGTACACTAAGGTGACTTGGTTCCCCAAATTTCGTTCTTCTATGTTGAAGCGTTCGTTTCCAGTAACAGTTTGAATTTTAGGTTTCACTCTGTTTTCTCCTATATTGATAGATGTATTTGGAACTCTGAATCCAACAAGGTTTGTGCTAGGTTCTTGAAACTTGACACAATAAAGTAGTTTCACGTTCTATCTCTGTGTTTTGTTTCCTCTTGATGTAGCCCTAACAGTGACTGGCGAGAAACACTTTCATGGAAAGGGATTGCCAGGCTTCCCAAATATATGAATCTCCAGAAATCTCAGGAAATATTTTTTCACCCAAACACGATGATATTTCAGGTAATGATCAGTACACTAAGGTGACTTGGTTCCCCAAACTTCGTTTTTCTATGTTAAAGCGTTCGTTTCCAGTAACAGTTTGAATTTTTAGGTTTCACTCTGTTTTCTCCTATATTGATAGATGTATTTGGAAGTCTAAATCCAACACGGTTTGTGCTAGCTTCTTGAAACTTGACACAATAAAGTAGTTTCACGTTCTATCTCTATGTTTTGTTTCCTCTTGATGTAGCCCTAAGCAGTGACTGACGAGAAACACTTTCATGGAAAGGGGTTGCCAGGCTTCCCAAAATTACGAATCTGCAGAAATCTCAGCAAATATTTTTTCACCCAAACTGGATGATACTTTCAGGTAATGATCAGTACACTAAGGCGACTTGGTTCCCCAAATTTCGTTCTTCTATGTTGAAGCGTTCGTTTCCAGTAACAGTTTGAATTTTTAGGTTTCACTCTGTTTTCTCCTATATTAATGATGTATTTGGAACTCTAAATCCAACACGGTTTGTGCTAGCTTCTTGAAACTTGACACAATAAAGTAGTTTCACGTTCTATCTCTATGTTTTGTTTCCTCTTGATGTAGCCCTAAGCAGTGACTGGCGAGAAACACTTTCATGGAAAGGGGTTGCCAGGCTTCCCAAAATTACGAATCTCCAGAAATCTCAGCAAATATTTTTTCACCCAAACAGGATGATACTTTCAGGTAATGATCAGTACACTAAGGCGACTTGGTTCCCCAAATTTCGTTCTTCTATGTTGAAGCGTTCGTTTCCAGTAACAGTTTGAATTTTAGGTTTCACTCTGTTTTCTCCTATATTGATAGATGTATTTGGAACTCTGAATCAAACACGGTTTGTGCTAGGTTCTTGAAACTTGACACAATACAGAAGTTTCACGTTCTATCTCTATGATTTGTTTCCTCTTGATGTAGCCCTAACAGTGACTGGCGAGAAACACTTTCATGGAAAGGGGTTGCCAGGCTTCCCAAATATATGAATCTCCAGAAATCTCAGGAAATATTTTTTCACCCAAACAGGATGATACTTTCAGGTAATGATCAGTACACTAAGGCGACTTGGTTCCCCAAACTTCGTTTTTCTATGTTAAACCGTTCGTTTCCAGTAACAGTTTGAATTTTTAGGTTTCACTCTGTTTTCTCCTATATTGATAGATGTATTTGGAACTCTAAATCCAACACGGTTTGTGCTAGCTTCTTGAAACTTGACACAATAAAGTAGTTTCACGTTCTATCTCTGTTTTGTTTCCTCTTGATGTAGCCCTAAGCAGTGACTGGCGAGAAACACTTTCATGGAAAGGGGTTGCCAGGCTTCCCAAAATTACGAATCTCCAGAAATCTCAGCAAATATTTTTTCACCCAAACTGGATGATACTTTCAGGTAATGATCAGTACACTAAGGCGACTTGGTTCCCCAAATCTCGTTCTTCTATGTTGAAGCGTTCGTTTCCAGTAAAAGTTTGAATTTTTAGGTTTCACTCTGTTTTCTCCTATATTGATAGATGTATTTGGACCTCTGAATACAACAAGGTTTGTGGTGTGTTCTTGAAACTTGACACAATAAAGTAGTTTCACGTTCTATCTCTATGTTTTGTTTCCTCTTGATGTAGCCCTAACAGTGACTGGCGAGAAACACTTTCATGGAAAGGGGTTGCCAGGCTTCCCAAAATTACGAATCTCCAGAAATCTCAGCAAATATTTTTTCACCCAAACTGGATGATACTTTCAGGTAATGATCAGTACACTAAGGCGACTTGGTTCCCCAAATTTCGTTCTTCTATGTTGAAGCGTTCGTTTCCAGTAACAGTTTGAATTTTAGGTTTCACTCTGTTTTCTCCTATATTGATAGATGTATTTGGAACTCTGAATCCAACAAGGTTTGTGCTAGGTTCTTGAAACTTGACACAATAAAGTAGTTTCACGTTCTATCTCTGTGTTTTGTTTTCTCTTGATGTAGCCCTAACAGTGACTGGCGAGAAACACTTTCATGGAAAGGGGTTGCCGGGCTTCCCAAATATATGAATCTCCAGAAATCTCAGGAAATATTTTTTCACCCAAACAGGATGATACTTTCAGGTAATGATCAGTACACTAAGGCGACTTGGTTCCCCAAACTTCGTTTTTCTACGTTTTCAGCGTTCGTTTCCAGTAACAGTTTGAATTTTTAGGTTTCACTCTGTTTTCTCCTATATTGATAGATGTATTTGGAAGTCTAAATCCAACACGGTTTGTGCTAGCTTCTTGAAACTTGACACAATAAAGTAGTTTCACGTTCTATCTCTATGTTTTGTTTCCTCTTGATGTAGCTCTAAGCAGTGACTGGCGAGAAACACTTTCATGGAAAGGGGTTGCCAGGCTTCCCAAAATTATGAATCTCCAGAAATCTCAGCAAATATTTTTTCACCCAAACTGGATGATACTTTCAGGTAATGATCAGTATACTAAGGCGACTTGGTTCCCCAAATTTCGTTCTTCTATGTTGAAGCGTTCGTTTCCAGTAACAGTTTGAATTTTTAGGTTTCACTCTGTTTTCTCCTATATTGATAGATGTATTTGGAAGTCTAAATCCAACACGGTTTGTGCTAGCTTCTTGAAACTTGACACAATAAAGTAGTTTCACGTTCTATCTCTATGTTTTGTTTCCTCTTGATGTAGCCCTAAGCAGTGACTGGCGAGAAACACTTTCATGGAAAGGGGTTGCCAGGCTTCCCAAAATTACGAATCTCCAGAAATCTCAGCAAATATTTTTTCACCCAAACAGGATGATACTTTCAGGTAATGATCAGTACACTAAGGCGACTTGGTACCCCAAATTTCGTTCTTCTATGTTGAAGCGTTCGTTTCCAGTAATAGTTTGAATTTTAGGTTTCACTCTGTTTTCTCCTATATCGATAGATGTATTTGGAACTCTGAATCCAACAAGGTTTGTGCTAGGTTCTTGAAACTTGACACAATAAAGTAGTTTCACGTTCTATCTCTATGTTTTGTTTCCTCTTGATGTAGCCCTAACAGTGACTGGCGAGAAACACTTTCATGGAAAGGGGTTGCCAGGCTTCCCAAATATATGAATCTCCAGAAATCTCAGGAAATATTTTTTCACCCAAACATGATGATACTTTCAGGTAATGATCAGTACATTAAGGCGACTTGGTTCCCCAAATTTCGTTTTTCTATGTTAAAGCGTTCGTTTCCAGTAACAGTTTGAATTTTTAGGTTTCACTCTGTTTTCTCCTATATTGATAGATGTATTTGGAAGACTAAATCCAACACGGTTTGTGCTAGCTTCTTGAAACTTGACACAATAAAGTAGTTTCACGTTCTATCTCTATGTTTTGTTTCCTCTTGATGTAGCCCTAAGCATTGACTGGCGAGAAACACTTTCATGGAAAGGGGTTGCCAGGCTTCCCAAAATTACGAATCTCCAGAAATCTCAGCAAATATTTTTTCACCCAAACTGGATGATACTTTCAGGTAATGATCAGTACACTAAGGCAACTTGGTTCCCCAAATTTCGTTCTTCTATGTTGAAGCGTTCGTTTCCAGTAACAGTTTGAATTTTTAGGTTTCACTCTGTTTTCTCCTATATTGATAGATGTATTTGGAAGTCTAAATCCAACACGGTTTGTGCTAGCTTCTTGAAACTTGACACAATAAAGTAGTTTCACGTTCTATCTCTGTTTTGTTTCCTCTTGATGTAGCCCTAAGCAGTGACTGGCGAGAAACACTTTCATGGAAAGGGGTTGCCAGGCTTCCCAAAATTACGAATCTCCAGAAATCTCAGCAAATATTTTTTCACCCAAACTGGATGATACTTTCAGGTAATGATCAGTACACTAAGGCGACTTGGTTCCCCAAATTTCGTTCTTCTATGTTGAAGCGTTGGTTTCCAGTAACAGTTTGAATTTTAGGTTTCACTCTGTTTTCTCCTATATTGATAGATGTATTTGGAACTCTGAATCCAACAAGGTTTGTGCTAGGTTCTTGAAACTTGACACAATAAAGTAGTTTCACGTTCTATCTCTGTGTTTTGTTTCCTCTTGATGTAGCCCTAACAGTGACTGGCGAGAAACACTTTCATAGAAAGGGGTTGCCAGGCTTCCCAAATATATGAATCTCCAGAAATCTCAGGAAATATTTTTTCACCCAAACAGGATGATACTTTCAGGTAATGATCAGTACACTAAGGCGACTTGGTTCCCCAAACTTCGTTTTTCTATGTTTTCAGCGTTCGTTTCCAGTAACAGTTTGAATTTTTAGGTTTCACTCTGTTTTCTCCTATATTGATAGATGTATTTGGAAGTCTAAATCCAACACGGTTTGTGCTAGCTTCTTGAAACTTGACACAATAAAGTAGTTTCACGTTCTATCTCTATGTTTTGTTTCCTCTTGATGTAGCCCTAAGCAGTGACTGGCGAGAAACACTTTCATGGAAAGGGGTTGCCAGGCTTCCCAAAATTACGAATCTCCAGAAATCTCAGCAAATATTTTTTCACCCAAACTGGATGATACTTTCAGGTAATGATCAGTACACTAAGGCGACTTGGTTCCCCAAATCTCGTTCTTCTATGTTGAAGCGTTCGTTTCCAGTAAAAGTTTGAATTTTTAGGTTTCACTCTGTTTTCTCCTATATTGATAGATGTATTTGGACCTCTGAATACAACAAGGTTTGTGGTGTGTTCTTGAAACTTGACACAATAAAGTAGTTTCACGTTCTATCTCTATGTTTTGTTTCCTCTTGATGTAGCCCTAACAGTGACTGGCGAGAAACACTTTCATGGAAAGGGGTTGCCAGGCTTCCCAAAATTACGAATCTCCAGAAATCTCAGCAAATATTTTTTCACCCAAACTGGATGATACTTTCAGGTAATGATCAGTACACTAAGGCGACTTGGTTCCCCAAATTTCGTTCTTCTATGTTGAAGCGTTCGTTTCCAGTAACAGTTTGAATTTTAGGTTTCACTCTGTTTTCTCCTATATTGATAGATGTATTTGGAACTCTGAATCCAACAAGGTTTGTGCTAGGTTCTTGAAACTTGACACAATAAAGTAGTTTCACGTTCTATCTCTGTGTTTTGTTTTCTCTTGATGTAGCCCTAACAGTGACTGGCGAGAAACACTTTCATGGAAAGGGGTTGCCGGGCTTCCCAAATATATGAATCTCCAGAAATCTCAGGAAATATTTTTTCACCCAAACAGGATGATACTTTCAGGTAATGATCAGTACACTAAGGCGACTTGGTTCCCCAAACTTCGTTTTTCTACGTTTTCAGCGTTCGTTTCCAGTAACAGTTTGAATTTTTAGGTTTCACTCTGTTTTCTCCTATATTGATAGATGTATTTGGAAGTCTAAATCCAACACGGTTTGTGCTAGCTTCTTGAAACTTGACACAATAAAGTAGTTTCACGTTCTATCTCTATGTTTTGTTTCCTCTTGATGTAGCTCTAAGCAGTGACTGGCGAGAAACACTTTCATGGAAAGGGGTTGCCAGGCTTCCCAAAATTACGAATCTCCAGAAATCTCAGCAAATATTTTTTCACCCAAACTGGATGATACTTTCAGGTAATGATCAGTATACTAAGGCGACTTGGTTCCCCAAATTTCGTTCTTCTATGTTTTCAGCGTTCGTTTCCAGTAACAGTTTGAATTTTTAGGTTTCACTCTGTTTTCTCCTATATTGATAGATGTATTTGGAAGTCTAAATCCAACACGGTTTGTGCTAGCTTCTTGAAACTTGACACAATAAAGTAGTTTCACGTTCTATCTCTATGTTTTGTTTCCTCTTGATGTAGCCCTAAGCAGTGACTGGCGAGAAACACTTTCATGGAAAGGGGTTGCCAGGCTTCCCAAAATTACGAATCTCCAGAAATCTCAGCAAATATTTTTTCACCCAAACAGGATGATACTTTCAGGTAATGATCAGTACACTAAGGCGACTTGGTACCCCAAATTTCGTTCTTCTATGTTGAAGCGTTCGTTTCCAGTAATAGTTTGAATTTTAGGTTTCACTCTGTTTTCTCCTATATCGATAGATGTATTTGGAACTCTGAATCCAAGAAGGTTTGTGCTAGGTTCTTGAAACTTGACACAATAAAGTAGTTTCACTTTCTATCTCTATGTTTTGTTTCCTCTTGATGTAGCCCTAACAGTGACTGGCGAGAAACACTTTCATGGAAAGGGGTTGCCAGGCTTCCCAAATATATGAATCTCCAGAAATCTCAGGAAATATTTTTTCACCCAAACAGGATGATACTTTCAGGTAATGATCAGTACATTAAGGCGACTTGGTTCCCCAAATTTCGTTTTTCTATGTTAAAGCGTTCGTTTCCAGTAACAGTTTGAATTTTTAGGTTTCACTCTGTTTTCTCCTATATTGATAGATGTATTTGGAAGACTAAATCCAACACGGTTTGTGCTAGCTTCTTGAAACTTGACACAATAAAGTAGTTTCACGTTCTATCTGTATGTTTTGTTTCCTCTTGATGTAGCCCTAAGCATTGACTGGCGAGAAACACTTTCATGGAAAGGGGTTGCCAGGCTTCCCAAAATTACGAATCTCCAGAAATCTCAGCAAATATTTTTTCACCCAAACTGGATGATACTTTCAGGTAATGATCAGTACACTAAGGCGACTTGGTTCCCCAAATTTCGTTCTTCTATGTTGAAGCGTTCGTTTCCAGTAACAGTTTGAATTTTTAGGTTTCACTCTGTTTTCTCCTATATTGATAGATGTATTTGGAAGTCTAAATCCAACACGGTTTGTGCTAGCTTCTTGAAACTTGACACAATAAAGTAGTTTCACGTTCTATCTCTGTTTTGTTTCCTCTTGATGTAGCCCTAAGCAGTGACTGGCGAGAAACACTTTCATGGAAAGGGGTTGCCAGGCTTCCCAAAATTACGAATCTCCAGAAATCTCAGCAAATATTTTTTCACCCAAACTGGATGATACTTTCAGGTAAGGATCAGTACACTAAGGCGACTTGGTTCCCCAAATTTCGTTCTTCTATGTTGAAGCGTTGGTTTCCAGTAACAGTTTGAATTTTAGGTTTCACTCTGTTTTCTCCTATATTGATAGATGTATTTGGAACTCTGAATCCAACAAGGTTTGTGCTAGGTTCTTGAAACTTGACACAATAAAGTAGTTTCACGTTCTATCTCTGTGTTTTGTTTCCTCTTGATGTAGCCCTAACAGTGACTGGCGAGAAACACTTTCATAGAAAGGGGTTGCCAGGCTTCCCAAATATATGAATCTCCAGAAATCTCAGGAAATATTTTTTCACCCAAACAGGATGATACTTTCAGGTAATGATCAGTACACTAAGGCGACTTGGTTCCCCAAACTTCGTTTTTCTATGTTTTCAGCATTCGTTTCCAGTAACAGTTTGAATTTTTAGGTTTCACTCTGTTTTCTCCTATATTGATAGATGTATTTGGAAGTCTAAATCCAACACGGTTTGTGCTAGCTTCTTGAAACTTGACACAATAAAGTAGTTTCACGTTCTATCTCTATGTTTTGTTTCCTCTTGATGTAGCCCTAAGCAGTGACTGGCGAGAAACACTTTCATGGAAAGGGGTTGCCAGGCTTCCCAAAATTACGAATCTCCAGAAATCTCAGCAAATATTTTTTCACCCAAACAGGATGATACTTTCAGGTAATGATCAGTACACTAAGGCGACTTGGTACCCCAAATTTCGTTCTTCTATGTTGAAGCGTTCGTTTCCAGTAATAGTTTGAATTTTAGGTTTCACTCTGTTTTCTCCTATATCGATAGATGTATTTGGAACTCTGAATCCAACAAGGTTTGTGCTAGGTTCTTGAAACTTGACACAATAAAGTAGTTTCACGTTCTATCTCTATGTTTTGTTTCCTCTTGATGTAGCCCTAACAGTGACTGGCGAGAAACACTTTCATGGAAAGGGGTTGCCAGGCTTCCCAAATATATGAATCTCCAGAAATCTCAGGAAATATTTTTTCACCCAAACAGGATGATACTTTCAGGTAATGATCAGTACATTAAGGCGACTTGGTTCCCCAAATTTCGTTTTTCTATGTTAAAGCGTTCGTTTCCAGTAACAGTTTGAATTTTTAGGTTTCACTCTGTTTTCTCCTATATTGATAGATGTATTTGGAAGACTAAATCCAACACGGTTTGTGCTAGCTTCTTGAAACTTGACACAATAAAGTAGTTTCACGTTCTATCTCTATGTTTTGTTTCCTCTTGATGTAGCCCTAAGCATTGACTGGCGAGAAACACTTTCATGGAAAGGGGTTGCCAGGCTTCCCAAAATTACGAATCTCCAGAAATCTCAGCAAATATTTTTTCACCCAAACTGGATGATACTTTCAGGTAATGATCAGTACACTAAGGCGACTTGGTTCCCCAAATTTCGTTCTTCTATGTTGAAGCGTTCGTTTCCAGTAACAGTTTGAATTTTTAGGTTTCACTCTGTTTTCTCCTATATTGATAGATGTATTTGGAAGTCTAAATCCAACACGGTTTGTGCTAGCTTCTTGAAACTTGACACAATAAAGTAGTTTCACGTTCTATCTCTGTTTTGTTTCCTCTTGATGTAGCCCTAAGCAGTGACTGGCGAGAAACACTTTCATGGAAAGGGGTTGCCAGGCTTCCCAAAATTACGAATCTCCAGAAATCTCAGCAAATATTTTTTCACCCAAACTGGATGATACTTTCAGGTAATGATCAGTACACTAAGGCGACTTGGTTCCCCAAATTTCGTTCTTCTATGTTGAAGCGTTGGTTTCCAGTAACAGTTTGAATTTTAGGTTTCACTCTGTTTTCTCCTATATTGATAGATGTATTTGGAACTCTGAATCCAACAAGGTTTGTGCTAGGTTCTTGAAACTTGACACAATAAAGTAGTTTCACGTTCTATCTCTGTGTTTTGTTTCCTCTTGATGTAGCCCTAACAGTGACTGGCGAGAAACACTTTCATAGAAAGGGGTTGCCAGGCTTCCCAAATATATGAATCTCCAGAAATCTCAGGAAATATTTTTTCACCCAAACAGGATGATACTTTCAGGTAATGATCAGTACACTAAGGCGACTTGGTTCCCCAAACTTCGTTTTTCTATGTTTTCAGCGTTCGTTTCCAGTAACAGTTTGAATTTTTAGGTTTCACTCTGTTTTCTCCTATATTGATAGATGTATTTGGAAGTCTAAATCCAACACGGTTTGTGCTAGCTTCTTGAAACTTGACACAATAAAGTAGTTTCACGTTCTATCTCTATGTTTTGTTTCCTCTTGATGTAGCCCTAAGCAGTGACTGGCGAGAAACACTTTCATGGAAAGGGGTTGCCAGGCTTCCCAAAATTACGAATCTCCAGAAATCTCAGCAAATATTTTTTCACCCAAACTGGATGATACTTTCAGGTAATGATCAGTACACTAAGGCGACTTGGTTCCCCAAATTTCGTTCTTCTATGTTGAAGCGTTCGTTTCCAGTAACAGTTTGAATTTTTAGGTTTCACTCTGTTTTCTCCTATATTGATAGATGTATTTGGAACTCTAAATCCAACACGGTTTGTGCTAGCTTCTTGAAACTTGACACAATAAAGTAGTTTCAAGTTCTATCTCTATGTTTTGTTTCCTCTTGATGTAGCCCTAAGCAGTGACTGGCGAGATACACTTTCATGGAAAGGGGTTGCCAGGCTTCCCAAAATTACGAATCTCCAGAAATCTCAGCAAATATTTTTTCACCCAAACTGGATGACACTTTCAGGTAATAATCAGTACACTAAGGCGACTTGGTACCCCAAATTTCGTTCTTCTATGTTGAAGCGTTCATTTCCAGTAACAGTTTGAATTTTTAGGTTTCACTCTGTTTTCTCCTATATTGATAGATGTATTTGGAACTCTAAATCCAACACGGTTTGTGCTAGCTTCTTGAAACTTTACACAATAAAGTAGTTTCACGTTCTATCTCTATGTTTTCTTTCCTCTTGATGTAGCCCTAACAGTGACTGGCGAGAAACACTTTCATGGAAAGGGGTTGCCAGGCTTCCCAAATATATGAATCTCCAGAAATCTCAGGAAATATTTTTTCACCCAAACAGGATGATACTTTCAGGTAATGATCAGTACACTAAGGCGACTTGGTTCCCCAAATTTCGTTCTTCTATGTTGAAGGGTTCGTTTCCAGTAACAGTTTGAATTTTTAGGTTTCACTCTGTTTTCTCCTATATTGATAGATGTATTTGGAAGTCTAAATCCAACACGGTTTGTGCTAGCTTCTTGAAACTTGACACAATAAAGTAGTTTCACATTCTATCTCTATGTTTTGTTTCCTCTTGATGCAGCCCTAAGCAGTGACTGGCGAGAAACACTTTCATGGAAAGGGGTTGCCAGGCTTCCCAAAATTACGAATCTCCAGAAATCTCAGCAAATATTTTTTTCACCCAAACTGGATGATACTTTAAGGTAATGATCAGTACACTAAGGCGACTTGGTTCCACAAATTTCGTTCTCTATGTTGAAGCGTTCGTTTCCAGTAACACTTTGAATTTTTAGGTTTCACTCTGTTTTCTCCTATATTGATAGATGTATTTGGAACTCTAAATCCAACACGGTTTGTGCTAGCTTCTTGAAACTTGACACAATAAAGTAGTTTCACGTTCTATCTCTATGTTTTGTTTCCTCTTGATGTAGCCCTAAGCAGTGACTGGCGAGAAACACTTTCATGGAAAGGGGTTGCCAGGCTTCCCAAAATTACGAATCTACAGAAATCTCAGCAAATATTTTTTCACCCAAACTGGGTGATACTTTCAGGTAATGATCAGTACACTAAGGCGACTTGGTTCCCCAAATTTCGTTCTTCTATGTTGAAGCGTTCGTTTCCAGTAACAGTTTGAATTTTTAGGTTTCACTCTGTTTTCTCCTATATTGATAGATGTATTTGGAACTCTGAATACAACAAGGTTTGTGGTAGGTTCTTGAAACTTGACACAATAAAGTAGTTTCACGTTCTATCTCTATGTTTTGTTTCCTCTTGATGTAGCCCTAACAGTGACTGGCGAGAAACACTTTCATGGAAAGGGATTGCCAGGCTTCCCAAAATTACGAATCTCCAGAAATCTCAGCAAATATTTTTTCACCCAAACTGGATGATACTTTCAGGTAATGATCAGTACATTAAGGCGACTTGGTTCCCCAAATTTCGTTCTTCTATGTTGAAGCGTTCGTTTCCAGTAACAGTTTGAATTTTAGGTTTCACTCTGTTTTCTCCTATATTGATAGATGTATTTGGAACTCTGAATCCAACAAGGTTTGTGCTAGGTTCTTGAAACTTGACACAATAAAGTAGTTTCACGTTCTATCTCTGTGTTTTGTTTCCTCTTGATGTAGCCCTAACAGTGACTGGCGAGAAACACTTTCATGGAAAGGGATTGCCAGGCTTCCCAAATATATGAATCTCCAGAAATCTCAGGAAATATTTTTTCACCCAAACACGATGATATTTCAGGTAATGATCAGTACACTAAGGCGACTTGGTTCCCCAAACTTCGTTTTTCTATGTTAAAGCGTTCGTTTCCAGTAACAGTTTGAATTTTTAGGTTTCACTCTGTTTTCTCCTATATTGATAGATGTATTTGGAAGTCTAAATCCAACACGGTTTGTGCTAGCTTCTTGAAACTTGACACAATAAAGTAGTTTCACGTTCTATCTCTATGTTTTGTTTCCTCTTGATGTAGCCCTAAGCAGTGACTGGCGAGAAACACTTTCATGGAAAGGGGTTGCCAGGCTTCCCAAAATTACGAATCTCCAGAAATCTCAGGAAATATTTTTTCACCCAAACTGGATGATACTTTCAGGTAATGATCAGTACACTAAGGCGACTTGGTTCCCCAAATTTCGTTCTTTTATGTTGAAGCGTTCGTTTCCAGTAACAGTTTAAATTTTTAGGTTTCACTCTGTTTTCTCCTATATTGATAGATGTATTTGGAACTCTAAATCCAACACGGTTTGTGCTAGCTTCTTGAAACTTGACACAATAAAGTAGTTTCAAGTTCTATCTCTATGTTTTGTTTCCTCTTGATGTAGCCCTAAGCAGTGACTGGTGAGATACACTTTCATGGAAAGGGGTTGCCAGGCTTCCCAAAATTACGAGTCTCCAGAAATCTCAGCAAATATTTTTTCACCCAAACTGGATGACACTTTCAGGTAATGATCAGTACACTAAGGCGACTTGGTTCCCCAAATTTCGTTCTTCTATGTTGAAGCATTCGTTTCCAGTAACAGTTTGAATTTTTAGGTTTCACTCTGTTTTCTCCTATATTGATAGATGTATTTGGAACTCTAAATCCAACACGGTTTGTGCTAGCTTCTTGAAACTTGACACAATAAAGTAGTTTCACGTTCTATCTCTATGTTTTGTTTCCTCTTGATGTAGCCCTAAGCAGTGACTGGCGAGAAACACTTTCATGGAAAGGGGTTGCCAGGCTTCCCAAAATTACGAATCTCCAGAATTCTCAGCAAATATTTTTTCACCCAAACTGGATGATACTTTCAGGTAATGATCAGTACACTAAGGCGACTTGGTTCACCAAATGTCGTTCTTCTATGTTGAAGCGTTCGTTTCCAGTAACAGTTTGAATTTTAGGTTTCACTCTGTTTTCTCCTATATTTATAGATGTATTTGGAACTCTGAATCCAACAAGGTTTGTGCTAGGTTCTTGAAACTTGACACAATAAAGAAGTTTCACGTTCTATCTCTATGTTTTGTTTCCTCTTGATGTAGCCCTAACAGTGACTGGAGAGAAACACTTTCATGGAAAGGGATTGCCAGGCTTCCCAAATATATGAATCTCCAGAAATCTCAGGAAATATTTTTTCACCCAAACACGATGATATTTCAGGTAATGATCAGTACACTAAGGCGACTTGGTTCCCCAAACTTCGTTTTTCTATGTTAAAGCGTTCGTTTCCAGTAACAGTTTGAATTTTTAGGTTTCACTCTGTTTTCTCCTATATTGATAGATGTATTTGGAAGTCTAAATCCAACACGGTTTGTGCTAGCTTCTTGAAACTTGACACAATAAAGTAGTTTCACGTTCTATCTCTATGTTTTGTTTCCTCTTGATGTAGCCCTAAGCAGTGACTGGCGAGAAACACTTTCATGGAAAGGGGTTGCCAGGCTTCCCAAAATTACGAATCTACAGAAATCTCAGCAAATATTTTTTCACCCAAACTGGGTGATACTTTCAGGTAATGATCAGTACACTAAGGCGACTTGGTTCCCCAAATTTCGTTCTTCTATGTTGAAGCGTTCGTTTCCAGTAACAGTTTGAATTTTTAGGTTTCACTCTGTTTTCTCCTATATTGATAGATGTATTTGGAACTCTGAATACAACAAGGTTTGTGGTAGGTTCTTGAAACTTGACACAATAAAGTAGTTTCACGTTCTATCTCTATGTTTTGTTTCCTCTTGATGTAGCCCTAACAGTGACTGGCGAGAAACACTTTCATGGAAAGGGATTGCCAGGCTTCCCAAAATTACGAATCTCCAGAAATCTCAGCAAATATTTTTTCACCCAAACTGGATGATACTTTCAGGTAATGATCAGTACATTAAGGCGACTTGGTTCCCCAAATTTCGTTCTTCTATGTTGAAGCGTTCGTTTCCAGTAACAGTTTGAATTTTAGGTTTCACTCTGTTTTCTCCTATATTGATAGATGTATTTGGAACTCTGAATCCAACAAGGTTTGTGCTAGGTTCTTGAAACTTGACACAATAAAGTAGTTTCACGTTCTATCTCTGTGTTTTGTTTCCTCTTGATGTAGCCCTAACAGTGACTGGCGAGAAACACTTTCATGGAAAGGGATTGCCAGGCTTCCCAAATATATGAATCTCCAGAAATCTCAGGAAATATTTTTTCACCCAAACACGATGATATTTCAGGTAATGATCAGTACACTAAGGCGACTTGGTTCCCCAAACTTCGTTTTTCTATGTTAAAGCGTTCGTTTCCAGTAACAGTTTGAATTTTTAGGTTTCACTCTGTTTTCTCCTATATTGATAGATGTATTTGGAAGTCTAAATCCAACACGGTTTGTGCTAGCTTCTTGAAACTTGACACAATAAAGTAGTTTCACGTTCTATCTCTATGTTTTGTTTCCTCTTGATGTAGCCCTAAGCAGTGACTGGCGAGAAACACTTTCATGGAAAGGGGTTGCCAGGCTTCCCAAAATTACGAATCTCCAGAAATCTCAGGAAATATTTTTTCACCCAAACTGGATGATACTTTCAGGTAATGATCAGTACACTAAGGCGACTTGGTTCCCCAAATTTCGTTCTTCTATGTTGAAGCGTTCGTTTCCAGTAACAGTTTAAATTTTTAGGTTTCACTCTGTTTTCTCCTATATTGATAGATGTATTTGGAACTCTAAATCCAACACGGTTTGTGCTAGCTTCTTGAAACTTGACACAATAAAGTAGTTTCAAGTTCTATCTCTATGTTTTGTTTCCTCTTGATGTAGCCCTAAGCAGTGACTGGTGAGATACACTTTCATGGAAAGGGGTTGCCAGGCTTCCCAAAATTACGAATCTGCAGAAATCTCAGCAAATATTTTTTCACCCAAACTGGATGACACTTTCAGGTAATGATCAGTACACTAAGGCGACTTGGTTCCCCAAATTTCGTTCTTCTATGTTGAAGCATTCGTTTCCAGTAACAGTTTGAATTTTTAGGTTTCACTCTGTTTTCTCCTATATTGATAGATGTATTTGGAACTCTAAATCCAACACGGTTTGTGCTAGCTTCTTGAAACTTGACACAATAAAGTAGTTTCACGTTCTATCTCTATGTTTTGTTTCCTCTTGATGTAGCCCTAAGCAGTGACTGGCGAGAAACACTTTCATGGAAAGGGGTTGCCAGGCTTCCCAAAATTACGAATCTCCAGAAATCTCAGCAAATATTTTTTCACCCAAACTGGATGATACTTTCAGGTAATGATCAGTACACTAAGGCGACTTGGTTCACCAAATGTCGTTCTTCTATGTTGAAGCGTTCGTTTCCAGTAACAGTTTGAATTTTAGGTTTCACTCTGTTTTCTCCTATATTTATAGATGTATTTGGAACTCTAAATCCAACAAGGTTTGTGCTAGGTTCTTGAAACTTGACACAATAAAGAAGTTTCACGTTCTATCTCTATGTTTTGTTTCCTCTTGATGTAGCCCTAACAGTGACTGGCGAGAAACACTTTCATGGAAAGGGGTTGCCAGGCTTCCCAAATATATGAATCTCCAGAAATCTCAGCAAATATTTTTTCACCCAAACTGGATGATACTTTCAGGTAATGATCAGTACACTAAGGCGACTTGGTTCCCCAAATTTCGTTCTTCTATGTTGAAGCGTTCGTTTCCAGTAACAGTTTGAATTTTTAGGTTTCTCTCTGTTTTCTCCTATATTGATAGATGTATTTGGAACTCTAAATCCAACACGGTTTGTGCTAGCTTCTTGAAACTTGACACAATAATGTAGTTTCACGTTCTATCTCTGTTTTGTTTCCTCTTGATGTAGCCCTAAGCAGTGACTGGCGAGAAACACTTTCATGGAAAGGGGTTGCCAGGCTTCCCAAAATTACGAATCTCCAGAAATCTCAGCAAATATTTTTTCACCCAAACTGGATGATACTTTCAGGTAATGATCAGTACACTAAGGCGACTTGGTTCCCCAAATTTCGTTCTTCTATGTTGAAGCGTTCATTTCCAGTAACAGTTTGAATTTTTAGGTTTCACTCTGTTTTCTCCTATATTGATAGATGTATTTGGAACTCTAAATCCAACACGGTTTGTGCTAGCTTCTTGAAACTTGACACAATAAAGTAGTTTCACGTTCTATCTCTATGTTTTGTTTCCTCTTGATGTAGCCCTAAGCAGTGACTGGCGAGAAACACTTTCATGGAAAGGGGTTGCCAGGCTTCCCAAAATTACGAATCTACAGAAATCTCAGCAAATATTTTTTCACCCAAACTGGATGATACTTTCAGGTAATGATCAGTACACTAAGGCGACTTGGTTCCCCAAATTTCCTTCTTCTATGTTGAAGCGTTCGTTTCCAGTAAAAGTTTGAATTTTTAGGTTTCACTCTGTTTTCTCCTATATTGATAGATGTATTTGGAACTCTGAATACAACACGGTTTGTGCTAGCTTCTTGAAACTTGACACAATAAAGTAGTTTCAAGTTCTATCTCTATGTTTTGTTTCCTCTTGATGTAGCCCTAACAGTGACTGGCGAGAAACACTTTCATGGAAAGGGGTTGCCAGGCTTCCCAAAATTACGAATCTCCAGAAATCTCAGCAAATATTTTTTCACCCAAACTGGATGATACTTTCAGGTAATGATCAGTACACTAAGGTGACTTGGTTCCCCAAATTTCGTTCTTCTATGTTGAAGCGTTCGTTTCCAGTAACAGTTTGAATTTTAGGTTTCACTCTGTTTTCTCCTATATTGATAGATGTATTTGGAACTCTGAATCCAACAAGGTTTGTGCTAGGTTCTTGAAACTTGACACAATAAAGTAGTTTCACGTTCTATCTCTGTGTTTTGTTTCCTCTTGATGTAGCCCTAACAGTGACTGGAGAGAAACACTTTCATGGAAAGGGATTGCCAGGCTTCCCAAATATATGAATCTCCAGAAATCTCAGGAAATATTTTTTCACCCAAACACGATGATATTTCAGGTAATGATCAGTACACTAAGGCGACTTGGTTCCCCAAACTTCGTTTTTCTATGTTAAAGCGTTCGTTTCCAGTAACAGTTTGAATTTTTAGGTTTCACTCTGTTTTCTCCTATATTGATAGATGTATTTGGAAGTCTAAATCCAACACGGTTTGTGCTAGCTTCTTGAAACTTGACACAATAAAGTAGTTTCACGTTCTATCTCTATGTTTTGTTTCCTCTTGATGTAGCCCTAAGCAGTGACTGGCGAGAAACACTTTCATGGAAAGGGGTTGCCAGGCTTCCCAAAATTACGAATCTCCAGAAATCTCAGCAAATATTTTTTCACCCAAACAGGATGATACTTTCATGTAATGATCAGTACACTAAGGCGACTTGGTTCCCCAAATTTCGTTCTTCTATGTTGAAGCATTCGTTTCCAGTAACAGTTTGAATTTTTAGGTTTCACTCTGTTTTCTCCTATATTGATAGATGTATTTGGAAGTCTAAATCCAACACGGTTTGTGCTAGCTTCTTGAAACTTGACACAATAAAGTAGTTTCACGTTCTATCTCTATGTTTTGTTTCCTCTTGATGTAGCCCTAAGCAGTGACTGGCGAGAAACACTTTCATGGAAAGGGGTTGCCAGGCTTCCCAAAATTACAAATCTCCAGAAATCTGAGGAAATATTTTTTCACCCAAACTGGATGATACTTTCAGGTAATGATCAGTACACTAAGGCGACTTGGTTCCCCAAATTTCGTTCTTCTATGTTGAAGCGTTCGTTTCCAGTAACAGTTTGAATTTTTAGGTTTCACTCTGTTTTCTCCTATATTGATAGATGTATTTGGAACTCTAAATCCAACACGGTTTGTGCTAGCTTTTTGAAACTTGACACAATAAAGTAGTTTCAAGTTCTATCTCTGTGTTTTGTTTCCTCTTGATGTAGCCCTAAGCAGTGACTGGCGAGATACACTTTCATGGAAAGGGGTTGCCAGGCTTCCCAAAATTACGAATCTCCAGAAATCTCAGGAAATATTTTTTCACCCAAACTGGATGACACTTTCAGGTAATGATCAGTACACTAAGGCGACTTGGTTCCCCAAATTTCGTTCTTCTATGTTGAAGCATTCGTTTCCAGTAACAGTTTGAATTTTTAGGTTTCACTCTGTTTTCTCCTATATTGATAGATGTATTTGGAACTCTAAATCCAACACGGTTTGTGCTAGCTTCTTGAAACTTGACACAATAAAGTAGTTTCACATTCTATCTCTATGTTTTGTTTCCTCTTGATGTAGCCCTAAGCAGTGACTGGCGAGAAACACTTTCATGGAAAGGGGTTGCCAGGCTTCCCAAAATTACGAATCTCCAGAAATCTCAGCAAATATTTTTTCACCCAAACTGGATGATACTTTCAGGTAATGATCAGTACACTAAGGCGACTTGGTTTCCCAAATTTCGTTCTTCTATGTTGAAGCGTTCGTTTCCAGTAACAGTTTGAATTTTAGGTTTCACTCTGTTTTCTCCTATATTTATAGATGTATTTGGAACTCTGAATCCAACAAGGTTTGTGCTAGGTTCTTGAAACTTGACACAATAAAGAAGTTTCACGTTCTATCTCTATATTTTGTTTCCTCTTGATGTAGCCCTAACAGTGACTGGCGAGAAACACTTTCATGGAAAGGGGTTGCCAGGCTTCCCAAATATATGAATCTCCAGAAATCTCAGCAAATATTTTTTCACCCAAACTGGATGATACTTTCAGGTAATGATCAGTACACTAAGGCGACTTGGTTCCCCAAATGTCGTTCTTCTATGTTGAAGCGTTCGTTTCCAGTAACAGTTTGAATTTTTAGGTTTCACTCTGTTTTCTCCTATATTGATAGATGTATTTGGAACTCTAAATCCAACACGGTTTGTGCTAGCTTCTTGAAACTTGACACAATAAAGTAGTTTCACGTTCTATCTCTGTTTTGTTTCCTCTTGATGTAGCCCTAAGCAGTGACTGGCGAGAAACACTTTCATGGAAAGGGGTTGCCAGGCTTCCCAAAATTACGAATCTCCAGAAATCTCAGCAAATATTTTTTCACCCAAACTGGATGATACTTTCAGGTAATGATCAGTACACTAAGGCGACTTGGTTCCCCAAATTTCGTTCTTCTATGTTGAAGCGTTCGTTTCCAGTAACAGTTTGAATTTTTAGGTTTCACTCTGTTTTCTCCTATATTGATAGATGTATTTGGAACTCTAAATCCAACACGGTTTGTGCTAGCTTCTTGAAACTTGACACAATAAAGTAGTTTCACGTTCTATCTCTATGTTTTGTTTCCTCTTGATGTAGCCCTAACAGTGACTGGCAAGAAACACTTTCATGGAAAGGGGTTGCCAGGCTTCCCAAAATTACGAATCTACAGAAATCTCAGCAAATATTTTTTCACCCAAACTGGATGATACTTTCAGGTAATGATCAGTACACTAAGGCGACTTGGTTCCCCAAATTTCCTTCTTCTATGTTGAAGCGCTCGTTTCCAGTAAAAGTTTGAATTTTTAGGTTTCACTCTGTTTTCTCCTATATTGATAGATGTATTTGGAACTCTGAATACAACACGGTTTGTGCTAGCTTCTTGAAACTTGACACAATAAAGTAGTTTCACGTTCTATCTCTATGTTTTGTTTCCTCTTGATGTAGCCCTAACAGTGACTGGCGAGAAACACTTTCATGGAAAGGGGTTGCCAGGCTTCCCAAAATTACGAATCTCCAGAAATCTCAGCAAATATTTTTTCACCCAAACTGGATGATACTTTCAGGTAATGATCAGTACACTAAGGTGACTTGGTTCCCCAAATTTCGTTCTTCTATGTTGAAGCGTTCGTTTCCAGTAACAGTTTGAATTTTAGGTTTCACTCTGTTTTCTCCTATATTGATAGATGTATTTGGAACTCTGAATCCAACAAGGTTTGTGCTAGGTTCTTGAAACTTGACACAATAAAGTAGTTTCACGTTCTATCTCTGTGTTTTGTTTCCTCTTGATGTAGCCCTAACAGTGACTGGAGAGAAACACTTTCATGGAAAGGGATTGCCAGGCTTCCCAAATATATGAATCTCCAGAAATCTCAGGAAATATTTTTTCACCCAAACACGATGATATTTCAGGTAATGATCAGTACACTAAGGCGACTTGGTTCCCCAAACTTCGTTTTTCTATGTTAAAGCGTTCGTTTCCAGTAACAGTTTGAATTTTTAGGTTTCACTCTGTTTTCTCCTATATTGATAGATGTATTTGGAAGTCTAAATCCAACACGGTTTGTGCTAGCTTCTTGAAACTTGACACAATAAAGTAGTTTCACGTTCTATCTCTATGTTTTGTTTCCTCTTGATGTAGCCCTAAGCAGTGACTGGCGAGAAACACTTTCATGGAAAGGGGTTGCCAGGCTTCCCAAAATTACGAATCTCCAGAAATCTCAGCAAATATTTTTTCACCCAAACAGGATGATACTTTCATGTAATGATCAGTACACTAAGGCGACTTGGTTCCCCAAATTTCGTTCTTCTATGTTGAAGCGTTCGTTTCCAGTAACAGTTTGAATTTTTAGGTTTCACTCTGTTTTCTCATATATTGATAGATGTATTTGGAAGTCTAAATCCAACACGGTTTGTGCTAGCTTCTTGAAACTTGACACAATAAAGTAGTTTCACGTTCTATCTCTATGTTTTGTTTCCTCTTGATGTAGCCCTAAGCAGTGACTGGCGAGAAACACTTTCATGGAAAGGGGTTGCCAGGCTTCCCAAAATTACGAATCTCCAGAAATCTGAGGAAATATTTTTTCACCCAAACTGGATGATACTTTCAGGTAATGATCAGTACACTAAGGCGACTTGGTTCCCCAAATTTCGTTCTTCTATGTTGAAGCGTTCGTTTCCAGTAACAGTTTGAATTTTTAGGTTTCACTCTGTTTTCTCCTATATTGATAGATGTATTTGGAACTCTAAATCCAACACGGTTTGTGCTAGCTTCTTGAAACTTGACACAATAAAGTAGTTTCACGTTCTATCTCTGTTTTGTTTCCTCTTGATGTAGCCCTAAGCAGTGACTGGCGAGAAACACTTTCATGGAAAGGGGTTGCCAGGCTTCCCAAAATTACGAATCTCCAGAAATCTCAGCAAATATTTTTTCACCCAAACTGGATGATACTTTCAGGTAATGATCAGTACACTAAGGCGACTTGGTTCCCCAAATTTCGTTCTTCTATGTTGAAGCGTTCGTTTCCAGTAACAGTTTGAATTTTTAGGTTTCACTCTGTTTTCTCCTATATTGATAGATGTATTTGGAACTCTAAATCCAACACGGTTTGTGCTAGCTTCTTGAAACTTGACACAATAAAGTAGTTTCACGTTCTATCTCTATGTTTTGTTTCCTCTTGATGTAGCCCTAAGCAGTGACTGGCGAGAAACACTTTCATGGAAAGGGGTTGCCAGGCTTCCCAAAATTACGAATCTACAGAAATCTCAGCAAATATTTTTTCACCCAAACTGGATGATACTTTCAGGTAATGATCAGTACACTAAGGCGACTTGGTTCCCCAAATTTCCTTCTTCTATGTTGAAGCGTTCGTTTCCAGTAAAAGTTTGAATTTTTAGGTTTCACTCTGTTTTCTCCTATATTGATAGATGTATTTGGAACTCTGAATACAACACGGTTTGTGCTAGCTTCTTGAAACTTGACACAATAAAGTAGTTTCACGTTCTATCTCTATGTTTTGTTTCCTCTTGATGTAGCCCTAACAGTGACTGGCGAGAAACACTTTCATGGAAAGGGGTTGCCAGGCTTCCCAAAATTACGAATCTCCAGAAATCTCAGCAAATATTTTTTCACCCAAACTGGATGATACTTTCAGGTAATGATCAGTACACTAAGGTGACTTGGTTCCCCAAATTTCGTTCTTCTATGTTGAAGCGTTCGTTTCCAGTAACAGTTTGAATTTTAGGTTTCACTCTGTTTTCTCCTATATTGATAGATATATTTGGAACTCTGAATCCAACAAGGTTTGTGCTAGGTTCTTGAAACTTGACACAATAAAGTAGTTTCACGTTCTATCTCTGTGTTTTGTTTCCTCTTGATGTAGCCCTAACAGTGACTGGCGAGAAACACTTTCATGGAAAGGGATTGCCAGGCTTCCCAAATATATGAATCTCCAGAAATCTCAGGAAATATTTTTTCACCCAAACACGATGATATTTCAGGTAATGATCAGTACACTAAGGCGACTTGGTTCCCCAAACTTCGTTTTTCTATGTTAAAGCGTTCGTTTCCAGTAACAGTTTGAATTTTTAGGTTTCACTCTGTTTTCTCCTATATTGATAGATGTATTTGGAAGTCTAAATCCAACACGGTTTGTGCTAGCTTCTTGAAACTTGACACAATAAAATAGTTTCACGTTCTATCTCTATGTTTTGTTTCCTCTTGATGTAGCCCTAAGCAGTGACTGGCGAGAAACACTTTCATGGAAAGGGGTTGCCAGGCTTCCCAAAATTACGAATCTGCAGAAATCTCAGCAAATATTTTTTCACCCAAACTGGATGATACTTTCAGGTAATGATCAGTACACTAAGGCGACTTGGTTCCCCAAATTTCGTTCTTCTATGTTGAAGCGTTCGTTTCCAGTAACAGTTTGAATTTTTAGGTTTCACTCTGTTTTCTCCTATATTAATGATGTATTTGGAACTCTAAATCCAACACGGTTTGTGCTAGCTTCTTGAAACTTGACACAATAAAGTAGTTTCACGTTCTATCTCTATGTTTTGTTTCCTCTTGATGTAGCCCTAAGCAGTGACTGGCGAGAAACACTTTCATGGAAAGGGGTTGCCAGGCTTCCCAAAATTACGAATCTCCAGAAATCTCAGCAAATATTTTTTCACCCAAACAGGATGATACTTTCAGGTAATGATCAGTACACTAAGGCGACTTGGTTCCCCAAATTTCGTTCTTCTATGTTGAAGCGTTCGTTTCCAGTAACAGTTTGAATTTTAGGTTTCACTCTGTTTTCTCCTATATTGATAGATGTATTTGGAACTCTGAATCCAACACGGTTTGTGCTAGGTTCTTGAAACTTGACACAATAAAGAAGTTTCACGTTCTATCTCTATGATTTGTTTCCTCTTGATGTAGCCCTAACAGTGACTGGCGAGAAACACTTTCATGGAAAGGGGTTGCCAGGCTTCCCAAATATATGAATCTCCAGAAATCTCAGGAAATATTTTTTCACCCAAACAGGATGATACTTTCAGGTAATGATCAGTACACTAAGGCGACTTGGTTCCCCAAACTTCGTTTTTCTATGTTAAACCGTTCGTTTCCAGTAACAGTTTGAATTTTTAGGTTTCACTCTGTTTTCTCCTATATTGATAGATGTATTTGGAAGTCTAAATCCAACACGGTTTGTGCTAGCTTCTTGAAACTTGACACAATAAAGTAGTTTCACGTTCTATCTCTATGTTTTGTTTCCTCTTGATGTAGCCCTAAGCAGTGACTGGCGAGAAACACTTTCATGGAAAGGGGTTGCCAGGCTTCCCAAAATTACGAATCTCCAGAAATCTCAGCAAATATTTTTTCACCCAAACTGGATGATACTTTCAGGTAATGATCAGTACACTAAGGCGACTTGGTTCCCCAAATTTCGTTCTTCTATGTTGAAGCGTTCGTTTCCAGTAACAGTTTGAATTTTAGGTTTCACTCTGTTTTCTCCTATATTTATAGATGTATTTGGAACTCTGAATCCAACAAGGTTTGTGCTAGGTTCTTGAAACTTGACACAATAAAGAAGTTTCACGTTCTATCTCTATGTTTTGTTTCCTCTTGATGTAGCCCTAACAGTGACTGGCGAGAAACACTTTCATGGAAAGGGGTTGCCAGGCTTCCCAAATATATGAATCTCCAGAAATCTTAGCAAATATTTTTTCACCCAAACTGGATGATACTTTCAGGTAATGATCAGTACACTAAGGCGACTTGGTTCCCCAAATTTCGTTCTTCTATGTTGAAGCGTTCGTTTCCAGTAACAGTTTGAATTTTTAGGTTTCACTCTGTTTTCTCCTATATTGATAGATGTATTTGGAACTCTAAATCCAACACGGTTTGTGCTAGCTTCTTGAAACTTGACACAATAAAGTAGTTTCACGTTCTATCTCTGTTTTGTTTCCTCTTGATGTAGCCCTAAGCAGTGACTGGCGAGAAACACTTTCATGGAAAGGGGTTGCCAGGCTTCCCAAAATTACGAATCTCCAGAAATCTCAGCAAATATTTTTTCACCCAAACTGGATGATACTTTCAGGTAATGATCAGTACACTAAGGCGACTTGGTTCCCCAAATCTCGTTCTTCTATGTTGAAGCGTTCGTTTCCAGTAACAGTTTGAATTTTTAGGTTTCACGCTGTTTTCTCCTATATTGATAGATGTATTTGGACCTCTGAATACAACAAGGTTTGTGGTGTGTTCTTGAAACTTGACACAATAAAGTAGTTTCACGTTCTATCTCTATGTTTTGTTTCCTCTTGATGTAGCCCTAAGCAGTGACTGGCGAGAAACACTTTCATGGAAAGGGGTTGCCAGGCTTCCCAAAATTACGAATCTCCAGAAATCTCAGCAAATATTTTTTCACCCAAACTGGATGATACTTTCAGGTAATGATCAGTACACTAAGGCGACTTGGTTCCCCAAATTTCGTTCTTCTATGTTGAAGCGTTCGTTTCCAGTAACAGTTTGAATTTTAGGTTTCACTCTGTTTTCTCCTATATTGATAGATGTATTTGGAACTCTGAATCCAACAAGGTTTGTGCTAGGTTCTTGAAACTTGACACAATAAAGAAGTTTCACGTTCTATCTCTATGTTTTGTTTCCTCTTGATGTAGCCCTAACAGTGACTGGCGAGAAACACTTTCATGGAAAGGGGTTGCCAGGCTTCCCAAATATATGAATCTCCAGAAATCTTAGCAAATATTTTTTCACCCAAACTGGATGATACTTTCAGGTAATGATCAGTACACTAAGGCGACTTGGTTCCCCAAATTTCGTTCTTCTATGTTGAAGCGTTCGTTTCCAGTAACAGTTTGAATTTTTAGGTTTCACTCTGTTTTCTCCTATATTGATAGATGTATTTGGAACTCTAAATCCAACACGGTTTGTGCTAGCTTCTTGAAACTTGACACAATAAAGTAGTTTCACGTTCTATCTCTGTTTTGTTTCCTCTTGATGTAGCCCTAAGCAGTGACTGGCGAGAAACACTTTCATGGAAAGGGGTTGCCAGGCTTCCCAAAATTACGAATCTCCAGAAATCTCAGCAAATATTTTTTCACCCAAACTGGATGATACTTTCAGGTAATGATCAGTACACTAAGGCGACTTGGTTCCCCAAATCTCGTTCTTCTATGTTGAAGCGTTCGTTTCCAGTAACAGTTTGAATTTTTAGGTTTCACTCTGTTTTCTCCTATATTGATAGATGTATTTGGACCTCTGAATACAACAAGGTTTGTGGTGTGTTCTTGAAACTTGACACAATAAAGTAGTTTCACGTTCTATCTCTATGTTTTGTTTCCTCTTGATGTAGCCCTAACAGTGACTGGCGAGAAACACTTTCATGGAAAGGGGTTGCCAGGCTTCCCAAAATTACGAATCTCCAGAAATCTCAGCAAATATTTTTTCACCCAAACTGGATGATACTTTCAGGTAATGATCAGTACACTAAGGCGACTTGGTTCCCCAAATTTCGTTCTTCTATGTTGAAGCGTTCGTTTCCAGTAACAGTTTGAATTTTAGGTTTCACTCTGTTTTCTCCTATATTGATAGATGTATTTGGAACTCTGAATCCAACAAGGTTTGTGCTAGGTTCTTGAAACTTGACACAATAAAGTAGTTTCACGTTCTATCTCTGTGTTTTGTTTTCTCTTGATGTAGCCCTAACAGTGACTGGCGAGAAACACTTTCATGGAAAGGGGTTGCCGGGCTTCCCAAATATATGAATCTCCAGAAATCTCAGGAAATATTTTTTCACCCAAACAGGATGATACTTTCAGGTAATGATCAGTACACTAAGGCGACTTGGTTCCCCAAACTTCGTTTTTCTACGTTTTCAGCGTTCGTTTCCAGTAACAGTTTGAATTTTTAGGTTTCACTCTGTTTTCTCCTATATTGATAGATGTATTTGGAAGTCTAAATCCAACACGGTTTGTGCTAGCTTCTTGAAACTTGACACAATAAAGTAGTTTCACGTTCTATCTCTATGTTTTGTTTCCTCTTGATGTAGCCCTAAGCAGTGACTGGCGAGAAACACTTTCATGGAAAGGGGTTGCCAGGCTTCCCAAAATTACGAATCTCCAGAAATCTCAGCAAATATTTTTTCACCCAAACAGGATGATACTTTCAGGTAATGATCAGTACACTAAGGCGACTTGGTACCCCAAATTTCGTTCTTCTATGTTGAAGCGTTCGTTTCCAGTAATAGTTTGAATTTTAGGTTTCACTCTGTTTTCTCCTATATCGATAGATGTATTTGGAACTCTGAATCCAACAAGGTTTGTGCTAGGTTCTTGAAACTTGACACAATAAAGTAGTTTCACGTTCTATCTCTATGTTTTGTTTCCTCTTGATGTAGCCCTAACAGTGACTGGCGAGAAACACTTTCATGGAAAGGGGTTGCCAGGCTTCCCAAATATATGAATCTCCAGAAATCTCAGGAAATATTTTTTCACCCAAACAGGATGATACTTTCAGGTAATGATCAGTACACTAAGGCGACTTGGTTCCCCAAACTTCGTTTTTCTACGTTTTCAGCGTTCGTTTCCAGTAACAGTTTGAATTTTTAGGTTTCACTCTGTTTTCTCCTATATTGATAGATGTATTTGGAAGTCTAAATCCAACACGGTTTGTGCTAGCTTCTTGAAACTTGACACAATAAAGTAGTTTCACGTTCTATCTCTATGTTTTGTTTCCTCTTGATGTAGCCCTAACAGTGACTGGCGAGAAACACTTTCATGGAAAGGGGTTGCCAGGCTTCCCAAAATTACGAATCTCCAGAAATCTCAGCAAATATTTTTTCACCCAAACTGGATGATACTTTCAGGTAATGATCAGTATACTAAGGCGACTTGGTTCCCCAAATTTCGTTCTTCTATGTTGAAGCGTTCGTTTCCAGTAACAGTTTGAATTTTTAGGTTTCACTCTGTTTTCTCCTATATTGATAGATGTATTTGGAAGTCTAAATCCAACACGGTTTGTGCTAGCTTCTTGAAACTTGACACAATAAAGTAGTTTCACGTTCTATCTCTATGTTTTGTTTCCTCTTGATGTAGCCCTAAGCAGTGACTGGCGAGAAACACTTTCATGGAAAGGGGTTGCCAGGCTTCCCAAAATTACGAATCTCCAGAAATCTCAGCAAATATTTTTTCACCCAAACAGGATGATACTTTCAGGTAATGATCAGTACACTAAGGCGACTTGGTACCCCAAATTTCGTTCTTCTATGTTGAAGCGTTCGTTTCCAGTAATAGTTTGAATTTTAGGTTTCACTCTGTTTTCTCCTATATCGATAGATGTATTTGGAACTCTGAATCCAACAAGGTTTGTGCTAGGTTCTTGAAACTTGACACAATAAAGTAGTTTCACGTTCTATCTCTATGTTTTGTTTCCTCTTGATGTAGCCCTAACAGTGACTGGCGAGAAACACTTTCATGGAAAGGGGTTGCCAGGCTTCCCAAATATATGAATCTCCAGAAATCTCAGGAAATATTTTTTCACCCAAACAGGATGATACTTTCAGGTAATGATCAGTACATTAAGGCGACTTGGTTCCCCAAATTTTGTTTTTCTATGTTAAAGCGTTCGTTTCCAATAACAGTTTGAATTTTTAGGTTTCACTCTGTTTTCTCCTATATTGATAGATGTATTTGGAAGACTAAATCCAACACGGTTTGTGCTAGCTTCTTGAAACTTGACACAATAAAGTAGTTTCACGTTCTATCTCTATGTTTTGTTTCCTCTTGATGTAGCCCTAAGCAGTGACTGGCGAGAAACACTTTCATGGAAAGGGGTTGCCAGGCTTCCCAAAATTACGAATCTCCAGAAATCTCAGCAAATATTTTTTCACCCAAACTGGATTATACTTTCAGGTAATGATCAGTACACTAAGGCGACTTGGTTCCCCAAATTTCGTTCTTCTATGTTGAAGCGTTCGTTTCCAGTAACAGTTTGAATTTTAGGTTTCACTCTGTTTTCTCCTATATTGATAGATGTATTTGGAACTCTGAATCCAACAAGGTTTGTGCTAGGTTCTTGAAACTTGACACAATAAAGTAGTTTCACGTTCAATCTCTGTGTTTTGTTTCCTCTTGATGTAGCCCTAACAGTGACTGGCGAGAAACACTTTCATGGAAAGGGGTTGCCAGGCTTCCCAAATATATGAATCTCCAGAAATCTCAGGAAATATTTTTTCACCCAAACAGGATGATACGTTCAGGTACTGATCAGTACACTAATGCGACTTGGTTCCCAAAACTTCGTTTTTCTATGTTTTCAGCGTTCGTTTCCAGTAACAGTTTGAATTTTTAGGTTTCACTCTGTTTTCTCCTATATTGATAGATGTATTTGGAACTCTAAATCCAACACGGTTTGTGCTAGCTTCTTGAAACTTGACACAATAAAGTAGTTTCACGTTCTATCTCTGTTTTGTTTCCTCTTGATGTAGCCCTAAGCAGTGACTGGCGAGAAACACTTTCATGGAAAGGGGTTGCCAGGCTTCCCAAAATTACGAATCTCCAGAAATCTCAGCAAATATTTTTTCACCCAAACTGGATGATACTTTCAGGTAATGATCAGTACACTAAGGCGACTTGGTTCCCCAAATCTCGTTCTTCTATGTTGAAGCGTTCGTTTCCAGTAACAGTTTGAATTTTTAGGTTTCACTCTGTTTTCTCCTATATTGATAGATGTATTTGGACCTCTGAATACAACAAGGTTTGTGGTGTGTTCTTGAAACTTGACACAATAAAGTAGTTTCACGTTCTATCTCTATGTTTTGTTTCCTCTTGATGTAGCCCTAAGCAGTGACTGGCGAGAAACACTTTCATGGAAAGGGGTTGCCAGGCTTCCCAAAATTACGAATCTCCAGAAATCTCAGCAAATATTTTTTCACCCAAACTGGATGATACTTTCAGGTAATGATCAGTACACTAAGGCGACTTGGTTCCCCAAATTTCGTTCTTCTATGTTGAAGCGTTCGTTTCCAGTAACAGTTTGAATTTTAGGTTTCACTCTGTTTTCTCCTATATTGATAGATGTATTTGGAACTCTGAATCCAACAAGGTTTGTGCTAGGTTCTTGAAACTTGACACAATAAAGAAGTTTCACGTTCTATCTCTATGTTTTGTTTCCTCTTGATGTAGCCCTAACAGTGACTGGCGAGAAACACTTTCATGGAAAGGGGTTGCCAGGCTTCCCAAATATATGAATCTCCAGAAATCTTAGCAAATATTTTTTCACCCAAACTGGATGATACTTTCAGGTAATGATCAGTACACTAAGGCGACTTGGTTCCCCAAATTTCGTTCTTCTATGTTGAAGCGTTCGTTTCCAGTAACAGTTTGAATTTTTAGGTTTCACTCTGTTTTCTCCTATATTGATAGATGTATTTGGAACTCTAAATCCAACACGGTTTGTGCTAGCTTCTTGAAACTTGACACAATAAAGTAGTTTCACGTTCTATCTCTGTTTTGTTTCCTCTTGATGTAGCCCTAAGCAGTGACTGGCGAGAAACTCTTTCATGGAAAGGGGTTGCCAGGCTTCCCAAAATTACGAATCTCCAGAAATCTCAGCAAATATTTTTTCACCCAAACTGGATGATACTTTCAGGTAATGATCAGTACACTAAGGCGACTTGGTTCCCCAAATCTCGTTCTTCTATGTTGAAGCGTTCGTTTCCAGTAACAGTTTGAATTTTTAGGTTTCACTCTGTTTTCTCCTATATTGATAGATGTATTTGGACCTCTGAATACAACAAGGTTTGTGGTGTGTTCTTGAAACTTGACACAATAAAGTAGTTTCACGTTCTATCTCTATGTTTTGTTTCCTCTTGATGTAGCCCTAACAGTGACTGGCGAGAAACACTTTCATGGAAAGGGGTTGCCAGGCTTCCCAAAATTACGAATCTCCAGAAATCTCAGCAAATATTTTTTCACCCAAACTGGATGATACTTTCAGGTAATGATCAGTACACTAAGGCGACTTGGTTCCCCAAATTTCGTTCTTCTATGTTGAAGCGTTCGTTTCCAGTAACAGTTTGAATTTTAGGTTTCACTCTGTTTTCTCCTATATTGATAGATGTATTTGGAACTCTGAATCCAACAAGGTTTGTGCTAGGTTCTTGAAACTTGACACAATAAAGTAGTTTCACGTTCTATCTCTGTGTTTTGTTTTCTCTTGATGTAGCCCTAACAGTGACTGGCGAGAAACACTTTCATGGAAAGGGGTTGCCGGGCTTCCCAAATATATGAATCTCCAGAAATCTCAGGAAATATTTTTTCACCCAAACAGGATGATACTTTCAGGTAATGATCAGTACACTAAGGCGACTTGGTTCCCCAAACTTCGTTTTTCTACGTTTTCAGCGTTCGTTTCCAGTAACAGTTTGAATTTTTAGGTTTCACTCTGTTTTCTCCTATATTGATAGATGTATTTGGAAGTCTAAATCCAACACGGTTTGTGCTAGCTTCTTGAAACTTGACACAATAAAGTAGTTTCACGTTCTATCTCTATGTTTTGTTTCCTCTTGATGTAGCCCTAAGCAGTGACTGGCGAGAAACACTTTCATGGAAAGGGGTTGCCAGGCTTCCCAAAATTACGAATCTCCAGAAATCTCAGCAAATATTTTTTCACCCAAACAGGATGATACTTTCAGGTAATGATCAGTACACTAAGGCGACTTGGTACCCCAAATTTCGTTCTTCTATGTTGAAGCGTTCGTTTCCAGTAATAGTTTGAATTTTAGGTTTCACTCTGTTTTCTCCTATATCGATAGATGTATTTGGAACTCTGAATCCAACAAGGTTTGTGCTAGGTTCTTGAAACTTGACACAATAAAGTAGTTTCACGTTCTATCTCTATGTTTTGTTTCCTCTTGATGTAGCCCTAACAGTGACTGGCGAGAAACACTTTCATGGAAAGGGGTTGCCAGGCTTCCAAATATATGAATCTCCAGAAATCTCAGGAAATATTTTTTCACCCAAACAGGATGATACTTTCAGGTAATGATCAGTACACTAAGGCGACTTGGTTCCCCAAACTTCGTTTTTCTACGTTTTCAGCGTTCGTTTCCAGTAACAGTTTGAATTTTTAGGTTTCACTCTGTTTTCTCCTATATTGATAGATGTATTTGGAAGTCTAAATCCAACACGGTTTGTGCTAGCTTCTTGAAACTTGACACAATAAAGTAGTTTCACGTTCTATCTCTATGTTTTGTTTCCTCTTGATGTAGCCCTAACAGTGACTGGCGAGAAACACTTTCATGGAAAGGGGTTGCCAGGCTTCCCAAAATTACGAATCTCCAGAAATCTCAGCAAATATTTTTTCACCCAAACTGGATGATACTTTCAGGTAATGATCAGTATACTAAGGCGACTTGGTTCCCCAAATTTCGTTCTTCTATGTTGAAGCGTTCGTTTCCAGTAACAGTTTGAATTTTTAGGTTTCACTCTGTTTTCTCCTATATTGATAGATGTATTTGGAAGTCTAAATCCAACACGGTTTGTGCTAGCTTCTTGAAACTTGACACAATAAAGTAGTTTCACGTTCTATCTCTATGTTTTGTTTCCTCTTGATGTAGCCCTAAGCAGTGACTGGCGAGAAACACTTTCATGGAAAGGGGTTGCCAGGCTTCCCAAAATTACGAATCTCCAGAAATCTCAGCAAATATTTTTTCACCCAAACAGGATGATACTTTCAGGTAATGATCAGTACACTAAGGCGACTTGGTACCCCAAATTTCGTTCTTCTATGTTGAAGCGTTCGTTTCCAGTAATAGTTTGAATTTTAGGTTTCACTCTGTTTTCTCCTATATCGATAGATGTATTTGGAACTCTGAATCCAACAAGGTTTGTGCTAGGTTCTTGAAACTTGACACAATAAAGTAGTTTCACGTTCTATCTCTATGTTTTGTTTCCTCTTGATGTAGCCCTAACAGTGACTGGCGAGAAACACTTTCATGGAAAGGGGTTGCCAGGCTTCCCAAATATATGAATCTCCAGAAATCTCAGGAAATATTTTTTCACCCAAACAGGATGATACTTTCAGGTAATGATCAGTACATTAAGGCGACTTGGTTCCCCAAATTTTGTTTTTCTATGTTAAAGCGTTCGTTTCCAATAACAGTTTGAATTTTTAGGTTTCACTCTGTTTTCTCCTATATTGATAGATGTATTTGGAAGACTAAATCCAACACGGTTTGTGCTAGCTTCTTGAAACTTGACACAATAAAGTAGTTTCACGTTCTATCTCTATGTTTTGTTTCCTCTTGATGTAGCCCTAAGCAGTGACTGGCGAGAAACACTTTCATGGAAAGGGGTTGCCAGGCTTCCCAAAATTACGAATCTCCAGAAATCTCAGCAAATATTTTTTCACCCAAACTGGATTATACTTTCAGGTAATGATCAGTACACTAAGGCGACTTGGTTCCCCAAATTTCGTTCTTCTATGTTGAAGCGTTCGTTTCCAGTAACAGTTTGAATTTTAGGTTTCACTCTGTTTTCTCCTATATTGATAGATGTATTTGGAACTCTGAATCCAACAAGGTTTGTGCTAGGTTCTTGAAACTTGACACAATAAAGTAGTTTCACGTTCAATCTCTGTGTTTTGTTTCCTCTTGATGTAGCCCTAACAGTGACTGGCGAGAAACACTTTCATGGAAAGGGGTTGCCAGGCTTCCCAAATATATGAATCTCCAGAAATCTCAGGAAATATTTTTTCACCCAAACAGGATGATACGTTCAGGTACTGATCAGTACACTAATGCGACTTGGTTCCCAAAACTTCGTTTTTCTATGTTTTCAGCGTTCGTTTCCAGTAACAGTTTGAATTTTTAGGTTTCACTCTGTTTTCTCCTATATTGATATATGTATTTGGAAGTCTAAATCCAACACGGTTTGTGCTAGCTTCTTGAAACTTGACACAATAAAGTAGTTTCACGTTCTATCTCTATGTTTTGTTTCCTCTTGATGTAGCCCTAAGCAGTGACTGGCGAGAAACACTTTCATGGAAAGGGGTTGCCAGGCTTCCCAAAATTACGAATCTCCAGAAATCTCAGCAAATATTTTTTCACCCAAACTGGATGATACTTTCAGGTAATGATCAGTACACTAAGGCGACTTGGTTCCCCAAATTTCGTTCTTCTATGTTGAAGCGTTCGTTTCCAGTAACAGTTTGAATTTTTAGGTTTCACTCTGTTTTCTCCTATATTGATAGATGTATTTGGAACTCTAAATCCAACACGGTTTGTGCTAGCTTCTTGAAACTTGACACAATAAAGTAGTTTCACGTTCTATCTCTATGTTTTGTTTCCTCTTGATGTAGCCCTAAGCAGTGACTGGCGAGAAACACTTTCATGGAAAGGGGTTGCCAGGCTTCCCAAAATTACGAATCTCCAGAAATCTCAGCAAATATTTTTTCACCCAAACAGGATGATACTTTCAGGTAATGATCAGTACACAAAGGCGACTTGGTACCCCAAATTTCGTTCTTCTATGTTGAAGCGTTCGTTTCCAGTAATAGTTTGAATTTTAGGTTTCACTCTGTTTTCTCCTATATTGATAGATGTATTTGGAACTCTGAATCCAACAAGGTTTGTGCTAGGTTCTTGAAACTTGACACAATAAAGTAGTTTCACGTTCTATCTCTATGTTTTGTTTCCTCTTGATGTAGCCCTAACAGTGACTGGCGAGAAACACTTTCATGGAAAGGGGTTGCCAGGCTTCCCAAATATATGAATCTCCAGAAATCTCAGGAAATATTTTTTCACCAAAACAGGATGATACTTTCAGGTAATGATCAGTACATTAAGGCGACTTGGTTCCCCAAATTTCGTTTTTCTATGTTAAAGCGTTCGTTTCCAGTAACAGTTTGAATTTTTAGGTTTCACTCTGTTTTCTCCTATATTGATAGATGTATTTGGAAGTCTAAATCCAACACGGTTTGTGCTAGCTTCTTGAAACTTGACACAATAAAGTAGTTTCACGTTCTATCTCTATGTTTTGTTTCCTCTTGATGTAGCCCTAAGCAGTGACTGGCGAGAAACACTTTCATGGAAAGGGGTTGCCAGGCTTCCCAAAATTACGAATCTCCAGAAATCTCAGCGAATATTTTTTCACCCAAACTGGATGATACTTTCAGGTAATGATCAGTACACTAAGGCGACTTGGTTCCCCAAATTTCGTTCTTCTATGTTGAAGCGTTCGTTTCCAGTAACAGTTTGAATTTTAGGTTTCACTCTGTTTTCTCCTATATTGATAGATGTATTTGGAACTCTGAATCCAACAAGGTTTGTGCTAGGTTCTTGAAACTTGACACAATAAAGTAGTTTCACGTTCTATCTCTGTGTTTTGTTTCCTCTTGATGTAGCCCTAACAGTGACTGGCGAGAAACACTTTCATTGAAAGGGGTTGCCAGGCTTCCCAAATATATGAATCTCCAGAAATCTCAGGAAATATTTTTTCACCCAAACAGGATGATACTTTCAGGTAATGATCAGTACACTAAGGCGACTTGGTTCCCCAAACTTCGTTTTTCTATGTTTTCAGCGTTCGTTTCCAGTAACAGTTTGAATTTTTAGGTTTCACTCTGTTTTCTCCTATATTGATAGATGTATTTGGAAGTCTAAATCCAACACGGTTTGTGCTAGCTTCTTGAAACTTGACACAATAAAGTAGTTTCACGTTCTATCTCTATGTTTTGTTTCCTCTTGATGTAGCCCTAAGCAGTGACTGGCGAGAAACACTTTCATGGAAAGAGGTTGCCAGGCTTCCCAAAATTACGAATCTCCAGAAATCTCAGCAAATATTTTTTCACCCAAACTGGATGATACTTTCAGGTAATGATCAGTACACTAAGGCGACTTGGTTCCCCAAATTTCGTTCTTCTATGTTGAAGCGTTGGTTTCCAGTAACAGTTTGAATTTTAGGTTTCACTCTGTTTTCTCCTATATTGATAGATGTATTTGGAACTCTGAATCCAACAAGGTTTGTGCTAGGTTCTTGAAACTTGACACAATAAAGTAGTTTCACGTTCTATCTCTGTGTTTTGTTTCCTCTTGATGTAGCCCTAACAGTGACTGGCGAGAAACACTTTCATAGAAAGGGGTTGCCAGGCTTCCCAAATATATGAATCTCCAGAAATCTCAGGAAATATTTTTTCACCCAAACAGGATGATACTTTCAGGTAATGATCAGTACACTAAGGCGACTTGGTTCCCCAAACTTCGTTTTTCTATGTTTTCAGCGTTCGTTTCCAGTAACAGTTTGAATTTTTAGGTTTCACTCTGTTTTCTCCTATATTGATAGATGTATTTGGAAGTCTAAATCCAACACGGTTTGTGCTAGCTTCTTGAAACTTGACACAATAAAGTAGTTTCACGTTCTATCTCTATGTTTTGTTTCCTCTTGATGTAGCCCTAAGCAGTGACTGGCGAGAAACACTTTCATGGAAAGGGGTTGCCAGGCTTCCCAAAATTACGAATCTCCAGAAATCTCAGCGAATATTTTTTCACCCAAACTGGATGATACTTTCAGGTAATGATCAGTACACTAAGGCGACTTGGTTCCCCAAATTTCGTTCTTCTATGTTGAAGCGTTCGTTTCCAGTAACAGTTTGAATTTTTAGGTTTCACTCTGTTTTCTCCTATATTGATAGATGTATTTGGAACTCTAAATCCAACACGGTTTGTGCTAGCTTCTTGAAACTTTACACAATAAAGTAGTTTCACGTTCTATCTCTGTGTTTTGTTTCCTCTTGATGTAGCCCTAACAGTGACTGGCGAGAAACACTTTCATTGAAAGGGGTTGCCAGGCTTCCCAAATATATGAATCTCCAGAAATCTCAGGAAATATTTTTTCACCCAAACAGGATGATACTTTCAGGTAATGATCAGTACACTAAGGCGACTTGGTTCCCCAAACTTCGTTTTTCTATGTTTTCAGCGTTCGTTTCCAGTAACAGTTTGAATTTTTAGGTTTCACTCTGTTTTCTCCTATATTGATAGATGTATTTGGAAGTCTAAATCCAACACGGTTTGTGCTAGCTTCTTGAAACTTGACACAATAAAGTAGTTTCACGTTCTATCTCTATGTTTTGTTTCCTCTTGATGTAGCCCTAAGCAGTGACTGGCGAGAAACACTTTCATGGAAAGAGGTTGCCAGGCTTCCCAAAATTACGAATCTCCAGAAATCTCAGCAAATATTTTTTCACCCAAACTGGATGATACTTTCAGGTAATGATCAGTACACTAAGGCGACTTGGTTCCCCAAATTTCGTTCTTCTATGTTGAAGCGTTGGTTTCCAGTAACAGTTTGAATTTTAGGTTTCACTCTGTTTTCTCCTATATTGATAGATGTATTTGGAACTCTGAATCCAACAAGGTTTGTGCTAGGTTCTTGAAACTTGGCACAATAAAGTAGTTTCAAGTTCGATCTCTGTGTTTTGTTTCCTCTTGATGTAGCCCTAACAGTGACTGGCGAGAAACACTTTCATGGAAAGGGATTGCCAGGCTTCCCAAATATATGAATCTCCAGAAATCACAGGAAATATTTTTTCACCCAAACAGGATGATACTTTCAGGTAATGATCAGTACACTAAGGCGACTTGGTTCCCCAAACTTCGTTTTTCTATGTTTTCATCGTTCGTTTCCAGTAACAGTTTGAATTTTTAGGTTTCACTCTGTTTTCTCCTATATTGATAGATGTATTTGGAAGTCTAAATCCAACACGGTTTGTGCTAGCTTCTTGAAACTTGACACAATAAAGTAGTTTCACGTTCTATCTCTATGTTTTGTTTCCTCTTGATGTAGCCCTAAGCAGTGACTGGCGAGAAACACTTTCATGGAAAGGGGTTGCCAGGCTTCCCAAAATTACGAATCTCCAGAAATCTCAGCAAATATTTTTTCACCCAAACTGGATGATACTTTCAGGTAATGATCAGTACACTAAGGCGACTTGGTTCCCCAAATTTCGTTCTTCTATGTTGAAGCGTTCGTTTCCAGTAACAGTTTGAATTTTAGGTTTCACTCTGTTTTCTCCTATATTGATAGATGTATTTGGAACTCTAAATCCAACAAGGTTTGTGCTAGCTTCTTGAAACTTGACACAATAAAGTAGTTTCACATTCTATCTCTATGTTTTGTTTCCTCTTGATGTAGCCCTAAGCAGTGACTGGCGAGAAACACTTTCATGGAAAGGGGTTGCCAGGCTTCCCAAAATTACGAATCTCCAGAAATCTCAGCAAATATTTTTTCACCCAAACAGGATGATACTTTCAGGTAATGATCAGTACACTAAGGCGACTTGGTACCCCAAATTTCGTTCTTCTATGTTGAAGCATTCGTTTCCAGTAATAGTTTGAATTTTAGGTTTCACTCTGTTTTCTCCTATATTGATAGATGTCTTTGGAATTCTGAATCCAACAAGGTTTGTGCTAGGTTCTTGAAACTTGACACAATAAAGTAGTTTCACGTTCTATCTTTATGTTTTGTTTCCTCTTGATGTAGCCCTAACAGTGACTGGCGAGAAACACTTTCATGGAAAGAGGTTGCCAGGCTTCCCAAATATATGAATCTCCAGAAATCTCAGGAAATATTTTATCACCCAAACAGGATGATACTTTCAGGTAATGATCAGTACATTAAGGCGACTTGGTACCCCAAATTTTGTTCTTCTATGTTGAAGCATTCGTTTCCAGTAATAGTTTGAATTTTAGGTTTCACTCTGTTTTCTCCTATATTGATAGATGTATTTGGAAGTCTAAATCCAACACGGTTTGTGCTAGCTTCTTGAAACTTGACACAATAAAGTAGTTTCACGTTCTATCTCTATGTTTTGTTTTCTCTTGATGTAGCCCTAAGCAGTGACTGGCGAGAAACACTTTCATGGAAAGGGGTTGCCAGGCTTCCCAAAATTACGAATCTCCAGAAATCTCAGCAAATATTTTTTCACCCAAACTGGATGATACTTTCAGGTAATGATCAGTACACTAAGGCGACTTGGATCCCCAAATTTCGTTCTTCTATGTTGAAGCGTTCGTTTCCAGTAACAGTTTGAATTTTAGGTTTCACTCTGTTTTCTCCTATATTGATAGATGTATTTGGAACTCTGAATCCAACAAGGTTTGTGCTAGGTTCTTGAAACTTGACACAATAAAGTAGTTTCACGTTCTATCTCTATGTTTTGTTTCCTCTTGATGTAGCCCTAAGCAGTGACTGGCGAGAAACACTTTCATGGAAAGGGGTTGCCAGGCTTCCCAAAATTACGAATCTCCAGAAATCTCAGCAAATATTTTTTCACCCAAACTGGATTATACTTTCAGGTAATGATCAGTACACTAAGGCGACTTGGTTCCCCAAATTTCGTTCTTCTATGTTGAAGCGTTCGTTTCCAGTAACAGTTTGAATTTTAGGTTTCACTCTGTTTTCTCCTATATTGATAGATGTATTTGGAACTCTGAATCCAACAAGGTTTGTGCTAGGTTCTTGAAACTTGACACAATAAAGTAGTTTCACGTTTAATCTCTGTGTTTTGTTTCCTCTTGATGTAGCCCTAACAGTGACTGGCGAGAAACACTTTCATGGAAAGGGGTTGCCAGGCTTCCCAAATATATGAATCTCCAGAAATCTCAGGAAATATTTTTTCACCCAAACAGGATGATACGTTCAGGTACTGATCAGTACACTAATGCGACTTGGTTCCCCAAACTTCGTTTTTCTATGTTTTCAGCGTTCGTTTCCAGTAACAGTTTGAATTTTTAGGTTTCACTCTGTTTTCTCCTATATTGATATATGTATTTGGAAGTCTAAATCCAACACGGTTTGTGCTAGCTTCTTGAAACTTGACACAATAAAGTAGTTTCACGTTCTATCTCTATGTTTTGTTTCCTCTTGATGTAGCCCTAAGCAGTGACTGGCGAGAAACACTTTCATGGAAAGGGGTTGCCAGGCTTCCCAAAATTACGAATCTCCAGAAATCTCAGCAAATATTTTTTCACCCAAACTGGATGATACTTTCAGGTAATGATCAGTACACTAAGGCGACTTGGTTCCCCAAATTTCGTTCTTCTATGTTGAAGCGTTCGTTTCCAGTAACAGTTTGAATTTTTAGGTTTCACTCTGTTTTCTCCTATATTGATAGATGTATTTGGAACTCTAAATCCAACACGGTTTGTGCTAGCTTCTTGAAACTTGACACAATAAAGTAGTTTCACGTTCTATCTCTATGTTTTGTTTCCTCTTGATGTAGCCCTAAGCAGTGACTGGCGAGAAACACTTTCATGGAAAGGGGTTGCCAGGCTTCCCAAAATTACGAATCTCCAGAAATCTCAGCAAATATTTTTTCACCCAAACAGGATGATACTTTCAGGTAATGATCAGTACACTAAGGCGACTTGGTACCCCAAATTTCGTTCTTCTATGTTGAAGCGTTCGTTTCCAGTAATAGTTTGAATTTTAGGTTTCACTCTGTTTTCTCCTATATTGATAGATGTATTTGGAACTCTGAATCCAACAAGGTTTGTGCTAGGTTCTTGAAACTTGACACAATAAAGTAGTTTCACGTTCTATCTCTATGTTTTGTTTCCTCTTGATGTAGCCCTAACAGTGACTGGCGAGAAACACTTTCATGGAAAGGGGTTGCCAGGCTTCCCAAATATATGAATCTCCAGAAATCTCAGGAAATATTTTTTCACCCAAACAGGATGATACTTTCAGATAATGATCAGTACATTAAGGCGACTTGGTTCCCCAAATTTCGTTTTTCTATGTTAAAGCGTTCGTTTCCAGTAACAGTTTGAATTTTTAGGTTTCACTCTGTTTTCTCCTATATTGATAGATGTATTTGGAAGTCTAAATCCAACACGGTTTGTGCTAGCTTCTTGAAACTTGACACAATAAAGTAGTTTCACGTTCTATCTCTATGTTTTGTTTCCTCTTGATGTAGCCCTAAGCAGTGACTGGCGAGAAACACTTTCATGGAAAGGGGTTGCCAGGCTTCCCAAAATTACGAATCTCCAGAAATCTCAGCAAATATTTTTTCACCCAAACTGGATGATACTTTCAGGTAATGATCAGTACACTAAGGCGACTTGGTTCCCCAAATTTCGTTCTTCTATGTTGAAGCGTTCGTTTCCAGTAACAGTTTGAATTTTAGGTTTCACTCTGTTTTCTCCTATATTGATAGATGTATTTGGAACTCTGAATCCAACAAGGTTTGTGCTAGGTTCTTGAAACTTGACACAATAAAGTAGTTTCAAGTTCTATCTCTGTGTTTTGTTTCCTCTTGATGTAGCCCTAACAGTGACTGGCGAGAAACACTTTCATGGAAAGGGGTTGCCAGGCTTCCAAAATATATGAATCTCCAGAAATCACAGGAAATATTTTTTCACCCAAACAGGATGATACTTTCAGGTAATGATCAGTACACTAAGGCGACTTGGTTCCCCAAACTTCGTTTTTCTATGTTTTCAGCGTTCGTTTCCAGTAACAGTTTGAATTTTTAGGTTTCACTCTGTTTTCTCCTATATTGATAGATGTATTTGGAAGTCTAAATCCAACACGGTTTGTGCTAGCTTCTTGAAACTTGACACAATAAAGTAGTTTCACGTTCTATCTCTATGTTTTGTTTCCTCTTGATGTAGCCCTAAGCAGTGACTGGCGAGAAACACTTTCATGGAAAGGGGTTGCCAGGCTTCCCAAAATTACGAATCTCCAGAAATCTCAGCAAATATTTTTTCACCCAAACTGGATGATACTTTCAGGTAATGATCAGTACACTAAGGCGACTTGGTTCCCCAAATTTCGTTCTTCTATGTTGAAGCGTTCGTTTCCAGTAACAGTTTGAATTTTAGGTTTCACTCTGTTTTCTCCTATATTGATAGATGTATTTGGAACTCTGAATCCAACAAGGTTTGTGCTAGGTTCTTGAAACTTGACACAATAAAGTAGTTTCACGTTCTATCTCTGTGTTTTGTTTCCTCTTGATGTAGCCCTAACAGTGACTGGCGAGAAACACTTTCATGGAAAGGGGTTGCCAGGCTTCCCAAATATATGAATCTCCAGAAATCTCAGGAAATATTTTTTCACCCAAACAGGATGATACTTTCAGGTAATGATCAGTACACTAAGGCGACTTGGTTCCCCAAACTTCGTTTTTCTATGTTTTCAGCGTTCGTTTCCAGTAACAGTTTGAATTTTTAGGTTTCACTCTGTTTTCTCCTATATTGATAGATGTATTTGGAAGTCTAAATCCAACACGGTTTGTGCTAGCTTCTTGAAACTTGACACAATAAAGTAGTTTCACGTTCTATCTCTATGTTTTGTTTCCTCTTGATGTAGCCCTAAGCAGTGACTGGCGAGAAACACTTTCATGGAAAGGGGTTGCCAGGCTTCCCAAAATTACGAATCTCCAGAAATCTCAGCAAATATTTTTTCACCCAAACTGGATGATACTTTCAGGTAATGATCAGTACACTAAGGCGACTTGGTTCCCCAAATTTCGTTCTTCTATGTTGAAGCGTTCGTTTCCAGTAACAGTTTGAATTTTAGGTTTCACTCTGTTTTCTCCTATACTGATAGATGTATTTGGAACTCTAAATCCAACAAGGTTTGTGCTAGCTTCTTGAAACTTGACACAATAAAGTAGTTTCACATTCTATCTCTATGTTTTGTTTCCTCTTGATGTAGCCCTAAGCAGTGACTGGCGAGAAACACTTTCATGGAAAGGGGTTGCCAGGCTTCCCAAAATTACGAATCTCCAGAAATCTCAGCAAATATTTTTTCACCCAAACTGGATGATACTTTCAGGTAATGATCAGTACACTAAGGCGACTTGGTTCCCCAAATTTCGTTCTTCTATGTTGAAGCGTTCGTTTCCAGTAACAGTTTGAATTTTAGGTTTCACTCTGTTTTCTCCTATATTGATAGATGTATTTGGAACTCTGAATCCAACAAGGTTTGTGCTAGGTTCTTGAAACTTGACACAATAAAGTAGTTTCAAGTTCGATCTCTGTGTTTTGTTTCCTCTTGATGTAGCCCTAACAGTGACTGGCGAGAAACACTTTCATGGAAAGGGATTGCCAGGCTTCCCAAATATATGAATCTCCAGAAATCTCAGGAAATATTTTTTCACCCAAACAGGATGATACTTTCAGGTAATGATCAGTACACTAAGGCGACTTGGTTCCCCAAACTTCGTTTTTCTATGTTTTCATCGTTCGTTTCCAGTAACAGTTTGAATTTTTAGGTTTCACTCTGTTTTCTCCTATATTGATAGATGTATTTGGAAGTCTAAATCCAACACGGTTTGTGCTAGCTTCTTGAAACTTGACACAATAAAGTAGTTTCACGTTCTATCTCTATGTTTTGTTTCCTCTTGATGTAGCCCTAAGCAGTGACTGGCGAGAAACACTTTCATGGAAAGGGGTTGCCAGGCTTCCCAAAATTACGAATCTCCAGAAATCTCAGCAAATATTTTTTCACCCAAACTGGATGATACTTTCAGGTAATGATCAGTACACTAAGGCGACTTGGTTCCCCAAATTTCGTTCTTCTATGTTGAAGCGTTCGTTTCCAGTAACAGTTTGAATTTTAGGTTTCACTCTGTTTTCTCCTATATTGATAGATGTATTTGGAACTCTAAATCCAACAAGGTTTGTGCTAGCTTCTTGAAACTTGACACAATAAAGTAGTTTCACATTCTATCTCTATGTTTTGTTTCCTCTTGATGTAGCCCTAAGCAGTGACTGGCGAGAAACACTTTCATGGAAAGGGGTTGCCAGGCTTCCCAAAATTACGAATCTCCAGAAATCTCAGCAAATATTTTTTCACCCAAACAGGATGATACTTTCAGGTAATGATCAGTACACTAAGGCGACTTGGTACCCCAAATTTCGTTCTTCTATGTTGAAGCATTCGTTTCCAGTAATAGTTTGAATTTTAGGTTTCACTCTGTTTTCTCCTATATTGATAGATGTCTTTGGAATTCTGAATCCAACAAGGTTTGTGCTAGGTTCTTGAAACTTGACACAATAAAGTAGTTTCACGTTCTATCTTTATGTTTTGTTTCCTCTTGATGTAGCCCTAACAGTGACTGGCGAGAAACACTTTCATGGAAAGAGGTTGCCAGGCTTCCCAAATATATGAATCTCCAGAAATCTCAGGAAATATTTTATCACCCAAACAGGATGATACTTTCAGGTAATGATCAGTACATTAAGGCGACTTGGTACCCCAAATTTTGTTCTTCTATGTTGAAGCATTCGTTTCCAGTAATAGTTTGAATTTTAGGTTTCACTCTGTTTTCTCCTATATTGATAGATGTATTTGGAAGTCTAAATCCAACACGGTTTGTGCTAGCTTCTTGAAACTTGACACAATAAAGTAGTTTCACGTTCTATCTCTATGTTTTGTTTTCTCTTGATGTAGCCCTAAGCAGTGACTGGCGAGAAACACTTTCATGGAAAGGGGTTGCCAGGCTTCCCAAAATTACGAATCTCCAGAAATCTCAGCAAATATTTTTTCACCCAAACTGGATGATACTTTCAGGTAATGATCAGTACACTAAGGCGACTTGGATCCCCAAATTTCGTTCTTCTATGTTGAAGCGTTCGTTTCCAGTAACAGTTTGAATTTTAGGTTTCACTCTGTTTTCTCCTATATTGATAGATGTATTTGGAACTCTGAATCCAACAAGGTTTGTGCTAGGTTCTTGAAACTTGACACAATAAAGTAGTTTCACGTTCTATCTCTGTGTTTTGTTTCCTCTTGATGTAGCCCTAACAGTGACTGGCGAGAAACACTTTCATGGAAAGGGGTTGCCAGGCTTCCCAAATATATGAATCTCCAGAAATCTCAGGAAATATTTTTTCACCCAAACAGGATGATACTTTCAGGTAATGATCAGTACACTAAGGCGACTTGGTTCCCCAAACTTCGTTTTTCTATGTTTTCAGCGTTCGTTTCCAGTAACAGTTTGAATTTTTAGGTTTCACTCTGTTTTCTCCTATATTGATAGATGTATTTGGAAGTCTAAATCCAACACGGTTTGTGCTAGCTTCTTGAAACTTGACACAATAAAGTAGTTTCACGTTCTATCTCTATGTTTTGTTTCCTCTTGATGTAGCCCTAAGCAGTGACTGGCGAGAAACACTTTCATGGAAAGGGGTTGCCAGGCTTCCCAAAATTACGAATCTCCAGAAATCTCAGCAAATATTTTTTCACCCAAACTGGATGATACTTTCAGGTAATGATCAGTACACTAAGGCGACTTGGTTCCCCAAATTTCGTTCTTCTATGTTGAAGCGTTCGTTTCCAGTAACAGTTTGAATTTTAGGTTTCACTCTGTTTTCTCCTATATTGATAGATGTATTTGGAACTCTGAATCCAACAAGGTTTGTGCTAGGTTCTTGAAACTTGACACAATAAAGTAGTTTCAAGTTCTATCTCTGTGTTTTGTTTCCTCTTGATGTAGCCCTAACAGTGACTGGCGAGAAACACTTTCATGGAAAGGGGTTGCCAGGCTTCCAAAATATATGAATCTCCAGAAATCACAGGAAATATTTTTTCACCCAAACAGGATGATACTTTCAGGTAATGATCAGTACACTAAGGCGACTTGGTTCCCCAAACTTCGTTTTTCTATGTTTTCAGCGTTCGTTTCCAGTAACAGTTTGAATTTTTAGGTTTCACTCTGTTTTCTCCTATATTGATAGATGTATTTGGAAGTCTAAATCCAACACGGTTTGTGCTAGCTTCTTGAAACTTGACACAATAAAGTAGTTTCACGTTCTATCTCTATGTTTTGTTTCCTCTTGATGTAGCCCTAAGCAGTGACTGGCGAGAAACACTTTCATGGAAAGGGGTTGCCAGGCTTCCCAAAATTACGAATCTCCAGAAATCTCAGCAAATATTTTTTCACCCAAACTGGATGATACTTTCAGGTAATGATCAGTACACTAAGGCGACTTGGTTCCCCAAATTTCGTTCTTCTATGTTGAAGCGTTCGTTTCCAGTAACAGTTTGAATTTTAGGTTTCACTCTGTTTTCTCCTATATTGATAGATGTATTTGGAACTCTGAATCCAACAAGGTTTGTGCTAGGTTCTTGAAACTTGACACAATAAAGTAGTTTCACGTTCTATCTCTGTGTTTTGTTTCCTCTTGATGTAGCCCTAACAGTGACTGGCGAGAAACACTTTCATGGAAAGGGGTTGCCAGGCTTCCCAAATATATGAATCTCCAGAAATCTCAGGAAATATTTTTTCACCCAAACAGGATGATACTTTCAGGTAATGATCAGTACACTAAGGCGACTTGGTTCCCCAAACTTCGTTTTTCTATGTTTTCAGCGTTCATTTCCAGTAACAGTTTGAATTTTTAGGTTTCACTCTGTTTTCTCCTATATTGATAGATGTATTTGGAAGTCTAAATCCAACACGGTTTGTGCTAGCTTCTTGAAACTTGACACAATAAAGTAGTTTCACGTTCTATCTCTATGTTTTGTTTCCTCTTGATGTAGCCCTAAGCAGTGACTGGCGAGAAACACTTTCATGGAAAGGGGTTGCCAGGCTTCCCAAAATTACGAATCTCCAGAAATCTCAGCAAATATTTTTTCACCCAAACTGGATGATACTTTCAGGTAATGATCAGTACACTAAGGCGACTTGGTTCCCCAAATTTCGTTCTTCTATGTTGAAGCGTTCGTTTCCAGTAACAGTTTGAATTTTAGGTTTCACTCTGTTTTCTCCTATATTGATAGATGTATTTGGAACTCTAAATCCAACAAGGTTTGTGCTAGCTTCTTGAAACTTGACACAATAAAGTAGTTTCACATTCTATCTCTATGTTTTGTTTCCTCTTGATGTAGCCCTAAGCAGTGACTGGCGAGAAACACTTTCATGGAAAGGGGTTGCCAGGCTTCCCAAAATTACGAATCTCCAGAAATCTCAGCAAATATTTTTTCACCCAAACTGGATGATACTTTCAGGTAATGATCAGTACACTAAGGCGACTTGGTTCCCCAAATTTCGTTCTTCTATGTTGAAGCGTTCGTTTCCAGTAACAGTTTGAATTTTAGGTTTCACTCTGTTTTCTCCTATATTGATAGATGTATTTGGAACTCTGAATCCAACAAGGTTTGTGCTAGGTTCTTGAAACTTGACACAATAAAGTAGTTTCAAGTTCGATCTCTGTGTTTTGTTTCCTCTTGATGTAGCCCTAACAGTGACTGGCGAGAAACACTTTCATGGAAAGGGATTGCCAGGCTTCCCAAATATATGAATCTCCAGAAATCACAGGAAATATTTTTTCACCCAAACAGGATGATACTTTCAGGTAATGATCAGTACACTAAGGCGACTTGGTTCCCCAAACTTCGTTTTTCTATGTTTTCATCGTTCGTTTCCAGTAACAGTTTGAATTTTTAGGTTTCACTCTGTTTTCTCCTATATTGATAGATGTATTTGGAAGTCTAAATCCAACACGGTTTGTGCTAGCTTCTTGAAACTTGACACAATAAAGTAGTTTCACGTTCTATCTCTATGTTTTGTTTCCTCTTGATGTAGCCCTAAGCAGTGACTGGCGAGAAACACTTTCATGGAAAGGGGTTGCCAGGCTTCCCAAAATTACGAATCTCCAGAAATCTCAGCAAATATTTTTTCACCCAAACTGGATGATACTTTCAGGTAATGATCAGTACACTAAGGCGACTTGGTTCCCCAAATTTCGTTCTTCTATGTTGAAGCGTTCGTTTCCAGTAACAGTTTGAATTTTAGGTTTCACTCTGTTTTCTCCTATATTGATAGATGTATTTGGAACTCTAAATCCAACAAGGTTTGTGCTAGCTTCTTGAAACTTGACACAATAAAGTAGTTTCACATTCTATCTCTATGTTTTGTTTCCTCTTGATGTAGCCCTAAGCAGTGACTGGCGAGAAACACTTTCATGGAAAGGGGTTGCCAGGCTTCCCAAAATTACGAATCTCCAGAAATCTCAGCAAATATTTTTTCACCCAAACAGGATGATACTTTCAGGTAATGATCAGTACACTAAGGCGACTTGGTACCCCAAATTTCGTTCTTCTATGTTGAAGCATTCGTTTCCAGTAATAGTTTGAATTTTAGGTTTCACTCTGTTTTCTCCTATATTGATAGATGTCTTTGGAATTCTGAATCCAACAAGGTTTGTGCTAGGTTCTTGAAACTTGACACAATAAAGTAGTTTCACGTTCTATCTTTATGTTTTGTTTCCTCTTGATGTAGCCCTAACAGTGACTGGCGAGAAACACTTTCATGGAAAGAGGTTGCCAGGCTTCCCAAATATATGAATCTCCAGAAATCTCAGGAAATATTTTATCACCCAAACAGGATGATACTTTCAGGTAATGATCAGTACATTAAGGCGACTTGGTACCCCAAATTTTGTTCTTCTATGTTGAAGCATTCGTTTCCAGTAATAGTTTGAATTTTAGGTTTCACTCTGTTTTCTCCTATATTGATAGATGTATTTGGAAGTCTAAATCCAACACGGTTTGTGCTAGCTTCTTGAAACTTGACACAATAAAGTAGTTTCACGTTCTATCTCTATGTTTTGTTTTCTCTTGATGTAGCCCTAAGCAGTGACTGGCGAGAAACACTTTCATGGAAAGGGGTTGCCAGGCTTCCCAAAATTACGAATCTCCAGAAATCTCAGCAAATATTTTTTCACCCAAACTGGATGATACTTTCAGGTAATGATCAGTACACTAAGGCGACTTGGATCCCCAAATTTCGTTCTTCTATGTTGAAGCGTTCGTTTCCAGTAACAGTTTGAATTTTAGGTTTCACTCTGTTTTCTCCTATATTGATAGATGTATTTGGAACTCTGAATCCAACAAGGTTTGTGCTAGGTTCTTGAAACTTGACACAATAAAGTAGTTTCACGTTCTATCTCTGTGTTTTGTTTCCTCTTGATGTAGCCCTAACAGTGACTGGCGAGAAACACTTTCATGGAAAGGGGTTGCCAGGCTTCCCAAATATATGAATCTCCAGAAATCTCAGGAAATATTTTTTCACCCAAACAGGATGATACTTTCAGGTAATGATCAGTACACTAAGGCGACTTGGTTCCCCAAACTTCGTTTTTCTATGTTTTCAGCGTTCGTTTCCAGTAACAGTTTGAATTTTTAGGTTTCACTCTGTTTTCTCCTATATTGATAGATGTATTTGGAAGTCTAAATCCAACACGGTTTGTGCTAGCTTCTTGAAACTTGACACAATAAAGTAGTTTCACGTTCTATCTCTATGTTTTGTTTCCTCTTGATGTAGCCCTAAGCAGTGACTGGCGAGAAACACTTTCATGGAAAGGGGTTGCCAGGCTTCCCAAAATTACGAATCTCCAGAAATCTCAGCAAATATTTTTTCACCCAAACTGGATGATACTTTCAGGTAATGATCAGTACACTAAGGCGACTTGGTTCCCCAAATTTCGTTCATCTATGTTGAAGCGTTCGTTTCCAGTAACAGTTTGAATTTTAGGTTTCACTCTGTTTTCTCCTATATTGATAGATGTATTTGGAACTCTGAATCCAACAAGGTTTGTGCTAGGTTCTTGAAACTTGACACAATAAAGTAGTTTCACGTTCTATCTCTGTGTTTTGTTTCCTCTTGATGTAGCCCTAACAGTGACTGGCGAGAAACACTTTCATGGAAAGGGGTTGCCAGGCTTCCCAAATATATGAATCTCCAGAAATCTCAGGAAATATTTTTTCACCCAAACAGGATAATACTTTCAGGTAATGATCAGTACACTAAGGCGACTTGGTTCCCCAAACTTCGTGTTTCTATGTTTTCAGCGTTCGTTTCCAGTAACAGTTTGAATTTTTAGGTTTCACTCTGTTTTCTCCTATATTGATAGATGTATTTGGAACTCTAAATCCAACACGGTTTGTGCTAGCTTCTTGAAACTTTACACAATAAAGTAGTTTCACGTTCTATCTCTATGTTTTGTTTCCTCTTGATGTAGCCCTAAGCAGTGACTGGCGAGAAACACTTTCATGGAAAGGGGTTGCCAGGCTTCCCAAAATTACGAATCTCCAGAAATCTCAGCAAATATTTTTTCACCCAAACTGGATGATACTTTCAGGTAATGATCAGTACACTAAGGCGACTTGGTTCCCCAAATTTCGTTCTTCTATGTTGAAGCGTTCCTTTCCAGTAACAGTTTGAATTTTTAGGTTTCACTCTGTTTTCTCCTATATTGATAGATGTATTTGGAACTCTAAATCCAACACGGTTTGTGCTAGCTTCTTGAAACTTGACACAATAAAGTAGTTTCACATTCTATCTCTATGTTTTGTTTCCTCTTGATGTAGCCCTAAGCAGTGACTGGCGAGAAACACTTTCATGGAAAGGGGTTGCCAGGCTTCCCAAAATTACGAATCTCCAGAAATCTCAGCAAATATTTTTTCACCCAAACAGGATGATACTTTCAGGTAATGATCAGTACACTAAGGCGACTTGGTACCCCAAATTTCGTTCTTCTATGGTGAAGCGTTCGTTTCCAGTAATAGTTTGAATTTTAGGTTTCACTCTGTTTTCTCCTATATTGATAGATGTATTTGGAACTCTGAATCCAACAAGGTTTGTGCTAGGTTCTTGAAACTTGACACAATAAAGTAGTTTCACGTTCTATCTCTATGTTTTGTTTCCTCTTGATGTAGCCCTAACAGTGACTGGCGAGAAACACTTTCATGGAAAGGGGTTTGCCAGGCTTCCCAAATATATGAATCTCCAGAAGTCTCAGGAAATATTTTTTCACCCAAACAGGATGATACTTTCAGGTAATGATCAGTACATTAAGGCGACTTGGTTCCCCAAATTTCGTTTTTCTATGTTAAAGCGTTCGTTTCCAGTAACAGTTTGAATTTTTAGGTTTCACTCTGTTTTCTCCTATATTGATAGATGTATTTGGAAGTCTAAATCCAACACGGTTTGTGCTAGCTTCTTGAAACTTGACACAATAAAGTAGTTTCACGTTCTATCTCTATGTTTTGTTTCCTCTTGATGTAGCCCTAAGCAGTGACTGGCGAGAAACACTTTCATGGAAAGGGGTTGCCAGGCTTCCCAAAATTACGAATCTCCAGAAATCTCAGCAAATATTTTTTCACCCAAACTGGATGATACTTTCAGGTAATGATCAGTACACTAAGGCGACTTGGATCCCCAAATTTCGTTCTTCTATGTTGAAGCGTTCGTTTCCAGTAACAGTTTGAATTTTAGGTTTCACTCTGTTTTCTCCTATATTGATAGATGTATTTGGAACTCTGAATCCAACAAGGTTTGTGCTAGGTTCTTGAAACTTGACACAATAAAGTAGTTTCACGTTCTATCTCTGTGTTTTGTTTCCTCTTGATGTAGCCCTAACAGTGACTGGCGAGAAACACTTTCATGGAAAGGGGTTGCCAGGCTTCCCAAATATATGAATCTCCAGAAATCTCAGGAAATATTTTTTCACCCAAACAGGATGATACTTTCAGGTAATGATCAGTACACTAAGGCGACTTGGTTCCCCAAACTTCGTTTTTCTATGTTTTCAGCGTTCGTTTCCAGTAACAGTTTGAATTTTTATGTTTCACTCTGTTTTCTACTATATTGATAGATGTATTTGGAAGTCTAAATCCAACACGGTTTGTGCTAGCTTCTTGAAACTTGACACAATAAAGTAGTTTCACGTTCTATCTCTATGTTTTCTTTCCTCTTGATGTAGCCCTAAGCAGTGACTGGCGAGAAACACTTTCATGGAAAGGGGTTGCCAGGCTTCCCAAAATTACGAATCTCCAGAAATCTCAGCAAATATTTTTTCACCCAAACTGGATGATACTTTCAGGTAATGATCAGTACACTAAGGCGACGTGGTTCCCCAAATTTCGTTCTTCTATGTTGAAGCGTTCGTTTCCAGTAACAGTTTGAATTTTTAGGTTTCACTCTGTTTTCTCCTATATTGATAGATGTATTTGGAAGTCTAAATCCAACACGGTTTGTGCTAGCTTCTTGAAACTTGACACAATAAAGTAGTTTCACGTTCTATCTCTATGTTTTGTTTCCTCTTGATGTAGCCCTAAGCAGTGACTGGCGAGAAACACTTTCATGGAAAGGGGTTGCCAGGCTTCCCAAAATTACGAATCTCCAGAAATCTCAGCAAATATTTTTTCACCCAAACTGGATGATACTTTCAGGTAATGATCAGTACACTAAGGCGACTTGGTTCCCCAAATTTCGTTCTTCTATGTTGAAGCGTTCGTTTCCAGTAACAGTTTGAATTTTAGGTTTCACTCTGTTTTCTTCTATATTGATAGATGTATTTGGAACTCTAAATCCAACACGGTTTGTGCTAGCTTGTTGAAACTTGACACAATAAAGTAGTTTCACGTTCTATCTCTGTGTTTTATTTCCTCTTGATGTAGCCCTAACAGTGACTGGCGAGAAACACTTTCATGGAAAGGGGTTGCCAGGCTTCCCAAATATATGAATCTCCAGAAATCTCAGGAAATATTTTTTCACCCAAACAGGATGATACTTTCAGGTAATGATCAGTACACTAAGGCGACTTTGTTCCCCAAACTTCGTTTTTCTATGTTTTCAGCGTTCGTTTCCAGTAACAGTTTGAATTTTTAGGTTTCACTCTGTTTTCTCCTATATTGATAGATGTATTTGGAAGTCTAAATCCAACACGGTTTGTGCTAGCTTCTTGAAACTTGACACAATAAAGTAGTTTCACGTTCTATCTCTATGTTTTCTTTCCTCTTGATGTAGCCCTAAGCAGTGACTGGCGAGAAACACTTTCATGGAAAGGGGTTGCCAGGCTTCCCAAAATTACGAATCTCCAGAAATCTCAGCAAATATTTTTTCACCCAAACTGGATGATACTTTCAGGTAATGATCAGTACACTAAGGCGACTTGGTTCCCCAAATTTCGTTCTTCTATGTTGAAGCGTTCGTTTCCAGTAACAGTTTGAATTTTTAGGTTTCACTCTGTTTTCTCCTATATTGATAGATGTATTTGGAACTCTAAATCCAACACGGTTTGTGCTAGCTTCTTGAAACTTGACACAATAAAGTAGTTTCACTTTCTATCTCTATCTTTTGTTTCCTCTTGATGTAGCCCTAAGCAGTGACTGGCGAGAAACACTTTCATGGAAAGGGGTTGCCAGGCTTCCCAAAATTACGAATCTCCAGAAATCTCAGCAAATATTTTTTCACCCAAACTGGATGATACTTTCAGGTAATGATCAGTACACTAAGGCGACTTGGTACCCCAAATTTCATTCTTCTATGTTGAAGCATTCGTTTCCAGTAATAGTTTGAATTTTAGGTTTCACTCTGTTTTCTCCTATATTGATAGATGTATTTGGAATTCTGAATCCAACAAGGTTTGTGCTAGGTTCTTGAAACTTGACACAATAAAGTAGTTTCACGTTCTATCTTTATGTTTTGTTTCCTCTTGATGTAGCCCTAACAGTGACTGGCGAGAAACACTTTCATGGAAAGAGGTTGCCAGGCTTCCCAAATATATGAATCTCCAGAAATCTCAGGAAATATTTTATCACCCAAACAGGATGATACTTTCAGGTAATGATCAGTACATTAAGGCGACTTGGTACCCCAAATTTCGTTCTTCTATGTTGAAGCATTCGTTTCCAGTAATAGTTTGAATTTTAGGTTTCACTCTGTTTTCTCCTATATTGATAGATGTATTTGGAAGTCTAAAACCAACACGGTTTGTGCTAGCTTCTTGAAACTTGACACAATAAAGTAGTTTCACGTTCTATCTCTATGTTTTGTTTTCTCTTGATGTAGCCCTAAGCAGTGACTGGCGAGAAACACTTTCATGGAAAGGGGTTGCCAGGCTTCCCAAAATTACGAATCTCCAGAAATCTCAGCAAATATTTTTTCACCCAAACTGGATGATACTTTCAGGTAATGATCAGTATACTAAGGCGACTTGGATCCCCAAATTTCGTTCTTCTATGTTGAAGCGTTCGTTTCCAGTAACAGTTTGAATTTTAGGTTTCACTCTGTTTTCTCCTATATTGATAGATGTATTTGGAACTCTGAATCCAACAAGGTTTGTGCTAGGTTCTTGAAACTTGACACAATAAAGTAGTTTCACGTTCTATCTCTGTGTTTTGTTTTCTCTTGATGTAGCCCTAACAGTGACTGGCGAGAAACACTTTCATGGAAAGGGGTTGACAGGCTTCCCAAATATATGAATCTCCAGAAATCTCAGGAAATATTTTTTCACCCAAACAGGATGATACTTTCAGGTAATGATCAGTACACTAAGGCGACTTGGTTCCCCAAACTTCGTTTTTCTATGTTTTCAGCGTTCGTTTCCAGTAACAGTTTGAATTTTTATGTTTCACTCTGTTTTCTACTATATTGATAGATGTATTTGGAAGTCTAAATCCAACACGGTTTGTGCTAGCTTCTTGAAACTTGACACAATAAAGTAGTTTCACGTTCTATCTCTATGTTTTCTTTCCTCTTGATGTAGCCCTAAGCAGTGACTGGCGAGAAACACTTTCATGGAAAGGGGTTGCCAGGCTTCCCAAAATTACGAATCTCCAGAAATCTCAGCAAATATTTTTTCACCCAAACTGGATGATACTTTCAGGTAATGATCAGTACACTAAGGCGACGTGGTTCCCCAAATTTCGTTCTTCTATGTTGAAGCGTTCGTTTCCAGTAACAGTTTGAATTTTTAGGTTTCACACTGTTTTCTCCTATATTGATAGATGTATTTGGAAGTCTAAATCCAACACGGTTTGTGCTAGCTTCTTGAAACTTGACACAATAAAGTAGTTTCACGTTCTATCTCTATGTTTTGTTTCCTCTTGATGTAGCCCTAAGCAGTGACTGGCGAGAAACACTTTCATGGAAAGGGGTTGCCAGGCTTCCCAAAATTACGAATCTCCAGAAATCTCAGCAAATATTTTTTCACCCAAACTGGATGATACTTTCAGGTAATGATCAGTACACTAAGGCGACTTGGTTCCCCAAATTTCGTTCTTCTATGTTGAAGCGTTCGTTTCCAGTAACAGTTTGAATTTTAGGTTTCACTCTGTTTTCTTCTATATTGATAGATGTATTTGGAACTCTAAATCCAACACGGTTTGTGCTAGCTTCTTGAAACTTGACACAATAAAGTAGTTTCACGTTCTATCTCTGTGTTTTATTTCCTCTTGATGTAGCCCTAACAGTGACTGGCGAGAAACACTTTCATGGAAAGGGGTTGCCAGGCTTCCCAAATATATGAATCTCCAGAAATCTCAGGAAATATTTTTTCACCCAAACAGGATGATACTTTCAGGTAATGATCAGTACACTAAGGCGACTTGGTTCCCCAAACTTCGTTTTTCTATGTTTTCAGCGTTCGTTTCCAGTAACAGTTTGAATTTTTAGGTTTCACTCTGTTTTCTCCTATATTGATAGATGTATTTGGAAGTCTAAATCCAACACGGTTTGTGCTAGCTTCTTGAAACTTGACACAATAAAGTAGTTTCACGTTCTATCTCTATGTTTTCTTTCCTCTTGATGTAGCCCTAAGCAGTGACTGGCGAGAAACACTTTCATGGAAAGGGGTTGCCAGGCTTCCCAAAATTACGAATCTCCAGAAATCTCAGCAAATATTTTTTCACCCAAACTGGATGATACTTTCAGGTAATGATCAGTACACTAAGGCGACTTGGTTCCCCAAATTTCGTTCTTCTATGTTGAAGCGTTCGTTTCCAGTAACAGTTTGAATTTTTAGGTTTCACTCTGTTTTCTCCTATATTGATAGATGTATTTGGAACTCTAAATCCAACACGGTTTGTGCTAGCTTCTTGAAACTTGACACAATAAAGTATTTTCACTTTCTATCTCTATCTTTTGTTTCCTCTTGATGTAGCCCTAAGCAGTGACTGGCGAGAAACACTTTCATGGAAAGGGGTTGCCAGGCTTCCCAAAATTACGAATCTCCAGAAATCTCATCAAATATTTTTTCACCCAAACAGGATGATACTTTCAGGTAATGATCAGTACACTAAGGCGACTTGGTACCCCAAATTTCGTTCTTCTATGTTGAAGCATTCGTTTCCAGTAATAGTTTGAATTTTAGGTTTCACTCTGTTTTCTCCTATATTGATAGATGTATTTGGAATTCTGAATCCAACAAGGTTTGTGCTAGGTTCTTGAAACTTGACACAATAAAGTAGTTTCACGTTCTATCTTTATGTTTTGTTTCCTCTTGATGTAGCCCTAACAGTGACTGGCGAGAAACACTTTCATGGAAAGAGGTTGCCAGGCTTCCCAAATATATGAATCTCCAGAAATCTCAGGAAATATTTTATCACCCAAACAGGATGATACTTTCAGGTAATGATCAGTACATTAAGGCGACTTGGTACCCCAAATTTCGTTCTTCTATGTTGAAGCATTCGTTTCCAGTAATAGTTTGAATTTTAGGTTTCACTCTGTTTTCTCCTATATTGATAGATGTATTTGGAAGTCTAAAACCAACACGGTTTGTGCTAGCTTCTTGAAACTTGACACAATAAAGTAGTTTCACGTTCTATCTCTATGTTTTGTTTTCTCTTGATGTAGCCCTAAGCAGTGACTGGCGAGAAACACTTTCATGGAAAGGGGTTGCCAGGCTTCCCAAAATTACGAATCTCCAGAAATCTCAGCAAATATTTTTTCACCCAAACTGGATGATACTTTCAGGTAATGATCAGTATACTAAGGCGACTTGGATCCCCAAATTTCGTTCTTCTATGTTGAAGCGTTCGTTTCCAGTAACAGTTTGAATTTTAGGTTTCACTCTGTTTTCTCCTATATTGATAGATGTATTTGGAACTCTGAATCCAACAAGGTTTGTGCTAGGTTCTTGAAACTTGACACAATAAAGTAGTTTCACGTTCTATCTCTGTGTTTTGTTTCCTCTTGATGTAGCCCTAACAGTGACTGGCGAGAAACACTTTCATGGAAAGGGGTTGCCAGGCTTCCCAAATATATGAATCTCCAGAAATCTCAGGAAATATTTTTTCACCCAAACAGGATGATACTTTCAGGTAATGATCAGTACACTAAGGCGACTTGGTTCCCCAAACTTCGTTTTTCTATGTTTTCAGCGTTCGTTTCCAGTAACAGTTTGAATTTTTAGGTTTCACTCTGTTTTCTCCTATATTGATAGATGTATTTGGAAGTCTAAATCCAACACGGTTTGTGCTAGCTTCTTGAAACTTGACACAATAAAGTAGTTTCACGTTCTATCTCTATGTTTTGTTTCCTCTTGATGTAGCCCTAAGCAGTGACTGGCGAGAAACACTTTCATGGAAAGGGGTTGCCAGGCTTCCCAAAATTACGAATCTCCAGAAATCTCAGCAAATATTTTTTCACCCAAACTGGATGATAATTTCAGGTAATGATCAGTACACTAAGGCGACTTGGTTCCCCAAATTTCGTTCATCTATGTTGAAGCGTTCGTTTCCAGTAACAGTTTGAATTTTAGGTTTCACTCTGTTTTCTCCTATATTGATAGATGTATTTGGAACTCTGAATCCAACAAGGTTTGTGCTAGGTTCTTGAAACTTGACACAATAAAGTAGTTTCACGTTCTATCTCTGTGTTTTGTTTCCTCTTGATGTAGCCCTAACAGTGACTGGCGAGAAACACTTTCATGGAAAGGGGTTGCCAGGCTTCCCAAAATTACGAATCTCCAGAAATCTCAGCAAATATTTTTTCACCCAAACTGGATGATACTTTCAGGTAATGATCAGTACACTAAGGCGACTTGGTTCCCCAAATTTCGTTCTTCTATGTTGAAGCGTTCGTTTCCAGTAACAGTTTGAATTTTAGGTTTCACTCTGTTTTCTCCTATATTGATAGATGTATTTGGAACTCTAAATCCAACACGGTTTGTGCTAGCTTCTTGAAACTTGACACAATAAAGTAGTTTCACGTTCTATCTCTGTGTTTTATTTCCTCTTGATGTAGCCCTAACAGTGACTGGCGAGAAACACTTTCATGGAAAGGGGTTGCCAGGCTTCCCAAATATATGAATCTCCAGAAATCTCAGGAAATATTTTTTCACCCAAACAGGATGATACTTTCAGGTAATGATCAGTACACTAAGGCGACTTGGTTCCCCAAATTTCGTTTTTCTATGTTTTCAGCGTTCGTTTCCAGTAACAGTTTGAATTTTTAGGTTTCACTCTGTTTTCTCCTATATTGATAGATGTATTTGGAAGTCTAAATCCAACACGGTTTGTGCTAGCTTCTTGAAACTTGACACAATAAAGTAGTTTCACGTTCTATCTCTATGTTTTCTTTCCTCTTGATGTAGCCCTAAGCAGTGACTGGCGAGAAACACTTTCATGGAAAGGGGTTGCCAGGCTTCCCAAAATTACGAATCTCCAGAAATCTCAGCAAATATTTTTTCACCCAAACTGGATGATACTTTCAGGTAATGATCAGTACACTAAGGCGACTTGGTTCCCCAAATTTCGTTCTTCTATGTTGAAGCGTTCGTTTCCAGTAACAGTTTGAATTTTTAGGTTTCACTCTGTTTTCTCCTATATTGATAGATGTATTTGGAACTCTAAATCCAACACGGTTTGTGCTAGCTTCTTGAAACTTGACACAATAAAGTAGTTTCACTTTCTATCTCTATGTTTTGTTTCCTCTTGATGTAGCCCTAAGCAGTGACTGGCGAGAAACACTTTCATGGAAAGGGGTTGCCAGGCTTCCCAAAATTACGAATCTCCAGAAATCTCAGCAAATATTTTTTCACCCAAACAGGATGATACTTTCAGGTAATGATCAGTACACTAAGGCGACTTGGTACCCCAAATTTCATTCTTCTATGTTGAAGCATTCGTTTCCAGTAATAGTTTGAATTTTAGGTTTCACTCTGTTTTCTCCTATATTGATAGATGTATTTGGAATTCTGAATCCAACAAGGTTTGTGCTAGGTTCTTGAAACTTGACACAATAAAGTAGTTTCACGTTCTATCTTTATGTTTTGTTTCCTCTTGATGTAGCCCTAACAGTGACTGGCGAGAAACACTTTCATGGAAAGAGGTTGCCAGGCTTCCCAAATATATGAATCTCCAGAAATCTCAGGAAATATTTTATCACCCAAACAGGATGATACTTTCAGGTAATGATCAGTACATTAAGGCGACTTGGTACCCCAAATTTCGTTCTTCTATGTTGAAGCATTCGTTTCCAGTAATAGTTTGAATTTTAGGTTTCACTCTGTTTTCTCCTATATTGATAGATGTATTTGGAAGTCTAAATCCAACACGGTTTGTGCTAGCTTCTTGAAACTTGACAAAATAAAGTAGTTTCACGTTCTATCTCTATGTTTTGTTTTCTCTTGATGTAGCCCTAAGCAGTGACTGGCGAGAAACACTTTCATGGAAAGGGGTTGCCAGGCTTCCCAAAATTACGAATCTCCAGAAATCTCAGCAAATATTTTTTCACCCAAACTGGATGATACTTTCAGGTAATGATCAGTATACTAAGGCGACTTGGATCCCCAAATTTCGTTCTTCTATGTTGAAGCGTTCGTTTCCAGTAACAGTTTGAATTTTAGGTTTCACTCTGTTTTCTCCTATATTGATAGATGTATTTGGAACTCTGAATCCAACAAGGTTTGTGCTAGGTTCTTGAAACTTGACACAATAAAGTAGTTTCACGTTCTATCTCTGTGTTTTGTTTCCTCTTGATGTAGCCCTAACAGTGACTGGCGAGAAACACTTTCATGGAAAGGGGTTGCCAGGCTTCCCAAATATATGAATCTCCAGAAATCTCAGGAAATATTTTTTCACCCAAACAGGATGATACTTTCAGGTAATGATCAGTACACTAAGGCGACTTGGTTCCCCAAATGTCGTTCTTCTATGTTGAAGCGTTCGTTTCCAGTAACAGTTTGAATTTTTAGGTTTCACTCTGTTTTCTCCTATATTGATAGATGTATTTGGAACTCTAAATCCAACACGGTTTGTGCTAGCTTCTTGAAACTTGACACAATAAAGTAGTTTCACGTTCTATCTCTATGTTTTGTTTCCTCTTGATGTAGCCCTAAGCAGTGACTGGCGAGAAACACTTTCATGGAAAGGGGTTGCCAGGCTTCCCAAAATTACGAATCTCCAGAAATCTCAGCAAATATTTTTTCACCCAAACTGGATGATACTTTCAGGTAATGATCAGTACACTAAGGCGACTTGGTTCCCCAAATTTCGTTCATCTATGTTGAAGCGTTCGTTTCCAGTAACAGTTTGAATTTTAGGTTTCACTCTGTTTTCTCCTATATTGATAGATGTATTTGGAACTCTGAATCCAACAAGGTTTGTGCTAGGTTCTTGAAACTTGACACAATAAAGTAGTTTCACGTTCTATCTCTGTGTTTTGTTTCCTCTTGATGTAGCCCTAACAGTGACTGGCGAGAAACACTTTCATGGAAAGGGGTTGCCAGGCTTCCCAAATATATGAATCTCCAGAAATCTCAGGAAATATTTTTTCACCCAAACAGGATGATACTTTCAGGTAATGATCAGTACACTAAGGCGACTTGGTTCCCCAAACTTCGTTTTTCTATGTTTTCAGCGTTCGTTTCCAGTAACAGTTTGAATTTTTAGGTTTCACTCTGTTTTCTCCTATATTGATAGATGTATTTGGAAGTCTAAATCCAACACGGTTTGTGCTAGCTTCTTGAAACTTGACACAATAAAGTAGTTTCACGTTCTATCTCTATGTTTTCTTTCCTCTTGATGTAGCCCTAAGCAGTGACTGGCGAGAAACACTTTCATGGAAAGGGGTTGCCAGGCTTCCCAAAATTACGAATCTCCAGAAATCTCAGCAAATATTTTTTCACCCAAACTGGATGATACTTTCAGGTAATGATCAGTACACTAAGGCGACTTGGTTCCCCAAATTTCGTTCTTCTATGTTGAAGCGTTCGTTTCCAGTAACAGTTTGAATTTTTAGGTTTCACTCTGTTTTCTCCTATATTGATAGATGTATTTGGAACTCTAAATCCAACACGGTTTGTGCTAGCTTCTTGAAACTTGACACAATAAAGTGGTTTCACATTCTATCTATATGTTTTGTTTCCTCTTGATGTAGCCCTAAGCAGTGACTGGCGAGAAACACTTTCATGGAAAGGGGTTGCCAGGCTTCCCAAAATTACGAATCTCCAGAAATCTCATCAAATATTTTTTCACCCAAACAGGATGATACTTTCAGGTAATGATCAGTACACTAAGGCGACTTGGTACCCCAAATTTCGTTCTTCTATGTTGAAGCATTCGTTTCCAGTAATAGTTTGAATTTTAGGTTTCACTCTGTTTTCTCCTATATTGATAGATGTATTTGGAATTCTGAATCCAACAAGGTTTGTGCTAGGTTCTTGAAACTTGACACAATAAAGTAGTTTCACGTTCTATCTTTATGTTTTGTTTCCTCTTGATGTAGCCCTAACAGTGACTGGCGAGAAACACTTTCATGGAAAGAGGTTGCCAGGCTTCCCAAATATATGAATCTCCAGAAATCTCAGGAAATATTTTATCACCCAAACAGGATGATACTTTCAGGTAATGATCAGTACATTAAGGCGACTTGGTACCCCAAATTTCGTTCTTCTATGTTGAAGCATTCGTTTCCAGTAATAGTTTGAATTTTAGGTTTCACTCTGTTTTCTCCTATATTGATAGATGTATTTGGAAGTCTAAATCCAACACGGTTTGTGCTAGCTTCTTGAAACTTGACACAATAAAGTAGTTTCACGTTCTATCTCTATGTTTTGTTTTCTCTTGATGTAGCCCTAAGCAGTGACTGGCGAGAAACACTTTCATGGAAAGGGGTTGCCAGGCTTCCCAAAATTACAAATCTCCAGAAATCTCAGCAAATATTTTTTCACCCAAACTGGATGATACTTTCAGGTAATGATCAGTATACTAAGGCGACTTGGATCCCCAAATTTCGTTCTTCTATGTTGAAGCGTTCGTTTCCAGTAACAGTTTGAATTTTAGGTTTCACTCTGTTTTCTCCTATATTGATAGTTGTATTTGGAACTCTGAATCCAACAAGGTTTGTGCTAGGTTCTTGAAACTTGACACAATAAAGTAGTTTCACGTTCTATCTCTGTGTTTTGTTTCCTCTTGATGTAGCCCTAACAGTGACTGGCGAGAAACACTTTCATGGAAAGGGGTTGCCAGGCTTCCCAAATATATGAATCTCCAGAAATCTCAGGAAATATTTTTTCACCCAAACAGGATGATACTTTCAGGTAATGATCAGTACACTAAGGCGACTTGGTTCCCCAAACTTCGTTTTTCTATGTTTTCAGCGTTCGTTTCCAGTAACAGTTTGAATTTTTAGGTTTCACTCTGTTTTCTCCTATATTGATAGATGTATTTGGAAGTCTAAATCCAACACGGTTTGTGCTAGCTTCTTGAAACTTGACACAATAAAGTAGTTTCACGTTCTATCTCTATGTTTTTTTTCCTCTTGATGTAGCCCTAAGCAGTGACTGGCGAGAAACACTTTCATGGAAAGGGGTTGCCAGGCTTCCCAAAATTACGAATCTCCAGAAATCTCAGCAAATATTTTTTCACCCAAACTGGATGATACTTTCAGGTAATGATCAGTACACTAAGGCGACTTGGTTCCCCAAATTTCGTTCATCTATGTTGAAGCGTTCGTTTCCAGTAACAGTTTGAATTTTAGGTTTCACTCTGTTTTCTCCTATATTGATAGATGTATTTGGAACTCTGAATCCAACAAGGTTTGTGCTAGGTTCTTGAAACTTGACTCAATAAAATAGTTTCACGTTCTATCTCTGTGTTTTGTTTCCTCTTGATGTAGCCCTAACAGTGACTGGCGAGAAACACTTTCATGGAAAGGGGTTGCCAGGCTTCCCAAATATATGAATCTCCAGAAATCTCAGGAAATATTTTTTCACCCAAACAGGATGATACTTTCAGGTAATGATCAGTACACTAAGGCGACTTGGTTCCCCAAACTTCATTTTTCTATGTTTTCAGCGTTCGTTTCCAGTAACAGTTTGAATTTTTAGGTTTCACTCTGTTTTCTCCTATATTGATAGATGTATTTGGAAGTCTAAATCCAACACGGTTTGTGCTAGCTTCTTGAAACTTGACACAATAAAGTAGTTTCACGTTCTATCTCTATGTTTTGTTTCCTCTTGATGTAGCCCTAAGCAGTGACTGGCGAGAAACACTTTCATGGAAAGGGGTTGCCAGGCTTCCCAAAATTACGAATCTCCAGAAATCTCAGCAAATATTTTTTCACCCAAACTGGATGATACTTTCAGGTAATGATCAGTACACTAAGGCGACTTGGTTCCCCAAATTTCGTTCTTCTATGTTGAAGCGTTCCTTTCCAGTAACAGTTTGAATTTTTAGGTTTCACTCTGTTTTCTCCTATATTGATAGATGTATTTGGAACTCTAAATCCAACACGGTTTGTGCTAGCTTCTTGAAACTTGACACAATAAAGTAGTTTCACGTTCTATCTCTATGTTTTGTTTCCTCTTGATGTAGCCCTAAGCAGTGACTGGCGAGAAACACTTTCATGGAAAGGGGTTGCCAGGCTTCCCAAAATTACGAATCTCCAGAAATCTCAGCAAATATTTTTTCACCCAAACAGGATGATACTTTCAGGTAATGATCAGTACACTAAGGCGACTTGGTACCCCAAATTTCGTTCTTCTATATTGAAGCGTTCGTTTCCAGTAATAGTTTGAATTTTAGGTTTCACTCTGTTTTCTCCTATATTGATAGATGTATTTGGAACTCTGAATCCAACAAGGTTTGTGCTAGGTTCTTGAAACTTGACACAATAAAGTAGTTTCACGTTCTATCTCTATGTTTTGTTTCCTCTTGATGTAGCCCTAACAGTGACTGGCGAGAAACACTTTCATGGAAAGGGGTTGCCAGGCTTCCCAAATATATGAATCTCCAGAAGTCTCAGGAAATATTTTTTCACCCAAACAGGATGATACTTTCAGGTAATGATCAGTACATTAAGGCGACTTGGTTCCCCAAATTTCGTTTTTCTATGTTAAAGCGTTCGTTTCCAGTAACAGTTTGAATTTTTAGGTTTCACTCTGTTTTCTCCTATATTGATAGATGTATTTGGAAGTCTAAATCCAACACGGTTTGTGCTAGCTTCTTGAAACTTGACACAATAAAGTAGTTTCACGTTCTATCTCTATGTTTTCTTTCCTCTTGATGTAGCCCTAAGCAGTGACTGGCGAGAAACACTTTCATGGAAAGGGGTTGCCAGGCTTCCCAAAATTACGAATCTCCAGAAATCTCAGCAAATATTTTTTCACCCAAACTGGATGATACTTTCAGGTAATGATCAGTACACTAAGGCGACTTGGTTCCCCAAATTTCGTTCTTCTATGTTGAAGCGTTCGTTTCCAGTAACAGTTTGAATTTTTAGGTTTCACTCTGTTTTCTCCTATATTGATAGATGTATTTGGAACTCTAAATCCAACACGGTTTGTGCTAGCTTCTTGAAACTTGACACAATAAAGTAGTTTCACATTCTATCTCTATGTTTTGTTTCCTCTTGATGTAGCCCTAAGCAGTGACTGGCGAGAAACACTTTCATGGAAAGGGGTTGCCAGGCTTCCCAAAATTACGAATCTCCAGAAATCTCAGCAAATATTTTTTCACCCAAACAGGATGATACTTTCAGGTAATGATCAGTACACTAAGGCGACTTGGTACCCCAAATTTCGTTCTTCTATGTTGAAGCATTCGTTTCCAGTAATAGTTTGAATTTTAGGTTTCACTCTGTTTTCTCCTATATTGATAGATGTATTTGGAATTCTAAATCCAACAAGGTTTGTGCTAGGTTCTTGAAACTTGACACAATAAAGTAGTTTCACGTTCTATCTTTATGTTTTGTTTCCTCTTGATGTAGCCCTAACAGTGACTGGCAAGAAACACTTTCATGGAAAGAGGTGCCAGGCTTCCCAAATATATGAATCTCCAGAAATCTCAGGAAATATTTTATCACCCAAACAGGATGATACTTTCAGGTAATGATCAGTACATTAAGGCGACTTGGTACCCCAAATTTCGTTCTTCTATGTTGAAGCATTCGTTTCCAGTAATAGTTTGAATTTTAGGTTTCACTCTGTTTTCTCCTATATTGATAGATGTATTTGGAAGTCTAAATCCAACACGGTTTGTGCTAGCTTCTTGAAACTTGACAATAAAGTAGTTTCATGTTCTATCTCTATGTTTTGTTTTCTCTTGATGTAGCCCTAAGCAGTGACTGGCGAGAAACACTTTCATGGAAAGGGGTTGCCAGGCTTCCCAAAATTACGAATCTCCAGAAATCTCAGCAAATATTTTTTCACCCAAACTGGATGATACTTTCAGGTAATGATCAGTACACTAAGGCGACTTGGATCCCCAAATTTCGTTCTTCTATGTTGAAGCGTTCGTTTCCAGTAACAGTTTGAATTTTAGGTTTCACTCTGTTTTCTCCTATATTGATAGATGTATTTGGAACTCTGAATCCAACAAGGTTTGTGCTAGGTTCTTGAAACTTGACACAATAAAGTAGTTTCACGTTCTATCTCTGTGTTTTGTTTCCTCTTGATGTAGCCCTAACAGTGACTGGCAAGAAACACTTTCATGGAAAGGGGTTGCCAGGCTTCCCAAATATATGAATCTCCAGAAATCTCAGGAAATATTTTTTCACCCAAACAGGATGATACTTTCAGGTAATGATCAGTACACTAAGGCGACTTGGTTCCCCAAACTTCGTTTTTCTATGTTTTCAGCGTTCGTTTCCAGTAACAGTTTGAATTTTTAGGTTTCACTCTGTTTTCTCCTATATTGATAGATGTATTTAGAAGTCTATATCCAACACGGTTTGTGCTAGCTTCTTGAAACTTGACACAATAAAGTAGTTTCACGTTCTATCTCTATGTTTTTTTTCCTCTTGATGTAGCCCTAAGCAGTGACTGGCGAGAAACACTTTCATGGAAAGGGGTTGCCAGGCTTCCCAAAATTACGAATCTCCAGAAATCTCAGCAAATATTTTTTCACCCAAACTGGATGATACTTTCAGGTAATGATCAGTACACTAAGGCGACTTGGTTCCCCAAATTTCGTTCATCTATGTTGAAGCGTTCGTTTCCAGTAACAGTTTGAATTTTAGGTTTCACTCTGTTTTCTCCTATATTGATAGATGTATTTGGAACTCTGAATCCAACAATGTTTGTGCTAGGTTCTTGAAACTTGACTCAATAAAATAGTTTCACGTTCTATCTCTGTGTTTTGTTTCCTCTTGATGTAGCCCTAACAGTGACTGGCGAGAAACACTTTCATGGAAAGGGGTTGCCAGGCTTCCCAAATATATGAATCTCCAGAAATCTCAGGAAATATTTTTTCACCCAAACAGGATGATACTTTCAGGTAATGATCAGTACACTAAGGCGACTTGGTTCCCCAAACTTCATTTTTCTATGTTTTCAGCGTTCGTTTCCAGTAACAGTTTGAATTTTTAGGTTTCACTCTGTTTTCTCCTATATTGATAGATGTATTTGGAAGTCTAAATCCAACACGGTTTGTGCTAGCTTCTTGAAACTTGACACAATAAAGTAGTTTCACGTTCTATCTCTATGTTTTGTTTCCTCTTGATGTAGCCCTAAGCAGTGACTGGCGAGAAACACTTTCATGGAAAGGGGTTGCCAGGCTTCCCAAAATTACGAATCTCCAGAAATCTCAGCAAATATTTTTTCACCCAAACTGGATGATACTTTCAGGTAATGATCAGTACACTAAGGCGACTTGGTTCCCCAAATTTCGTTCTTCTATGTTGAAGCGTTCCTTTCCAGTAACAGTTTGAATTTTTAGGTTTCACTCTGTTTTCTCCTATATTGATAGATGTATTTGGAACTCTAAATCCAACACGGTTTGTGCTAGCTTCTTGAAACTTGACACAATAAAGTAGTTTCACGTTCTATCTCTATGTTTTGTTTCCTCTTGATGTAGCCCTAAGCAGTGACTGGCGAGAAACACTTTCATGGAAAGGGGTTGCCAGGCTTCCCAAAATTACGAATCTCCAGAAATCTCAGCAAATATTTTTTCACCCAAACAGGATGATACTTTCAGGTAATGATCAGTACACTAAGGCGACTTGGTACCCCAAATTTCATTCTTCTATGTTGAAGCGTTCGTTTCCAGTAATAGTTTGAATTTTAGGTTTCACTCTGTTTTCTCCTATATTGATAGATGTATTTGGAACTCTGAATCCAACAAGGTTTGTGCTAGGTTCTTGAAACTTGACACAATAAAGTAGTTTCACGTTCTATCTCTATGTTTTGTTTCCTCTTGATGTAGCCCTAACAGTGACTGGCGAGAAACACTTTCATGGAAAGGGGTTGCCAGGCTTCCCAAATATATGAATCTCCAGAAGTCTCAGGAAATATTTTTTCACCCAAACAGGATGATACTTTCAGGTAATGATCAGTACATTAAGGCGACTTGGTTCCCCAAATTTCGTTTTTCTATGTTAAAGCGTTCCTTTCCAGTAACAGTTTGAATTTTTAGGTTTCACTCTGTTTTCTCCTATATTGATAGATGTATTTGGAAGTCTAAATCCAACACGGTTTGTGCTAGCTTCTTGAAACTTGACACAATAAAGTAGTTTCACGTTCTATCTCTATGTTTTCTTTCCTCTTGATGTAGCCCTAAGCAGTGACTGGCGAGAAACACTTTCATGGAAAGGGGTTGCCAGGCTTCCCAAAATTACGAATCTCCAGAAATCTCAGCAAATATTTTTTCACCCAAACTGGATGATACTTTCAGGTAATGATCAGTACACTAAGGCGACTTGGATCCCCAAATTTCGTTCTTCTATGTTGAAGCGTTCGTTTCCAGTAACAGTTTGAATTTTAGGTTTCACTCTGTTTTCTCCTATATTGATAGATGTATTTGGAACTCTGAATCCAACAAGGTTTGTGCTAGGTTCTTGAAACTTGACACAATAAAGTAGTTTCACGTTATATCTCTGTGTTTTGTTTCCTCTTGATGTAGCCCTAACAGTGACTGGCGAGAAACACTTTCATGGAAAGAGGTTGCCAGGCTTCCCAAATATATGAATCTCCAGAAATCTCAGGAAATATTTTTTCACCCAAACAGGATGATACTTTCAGGTAATGATCAGTACACTAAGGCGACTTGGTTCCCCAAACTTCGTTTTTCTATGTTTTCAGCGTTCGTTTCCAGTAACAGTTTGAATTTTTAGGTTTCACTCTGTTTTCTCCTATAATGATAGATGTATTTGGAAGTCTAAATCCAACACGGTTTGTGCTAGCTTCTTGAAACTTGACACAATAAAGTAGTTTCACGTTCTATCTCTATGTTTTCTTTCCTCTTGATGTAGCCCTAAGCAGTGACTGGCGAGAAACACTTTCATGGAAAGGGGTTGCCAGGCTTCCCAAAATTACGAATCTCCAGAAATCTCAGCAAATATTTTTTCACCCAAACTGGATGACACTTTCAGGTAATGATCAGTACACTAAGGCGACTTGGTTCCCCAAATTTCGTTCTTCTATGTTGAAGCGTTCGTTTCCAGTAACAGTTTGAATTTTTAGGTTTCACTCTGTTTTCTCCTATATTGATAGATGTATTTGGAACTCTAAATCCAACACGGTTTGTGCTAGCTTCTTGAAACTTGACACAATAAAGTAGTTTCACATTCTATCCCTATGTTTTGTTTCCTCTTGATGTAGCCCTAAGCAGTGACTGGCGAGAAACACTTTCATGGAAAGGGGTTGCCAGGCTTCCCAAAATTACGAATCTCCAGAAATCTCAGCAAATATTTTTTCACCCAAACAGGATGATACTTTCAGGTAATGATCAGTACACTAAGGCGACTTGGTACCCCAAATTTCGTTCTTCTATGTTGAAGCATTCGTTTCCAGTAATAGTTTGAATTTTAGGTTTCACTCTGTTTTCTCTATATTGATATATGTATTTGGAATTCTGAATCCAACAAGGTTTGTGCTAGGTTCTTGAAACTTGACACAATAAAGTAGTTTCACGTTCTATCTTTATGTTTTGTTTCCTCTTGATGTAGCCCTAACAGTGACTGGCGAGAAACACTTTCATGGAAAGAGGTTGCCAGGCTTCCCAAATATATGAATCTCCAGAAATCTCAGGAAATATTTTATCACCCAAACAGGATGATACTTTCAGGTAATGATCAGTACATTAAGGCGACTTGGTACCCCAAATTTCGTTCTTCTATGTTGAAGCATTCGTTTCCAGTAATAGTTTGAATTTTAGGTTTCACTCTGTTTTCTCCTATATTGATAGATGTATTTGGAAGTCTAAATCCAACACGGTTTGTGCTAGCTTCTTGAAACTTGACAATAAAGTAGTTTCATGTTCTATCTCTATGTTTTGTTTTCTCTTGATGTAGCCCTAAGCAGTGACTGGCGAGAAACACTTTCATGGAAAGGGGTTGCCAGGCTTCCCAAAATTACGAATCTCCAGAAATCTCAGCAAATATTTTTTCACCCAAACTGGATGATACTTTCAGGTAATGATCAGTACACTAAGGCGACTTGGATCCCCAAATTTCGTTCTTCTATGTTGAAGCGTTCGTTTCCAGTAACAGTTTGAATTTTAGGTTTCACTCTGTTTTCTCCTATATTGATAGATGTATTTGGAACTCTGAATCCAACAAGGTTTGTGCTAGGTTCTTGAAACTTGACACAATAAAGTAGTTTCACGTTCTATCTCTGTGTTTTGTTTCCTCTTGATGTAGCCCTAACAGTGACTGGCGAGAAACACTTTCATGGAAAGGGGTTGCCAGGCTTCCCAAATATATGAATCTCCAGAAATCTCAGGAAATATTTTTTCACCCAAACAGGATGATACTTTCAGGTAATGATCAGTACACTAAGGCGACTTGGTTCCCCAAACTTCGTTTTTCTATGTTTTCAGCGTTCGTTTCCAGTAACAGTTTGAATTTTTAGGTTTCACTCTGTTTTCTCCTATATTGATAGATGTATTTGGAAGTCTAAATCCAACACGGTTTGTGCTAGCTTCTTGAAACTTGACACAATAAAGTAGTTTCACGTTCTATCTCTATGTTTTTTTTCCTCTTGATGTAGCCCTAAGCAGTGACTGGCGAGAAACACTTTCATGGAAAGGGGTTGCCAGGCTTCCCAAAATTACGAATCTCCAGAAATCTCAGCAAATATTTTTTCACCCAAACTGGATGATACTTTCAGGTAATGATCAGTACACTAAGGCGACTTGGTTCCCCAAATTTCGTTCATCTATGTTGAAGCGTTCGTTTCCAGTAACAGTTTGAATTTTAGGTTTCACTCTGTTTTCTCCTATATTGATAGATGTATTTGGAACTCTGAATCCAACAAGGTTTGTGCTAGGTTCTTGAAACTTGACTCAATAAAGTAGTTTCACGTTCTATCTCTGTGTTTTGTTTCCTCTTGATGTAGCCCTAACAGTGACTGGCGAGAAACACTTTCATGGAAAGGGGTTGCCAGGCTTCCCAAATATATGAATCTCCAGAAATCTCAGGAAATATTTTTTCACCCAAACAGGATGATACTTTCAGGTAATGATCAGTACACTAAGGCGATTTGGTTCCCCAAACTTCATTTTTCTATGTTTTCAGCGTTCGTTTCCAGTAACAGTTTGAATTTTTAGGTTTCACTCTGTTTTCTCCTATATTGATAGATGTATTTGGAAGTCTAAATCCAACACGGTTTGTGCTAGCTTCTTGAAACTTGACACAATAAAGTAGTTTCACGTTCTATCTCTATGTTTTGTTTCCTCTTGATGTAGCCCTAAGCAGTGACTGGCGAGAAACACTTTCATGGAAAGGGGTTGCCAGGCTTCCCAAAATTACGAATCTCCAGAAATCTCAGCAAATATTTTTTCACCCAAACTGGATGATACTTTCAGGTAATGATCAGTACACTAAGGCGACTTGGTTCCCCAAATTTCGTTCTTCTATGTTGAAGCGTTCCTTTCCAGTAACAGTTTGAATTTTTAGGTTTCACTCTGTTTTCTCCTATATTGATAGATGTATTTGGAACTCTAAATCCAACACGGTTTGTGCTAGCTTCTTGAAACTTGACACAATAAAGTAGTTTCACGTTCTATCTCTATGTTTTGTTTCCTCTTGATGTAGCCCTAAGCAGTGACTGGCGAGAAACACTTTCATGGAAAGGGGTTGCCAGGCTTCCCAAAATTACGAATCTCCAGAAATCTCAGCAAATATTTTTTCACCCAAACTGGATGATACTTTCAGGTAATGATCAGTACACTAAGGCGACTTGGATCCCCAAATTTCGTTCTTCTATGTTGAAGCGTTCGTTTCCAGTAACAGTTTGAATTTTAGGTTTCACTCTGTTTTCTCCTATATTGATAGATGTATTTGGAACTCTGAATCCAACAAGGTTTGTGCTAGGTTCTTGAAACTTGACACAATAAAGTAGTTTCACGTTCTGTCTCTGTGTTTTGTTTCCTCTTGATGTAGCCCTAACAGTGACTGGCGAGAAACACTTTCATGGAAAGGGGTTGCCAGGCTTCCCAAATATATGAATCTCCAGAAATCTCAGGAAATATTTTTTCACCCAAACAGGATGATACTTTCAGGTAATGATCAGTACACTAAGGCGACTTGGTTCCCCAAACTTCGTTTTTCTATGTTAAAGCGTTCGTTTCCAGTAACAGTTTGAATTTTTAGGTTTCACTCTGTTTTCTCCTATATTGATAGATGTATTTGGAAGTCTAAATCCAACACGGTTTGTGCTAGCTTCTTGAAACTTGACACAATAAAGTAGTTTCACGTTCTATCTCTATGTTTTGTTTCCTCTTGATGTAGCCCTAAGCAGTGACTGGCGAGAAACACTTTCATGGAAAGGGGTTGCCAGGCTTCCCAAAATTACGAATCTCCAGAAATCTCAGCAAATATTTTTTCACCCAAACTGGATGATACTTTCAGGTAATGATCAGTACACTAAGGCGACTTGGATCCCCAAATTTCGTTCTTCTATGTTGAAGCGTTCGTTTCCAGTAACAGTTTGAATTTTAGGTTTCACTCTGTTTTCTCCTATATTGATAGATGTATTTGGAACTCTGAATCCAACAAGGTTTGTGCTAGGTTCTTGAAACTTGACACAATAAAGTAGTTTCACGTTCTATCTCTGTGTTTTGTTTCCTCTTGATGTAGCCCTAACAGTGACTGGCGAGAAACACTTTCATGGAAAGGGGTTGCCAGGCTTCCCAAATATATGAATCTCCAGAAATCTCAGGAAATATTTTTTCACCCAAACAGGATGATACTTTCAGGTAATGATCAGTACACTAAGGCGACTTGGTTCCCCAAACTTCGTTTTTCTATGTTAAAGCGTTCGTTTCCAGTAACAGTTTGAATTTTTAGGTTTCACTCTGTTTTCTCCTATATTGATAGATGTATTTGGAAGTCTAAATCCAACACGGTTTGTGCTAGCTTCTTGAAACTTGACACAATAAAGTAGTTTCACGTTCTATCTCTATGTTTTGTTTCCTCTTGATGTAGCCCTAAGCAGTGACTGGCGAGAAACACTTTCATGGAAAGGGGTTGCCAGGCTTCCCAAAATTACGAATCTCCAGAAATCTCAGCAAATATTTTTTCACCCAAACTGGATGATACTTTCAGGTAATGATCAGTACACTAAGGCGACTTGGATCCCCAAATTTCGTTCTTCTATGTTGAAGCGTTCGTTTCCAGTAACAGTTTGAATTTTAGGTTTCACTCTGTTTTCTCCTATATTGATAGATGTATTTGGAACTCTGAATCCAACAAGGTTTGTGCTAGGTTCTTGAAACTTGACACAATAAAGTAGTTTCACGTTCTATCTCTGTGTTTTGTTTCCTCTTGATGTAGCCCTAACAGTGACTGGCGAGAAACACTTTCATGGAAAGGGGTTGCCAGGCTTCCCAAATATATGAATCTCCAGAAATCTCAGGAAATATTTTTTCACCCAAACAGGATGATACTTTCAGGTAATGATCAGTACACTAAGGCGACTTGGTTCCCCAAACTTCGTTTTTCTATGTTTTCAGCGTTCGTTTCCAGTAACAGTTTGAATTTTTAGGTTTCACTCTGTTTTCTCCTATATTGATAGATGTATTTGGAAGTCTAAATCCAACACGGTTTGTGCTAGCTTCTTGAAACTTGACACAATAAAGTAGTTTCACGTTCTATCTCTATGTTTTGTTTCCTCTTGATGTAGCCCTAAGCAGTGACTGGCGAGAAACACTTTCATGGAAAGGGGTTGCCAGGTTTCCCAAAATTACGAATCTCCAGAAATCTCAGCAAATATTTTTTCACCCAAACTGGATGATACTTTCAGGTAATGATCAGTACACTAAGGCGACTTGGGTCCCCAAATTTCGTTCTTCTATGTTGAAGCGTTCCTTTCCAGTAACAGTTTGAATTTTTAGGTTTCACTCTGTTTTCTCCTATATTGATAGATGTATTTGGAACTCTAAATCCAACATGGTTTGTGCTAGCTTCTTGAAACTTGACACAATAAAGTAGTTTCACGTTCTATCTCTATGTTTTGTTTCCTCTTGATGTAGCCCTAAGCAGTGACTGGCGAGAAACACTTTCATGGAAAGGGGTTGCCAGGCTTCCCAAAATTACGAATCTCCAGAAATCTCAGCAAATATTTTTTCACCCAAACAGGATGATACTTTCAGGTAATGATCAGTACACTAAGGCGACTTGGTACCCCAAATTTCATTCTTCTATGTTGAAGCGTTCCTTTCCAGTAATAGTTTGAATTTTAGGTTTCACTCTGTTTTCTCCTATATTGATAGATGTATTTGGAACTCTGAATCCAACAAGGTTTGTGCTAGGTTCTTGAAACTTGACACAATAAAGTAGTTTCACGTTCTATCTCTATGTTTTGTTTCCTCTTGATGTAGCCCTAACAGTGACTGGCGAGAAACACTTTCATGGAAAGGGGTTGCCAGGCTTCCCAAATATATGAATCTCCAGAAATCTCAGGAAATATTTTTTCACCCAAACAGGATGATACTTTCAGGTAATGATCAGTACATTAAGGCGACTTGGTTCCCCAAATTTCGTTTTTCTATGTTAAAGCGTTCCTTTCCAGTAACAGTTTGAATTTTTAGGTTTCACTCTGTTTTCTCCTATATTGATAGATGTATTTGGAAGTCTAAATCCAACACGGTTTGTGCTAGCTTCTTGAAACTTGACACAATAAAGTAGTTTCACGTTCTATCTCTATGTTTTGTTTCCTCTTGATGTAGCCCTAAGCAGTGACTGGCGAGAAACACTTTCATGGAAAGGGGTTGCGAGGCTTCCCAAAATTACGAATCTCCAGAAATCTCAGCAAATATTTTTTCACCCAAACTGGATGATACTTTCAGGTAATGATCAGTACACTAAGGCGACTTGGTTCCCCAAATTTCGTTCTTCTATGTTGAAGCGTTCGTTTCCAGTAACAGTTTGAATTTTAGGTTTCACTCTGTTTTCTCCTATATTGATAGATGTATTTGGAACTCTGAATCCAACAAGGTTTGTGCTAGGTTCTTGAAACTTGACACAATAAAGTAGTTTCACGTTCTATCTCTGTGTTTTGTTTCCTCTTGATGTAGCCCTAACAGTGACTGGCGAGAAACACTTTCATGGAAAGGGGTTGCCAGGCTTCCCAAATATATGAATCTCCAGAAATCTCAGGAAATATTTTTTCACCCAAACAGGATGATACTTTCAGGTAATGATCAGTACACTAAGGCGACTTGGTTCCCCAAACTTCGTTTTTCTATGTTTTCAGCGTTCGTTTCCAGTAACAGTTTGAATTTTTAGGTTTCACTCTGTTTTCTCCTATATTGATAGATGTATTTGGAAGTCTAAATCCAACACGGTTTGTGCTAGCTTCTTGAAACTTGACACAATAAAGTAGTTTCACGTTCTATCTCTATGTTTTGTTTCCTCTTGATGTAGCCCTAAGCAGTGACTGGCGAGAAACACTTTCATGGAAAGGGGTTGCCAGGCTTCCCAAAATTACGAATCTCCAGAAATCTCAGCAAATATTTTTTCACCCAAACTGGATGATACTTTCAGGTAATGATCAGTACACTAAGGCGACTTGGTTCCCCAAATTTCGTTCTTCTATGTTGAAGCGTTCGTTTCCAGTAACAGTTTGAATTTTTAGGTTTCACTCTGTTTTCTCCTATATTGATAGATGTATTTGGAACTCTAAATCCAACACGGTTTGTGCTAGCTTCTTGAAACTTGACACAATAAAGTAGTTTCACATTCTATCGCTATGTTTTGTTTCCTCTTGATGTAGCACTAAGCAGTGACTGGCGAGAAACACTTTCATGGAAAGGGGTTGCCAGGCTTCCCAAAATTACGAATCTCCAGAAATCTCAGCAAATATTTTTTCACCCAAACAGGATGATACTTTCAGGTAATGATCAGTACACTAAGGCGACTTGGTTCCCCAAACTTCATTTTTCTATGTTTTCAGCGTTCGTTTCCAGTAACAGTTTGAATTTTTAGGTTTCACTCTGTTTTCTCCTATATTGATAGATGTATTTGGAAGTCTAAATCCAACACGGTTTGTGCTAGCTTCTTGAAACTTGACACAATAAAGTAGTTTCACGTTCTATCTCTATGTTTTGTTTCCTCTTGATGTAGCCCTAAGCAGTGACTGGCGAGAAACACTTTCATGGAAAGGGGTTGCGAGGCTTCCCAAAATTACGAATCTCCAGAAATCTCAGCAAATATTTTTTCACCCAAACTGGATGATACTTTCAGGTAATGATCAGTACACTAAGGCGACTAGGTTCCCCAAATTTCGTTCTTCTATGTTGAAGCGTTCGTTTCCAGTAACAGTTTGAATTTTAGGTTTCACTCTGTTTTCTCCTATATTGATAGATGTATTTGGAACTCTGAATCCAACAAGGTTTGTGCTACGTTCTTGAAACTTGACACAATAAAGTAGTTTCACGTTCTATCTCTGTGTTTTGTTTCCTCTTGATGTAGCCCTAACAGTGACTGGCGAGAAACACTTTCATGGAAAGGGGTTGCCAGGCTTCCCAAATATATGAATCTCCAGAAATCTCAGGAAATATTTTTTCACCCAAACAGGATGATACTTTCAGGTAATGATCAGTACACTAAGGCGACTTGGTTCCCCAAACTTCGTTTTTCTATGTTTTCAGCGTTCGTTTCCAGTAACAGTTTGAATTTTTAGGTTTCACTCTGTTTTCTCCTATATTGATAGATGTATTTGGAAGTCTAAATCCAACACGGTTTGTGCTAGCTTCTTGAAACTTGACACAATAAAGTAGTTTCACGTTCTATCTCTATGTTTTCTTTCCTCTTGATGTAGCCCTAAGCAGTGACTGGCGAGAAACACTTTCATGGAAAGGGGTTGCCAGGCTTCCCAAAATTACGAATCTCCAGAAATCTCAGCAAATATTTTTTCACCCAAACTGGATGATACTTTCAGGTAATGATCAGTACACTAAGGCGACTTGGTTCCCCAAATTTCGTTCTTCTATGTTGAAGCGTTCGTTTCCAGTAACAGTTTGAATTTTTAGGTTTCACTCTGTTTTCTCCTATATTGATAGATGTATTTGGAACTCTAAATCCAACACGGTTTGTGCTAGCTTCTTGAAACTTGACACAATAAAGTAGTTTCACATTCTATCGCTATGTTTTGTTTCCTCTTGATGTAGCACTAAGCAGTGACTGGCGAGAAACACTTTCATGGAAAGGGGTTGCCAGGCTTCCCAAAATTACGAATCTCCAGAAATCTCAGCAAATATTTTTTCACCCAAACAGGATGATACTTTCAGGTAATGATCAGTACACTAAGGCGACTTGGTTCCCCAAACTTCATTTTTCTATGTTTTCAGCGTTCGTTTCCAGTAACAGTTTGAATTTTTAGGTTTCACTCTGTTTTCTCCTATATTGATAGATGTATTTGGAAGTCTAAATCCAACACGGTTTGTGCTAGCTTCTTGAAACTTGACACAATAAAGTAGTTTCACGTTCTATCTCTATGTTTTGTTTCCTCTTGATGTAGCCCTAAGCAGTGACTGGCGAGAAACACTTTCATGGAAAGGGGTTGCCAGGCTTCCCAAAATTACGAATCTCCAGAAATCTCAGCAAATATTTTTTCACCCAAACTGGATGATACTTTCAGGTAATGATCAGTACACTAAGGCGACTTGGTTCCCCAAATTTCGTTCTTCTATGTTGAAGCGTTCCTTTCCAGTAACAGTTTGAATTTTTAGGTTTCACTCTGTTTTCTCCTATATTGATAGATGTATTTGGAACTCTAAATCCAACACGGTTTGTGCTAGCTTCTTGAAACTTGACACAATAAAGTAGTTTCACGTTCTATCTCTATGTTTTGTTTCCTCTTGATGTAGCCCTAACAGTGACTGGCGAGAAACACTTTCATGGAAAGGGGTTGCCAGGCTTCCCAAATATATGAATCTCCAGAAGTCTCAGGAAATATTTTTTCACCCAAACAGGATGATACTTTCAGGTAATGATCAGTACATTAAGGCGACTTGGTTCCCCAAATTTCGTTTTTCTATGTTAAAGCGTTCGTTTCCAGTAACAGTTTAAATTTTTAGGTTTCACTCTGTTTTCTCCTATATTGATAGATGTATTTGGAAGTCTAAATCCAACACGGTTTGTGCTAGCTTTTTGAAACTTGACACAATAAAGTAGTTTCACGTTCTATCTCTATGTTTTGTTTCCTCTTGATGTAGCCCTAAGCAGTGACTGGCGAGAAACACTTTCATGGAAAGGGGTTGCCAGGCTTCCCAAAATTACGAATCTCCAGAAATCTCAGCAAATATTTTTTCACCCAAACTGGATGATACTTTCAGGTAATGATCAGTACACTAAGGCGACTTGGATCCCCAAATTTCGTTCTTCTATGTTGAAGCGTTCGTTTCCAGTAACAGTTTGAATTTTAGGTTTCACTCTGTTTTCTCCTATATTGATAGATGTATTTGGAACTCTGAATCCAACAAGGTTTGTGCTAGGTTCTTGAAACTTGACACAATAAAGTAGTTTCACGTTCTATCTCTGTGTTTTGTTTCCTCTTGATGTAGCCCTAACAGTGACTGGCGAGAAACACTTTCATGGAAAGGGGTTGCCAGGCTTCCCAAATATATGAATCTCCAGAAATCTCAGGAAATATTTTTTCACCCAAACAGGATGATACTTTCAGGTAATGATCAGTACACTAAGGCGACTTGGTTCCCCAAACTTCGTTTTTCTATGTTAAAGCGTTCGTTTCCAGTAACAGTTTGAATTTTTAGGTTTCACTCTGTTTTCTCCTATATTGATAGATGTATTTGGAAGTCTAAATCCAACACGGTTTGTGCTAGCTTCTTGAAACTTGACACAATAAAGTAGTTTCACGTTCTATCTCTATGTTTTGTTTCCTCTTGATGTAGCCCTAAGCAGTGATTGGCGAGAAACACTTTCATGGAAAGGGGTTGCCAGGCTTCCCAAAATTACGAATCTCCAGAAATCTCAGCAAATATTTTTTCACCCAAACTGGATGATACTTTCAGGTAATGATCAGTACACTAAGGCGACTTGGATCCCCAAATTTCGTTCTTCTATGTTGAAGCGTTCGTTTCCAGTAACAGTTTGAATTTTAGGTTTCACTCTGTTTTCTCCTATATTGATAGATGTATTTGGAACTCTGAATCCAACAAGGTTTGTGCTAGGTTCTTGAAACTTGACACAATAAAGTAGTTTCACGTTCTATCTCTGTGTTTTGTTTTCTCTTGATGTAGCCCTAACAGTGACTGGCGAGAAACACTTTCATGGAAAGGGGTTGCCGGGCTTCCCAAATATATGAATCTCCAGAAATCTCAGGAAATATTTTTTCACCCAAACAGGATGATACTTTCAGGTAATGATCAGTACACTAAGGCGACTTGGTTCCCCAAACTTCGTTTTTCTACGTTTTCAGCGTTCGTTTCCAGTAACAGTTTGAATTTTTAGGTTTCACTCTGTTTTCTCCTATATTGATAGATGTATTTGGAAGTCTAAATCCAACACAGTTTGTGCTAGCTTCTTGAAACTTGACACAATAAAGTAGTTTCACGTTCTATCTCTATGTTTTGTTTCCTCTTGATGTAGCCCTAACAGTGACTGGCGAGAAACACTTTCATGGAAAGGGGTTGCCAGGCTTCCCAAAATTACGAATCTCCAGAAATCTCAGCAAATATTTTTTCACCCAAACTCGATGATACTTTCAGGTAATGATCAGTATACTAAGGCGACTTGGTTCCCCAAATTTCGTTCTTCTATGTTGAAGCGTTCGTTTCCAGTAACAGTTTGAATTTTTAGGTTTCACTCTGTTTTCTCCTATATTGATAGATGTATTTGGAAGTCTAAATCCAACACGGTTTGTGCTAGCTTCTTGAAACTTGACACAATAAAGTAGTTTCACGTTCTATCTCTATGTTTTGTTTCCTCTTGATGTAGCCCTAAGCAGTGACTGGCGAGAAACACTTTCATGGAAAGGGGTTGCCAGGCTTCCCAAAATTACGAATCTCCAGAAATCTCAGCAAATATTTTTTCACCCAAACAGGATGATACTTTCAGGTAATGATCAGTACACTAAGGCGACTTGGTACCCCAAATTTCGTTCTTCTATGTTGAAGCGTTCGTTTCCAGTAATAGTTTGAATTTTAGGTTTCACTCTGTTTTCTCCTATATCGATAGATGTATTTGGAACTCTGAATCCAACAAGGTTTGTGCTAGGTTCTTGAAACTTGACACAATAAAGTAGTTTCACGTTCTATCTCTATGTTTTGTTTCCTCTTGATGTAGCCCTAACAGTGACTGGCGAGAAACACTTTCATGGAAAGGGGTTGCCAGGCTTCCCAAATATATGAATCTCCAGAAATCTCAGGAAATATTTTTTCACCCAAACAGGATGATACTTTCAGGTAATGATCAGTACACTAAGGCGACTTGGTTCCCCAAACTTCGTTTTTCTATGTTTTCAGCGTTCGTTTCCAGTAACAGTTTGAATTTTTAGGTTTCACTCTGTTTTCTCCTATATTGATAGATGTATTTGGAAGTCTAAATCCAACACGGTTTGTGCTAGCTTCTTGAAACTTGACACAATAAAGTAGTTTCACGTTCTATCTCTATGTTTTGTTTCCTCTTGATGTAGCCCTAACAGTGACTGGCGAGAAACACTTTCATGGAAAGGGGTTGCCAGGCTTCCCAAAATTACGAATCTCCAGAAATCTCAGCAAATATTTTTTCACCCAAACTGGATGATACTTTCAGGTAATGATCAGTATACTAAGGCGACTTGGTTCCCCAAATTTCGTTCTTCTATGTTGAAGCGTTCGTTTCCAGTAACAGTTTGAATTTTTAGGTTTCACTCTGTTTTCTCCTATATTGATAGATGTATTTGGAAGTCTAAATCCAACACGGTTTGTGCTAGCTTCTTGAAACTTGACACAATAAAGTAGTTTCACGTTCTATCTCTATGTTTTGTTTCCTCTTGATGTAGCCCTAAGCAGTGACTGGCGAGAAACACTTTCATGGAAAGGGGTTGCCAGGCTTCTCAAAATTACGAATCTCCAGAAATCTCAGCAAATATTTTTTCACCCAAACAGGATGATACTTTCAGGTAATGATCAGTACACTAAGGCGACTTGGTACCCCAAATTTCGTTCTTCTATGTTGAAGCGTTCGTTTCCAGTAATAGTTTGAATTTTAGGTTTCACTCTGTTTTCTCCTATATCGATAGATGTATTTGGAACTCTGAATCCAACAAGGTTTGTGCTAGGTTCTTGAAACTTGACACAATAAAGTAGTTTCACGTTCTATCTCTATGTTTTGTTTCCTCTTGATGTAGCCCTAACAGTGACTGGCGAGAAACACTTTCATGGAAAGGGGTTGCCAGGCTTCCCAAATATATGAATCTCCAGAAATCTCAGGAAATATTTTTTCACCCAAACAGGATGATACTTTCAGGTAATGATCAGTACATTAAGGCGACTTGGTTCCCCAAATTTTGTTTTTCTATGTTAAAGCGTTCGTTTCCAATAACAGTTTGAATTTTTAGGTTTCACTCTGTTTTCTCCTATATTGATAGATGTATTTGGAAGACTAAATCCAACACGGTTTGTGCTAGCTTCTTGAAACTTGACACAATAAAGTAGTTTCACGTTCTATCTCTATGTTTTGTTTCCTCTTGATGTAGCCCTAAGCAGTGACTGGCGAGAAACACTTTCATGGAAAGGGGTTGCCAGGCTTCCCAAAATTACGAATCTCCAGAAATCTCAGCAAATATTTTTTCACCCAAACTGGATTATACTTTCAGGTAATGATCAGTACACTAAGGCGACTTGGTTCCCCAAATTTCGTTCTTCTATGTTGAAGCGTTCGTTTCCAGTAACAGTTTGAATTTTAGGTTTCACTCTGTTTTCTCCTATATTGATAGATGTATTTGGAACTCTGAATCCAACAAGGTTTGTGCTAGGTTCTTGAAACTTGACACAATAAAGTAGTTTCACGTTCAATCTCTGTGTTTTGTTTCCTCTTGATGTAGCCCTAACAGTGACTGGCGAGAAACACTTTCATGGAAAGGGGTTGCCAGGCTTCCCAAATATATGAATCTCCAGAAATCTCAGGAAATATTTTTTCACCCAAACAGGATGATACGTTCAGGTACTGATCAGTACACTAATGCGACTTGGTTCCCAAAACTTCGTTTTTCTATGTTTTCAGCGTTCGTTTCCAGTAACAGTTTGAATTTTTAGGTTTCACTCTGTTTTCTCCTATATTGATATATGTATTTGGAAGTCTAAATCCAACACGGTTTGTGCTAGCTTCTTGAAACTTGACACAATAAAGTAGTTTCACGTTCTATCTCTATGTTTTGTTTCCTCTTGATGTAGCCCTAAGCAGTGACTGGCGAGAAACACTTTCATGGAAAGGGGTTGCCAGGCTTCCCAAAATTACGAATCTCCAGAAATCTCAGCAAATATTTTTTCACCCAAACTGGATGATACTTTCAGGTAATGATCAGTACACTAAGGCGACTTGGTTCCCCAAATTTCGTTCTTCTATGTTGAAGCGTTCGTTTCCAGTAACAGTTTGAATTTTTAGGTTTCACTCTGTTTTCTCCTATATTGATAGATGTATTTGGAACTCTAAATCCAACACGGTTTGTGCTAGCTTCTTGAAACTTGACACAATAAAGTAGTTTCACGTTCTATCTCTATGTTTTGTTTCCTCTTGACGTAGCCCTAAGCAGTGACTGGCGAGAAACACTTTCATGGAAAGGGGTTGCCAGGCTTCCCAAAATTACGAATCTCCAGAAATCTCAGCAAATATTTTTTCACCCAAACAGGATGATACTTTCAGGTAATGATCAGTACACTAAGGCGACTTGGTACCCCAAATTTCGTTCTTCTATGTTGAAGCGTTCGTTTCCAGTAATAGTTTGAATTTTAGGTTTCACTCTGTTTTCTCCTATATTGATAGATGTATTTGGAACTCTGAATCCAACAAGGTTTGTGCTAGGTTCTTGAAACTTGACACAATAAAGTAGTTTCACGTTCTATCTCTATGTTTTGTTTCCTCTTGATGTAGCCCTAACAGTGACTGGCGAGAAACACTTTCATGGAAAGGGGTTGCCAGGCTTCCCAAATATATGAATCTCCAGAAATCTCAGGAAATATTTTTTCACCAAAACAGGATGATACTTTCAGGTAATGATCAGTACATTAAGGCGACTTGGTTCCCCAAATTTCGTTTTTCTATGTTAAAGCGTTCGTTTCCAGTAACAGTTTGAATTTTTAGGTTTCACTCTGTTTTCTCCTATATTGATAGATGTATTTGGAAGTCTAAATCCAACACGGTTTGTGCTAGCTTCTTGAAACTTGACACAATAAAGTAGTTTCACGTTCTATCTCTATGTTTTGTTTCCTCTTGATGTAGCCCTAAGCAGTGACTGGCGAGAAACACTTTCATGGAAAGGGGTTGCCAGGCTTCCCAAAATTACGAATCTCCAGAAATCTCAGCAAATATTTTTTCACCCAAACTGGATGATACTTTCAGGTAATGATCAGTACACTAAGGCGACTTGGATCCCCAAATTTCGTTCTTCTATGTTGAAGCGTTCGTTTCCAGTAACAGTTTGAATTTTAGGTTTCACTCTGTTTTCTCCTATATTGATAGATGTATTTGGAACTCTGAATCCAACAAGGTTTGTGCTAGGTTCTTGAAACTTGACACAATAAAGTAGTTTCACGTTCTATCTCTGTGTTTTGTTTCCTCTTGATGTAGCCCTAACAGTGACTGGCGAGAAACACTTTCATTGAAAGGGGTTGCCAGGCTTCCCAAATATATGAATCTCCAGAAATCTCAGGAAATATTTTTTCACCCAAACAGGATGATACTTTCAGGTAATGATCAGTACACTAAGGCGACTTGGTTCCCCAAACTTCGTTTTTCTATGTTTTCAGCGTTCGTTTCCAGTAACAGTTTGAATTTTTAGGTTTCACTCTGTTTTCTCCTATATTGATAGATGTATTTGGAAGTCTAAATCCAACACGGTTTGTGCTAGCTTCTTGAAACTTGACACAATAAAGTAGTTTCACGTTCTATCTCTATGTTTTGTTTCCTCTTGATGTAGCCCTAAGCAGTGACTGGCGAGAAACACTTTCAAGGAAAGAGGTTGCCAGGCTTCCCAAAATTACGAATCTCCAGAAATCTCAGCAAATATTTTTTCACCCAAACTGGATGATACTTTCAGGTAATGATCAGTACACTAAGGCGACTTGGTTCCCCAAATTTCGTTCTTCTATGTTGAAGCGTTGGTTTCCAGTAACAGTTTGAATTTTAGGTTTCACTCTGTTTTCTCCTATATTGATAGATGTATTTGGAACTCTGAATCCAACAAGGTTTGTGCTAGGTTCTTGAAACTTGACACAATAAAGTAGTTTCACGTTCTATCTCTGTGTTTTGTTTCCTCTTGATGTAGCCCTAACAGTGACTGGCGAGAAACACTTTCATAGAAAGGGGTTGCCAGGCTTCCCAAATATATGAATCTCCAGAAATCTCAGGAAATATTTTTTCACCCAAACAGGATGATACTTTCAGGTAATGATCAGTACACTAAGGCGACTTGGTTCCCCAAACTTCGTTTTTCTATGTTTTCAGCGTTCGTTTCCAGTAACAGTTTGAATTTTTAGGTTTCACTCTGTTTTCTCCTATATTGATAGATGTATTTGGAAGTCTAAATCCAACACGGTTTGTGCTAGCTTCTTGAAACTTGACACAATAAAGTAGTTTCACGTTCTATCTCTATGTTTTGTTTCCTCTTGATGTAGCCCTAAGCAGTGACTGGCGAGAAACACTTTCATGGAAAGGGGTTGCCAGGCTTCCCAAAATTACGAATCTCCAGAAATCTCAGCGAATATTTTTTCACCCAAACTGGATGATACTTTCAGGTAATGATCAGTACACTAAGGCGACTTGGTTCCCCAAATTTCGTTCTTCTATGTTGAAGCGTTCGTTTCCAGTAACAGTTTGAATTTTTAGGTTTCACTCTGTTTTCTCCTATATTGATAGATGTATTTGGAACTCTAAATCCAACACGGTTTGTGCTAGCTTCTTGAAACTTTACACAATAAAGTAGTTTCACGTTCTATCTCTATGTTTTGTTTCCTCTTGATGTAGCCCTAAGCAGTGACTGGCGAGAAACACTTTCATGGAAAGGGGTTGCCAGGCTTCCCAAAATTACGAATCTCCAGAAATCTCAGCAAATATTTTTTCACCCAAACTGGATGATACTTTCAGGTAATGATCAGTACACTAAGGCGACTTGGTTCCCCAAATTTCGTTCTTCTATGTTGAAGCGTTCGTTTCCAGTAACAGTTTGAATTTTAGGTTTCACTCTGTTTTCTCCTATATTGATAGATGTATTTGGAACTCTGAATCCAACAAGGTTTGTGCTAGGTTCTTGAAACTTGACACAATAAAGTAGTTTCAAGTTCGATCTCTGTGTTTTGTTTCCTCTTGATGTAGCCCTAACAGTGACTGGCGAGAAACACTTTCATGGAAAGGGATTGCCAGGCTTCCCAAATATATGAATCTCCAGAAATCACAGGAAATATTTTTTCACCCAAACAGGATGATACTTTCAGGTAATGATCAGTACACTAAGGCGACTTGGTTCCCCAAACTTCGTTTTTCTATGTTTTCATCGTTCGTTTCCAGTAACAGTTTGAATTTTTAGGTTTCACTCTGTTTTCTCCTATATTGATAGATGTATTTGGAAGTCTAAATCCAACACGGTTTGTGCTAGCTTCTTGAAACTTGACACAATAAAGTAGTTTCACGTTCTATCTCTATGTTTTGTTTCCTCTTGATGTAGCCCTAAGCAGTGACTGGCGAGAAACACTTTCATGGAAAGGGGTTGCCAGGCTTCCCAAAATTACGAATCTCCAGAAATCTCAGCAAATATTTTTTCACCCAAACTGGATGATACTTTCAGGTAATGATCAGTACACTAAGGCGACTTGGTTCCCCAAATTTCGTTCTTCTATGTTGAAGCGTTCGTTTCCAGTAACAGTTTGAATTTTAGGTTTCACTCTGTTTTCTCCTATATTGATAGATGTATTTGGAACTCTAAATCCAACAAGGTTTGTGCTAGCTTCTTGAAACTTGACACAATAAAGTAGTTTCACATTCTATCTCTATGTTTTGTTTCCTCTTGATGTAGCCCTAAGCAGTGACTGGCGAGAAACACTTTCATGGAAAGGGGTTGCCAGGCTTCCCAAAATTACGAATCTCCAGAAATCTCAGCAAATATTTTTTCACCCAAACAGGATGATACTTTCAGGTAATGATCAGTACACTAAGGCGACTTGGTACCCCAAATTTCGTTCTTCTATGTTGAAGCATTCGTTTCCAGTAATAGTTTGAATTTTAGGTTTCACTCTGTTTTCTCCTATATTGATAGATGTCTTTGGAATTCTGAATCCAACAAGGTTTGTGCTAGGTTCTTGAAACTTGACACAATAAAGTAGTTTCACGTTCTATCTTTATGTTTTGTTTCCTCTTGATGTAGCCCTAACAGTGACTGGCGAGAAACACTTTCATGGAAAGAGGTTGCCAGGCTTCCCAAATATATGAATCTCCAGAAATCTCAGGAAATATTTTATCACCCAAACAGGATGATACTTTCAGGTAATGATCAGTACATTAAGGCGACTTGGTACCCCAAATTTTGTTCTTCTATGTTGAAGCATTCGTTTCCAGTAATAGTTTGAATTTTAGGTTTCACTCTGTTTTCTCCTATATTGATAGATGTATTTGGAAGTCTAAATCCAACACGGTTTGTGCTAGCTTCTTGAAACTTGACACAATAAAGTAGTTTCACGTTCTATCTCTATGTTTTGTTTTCTCTTGATGTAGCCCTAAGCAGTGACTGGCGAGAAACACTTTCATGGAAAGGGGTTGCCAGGCTTCCCAAAATTACGAATCTCCAGAAATCTCAGCAAATATTTTTTCACCCAAACTGGATGATACTTTCAGGTAATGATCAGTACACTAAGGCGACTTGGATCCCCAAATTTCGTTCTTCTATGTTGAAGCGTTCGTTTCCAGTAACAGTTTGAATTTTAGGTTTCACTCTGTTTTCTCCTATATTGATAGATGTATTTGGAACTCTGAATCCAACAAGGTTTGTGCTAGGTTCTTGAAACTTGACACAATAAAGTAGTTTCACGTTCTATCTCTATGTTTTGTTTCCTCTTGATGTAGCCCTAAGCAGTGACTGGCGAGAAACACTTTCATGGAAAGGGGTTGCCAGGCTTCCCAAAATTACGAATCTCCAGAAATCTCAGCAAATATTTTTTCACCCAAACTGGATTATACTTTCAGGTAATGATCAGTACACTAAGGCGACTTGGTTCCCCAAATTTCGTTCTTCTATGTTGAAGCGTTCGTTTCCAGTAACAGTTTGAATTTTAGGTTTCACTCTGTTTTCTCCTATATTGATAGATGTATTTGGAACTCTGAATCCAACAAGGTTTGTGCTAGGTTCTTGAAACTTGACACAATAAAGTAGTTTCACGTTCAATCTCTGTGTTTTGTTTCCTCTTGATGTAGCCCTAACAGTGACTGGCGAGAAACACTTTCATGGAAAGGGGTTGCCAGGCTTCCCAAATATATGAATCTCCAGAAATCTCAGGAAATATTTTTTCACCCAAACAGGATGATACGTTCAGGTACTGATCAGTACACTAATGCGACTTGGTTCCCAAAACTTCGTTTTTCTATGTTTTCAGCGTTCGTTTCCAGTAACAGTTTGAATTTTTAGGTTTCACTCTGTTTTCTCCTATATTGATATATGTATTTGGAAGTCTAAATCCAACACGGTTTGTGCTAGCTTCTTGAAACTTGACACAATAAAGTAGTTTCACGTTCTATCTCTATGTTTTGTTTCCTCTTGATGTAGCCCTAAGCAGTGACTGGCGAGAAACACTTTCATGGAAAGGGGTTGCCAGGCTTCCCAAAATTACGAATCTCCAGAAATCTCAGCAAATATTTTTTCACCCAAACTGGATGATACTTTCAGGTAATGATCAGTACACTAAGGCGACTTGGTTCCCCAAATTTCGTTCTTCTATGTTGAAGCGTTCGTTTCCAGTAACAGTTTGAATTTTTAGGTTTCACTCTGTTTTCTCCTATATTGATAGATGTATTTGGAACTCTAAATCCAACACGGTTTGTGCTAGCTTCTTGAAACTTGACACAATAAAGTAGTTTCACGTTCTATCTCTATGTTTTGTTTCCTCTTGACGTAGCCCTAAGCAGTGACTGGCGAGAAACACTTTCATGGAAAGGGGTTGCCAGGCTTCCCAAAATTACGAATCTCCAGAAATCTCAGCAAATATTTTTTCACCCAAACAGGATGATACTTTCAGGTAATGATCAGTACACTAAGGCGACTTGGTACCCCAAATTTCGTTCTTCTATGTTGAAGCGTTCGTTTCCAGTAATAGTTTGAATTTTAGGTTTCACTCTGTTTTCTCCTATATTGATAGATGTATTTGGAACTCTGAATCCAACAAGGTTTGTGCTAGGTTCTTGAAACTTGACACAATAAAGTAGTTTCACGTTCTATCTCTATGTTTTGTTTCCTCTTGATGTAGCCCTAACAGTGACTGGCGAGAAACACTTTCATGGAAAGGGGTTGCCAGGCTTCCCAAATATATGAATCTCCAGAAATCTCAGGAAATATTTTTTCACCAAAACAGGATGATACTTTCAGGTAATGATCAGTACATTAAGGCGACTTGGTTCCCCAAATTTCGTTTTTCTATGTTAAAGCGTTCGTTTCCAGTAACAGTTTGAATTTTTAGGTTTCACTCTGTTTTCTCCTATATTGATAGATGTATTTGGAAGTCTAAATCCAACACGGTTTGTGCTAGCTTCTTGAAACTTGACACAATAAAGTAGTTTCACGTTCTATCTCTATGTTTTGTTTCCTCTTGATGTAGCCCTAAGCAGTGACTGGCGAGAAACACTTTCATGGAAAGGGGTTGCCAGGCTTCCCAAAATTACGAATCTCCAGAAATCTCAGCAAATATTTTTTCACCCAAACTGGATGATACTTTCAGGTAATGATCAGTACACTAAGGCGACTTGGATCCCCAAATTTCGTTCTTCTATGTTGAAGCGTTCGTTTCCAGTAACAGTTTGAATTTTAGGTTTCACTCTGTTTTCTCCTATATTGATAGATGTATTTGGAACTCTGAATCCAACAAGGTTTGTGCTAGGTTCTTGAAACTTGACACAATAAAGTAGTTTCACGTTCTATCTCTGTGTTTTGTTTCCTCTTGATGTAGCCCTAACAGTGACTGGCGAGAAACACTTTCATTGAAAGGGGTTGCCAGGCTTCCCAAATATATGAATCTCCAGAAATCTCAGGAAATATTTTTTCACCCAAACAGGATGATACTTTCAGGTAATGATCAGTACACTAAGGCGACTTGGTTCCCCAAACTTCGTTTTTCTATGTTTTCAGCGTTCGTTTCCAGTAACAGTTTGAATTTTTAGGTTTCACTCTGTTTTCTCCTATATTGATAGATGTATTTGGAAGTCTAAATCCAACACGGTTTGTGCTAGCTTCTTGAAACTTGACACAATAAAGTAGTTTCACGTTCTATCTCTATGTTTTGTTTCCTCTTGATGTAGCCCTAAGCAGTGACTGGCGAGAAACACTTTCAAGGAAAGAGGTTGCCAGGCTTCCCTAAATTACGAATCTCCAGAAATCTCAGCAAATATTTTTTCACCCAAACTGGATGATACTTTCAGGTAATGATCAGTACACTAAGGCGACTTGGTTCCCCAAATTTCGTTCTTCTATGTTGAAGCGTTGGTTTCCAGTAACAGTTTGAATTTTAGGTTTCACTCTGTTTTCTCCTATATTGATAGATGTATTTGGAACTCTGAATCCAACAAGGTTTGTGCTAGGTTCTTGAAACTTGACACAATAAAGTAGTTTCACGTTCTATCTCTGTGTTTTGTTTCCTCTTGATGTAGCCCTAACAGTGACTGGCGAGAAACACTTTCATAGAAAGGGGTTGCCAGGCTTCCCAAATATATGAATCTCCAGAAATCTCAGGAAATATTTTTTCACCCAAACAGGATGATACTTTCAGGTAATGATCAGTACACTAAGGCGACTTGGTTCCCCAAACTTCGTTTTTCTATGTTTTCAGCGTTCGTTTCCAGTAACAGTTTGAATTTTTAGGTTTCACTCTGTTTTCTCCTATATTGATAGATGTATTTGGAAGTCTAAATCCAACACGGTTTGTGCTAGCTTCTTGAAACTTGACACAATAAAGTAGTTTCACGTTCTATCTCTATGTTTTGTTTCCTCTTGATGTAGCCCTAAGCAGTGACTGGCGAGAAACACTTTCATGGAAAGGGGTTGCCAGGCTTCCCAAAATTACGAATCTCCAGAAATCTCAGCGAATATTTTTTCACCCAAACTGGATGATACTTTCAGGTAATGATCAGTACACTAAGGCGACTTGGTTCCCCAAATTTCGTTCTTCTATGTTGAAGCGTTCGTTTCCAGTAACAGTTTGAATTTTTAGGTTTCACTCTGTTTTCTCCTATATTGATAGATGTATTTGGAACTCTAAATCCAACACGGTTTGTGCTAGCTTCTTGAAACTTTACACAATAAAGTAGTTTCACGTTCTATCTCTATGTTTTGTTTCCTCTTGATGTAGCCCTAAGCAGTGACTGGCGAGAAACACTTTCATGGAAAGGGGTTGCCAGGCTTCCCAAAATTACGAATCTCCAGAAATCTCAGCAAATATTTTTTCACCCAAACTGGATGATACTTTCAGGTAATGATCAGTACACTAAGGCGACTTGGTTCCCCAAATTTCGTTCTTCTATGTTGAAGCGTTCGTTTCCAGTAACAGTTTGAATTTTAGGTTTCACTCTGTTTTCTCCTATATTGATAGATGTATTTGGAACTCTGAATCCAACAAGGTTTGTGCTAGGTTCTTGAAACTTGACACAATAAAGTAGTTTCAAGTTCGATCTCTGTGTTTTGTTTCCTCTTGATGTAGCCCTAACAGTGACTGGCGAGAAACACTTTCATGGAAAGGGATTGCCAGGCTTCCCAAATATATGAATCTCCAGAAATCACAGGAAATATTTTTTCACCCAAACAGGATGATACTTTCAGGTAATGATCAGTACACTAAGGCGACTTGGTTCCCCAAACTTCGTTTTTCTATGTTTTCATCGTTCGTTTCCAGTAACAGTTTGAATTTTTAGGTTTCACTCTGTTTTCTCCTATATTGATAGATGTATTTGGAAGTCTAAATCCAACACGGTTTGTGCTAGCTTCTTGAAACTTGACACAATAAAGTAGTTTCACGTTCTATCTCTATGTTTTGTTTCCTCTTGATGTAGCCCTAAGCAGTGACTGGCGAGAAACACTTTCATGGAAAGGGGTTGCCAGGCTTCCCAAAATTACGAATCTCCAGAAATCTCAGCAAATATTTTTTCACCCAAACTGGATGATACTTTCAGGTAATGATCAGTACACTAAGGCGACTTGGTTCCCCAAATTTCGTTCTTCTATGTTGAAGCGTTCGTTTCCAGTAACAGTTTGAATTTTAGGTTTCACTCTGTTTTCTCCTATATTGATAGATGTATTTGGAACTCTAAATCCAACAAGGTTTGTGCTAGCTTCTTGAAACTTGACACAATAAAGTAGTTTCACATTCTATCTCTATGTTTTGTTTCCTCTTGATGTAGCCCTAAGCAGTGACTGGCGAGAAACACTTTCATGGAAAGGGGTTGCCAGGCTTCCCAAAATTACGAATCTCCAGAAATCTCAGCAAATATTTTTTCACCCAAACAGGATGATACTTTCAGGTAATGATCAGTACACTAAGGCGACTTGGTACCCCAAATTTCGTTCTTCTATGTTGAAGCATTCGTTTCCAGTAATAGTTTGAATTTTAGGTTTCACTCTGTTTTCTCCTATATTGATAGATGTCTTTGGAATTCTGAATCCAACAAGGTTTGTGCTAGGTTCTTGAAACTTGACACAATAAAGTAGTTTCACGTTCTATCTTTATGTTTTGTTTCCTCTTGATGTAGCCCTAACAGTGACTGGCGAGAAACACTTTCATGGAAAGAGGTTGCCAGGCTTCCCAAATATATGAATCTCCAGAAATCTCAGGAAATATTTTATCACCCAAACAGGATGATACTTTCAGGTAATGATCAGTACATTAAGGCGACTTGGTACCCCAAATTTTGTTCTTCTATGTTGAAGCATTCGTTTCCAGTAATAGTTTGAATTTTAGGTTTCACTCTGTTTTCTCCTATATTGATAGATGTATTTGGAAGTCTAAATCCAACACGGTTTGTGCTAGCTTCTTGAAACTTGACACAATAAAGTAGTTTCACGTTCTATCTCTATGTTTTGTTTTCTCTTGATGTAGCCCTAAGCAGTGACTGGCGAGAAACACTTTCATGGAAAGGGGTTGCCAGGCTTCCCAAAATTACGAATCTCCAGAAATCTCAGCAAATATTTTTTCACCCAAACTGGATGATACTTTCAGGTAATGATCAGTACACTAAGGCGACTTGGATCCCCAAATTTCGTTCTTCTATGTTGAAGCGTTCGTTTCCAGTAACAGTTTGAATTTTAGGTTTCACTCTGTTTTCTCCTATATTGATAGATGTATTTGGAACTCTGAATCCAACAAGGTTTGTGCTAGGTTCTTGAAACTTGACACAATAAAGTAGTTTCACGTTCTATCTCTATGTTTTGTTTCCTCTTGATGTAGCCCTAAGCAGTGACTGGCGAGAAACACTTTCATGGAAAGGGGTTGCCAGGCTTCCCAAAATTACGAATCTCCAGAAATCTCAGCAAATATTTTTTCACCCAAACTGGATTATACTTTCAGGTAATGATCAGTACACTAAGGCGACTTGGTTCCCCAAATTTCGTTCTTCTATGTTGAAGCGTTCGTTTCCAGTAACAGTTTGAATTTTAGGTTTCACTCTGTTTTCTCCTATATTGATAGATGTATTTGGAACTCTGAATCCAACAAGGTTTGTGCTAGGTTCTTGAAACTTGACACAATAAAGTAGTTTCACGTTTAATCTCTGTGTTTTGTTTCCTCTTGATGTAGCCCTAACAGTGACTGGCGAGAAACACTTTCATGGAAAGGGGTTGCCAGGCTTCCCAAATATATGAATCTCCAGAAATCTCAGGAAATATTTTTTCACCCAAACAGGATGATACGTTCAGGTACTGATCAGTACACTAATGCGACTTGGTTCCCCAAATTTCGTTTTTCTATGTTTTCAGCGTTCGTTTCCAGTAACAGTTTGAATTTTAGGTTTCACTCTGTTTTCTCCTATATTGATATATGTATTTGGAAGTCTAAATCCAACACGGTTTGTGCTAGCTTCTTGAAACTTGACACAATAAAGTAGTTTCACGTTCTATCTCTATGTTTTGTTTCCTCTTGATGTAGCCCTAAGCAGTGACTGGCGAGAAACACTTTCATGGAAAAAGGTTGCCAGGCTTCCCAAAATTACGAATCTCCAGAAATCTCAGCAAATATTTTTTCACCCAAACTGGATGATACTTTCAGGTAATGATCAGTACACTAAGGCGACTTGGTTCCCCAAATTTCGTTCTTCTATGTTGAAGCGTTCGTTTCCAGTAACAGTTTGAATTTTTAGGTTTCACTCTGTTTTCTCCTATATTGATAGATGTATTTGGAACTCTAAATCCAACACGGTTTGTGCTAGCTTCTTGAAACTTGACACAATAAAGTAGTTTCACGTTCTATCTCTATGTTTTGTTTCCTCTTGATGTAGCCCTAAGCAGTGACTGGCGAGAAACACTTTCATGGAAAGGGGTTGCCAGGCTTCCCAAAATTACGAATCTCCAGAAATCTCAGCAAATATTTTTTCACCCAAACAGGATGATACTTTCAGGTAATGATCAGTACACTAAGGCGACTTGGTACCCCAAATTTCGTTCTTCTATGTTGAAGCGTTCGTTTCCAGTAATAGTTTGAATTTTAGGTTTCACTCTGTTTTCTCCTATATTGATAGATGTATTTGGAACTCTGAATCCAACAAGGTTTGTGCTAGGTTCTTGAAACTTGACACAATAAAGTAGTTTCACGTTCTATCTCTATGTTTTGTTTCCTCTTGATGTAGCCCTAACAGTGACTGGCGAGAAACACTTTCATGGAAAGGGGTTGCCAGGCTTCCCAAATATATGAATCTCCAGAAATCTCAGGAAATATTTTTTCACCCAAACAGGATGATACTTTCAGATAATGATCAGTACATTAAGGCGACTTGGTTCCCCAAATTTCGTTTTCTATGTTAAAGCGTTCGTTTCCAGTAACAGTTTGAATTTTTAGGTGTCACTCTGTTTTCTCCTATATTGATAGATGTATTTGGAAGTCTAAATCCAACACGGTTTGTGCTAGCTTCTTGAAACTTGACACAATAAAGTAGTTTCACGTTCTATCTCTATGTTTTGTTTCCTCTTGATGTAGCCCTAAGCAGTGACTGGCGAGAAACACTTTCATGGAAAGGGGTTGCCAGGCTTCCCAAAATTACGAATCTCCAGAAATCTCAGCAAATATTTTTTCACCCAAACTGGATGATACTTTCAGGTAATGATCAGTACACTAAGGCGACTTGGTTCCCCAAATTTCGTTCTGCTATGTTGAAGCGTTCGTTTCCAGTAACAGTTTGAATTTTAGGTTTCACTCTGTTTTCTCCTATATTGATAGATGTATTTGGAACTCTGAATCCAACAAGGTTTGTGCTAGGTTCTTGAAACTTGACACAATAAAGTAGTTTCAAGTTCTATCTCTGTGTTTTGTTTCCTCTTGATGTAGCCCTAACAGTGACTGGCGAGAAACACTTTCATAGAAAGGGGTTGCCAGGCTTCCAAAATATATGAATCTCCAGAAATCACAGGAAATATTTTTTCACCCAAACAGGATGATACTTTCAGGTAATGATCAGTACACTAAGGCGACTTGGTTCCCCAAACTTCGTTTTTCTATGTTTTCAGCGTTCGTTTCCAGTAACAGTTTGAATTTTTAGGTTTCACTCTGTTTTCTCCTATATTGATAGATGTATTTGGAAGTCTAAATCCAACACGGTTTGTGCTAGCTTCTTGAAACTTGACACAATAAAGTAGTTTCACGTTCTATCTCTATGTTTTGTTTCCTCTTGATGTAGCCCTAAGCAGTGACTGGCGAGAAACACTTTCATGGAAAGGGGTTGCCAGGCTTCCCAAAATTACGAATCTCCAGAAATCTCAGCAAATATTTTTTCACCCAAACTGGATGATACTTTCAGGTAATGATCAGTACACTAAGGCGACTTGGTTCCCCAAATTTCGTTCTTCTATGTTGAAGCGTTCGTTTCCAGTAACAGTTTGAATTTTAGGTTTCACTCTGTTTTCTCCTATATTGATAGATGTATTTGGAACTCTGAATCCAACAAGGTTTGTGCTAGGTTCTTGAAACTTGACACAATAAAGTAGTTTCACGTTCTATCTCTGTGTTTTGTTTCCTCTTGATGTAGCCCTAACAGTGACTGGCGAGAAACACTTTCATGGAAAGGGGTTGCCAGGCTTCCCAAATATATGAATCTCCAGAAATCTCAGGAAATATTTTTTCACCCAAACAGGATGATACTTTCAGGTAATGATCAGTACACTAAGGCGACTTGGTTCCCCAAACTTCGTTTTTCTATGTTTTCAGCGTTCGTTTCCAGTAACAGTTTGAATTTTTAGGTTTCACTCTGTTTTCTCCTATATTGATAGATGTATTTGGAAGTCTAAATCCAACACGGTTTGTGCTAGCTTCTTGAAACTTGACACAATAAAGTAGTTTCACGTTCTATCTCTATGTTTTGTTTCCTCTTGATGTAGCCCTAAGCAGTGACTGGCGAGAAACACTTTCATGGAAAGGGGTTGCCAGGCTTCCCAAAATTACGAATCTCCAGAAATCTCAGCAAATATTTTTTCACCCAAACTGGATGATACTTTCAGGTAATGATCAGTACACTAAGGCGACTTGGTTCCCCAAATTTCGTTCTTCTATGTTGAAGCGTTCGTTTCCAGTAACAGTTTGAATTTTAGGTTTCACTCTGTTTTCTCCTATATTGATAGATGTATTTGGAACTCTAAATCCAACAAGGTTTGTGCTAGCTTCTTGAAACTTGACACAATAAAGTAGTTTCACATTCTATCTCTATGTTTTGTTTCCTCTTGATGTAGCCCTAAGCAGTGACTGGCGAGAAACACTTTCATGGAAAGGGGTTGCCAGGCTTCCCAAAATTACGAATCTGCAGAAATCTCAGCAAATATTTTTTCACCGAAACTGGATGATACTTTCAGGTAATGATAAGTACACTAAGGCGACTTGGTTCCCCAAATTTCGTTCTTCTATGTTGAAGCGTTCGTTTCCAGTAACAGTTTGAATTTTAGGTTTCACTCTGTTTTCTCCTATATTGATAGATGTATTTGGAACTCTGAATCCAACAAGGTTTGTGCTAGGTTCTTGAAACTTGACACAATAAAGTAGTTTCAAGTTCGATCTCTGTGTTTTGTTTCCTCTTGATGTAGCCCTAACAGTGACTGGCGAGAAACACTTTCATGGAAAGGGATTGCCAGGCTTCCCAAATATATGAATCTCCAGAAATCACAGGAAATATTTTTTCACCCAAACAGGATGATACTTTCAGGTAATGATCAGTACACTAAGGCGACTTGGTTCCCCAAACTTCGTTTTTCTATGTTTTCATCGTTCGTTTCCAGTAACAGTTTGAATTTTTAGGTTTCACTCTGTTTTCTCCTATATTGATAGATGTATTTGGAAGTCTAAATCCAACACGGTTTGTGCTAGCTTCTTGAAACTTGACACAATAAAGTAGTTTCACGTTCTATCTCTATGTTTTGTTTTCTCTTGATGTAGCCCTAAGCAGTGACTGGCGAGAAACACTTTCATGGAAAGGGGTTGCCAGGCTTCCCAAAATTACGAATCTCCAGAAATCTCAGCAAATATTTTTTCACCCAAACTGGATGATACTTTCAGGTAATGATCAGTACACTAAGGCGACTTGGATCCCCAAATTTCGTTCTTCTATGTTGAAGCGTTCGTTTCCAGTAACAGTTTGAATTTTAGGTTTCACTCTGTTTTCTCCTATATTGATAGATGTATTTGGAACTCTGAATCCAACAAGGTTTGTGCTAGGTTCTTGAAACTTGACACAATAAAGTAGTTTCACGTTCTATCTCTATGTTTTGTTTCCTCTTGATGTAGCCCTAAGCAGTGACTGGCGAGAAACACTTTCATGGAAAGGGGTTGCCAGGCTTCCCAAAATTACGAATCTCCAGAAATCTCAGCAAATATTTTTTCACCCAAACTGGATTATACTTTCAGGTAATGATCAGTACACTAAGGCGACTTGGTTCCCCAAATTTCGTTCTTCTATGTTGAAGCGTTCGTTTCCAGTAACAGTTTGAATTTTAGGTTTCACTCTGTTTTCTCCTATATTGATAGATGTATTTGGAACTCTGAATCCAACAAGGTTTGTGCTAGGTTCTTGAAACTTGACACAATAAAGTAGTTTCACGTTTAATCTCTGTGTTTTGTTTCCTCTTGATGTAGCCCTAACAGTGACTGGCGAGAAACACTTTCATGGAAAGGGGTTGCCAGGCTTCCCAAATATATGAATCTCCAGAAATCTCAGGAAATATTTTTTCACCCAAACAGGATGATACGTTCAGGTACTGATCAGTACACTAATGCGACTTGGTTCCCCAAATTTCGTTTTTCTATGTTTTCAGCGTTCGTTTCCAGTAACAGTTTGAATTTTTAGGTTTCACTCTGTTTTCTCCTATATTGATATATGTATTTGGAAGTCTAAATCCAACACGGTTTGTGCTAGCTTCTTGAAACTTGACACAATAAAGTAGTTTCACGTTCTATCTCTATGTTTTGTTTCCTCTTGATGTAGCCCTAAGCAGTGACTGGCGAGAAACACTTTCATGGAAAGGGGTTGCCAGGCTTCCCAAAATTACGAATCTCCAGAAATCTCAGCAAATATTTTTTCACCCAAACTGGATGATACTTTCAGGTAATGATCAGTACACTAAGGCGACTTGGTTCCCCAAATTTCGTTCTTCTATGTTGAAGCGTTCGTTTCCAGTAACAGTTTGAATTTTTAGGTTTCACTCTGTTTTCTCCTATATTGATAGATGTATTTGGAACTCTAAATCCAACACGGTTTGTGCTAGCTTCTTGAAACTTGACACAATAAAGTAGTTTCACGTTCTATCTCTATGTTTTGTTTCCTCTTGATGTAGCCCTAAGCAGTGACTGGCGAGAAACACTTTCATGGAAAGGGGTTGCCAGGCTTCCCAAAATTACGAATCTCCAGAAATCTCAGCAAATATTTTTTCACCCAAACAGGATGATACTTTCAGGTAATGATCAGTACACTATGGCGACTTGGTACCCCAAATTTCGTTCTTCTATGTTGAAGCGTTCGTTTCCAGTAATAGTTTGAATTTTAGGTTTCACTCTGTTTTCTCCTATATTGATAGATGTATTTGGAACTCTGAATCCAACAAGGTTTGTGCTAGGTTCTTGAAACTTGACACAATAAAGTAGTTTCACGTTCTATCTCTATGTTTTGTTTCCTCTTGATGTAGCCCTAACAGTGACTGGCGAGAAACACTTTCATGGAAAGGGGTTGCCAGGCTTCCCAAATATATGAATCTCCAGAAATCTCAGGAAATATTTTTTCACCCAAACAGGATGATACTTTCAGATAATGATCAGTACATTAAGGCGACTTGGTTCCCCAAATTTCGTTTTCTATGTTAAAGCGTTCGTTTCCAGTAACAGTTTGAATTTTTAGGTGTCACTCTGTTTTCTCCTATATTGATAGATGTATTTGGAAGTCTAAATCCAACACGGTTTGTGCTAGCTTCTTGAAACTTGACACAATAAAGTAGTTTCACGTTCTATCTCTATGTTTTGTTTCCTCTTGATGTAGCCCTAAGCAGTGACTGGCGAGAAACACTTTCATGGAAAGGGGTTGCCAGGCTTCCCAAAATTACGAATCTCCAGAAATCTCAGCAAATATTTTTTCACCCAAACTGGATGATACTTTCAGGTAATGATCAGTACACTAAGGCGACTTGGTTCCCCAAATTTCGTTCTGCTATGTTGAAGCGTTCGTTTCCAGTAACAGTTTGAATTTTAGGTTTCACTCTGTTTTCTCCTATATTGATAGATGTATTTGGAACTCTGAATCCAACAAGGTTTGTGCTAGGTTCTTGAAACTTGACACAATAAAGTAGTTTCAAGTTCTATCTCTGTGTTTTGTTTCCTCTTGATGTAGCCCTAACAGTGACTGGCGAGAAACACTTTCATAGAAAGGGGTTGCCAGGCTTCCAAAATATATGAATCTCCAGAAATCACAGGAAATATTTTTTCACCCAAACAGGATGATACTTTCAGGTAATGATCAGTACACTAAGGCGACTTGGTTCCCCAAACTTCGTTTTTCTATGTTTTCAGCGTTCGTTTCCAGTAACAGTTTGAATTTTTAGGTTTCACTCTGTTTTCTCCTATATTGATAGATGTATTTGGAATTCTAAATCCAACACGGTTTGTGCTAGCTTCTTGAAACTTGACACAATAAAGTAGTTTCACGTTCTATCTCTATGTTTTGTTTCCTCTTGATGTAGCCCTAAGCAGTGACTGGCGAGAAACACTTTCATGGAAAGGGGTTGCCAGGCTTCCCAAAATTACGAATCTCCAGAAATCTCAGCAAATATTTTTTCACCCAAACTGGATGATACTTTCAGGTAATGATCAGTACACTAAGGCGACTTGGTTCCCCAAATTTCGTTCTTCTATGTTGAAGCGTTCGTTTCCAGTAACAGTTTGAATTTTAGGTTTCACTCTGTTTTCTCCTATATTGATAGATGTATTTGGAACTCTGAATCCAACAAGGTTTGTGCTAGGTTCTTGAAACTTGACACAATAAAGTAGTTTCACGTTCTATCTCTGTGTTTTGTTTCCTCTTGATGTAGCCCTAACAGTGACTGGCGAGAAACACTTTCATGGAAAGGGGTTGCCAGGCTTCCCAAATATATGAATCTCCAGAAATCTCAGGAAATATTTTTTCACCCAAACAGGATGATACTTTCAGGTAATGATCAGTACACTAAGGCGACTTGGTTCCCCAAACTTCGTTTTTCTATGTTTTCAGCGTTCGTTTCCAGTAACAGTTTGAATTTTTAGGTTTCACTCTGTTTTCTCCTATATTGATAGATGTATTTGGAAGTCTAAATCCAACACGGTTTGTGCTAGCTTCTTGAAACTTGACACAATAAAGTAGTTTCACGTTCTATCTCTATGTTTTGTTTCCTCTTGATGTAGCCCTAAGCAGTGACTGGCGAGAAACACTTTCATGGAAAGGGGTTGCCAGGCTTCCCAAAATTACGAATCTCCAGAAATCTCAGCAAATATTTTTTCACCCAAACTGGATGATACTTTCAGGTAATGATCAGTACACTAAGGCGACTTGGTTCCCCAAATTTCGTTCTTCTATGTTGAAGCGTTCGTTTCCAGTAACAGTTTGAATTTTAGGTTTCACTCTGTTTTCTCCTATATTGATAGATGTATTTGGAACTCTAAATCCAACAAGGTTTGTGCTAGCTTCTTGAAACTTGACACAATAAAGTAGTTTCACATTCTATCTCTATGTTTTGTTTCCTCTTGATGTAGCCCTAAGCAGTGACTGGCGAGAAACACTTTCATGGAAAGGGGTTGCCAGGCTTCCCAAAATTACGAATCTGCAGAAATCTCAGCAAATATTTTTTCACCGAAACTGGATGATACTTTCAGGTAATGATAAGTACACTAAGGCGACTTGGTTCCCCAAATTTCGTTCTTCTATGTTGAAGCGTTCGTTTCCAGTAACAGTTTGAATTTTAGGTTTCACTCTGTTTTCTCCTATATTGATAGATGTATTTGGAACTCTGAATCCAACAAGGTTTGTGCTAGGTTCTTGAAACTTGACACAATAAAGTAGTTTCAAGTTCGATCTCTGTGTTTTGTTTCCTCTTGATGTAGCCCTAACAGTGACTGGCGAGAAACACTTTCATGGAAAGGGATTGCCAGGCTTCCCAAATATATGAATCTCCAGAAATCACAGGAAATATTTTTTCACCCAAACAGGATGATACTTTCAGGTAATGATCAGTACACTAAGGCGACTTGGTTCCCCAAACTTCGTTTTTCTATGTTTTCATCGTTCGTTTCCAGTAACAGTTTGAATTTTTAGGTTTCACTCTGTTTTCTCCTATATTGATAGATGTATTTGGAAGTCTAAATCCAACACGGTTTGTGCTAGCTTCTTGAAACTTGACACAATAAAGTAGTTTCACGTTCTATCTCTATGTTTTGTTTCCTCTTGATGTAGCCCTAAGCAGTGACTGGCGAGAAACACTTTCATGGAAAGGGGTTGCCAGGCTTCCCAAAATTACGAATCTCCAGAAATCTCAGCAAATATTTTTTCACCCAAACTGGATGATACTTTCAGGTAATGATCAGTACACTAAGGCGACTTGGTTCCCCAAATTTCGTTCTTCTATGTTGAAGCGTTCGTTTCCAGTAACAGTTTGAATTTTAGGTTTCACTCTGTTTTCTCCTATATTGATAGATGTATTTGGAACTCTAAATCCAACAAGGTTTGTGCTAGCTTCTTGAAACTTGACACAATAAAGTAGTTTCACATTCTATCTCTATGTTTTGTTTCCTCTTGATGTAGCCCTAAGCAGTGACTGGCGAGAAACACTTTCATGGAAAGGGGTTGCCAGGCTTCCCAAAATTACGAATCTCCAGAAATCTCAGCAAATATTTTTTCACCCAAACAGGATGATACTTTCAGGTAATGATCAGTACACTAAGGCGACTTGGTACCCCAAATTTCGTTCTTCTATGTTGAAGCATTCGTTTCCAGTAATAGTTTGAATTTTAGGTTTCACTCTGTTTTCTCCTATATTGATAGATGTCTTTGGAATTCTGAATCCAACAAGGTTTGTGCTAGGTTCTTGAAACTTGACACAATAAAGTAGTTTCACGTTCTATCTTTATGTTTTGTTTCCTCTTGTTGTAGCCCTAACAGTGACTGGCGAGAAACACTTTCATGGAAAGAGGTTGCCAGGCTTCCCAAATATATGAATCTCCAGAAATCTCAGGAAATATTTTATCACCCAAACAGGATGATACTTTCAGGTAATGATCAGTACATTAAGGCGACTTGGTACCCCAAATTTTGTTCTTCTATGTTGAAGCATTCATTTCCAGTAATAGTTTGAATTTTAGGTTTCACTCTGTTTTCTCCTATATTGATAGATGTATTTGGAAGTCTAAATCCAACACGGTTTGTGCTAGCTTCTTGAAACTTGACACAATAAAGTAGTTTCACGTTCTATCTCTATGTTTTGTTTTCTCTTGATGTAGCCCTAAGCAGTGACTGGCGAGAAACACTTTCATGGAAAGGGGTTGCCAGGCTTCCCAAAATTACGAATCTCCAGAAATCTCAGCAAATATTTTTTCACCCAAACTGGATGATACTTTCAGGTAATGATCAGTACACTAAGGCGACTTGGATCCCCAAATTTCGTTCTTCTATGTTGAAGCGTTCGTTTCCAGTAACAGTTTGAATTTTAGGTTTCACTCTGTTTTCTCCTATATTGATAGATGTATTTGGAACTCTGAATCCAACACGGTTTGTGCTAGCTTCTTGAAACTTGACACAATAAAGTAGTTTCACGTTCTATCTCTGTGTTTTGTTTCCTCTTGATGTAGCCCTAACAGTGACTGGCGAGAAACACTTTCATGGAAAGGGGTTGCCAGGCTTCCCAAATATATGAATCTCCAGAAATCTCAGGAAATATTTTTTCACCCAAACAGGATGATACTTTCAGGTAATGATCAGTACACTAAGGCGACTTGGTTCCCCAAACTTCGTTTTTCTATGTTTTCAGCGTTCGTTTCCAGTAACAGTTTGAATTTTTAGGTTTCACTCTGTTTTCTCCTATATTGATAGATGTATTTGGAAGTCTAAATCCAACACGGTTTGTGCTAGCTTCTTGAAACTTGACACAATAAAGTAGTTTCACGTTCTATCTCTATGTTTTGTTTCCTCTTGATGTAGCCCTAAGCAGTGACTGGCGAGAAACACTTTCATGGAAAGGGGTTGCCAGGCTTCCCAAAATTACGAATCTCCAGAAATCTCAGCAAATATTTTTTCACCCAAACTGGATGATACTTTCAGGTAATGATCAGTACACTAAGGCGACTTGGTTCCCCAAATTTCGTTCATCTATGTTGAAGCGTTCGTTTCCAGTAACAGTTTGAATTTTAGGTTTCACTCTGTTTTCTCCTATATTGATAGATGTATTTGGAACTCTGAATCCAACAAGGTTTGTGCTAGGTTCTTGAAACTTGACACAATAAAGTAGTTTCACGTTCTATCTCTGTGTTTTGTTTCCTCTTGATGTAGCCCTAACAGTGACTGGCGAGAAACACTTTCATGGAAAGGGGTTGCCAGGCTTCCCAAATATATGAATCTCCAGAAATCTCAGGAAATATTTTTTCACCCAAACAGGATAATACTTTCAGGTAATGATCAGTACACTAAGGCGACTTGGTTCCCCAAACTTCGTGTTTCTATGTTTTCAGCGTTCGTTTCCAGTAACAGTTTGAATTTTTAGGTTTCACTCTGTTTTCTCCTATATTGATAGATGTATTTGGAAGTCTAAATCCAACACGGTTTGTGCTAGCTTCTTGAAACTTGACACAATAAAGTAGTTTCACGTTCTATCTCTATGTTTTGTTTCCTCTTGATGTAGCCCTAAGCAGTGACTGGCGAGAAACACTTTCATGGAAAGGGGTTGCCAGGCTTCCCAAAATTACGAATCTCCAGAAATCTCAGCAAATATTTTTTCACCCAAACTGGATGATACTTTCAGGTAATGATCAGTACACTAAGGCGACTTGGTTCCCCAAATTTCGTTCTTCTATGTTGAAGCGTTCCTTTCCAGTAACAGTTTGAATTTTTAGGTTTCACTCTGTTTTCTCCTATATTGATAGATGTATTTGGAACTCTAAATCCAACAAGGTTTGTGCTAGCTTCTTGAAACTTGACACAATAAAGTAGTTTCACATTCTATCTCTATGTTTTGTTTCCTCTTGATGTAGCCCTAAGCAGTGACTGGCGAGAAACACTTTCATGGAAAGGGGTTGCCAGGCTTCCCAAAATTACGAATCTCCAGAAATCTCAGCAAATATTTTTTCACCCAAACAGGATGATACTTTCAGGTAATGATCAGTACACTAAGGCGACTTGGTACCCCAAATTTCGTTCTTCTATGGTGAAGCGTTCGTTTCCAGTAATAGTTTGAATTTTAGGTTTCACTCTGTTTTCTCCTATATTGATAGATGTATTTGGAACTCTGAATCCAACAAGGTTTGTGCTAGGTTCTTGAAACTTGACACAATAAAGTAGTTTCACGTTCTATCTCTATGTTTTGTTTCCTCTTGATGTAGCCCTAACAGTGACTGGCGAGAAACACTTTCATGGAAAGGGGTTTGCCAGGCTTCCCAAATATATGAATCTCCAGAAGTCTCAGGAAATATTTTTTCACCCAAACAGGATGATACTTTCAGGTAATGATCAGTACATTAAGGCGACTTGGTTCCCCAAATTTCGTTTTTCTATGTTAAAGCGTTCGTTTCCAGTAACAGTTTGAATTTTTAGGTTTCACTCTGTTTTCTCCTATATTGATAGATGTATTTGGAAGTCTAAATCCAACACGGTTTGTGCTAGCTTCTTGAAACTTGACACAATAAAGTAGTTTCACGTTCTATCTCTATGTTTTGTTTCCTCTTGATGTAGCCCTAAGCAGTGACTGGCGAGAAACACTTTCATGGAAAGGGGTTGCCAGGCTTCCCAAAATTACGAATCTCCAGAAATCTCAGCAAATATTTTTTCACCCAAACTGGATGATACTTTCAGGTAATGATCAGTACACTAAGGCGACTTGGATCCCCAAATTTCGTTCTTCTATGTTGAAGCGTTCGTTTCCAGTAACAGTTTGAATTTTAGGTTTCACTCTGTTTTCTCCTATATTGATAGATGTATTTGGAACTCTGAATCCAACAAGGTTTGTGCTAGGTTCTTGAAACTTGACACAATAAAGTAGTTTCACGTTCTATCTCTGTGTTTTGTTTCCTCTTGATGTAGCCCTAACAGTGACTGGCGAGAAACACTTTCATGGAAAGGGGTTGCCAGGCTTCCCAAATATATGAATCTCCAGAAATCTCAGGAAATATTTTTTCACCCAAACAGGATGATACTTTCAGGTAATGATCAGTACACTAAGGCGACTTGGTTCCCCAAACTTCGTTTTTCTATGTTTTCAGCGTTCGTTTCCAGTAACAGTTTGAATTTTTATGTTTCACTCTGTTTTCTACTATATTGATAGATGTATTTGGAAGTCTAAATCCAACACGGTTTGTGCTAGCTTCTTGAAACTTGACACAATAAAGTAGTTTCACGTTCTATCTCTATGTTTTCTTTCCTCTTGATGTAGCCCTAAGCAGTGACTGGCGAGAAACACTTTCATGGAAAGGGGTTGCCAGGCTTCCCAAAATTACGAATCTCCAGAAATCTCAGCAAATATTTTTTCACCCAAACTGGATGATACTTTCAGGTAATGATCAGTACACTAAGGCGACGTGGTTCCCCAAATTTCGTTCTTCTATGTTGAAGCGTTCGTTTCCAGTAACAGTTTGAATTTTTAGGTTTCACTCTGTTTTCTCCTATATTGATAGATGTATTTGGAAGTCTAAATCCAACACGGTTTGTGCTAGCTTCTTGAAACTTGACACAATAAAGTAGTTTCACGTTCTATCTCTATGTTTTGTTTCCTCTTGATGTAGCCCTAAGCAGTGACTGGCGAGAAACACTTTCATGGAAAGGGGTTGCCAGGCTTCCCAAAATTACGAATCTCCAGAAATCTCAGCAAATATTTTTTCACCCAAACTGGATGATACTTTCAGGTAATGATCAGTACACTAAGGCGACTTGGTTCCCCAAATTTCGTTCTTCTATGTTGAAGCGTTCGTTTCCAGTAACAGTTTGAATTTTAGGTTTCACTCTGTTTTCTTCTATATTGATAGATGTATTTGGAACTCTAAATCCAACACGGTTTGTGCTAGCTTCTTGAAACTTGACACAATAAAGTAGTTTCACGTTCTATCTCTGTGTTTTATTTCCTCTTGATGTAGCCCTAACAGTGACTGGCGAGAAACACTTTCATGGAAAGGGGTTGCCAGGCTTCCCAAATATATGAATCTCCAGAAATCTCAGGAAATATTTTTTCACCCAAACAGGATGATACTTTCAGGTAATGATCAGTACACTAAGGCGACTTGGTTCCCCAAACTTCGTTTTTCTATGTTTTCAGCGTTCGTTTCCAGTAACAGTTTGAATTTTTAGGTTTCACTCTGTTTTCTCCTATATTGATAGATGTATTTGGAAGTCTAAATCCAACACGGTTTGTGCTAGCTTCTTGAAACTTGACACAATAAAGTAGTTTCACGTTCTATCTCTATGTTTTCTTTCCTCTTGATGTAGCCCTAAGCAGTGACTGGCGAGAAACACTTTCATGGAAAGGGGTTGCCAGGCTTCACAAAATTACGAATCTCCAGAAATCTCAGCAAATATTTTTTCACCCAAACTGGATGATACTTTCAGGTAATGATCAGTACACTAAGGCGACTTGGTTCCCCAAATTTCGTTCTTCTATGTTGAAGCGTTCGTTTCCAGTAACAGTTTGAATTTTTAGGTTTCACTCTGTTTTCTCCTATATTGATAGATGTATTTGGAACTCTAAATCCAACACGGTTTGTGCTAGCTTCTTGAAACTTGACACAATAAAGTAGTTTCACTTTCTATCTCTATCTTTTGTTTCCTCTTGATGTAGCCCTAAGCAGTGACTGGCGAGAAACACTTTCATGGAAAGGGGTTGCCAGGCTTCCCAAAATTACGAATCTCCAGAAATCTCAGCAAATATTTTTTCACCCAAACTGGATGATACTTTCAGGTAATGATCAGTACACTAAGGCGACTTGGTACCCCAAATTTCATTCTTCTATGTTGAAGCATTCGTTTCCAGTAATAGTTTGAATTTTAGGTTTCACTCTGTTTTCTCCTATATTGATAGATGTATTTGGAATTCTGAATCCAACAAGGTTTGTGCTAGGTTCTTGAAACTTGACACAATAAAGTAGTTTCACGTTCTATCTTTATGTTTTGTTTCTTCTTGATGTAGCCCTAACAGTGACTGGCGAGAAACACTTTCATGGAAAGAGGTTGCCAGGCTTCCCAAATATATGAATCTCCAGAAATCTCAGGAAATATTTTATCACCCAAACAGGATGATACTTTCAGGTAATGATCAGTACATTAAGGCGACTTGGTACCCCAAATTTCGTTCTTCTATGTTGAAGCATTCGTTTCCAGTAATAGTTTGAATTTTAGGTTTCACTCTGTTTTCTCCTATATTGATAGATGTATTTGGAAGTCTAAAACCAACACGGTTTGTGCTAGCTTCTTGAAACTTGACACAATAAAGTAGTTTCACGTTCTATCTCTATGTTTTGTTTTCTCTTGATGTAGCCCTAAGCAGTGACTGGCGAGAAACACTTTCATGGAAAGGGGTTGCCAGGCTTCCCAAAATTACGAATCTCCAGAAATCTCAGCAAATATTTTTTCACCCAAACTGGATGATACTTTCAGGTAATGATCAGTATACTAAGGCGACTTGGATCCCCAAATTTCGTTCTTCTATGTTGAAGCGTTCGTTTCCAGTAACAGTTTGAATTTTAGGTTTCACTCTGTTTTCTCCTATATTGATAGATGTATTTGGAACTCTGAATCCAACAAGGTTTGTGCTAGGTTCTTGAAACTTGACACAATAAAGTAGTTTCACGTTCTATCTCTGTGTTTTGTTTTCTCTTGATGTAGCCCTAACAGTGACTGGCGAGAAACACTTTCATGGAAAGGGGTTGCCAGGCTTCCCAAATATATGAATCTCCAGAAATCTCAGGAAATATTTTTTTCACCCAAACAGGATGATACTTTCAGGTAATGATCAGTACACTAAGGCGACTTGGTTCCCCAAACTTCGTTTTTCTATGTTTTCAGCGTTCGTTTCCAGTAACAGTTTGAATTTTTATGTTTCACTCTGTTTTCTACTATATTGATAGATGTATTTGGAAGTCTAAATCCAACACGGTTTGTGCTAGCTTCTTGAAACTTGACACAATAAAGTAGTTTCACGTTCTATCTCTATGTTTTGTTTCCTCTTGATGTAGCCCTAAGCAGTGACTGGCGAGAAACACTTTCATGGAAAGGGGTTGCCAGGCTTCCCAAAATTACGAATCTCCAGAAATCTCAGCAAATATTTTTTCACCCAAACTGGATGATACTTTCAGGTAATGATCAGTACACTAAGGCGACGTGGTTCCCCAAATTTCGTTCTTCTATGTTGAAGCGTTCGTTTCCAGTAACAGTTTGAATTTTTAGGTTTCACACTGTTTTCTCCTATATTGATAGATGTATTTGGAAGTCTAAATCCAACACGGTTTGTGCTAGCTTCTTGAAACTTGACACAATAAAGTAGTTTCACGTTCTATCTCTATGTTTTGTTTCCTCTTGATGTAGCCCTAAGCAGTGACTGGCGAGAAACACTTTCATGGAAAGGGGTTGCCAGGCTTCCCAAAATTACGAATCTCCAGAAATCTCAGCAAATATTTTTTCACCCAAACTGGATGATACTTTCAGGTAATGATCAGTACACTAAGGCGACTTGGTTCCCCAAACTTCGTTTTTCTATGTTTTCAGCGTTCGTTTCCAGTAACAGTTTGAATTTTTAGGTTTCACTCTGTTTTCTCCTATATTGATAGATGTATTTGGAAGTCTAAATCCAACACGGTTTGTGCTAGCTTCTTGAAACTTGACACAATAAAGTAGTTTCACGTTCTATCTCTATGTTTTCTTTCCTCTTGATGTAGCCCTAAGCAGTGACTGGCGAGAAACACTTTCATGGAAAGGGGTTGCCAGGCTTCCCAAAATTACGAATCTCCAGAAATCTCAGCAAATATTTTTTCACCCAAACTGGATGATACTTTCAGGTAATGATCAGTACACTAAGGCGACTTGGTTCCCCAAATTTCGTTCTTCTATGTTGAAGCGTTCGTTTCCAGTAACAGTTTGAATTTTTAGGTTTCACTCTGTTTTCTCCTATATTGATAGATGTATTTGGAACTCTAAATCCAACACGGTTTGTGCTAGCTTCTTGAAACTTGACACAATAAAGTAGTTTCACTTTCTATCTCTATCTTTTGTTTCCTCTTGATGTAGCCCTAAGCAGTGACTGGCGAGAAACACTTTCATGGAAAGGGGTTGCCAGGCTTCCCAAAATTACGAATCTCCAGAAATCTCAGCAAATATTTTTTCACCCAAACTGGATGATACTTTCAGGTAATGATCAGTATACTAAGGCGACTTGGATCCCCAAATTTCGTTCTTCTATGTTGAAGCGTTCGTTTCCAGTAACAGTTTGAATTTTAGGTTTCACTCTGTTTTCTCCTATATTGATAGATGTATTTGGAACTCTGAATCCAACAAGGTTTGTGCTAGGTTCTTGAAACTTGACACAATAAAGTAGTTTCACTTTCTATCTCTGTGTTTTGTTTCCTCTTGATGTAGCCCTAACAGTGACTGGCGAGAAACACTTTCATGGAAAGGGGTTGCCAGGCTTCCCAAATATATGAATCTCCAGAAATCTCAGGAAATATTTTTTCACCCAAACAGGATGATACTTTCAGGTAATGATCAGTACACTAAGGCGACTTGGTTCCCCAAACTTCGTTTTTCTATGTTTTCAGCGTTCGTTTCCAGTAACAGTTTGAATTTTTAGGTTTCACTCTGTTTTCTCCTATATTGATAGATGTATTTGGAAGTCTAAATCCAACACGGTTTGTGCTAGCTTCTTGAAACTTGACACAATAAAGTAGTTTCACGTTCTATCTCTATGTTTTGTTTCCTCTTGATGTAGCCCTAAGCAGTGACTGGCGAGAAACACTTTCATGGAAAGGGGTTGCCAGGCTTCCCAAAATTACGAATCTCCAGAAATCTCAGCAAATATTTTTTCACCCAAACTGGATGATAATTTCAGGTAATGATCAGTACACTAAGGCGACTTGGTTCCCCAAATTTCGTTCATCTATGTTGAAGCGTTCGTTTCCAGTAACAGTTTGAATTTTAGGTTTCACTCTGTTTTCTCCTATATTGATAGATGTATTTGGAACTCTGAATCCAACAAGGTTTGTGCTAGGTTCTTGAAACTTGACACAATAAAGTAGTTTCACGTTCTATCTCTGTGTTTTGTTTCCTCTTGATGTAGCCCTAACAGTGACTGGCGAGAAACACTTTCATGGAAAGGGGTTGCCAGGCTTCCCAAAATTACGAATCTCCAGAAATCTCAGCAAATATTTTTTCACCCAAACTGGATGATACTTTCAGGTAATGATCAGTACACTAAGGCGACTTGGTTCCCCAAATTTCGTTCTTCTATGTTGAAGCGTTCGTTTCCAGTAACAGTTTGAATTTTAGGTTTCACTCTGTTTTCTCCTATATTGATAGATGTATTTGGAACTCTAAATCCAACACGGTTTGTGCTAGCTTCTTGAAACTTGACACAATAAAGTAGTTTCACGTTCTATCTCTGTGTTTTATTTCCTCTTGATGTAGCCCTAACAGTGACTGGCGAGAAACACTTTCATGGAAAGGGGTTGCCAGGCTTCCCAAATATATGAATCTCCAGAAATCTCAGGAAATATTTTTTCACCCAAACAGGATGATACTTTCAGGTAATGATCAGTACACTAAGGCGACTTGGTTCCCCAAATTTCGTTTTTCTATGTTTTCAGCGTTCGTTTCCAGTAACAGTTTGAATTTTTAGGTTTCACTCTGTTTTCTCCTATATTGATAGATGTATTTGGAAGTCTAAATCCAACACGGTTTGTGCTAGCTTCTTGAAACTTGACACAATAAAGTAGTTTCACGTTCTATCTCTATGTTTTCTTTCCTCTTGATGTAGCCCTAAGCAGTGACTGGCGAGAAACACTTTCATGGAAAGGGGTTGCCAGGCTTCCCAAAATTACGAATCTCCAGAAATCTCAGCAAATATTTTTTCACCCAAACTGGATGATACTTTCAGGTAATGATCAGTACACTAAGGCGACTTGGTTCCCCAAATTTCGTTCTTCTATGTTGAAGCGTTCGTTTCCAGTAACAGTTTGAATTTTTAGGTTTCACTCTGTTTTCTCCTATATTGATAGATGTATTTGGAACTCTAAATCCAACACGGTTTGTGCTAGCTTCCTGAAACTTGACACAATAAAGTAGTTTCACTTTCTATCTCTATGTTTTGTTTCCTCTTGATGTAGCCCTAAGCAGTGACTGGCGAGAAACACTTTCATGGAAAGGGGTTGCCAGGCTTCCCAAAATTACGAATCTCCAGAAATCTCAGCAAATATTTTTTCACCCAAACAGGATGATACTTTCAGGTAATGATCAGTACACTAAGGCGACTTGGTACCCCAAATTTCATTCTTCTATGTTGAAGCATTCGTTTCCAGTAATAGTTTGAATTTTAGGTTTCACTCTGTTTTCTCCTATATTGATAGATGTATTTGGAATTCTGAATCCAACAAGGTTTGTGCTAGGTTCTTGAAACTTGACACAATAAAGTAGTTTCACGTTCTATCTTTATGTTTTGTTTCCTCTTGATGTAGCCCTAACAGTGACTGGCGAGAAACACTTTCATGGAAAGAGGTTGCCAGGCTTCCCAAATATATGAATCTCCAGAAATCTCAGGAAATATTTTATCACCCAAACAGGATGATACTTTCAGGTAATGATCAGTACATTAAGGCGACTTGGTACCCCAAATTTCGTTCTTCTATGTTGAAGCATTCGTTTCCAGTAATAGTTTGAATTTTAGGTTTCACTCTGTTTTCTCCTATATTGATAGATGTATTTGGAAGTCTAAATCCAACACGGTTTGTGCTAGCTTCTTGAAACTTGACACAATAAAGTAGTTTCACGTTCTATCTCTATGTTTTGTTTTCTCTTGATGTAGCCCTAAGCAGTGACTGGCGAGAAACACTTTCATGGAAAGGGGTTGCCAGGCTTCCCAAAATTACGAATCTCCAGAAATCTCAGCAAATATTTTTTCACCCAAACTGGATGATACTTTCAGGTAATGATCAGTATACTAAGGCGACTTGGATCCCCAAATTTCGTTCTTCTATGTTGAAGCGTTCGTTTCCAGTAACAGTTTGAATTTTAGGTTTCACTCTGTTTTCTCCTATATTGATAGATGTATTTGGAACTCTGAATCCAACAAGGTTTGTGCTAGGTTCTTGAAACTTGACACAATAAAGTAGTTTCACGTTCTATCTCTGTGTTTTGTTTCCTCTTGATGTAGCCCTAACAGTGACTGGCGAGAAACACTTTCATGGAAAGGGGTTGCCAGGCTTCCCAAATATATGAATCTCCAGAAATCTCAGGAAATATTTTTTCACCCAAACAGGATGATACTTTCAGGTAATGATCAGTACACTAAGGCGACTTGGTTCCCCAAATGTCGTTCTTCTATGTTGAAGCGTTCGTTTCCAGTAACAGTTTGAATTTTTAGGTTTCACTCTGTTTTCTCCTATATTGATAGATGTATTTGGAACTCTAAATCCAACACGGTTTGTGCTAGCTTCTTGAAACTTGACACAATAAAGTAGTTTCACGTTCTATCTCTATGTTTTGTTTCCTCTTGATGTAGCCCTAAGCAGTGACTGGCGAGAAACACTTTCATGGAAAGGGGTTGCCAGGCTTCCCAAAATTACGAATCTCCAGAAATCTCAGCAAATATTTTTTCACCCAAACTGGATGATACTTTCAGGTAATGATCAGTACACTAAGGCGACTTGGTTCCCCAAATTTCGTTCATCTATGTTGAAGCGTTCGTTTCCAGTAACAGTTTGAATTTTAGGTTTCACTCTGTTTTCTCATATATAGATAGATGGATTTGGAACTCTGAATCCAACAAGGTTTGTGCTAGGTTCTTGAAACTTGACACAATAAAGTAGTTTCACGTTATATCTCTGTGTTTTGTTTCCTCTTGATGTAGCCCTAACAGTGACTGGCGAGAAACACTTTCATGGAAAGGGGTTGCCAGGCTTCCCAAATATATGAATCTCCAGAAATCTCAGGAAATATTTTTTCACCCAAACAGGATGATACTTTCAGGTAATGATCAGTACACTAAGGCGACTTGGTTCCCCAAACTTCGTTTTTCTATGTTTTCAGCGTTCGTTTCCAGTAACAGTTTGAATTTTTAGGTTTCACTCTGTTTTCTCCTATATTGATAGATGTATTTGGAAGTCTAAATCCAACACGGTTTGTGCTAGCTTCTTGAAACTTGACACAATAAAGTAGTTTCACATTCTATCTCTATGTTTTGTTTCCTCTTGATGTAGCCCTAAGCAGTGACTGGCGAGAAACACTTTCATGGAAAGGGGTTGCCAGGCTTCCCAAAATTACGAATCTCCAGAAATCTCAGCAAATATTTTTTCACCCAAACAGGATGATACTTTCAGGTAATGATCAGTACACTAAGGCGACTTGGTACCCCAAATTTCGTTCTTCTATGTTGAAGCATTCGTTTCCAGTAATAGTTTGAATTTTAGGTTTCACTCTGTTTTCTCCTATATTGATAGATGTATTTGGAATTCTGAATCCAACAAGGTTTGTGCTAGGTTCTTGAAACTTGACACAATAAAGTAGTTTCACGTTCTATCTCTGTGTTTTGTTTCCTCTTGATGTAGCCCTAACAGTGACTGGCGAGAAACACTTTCATGGAAAGGGGTTGCCAGGCTTCCCAAATATATGAATCTCCAGAAATCTCAGGAAATATTTTTTCACCCAAACAGGATGATACTTTCAGGTAATGATCAGTACACTAAGGCGACTTGGTTCCCCAAATTTCGTTTTTCTATGTTAAGGCATTCGTTTCCAGTAACAGTTTGAATTTTTAGGTGTCACTCTGTTTTCTCCTATATTGATAGATGTATTTGGAAGTCTAAATCCAACACGGTTTGTGCTAGCTTCTTGAAACTTGACATAATAAAGTAGTTTCACGTTCTATCTCTATGTTTTGTTTCCTCTTGATGTAGCCCTAAGCAGTGACTGGCGAGAAACACTTTCATGGAAAGGGGTTGCCAGGCTTCCCAAAATTACGAATCTCCAGAAATCTCAGCAAATATTTTTTCACCCAAACTGGATGATACTTTCAGGTAATGATCAGTACACTAAGGCGACTTGGTTCCCCAAATTTCGTTCTTCTATGTTGAAGCGTTTGTTTCCAGTAACAGTTTGAATTTTAGGTTTCACTCTGTTTTCTCCTATATTGATAGATGTATTTGGAACTCTGAATCCAACAAGGTTTGTGCTAGGTTCTTGAAACTTGACACAATAAAGTAGTTTCACGTTCTATCTCTGTGTTTGTTTCCTCTTGATGTAGCCCTAAGCAGTGACTGGCGAGAAACACTTTCATGGAAAGGGGTTGCCAGGCTTCCCAAATATATGAATCTCCAGAAGTCTCAGGAAATATTTTTTCACCCAAACAGGATGATACTTTCAGGTAATGATCAGTACACTAAGGCGACTTGGTTCACCAAACTTCGTTTTTCTATGTTTTCAGCGTTCGTTTCCAGTAACAGTTTGAATTTTTAGGTTTCACTCTGTTTTCTCCTATATTGATAGATGTATTTGGAAGTCTAAATCCAACACGGTTTGTGCTAGCTTCTTGAAACTTGACACAATAAAGTAGTTTCACGTTCTATCTCTATGTTTTGTTTTCTCTTGATGTAGCCCTAAGCAGTGACTGGCGAGAAACACTTTCATGGAAAGGGGTTGCCAGGCTTCCCAAAATTACAAATCTCCAGAAATCTCAGCAAATATTTTTTCACCCAAACTGGATGATACTTTCAGGTAATGATCAGTATACTAAGGCGACTTGGATCCCCAAATTTCGTTCTTCTATGTTGAAGCGTTCGTTTCCAGTAACAGTTTGAATTTTAGGTTTCACTCTGTTTTCTCCTATATTGATAGTTGTATTTGGAACTCTGAATCCAACAAGGTTTGTGCTAGGTTCTTGAAACTTGACACAATAAAGTAGTTTCACGTTCTATCTCTGTGTTTTGTTTCCTCTTGATGTAGCCCTAACAGTGACTGGCGAGAAACACTTTCATGGAAAGGGGTTGCCAGGCTTCCCAAATATATGAATCTCCAGAAATCTCAGGAAATATTTTTTCACCCAAACAGGATGATACTTTCAGGTAATGATCAGTACACTAAGGCGACTTGGTTCCCCAAACTTCGTTTTTCTATGTTTTCAGCGTTCGTTTCCAGTAACAGTTTGAATTTTTAGGTTTCACTCTGTTTTCTCCTATATTGATAGATGTATTTGGAACTCTAAATCCAACACGGTTTGTGCTAGCTTCTTGAAACTTGACACAATAAAGTAGTTTCACGTTCTATCTCTATGTTTTGTTTCCTCTTGATGTAGCCCTAAGCAGTGACTGGCGAGAAACACTTTCATGGAAAGGGGTTGCCAGGCTTCCCAAAATTACGAATCTCCAGAAATCTCAGCAAATATTTTTTCACCCAAACTGGATGATACTTTCAGGTAATGATCAGTACACTAAGGCGACTTGGTTCCCCAAATTTCGTTCATCTATGTTGAAGCGTTCGTTTCCAGTAACAGTTTGAATTTTAGGTTTCACTCTGTTTTCTCATATATAGATAGATGTATTTGGAACTCTGAATCCAACAAGGTTTGTGCTAGGTTCTTGAAACTTGACACAATAAAGTAGTTTCACGTTATATCTCTGTGTTTTGTTTCCTCTTGATGTAGCCCTAACAGTGACTGGCGAGAAACACTTTCATGGAAAGGGGTTGCCAGGCTTCCCAAATATATGAATCTCCAGAAATCTCAGGAAATATTTTTTCACCCAAACAGGATGATACTTTCAGGTAATGATCAGTACACTAAGGCGACTTGGTTCCCCAAATTTCGTTTTTCTATGTTAAGGCATTCGTTTCCAGTAACAGTTTGAATTTTTAGGTGTCACTCTGTTTTCTCCTATATTGATAGATGTATTTGGAAGTCTAAATCCAACACGGTTTGTGCTAGCTTCTTGAAACTTGACATAATAAAGTAGTTTCACGTTCTATCTCTATGTTTTCTTTCCTCTTGATGTAGCCCTAAGCAGTGACTGGCGAGAAACACTTTCATGGAAAGGGGTTGCCAGGCTTCCCAAAATTACGAATCTCCAGAAATCTCAGCAAATATTTTTTCACCCAAACTGGATGATACTTTCAGGTAATGATCAGTACACTAAGGCGACTTGGTTCCCCAAATTTCGTTCTTCTATGTTGAAGCGTTCGTTTCCAGTAACAGTTTGAATTTTAGGTTTCACTCTGTTTTCTCCTATATTGATAGATGTATTTGGAACTCTGAATCCAACAAGGTTTGTGCTAGGTTCTTGAAACTTGACACAATAAAGTAGTTTCACGTTCTATCTCTGTGTTTTGTTTCCTCTTGATGTAGCCCTAAGCAGTGACTGGCGAGAAACACTTTCATGGAAAGGGGTTGCCAGGCTTCCCAAATATATGAATCTCCAGAAGTCTCAGGAAATATTTTTTCACCCAAACAGGATGATACTTTCAGGTAATGATCAGTACACTAAGGCGACTTGGTCCACCAAACTTCGTTTTTCTATGTTTTCAGCGTTCGTTTCCAGTAACAGTTTGAATTTTTAGGTTTCACTCTGTTTTCTCCTATATTGATAGATGTATTTGGAAGTCTAAATCCAACACGGTTTGTGCTAGCTTCTTGAAACTTGACACAATAAAGTAGTTTCACGTTCTATCTCTATGTTTTGTTTCCTCTTGATGTAGCCCTAAGCAGTGACTGGCGAGAAACACTTTCATGGAAAGGGGTTGCCAGGCTTCCCAAAATTGCGAATCTCCAGAAATCTCAGCAAATATTTTTTCACCCAAACTGGATGATACTTTCAGGTAATGATCAGTACACTAAGGCGACTTGGTTCCCCAAATTTCGTTCTTCTATGTTGAAGCGTTCCTTTCCAGTAACACTTTGAATTTTTAGGTTTCACTCTGTTTTCTCCTATATTGATAGATGTATTTGGAACTCTAAATCCAACACGGTTTGTGCTAGCTTCTTGAAACTTGACACAATAAAGTAGTTTCACGTTCTATCTCTATGTTTTGTTTCCTCTTGATGTAGCCCTAAGCAGTGACTGGCGAGAAACACTTTCATGGAAAGGGGTTGCCAGGCTTCCCAAAATTACGAATCTCCAGAAATCTCAGCAAATATTTTTTCACCCAAACAGGATGATACTTTCAGGTAATGATCAGTACACTAAGGCGACTTGGTTCCCCAAATTTCGTTCTTCTATGTTGAAGCATTCGTTTCCAGTAATAGTTTGAATTTTAGGTTTCACTCTGTTTTCTCCTATATTGATAGATGTATTTGGAACTCTGAATCCAACAAGGTTTGTGCTAGGTTCTTGAAACTTGACACAATAAAGTAGTTTCACGTTCTATCTCTATGTTTTGTTTCCTCTTGATGTAGCCCTAACAGTGACTGGCGAGAAACACTTTCATGGAAAGGGGTTGCCAGGCTTCCCAAATATATGAATCTCCAGAAGTCTCAGGAAATATTTTTTCACCCAAACAGGATGATACTTTCAGGTAATGATCAGTACACTAAGGCGACTTGGTTCCCAAAATTTCGTTTTTCTATGTTAAAGCGTTCCTTTCCAGTAACAGTTTGAATTTTTAGGTTTCACTCTGTTTTCTCCTATATTGATAGATGTATTTGGATGTCTAAATCCAACACGGTTTGTGCTAGCTTCTTGAAACTTGACACAATAAAGTAGTTTCACGTTCTATCTCTATGTTTTCTTTCCTCTTGATGTAGCCCTAAGCAGTGACTGGCGAGAAACACTTTCATGGAAAGGGGTTGCCAGGCTTCCCAATATTACGAATCTCCAGAAATCTCAGCAAATATTTTTTTCACCCAAACTGGATGATACTTTCAGGTAATGATCAGTACACTAAGGCGACTTGGATCCCCAAATTTCGTTCTTCTATGTTGAAGCGTTCGTTTCCAGTAACAGTTTGAATTTTAGGTTTCACTCTGTTTTCTCCTATATTGATAGATGTATTTGGAACTCTGAATCCAACAAGGTTTGTGCTAGGTTCTTGAAACTTGACACAATAAAGTAGTTTCACGTTCTATCTCTGTGTTTTGTTTCCTCTTGATGTAGCCCTAACAGTGAATGGCGAGAAACACTTTCATGGAAAGAGGTTGCCAGGCTTCCCAAATATATGAATCTCCAGAAATCTCAGGAAATATTTTTTCACCCAAACAGGATGATACTTTAAGGTAATGATCAGTACACTAAGGCGACTTGGTTCCCCAAACTTCGTTTTTCTATGTTTTCAGCGTTCGTTTCCAGTAACAGTTTGAATTTTTAGGTTTCACTCTGTTTTCTCCTATAATGATAGATGTATTTGGAAGTCTAAATCCAACACGGTTTGTGCTAGCTTCTTGAAACTTGACACAATAAAGTAGTTTCACGTTCTATCTCTATGTTTTCTTTCCTCTTGATGTAGCCCTAAGCAGTGACTGGCGAGAAACACTTTCATGGAAAGGGGTTGCCAGGCTTCCCAAAATTACGAATCTCCAGAAATCTCAGCAAATATTTTTTCACCCAAACTGGATGATACTTTCAGGTAATGATCAGTACACTAAGGCGACTTGGTTCCCCAAATTTCGTTCTTCTATGTTGAAGCGTTCGTTTCCAGTAACAGTTTGAATTTTTAGGTTTCACTCTGTTTTCTCCTATATTGATAGATGTATTTGGAACTCTAAATCCAACACGGTTTGTGCTAGCTTCTTGAAACTTGACACAATAAAGTAGTTTCACATTCTATCTCTATGTTTTGTTTCCTCTTGATGTAGCCCTAAGCAGTGACTGGCGAGAAACACTTTCATGGAAAGGGGTTGCCAGGCTTCCCAAAATTACGAATCTCCAGAAATCTCAGCAAATATTTTTTCACCCAAACAGGATGATACTTTCAGGTAATGATCAGTACACTAAGGCGACTTGGTACCCCAAATTTCGTTCTTCTATGTTGAAGCATTCGTTTCCAGTAATAGTTTGAATTTTAGGTTTCACTCTGTTTTCTCCTATATTGATAGATGTATTTGGAATTCTGAATCCAACAAGGTTTGTGCTAGGTTCTTGAAACTTGACACAATAAAGTAGTTTCACGTTCTATCTTTATGTTTTGTTTCCTCTTGATGTAGCCCTAACAGTGACTGGCGAGAAACACTTTCATGGAAAGAGGTTGCCAGGCTTCCCAAATATATGAATCTCCAGAAATCTCAGGAAATATTTTATCACCCAAACAGGATGATACTTTCAGGTAATGATCAGTATATTAAGGCGACTTGGTACCCCAAATTTCGTTCTTCTATGTTGAAGCATTCGTTTCCAGTAATAGTTTGAATTTTAGGTTTCACTCTGTTTTCTCCTATATTGATAGATGTATTTGGAAGTCTAAATCCAACACGGTTTGTGCTAGCTTCTTGAAACTTGACATAATAAAGTAGTTTCACGTTCTATCTCTATGTTTTGTTTCCTCTTGATGTAGCCCTAAGCAGTGACTGGCGAGAAACACTTTCATGGAAAGGGGTTGCCAGGCTTCCCAAAATTACGAATCTCCAGAAATCTCAGCAAATATTTTTTCACCCAAACTGGATGATACTTTCAGGTAATGATCAGTACACTAAGGCGACTTGGTTCCCCAAATTTCGTTCTTCTATGTTGAAGCGTTTGTTTCCAGTAACAGTTTGAATTTTAGGTTTCACTCTGTTTTCTCCTATATTGATAGATGTATTTGGAACTCTGAATCCAACAAGGTTTGTGCTAGGTTCTTGAAACTTGACACAATAAAGTAGTTTCACGTTCTATCTCTGTGTTTGTTTCCTCTTGATGTAGCCCTAAGCAGTGACTGGCGAGAAACACTTTCATGGAAAGGGGTTGCCAGGCTTCCCAAATATATGAATCTCCAGAAGTCTCAGGAAATATTTTTTCACCCAAACAGGATGATACTTTCAGGTAATGATCAGTACACTAAGGCGACTTGGTTCACCAAACTTCGTTTTTCTATGTTTTCAGCGTTCGTTTCCAGTAACAGTTTGAATTTTTAGGTTTCACTCTGTTTTCTCCTATATTGATAGATGTATTTGGAAGTCTAAATCCAACACGGTTTGTGCTAGCTTCTTGAAACTTGACACAATAAAGTAGTTTCACGTTCTATCTCTATGTTTTGTTTTCTCTTGATGTAGCCCTAAGCAGTGACTGGCGAGAAACACTTTCATGGAAAGGGGTTGCCAGGCTTCCCAAAATTACAAATCTCCAGAAATCTCAGCAAATATTTTTTCACCCAAACTGGATGATACTTTCAGGTAATGATCAGTATACTAAGGCGACTTGGATCCCCAAATTTCGTTCTTCTATGTTGAAGCGTTCGTTTCCAGTAACAGTTTGAATTTTAGGTTTCACTCTGTTTTCTCCTATATTGATAGTTGTATTTGGAACTCTGAATCCAACAAGGTTTGTGCTAGGTTCTTGAAACTTGACAAAATAAAGTAGTTTCACGTTCTATCTCTGTGTTTTGTTTCCTCTTGATGTAGCCCTAACAGTGACTGGCGAGAAACACTTTCATGGAAAGGGGTTGCCAGGCTTCCCAAATATATGAATCTCCAGAAATCTCAGGAAATATTTTTTCACCCAAACAGGATGATACTTTCAGGTAATGATCAGTACACTAAGGCGACTTGGTTCCCCAAACTTCGTTTTTCTATGTTTTCAGCGTTCGTTTCCAGTAACAGTTTGAATTTTTAGGTTTCACTCTGTTTTCTCCTATATTGATAGATGTATTTGGAAGTCTAAATCCAACACGGTTTGTGCTAGCTTCTTGAAACTTGACACAATAAAGTAGTTTCACGTTCTATCTCTATGTTTTGTTTCCTCTTGATGTAGCCCTAAGCAGTGACTGGCGAGAAACACTTTCATGGAAAGGGGTTGCCAGGCTTCCCAAAATTACGAATCTCCAGAAATCTCAGCAAATATTTTTTCACCCAAACTGGATGATACTTTCAGGTAATGATCAGTACACTAAGGCGACTTGGTTCCCCAAATTTCGTTCATCTATGTTGAAGCGTTCGTTTCCAGTAACAGTTTGAATTTTAGGTTTCACTCTGTTTTCTCATATATAGATAGATGTATTTGGAACTCTGAATCCAACAAGGTTTGTGCTAGGTTCTTGAAACTTGACACAATAAAGTAGTTTCACGTTATATCTCTGTGTTTTGTTTCCTCTTGATGTAGCCCTAACAGTGACTGGCGAGAAACACTTTCATGGAAAGGGGTTGCCAGGCTTCCCAAATATATGAATCTCCAGAAATCTCAGGAAATATTTTTTCACCCAAACAGGATGATACTTTCAGGTAATGATCAGTACACTAAGGCGACTTGGTTCCCCAAACTTCGTTTTTCTATGTTTTCAGCGTTCGTTTCCAGTAACAGTTTGAATTTTTAGGTTTCACTCTGTTTTCTCCTATATTGATAGATGTATTTGGAAGTCTAAATCCAACACGGTTTGTGCTAGCTTATTGAAACTTGACACAATAAAGTAGTTTCACATTCTATCTCTATGTTTTGTTTCCTCTTGATGTAGCCCTAAGCAGTGACTGGCGAGAAACACTTTCATGGAAAGGGGTTGCCAGGCTTCCCAAAATTACGAATCTCCAGAAATCTCAGCAAATATTTTTTCACCCAAACAGGATGATACTTTCAGGTAATGATCAGTACACTAAGGCGACTTGGTACCCCAAATTTCGTTCTTCTATGTTGAAGCATTCGTTTCCAGTAATAGTTTGAATTTTAGGTTTCACTCTGTTTTCTCCTATATTGATAGATGTATTTGGAATTCTGAATCCAACAAGGTTTGTGCTAGGTTCTTGAAACTTGACACAATAAAGTAGTTTCACGTTCTATCTTTATGTTTTGTTTCCTCTTGATGTAGCCCTAACAGTGACTGGCGAGAAACACTTTCATGGAAAGAGGTTGCCAGGCTTCCCAAATATATGAATCTCCAGAAATCTCAGGAAATATTTTATCACCCAAACAGGATGATACTTTCAGGTAATGATCAGTACATTAAGGCGACTTGGTACCCCAAATTTCGTTCTTCTATGTTGAAGCATTCGTTTCCAGTAATAGTTTGAATTTTAGGTTTCACTCTGTTTTCTCCTATATTGATAGATGTATTTGGAAGTCTAAATCCAACACGGTTTGTGCTAGCTTCTTGAAACTTGACACAATAAAGTAGTTTCACGTTCTATCTCTATGTTTTGTTTTCTCTTGATGTAGCCCTAAGCAGTGACTGGCGAGAAACACTTTCATGGAAAGGGGTTGCCAGGCTTCCCAAAATTACGAATCTCCAGAAATCTCAGCAAATATTTTTTCACCCAAACTGGATGATACTTTCAGGTAATGATCAGTATACTAAGGCGACTTGGATCCCCAAATTTCGTTCTTCTATGTTGAAGCGTTCGTTTCCAGTAACAGTTTGAATTTTAGGTTTCACTCTGTTTTCTCCTATATTGATAGATGTATTTGGAACTCTGAATCTAACAAGGTTTGTGCTAGGTTCTTGAAACTTGACACAATAAAGTAGTTTCACGTTCTATCTCTGTGTTTTGTTTCCTCTTGATGTAGCCCTAACAGTGACTGGCGAGAAACACTTTCATGGAAAGGGGTTGCCAGGCTTCCCAAATATATGAATCTCCAGAAATCTCAGGAAATATTTTTTCACCCAAACAGGATGATACTTTCAGGTAATGATCAGTACACTAAGGCGACTTGGTTCCCCAAATTTCGTTTTTCTATGTTAAGGCATTCGTTTCCAGTAACAGTTTGAATTTTTAGGTGTCACTCTGTTTTCTCCTATATTGATAGATGTATTTGGAAGTCTAAATCCAACACGGTTTGTGCTAGCTTCTTGAAACTTGACATAATAAAGTAGTTTCACGTTCTATCTCTATGTTTTCTTTCCTCTTGATGTAGCCCTAAGCAGTGACTGGCGAGAAACACTTTCATGGAAAGGGGTTGCCAGGCTTCCCAAAATTACGAATCTCCAGAAATCTCAGCAAATATTTTTTCACCCAAACTGGATGATACTTTCAGGTAATGATCAGTACACTAAGGCGACTTGGTTCCCCAAATTTCGTTCTTCTATGTTGAAGCGTTCGTTTCCAGTAACAGTTTGAATTTTAGGTTTCACTCTGTTTTCTCCTATATTGATAGATGTATTTGGAACTCTGAATCCAACAAGGTTTGTGCTAGGTTCTTGAAACTTGACACAATAAAGTAGTTTCACGTTCTATCTCTGTGTTTTGTTTCCTCTTGATGTAGCCCTAAGCAGTGACTGGCGAGAAACACTTTCATGGAAAGGGGTTGCCAGGCTTCCCAAATATATGAATCTCCAGAAGTCTCAGGAAATATTTTTTCACCCAAACAGGATGATACTTTCAGGTAATGATCAGTACACTAAGGCGACTTGGTTCACCAAACTTCGTTTTTCTATGTTTTCAGCGTTCGTTTCCAGTAACAGTTTGAATTTTTAGGTTTCACTCTGTTTTCTCCTATATTGATAGATGTATTTGGAAGTCTAAATCCAACACGGTTTGTGCTAGCTTCTTGAAACTTGACACAATAAAGTAGTTTCACGTTCTATCTCTATGTTTTGTTTCCTCTTGATGTAGCCCTAAGCAGTGACTGGCGAGAAACACTTTCATGGAAAGGGGTTGCCAGGCTTCCCAAAATTGCGAATCTCCAGAAATCTCAGCAAATATTTTTTCACCCAAACTGGATGATACTTTCAGGTAATGATCAGTACACTAAGGCGACTTGGTTCCCCAAATTTCGTTCTTCTATGTTGAAGCGTTCCTTTCCAGTAACAGTTTGAATTTTTAGGTTTCACTCTGTTTTCTCCTATATTGATAGATGTATTTGGAACTCTAAATCCAACACGGTTTGTGCTAGCTTCTTGAAACTTGACACAATAAAGTAGTTTCATGTTCTATCTCTATGTTTTGTTTCCTCTTGATGTAGCCCTAAGCAGTGACTGGCGAGAAACACTTTCATGGAAAGGGGTTGCCAGGCTTCCCAAAATTACGAATCTCCAGAAATCTCAGCAAATATTTTTTCACCCAAACAGGATGATACTTTCAGGTAATGATCAGTACACTAAGGCGACTTGGTTCCCCAAATTTCGTTCTTCTATGTTGAAGCATTCGTTTCCAGTAATAGTTTGAATTTTAGGTTTCACTCTGTTTTCTCCTATATTGATAGATGTATTTGGAACTCTGAATCCAACAAGGTTTGTGCTAGGTTCTTGAAACTTGACACAATAAAGTAGTTTCACGTTCTATCTCTATGTTTTGTTTCCTCTTGATGTAGCCCTAACAGTGACTGGCGAGAAAAACTTTCATGGAAAGGGGTTGCCAGGCTTCCCAAATATATGAATCTCCAGAAGTCTCAGGAAATATTTTTTCACCCAAACAGGATGATACTTTCAGGTAATGATCAGTACACTAAGGCGACTTGGTTCCCAAAATTTCGTTTTTCTATGTTAAAGCGTTCCTTTCCAGTAACAGTTTGAATTTTTAGGTTTCACTCTGTTTTCTCCTATATTGATAGATGTATTTGGAAGTCTAAATCCAACACGGTTTGTGCTAGCTTCTTGAAACTTGACACAATAAAGTAGTTTCACGTTCTATCTCTATGTTTTCTTTCCTCTTGATGTAGCCCTAAGCAGTGACTGGCGAGAAACACTTTCATGGAAAGGGGTTGCCAGGCTTCCCAATATTACGAATCTCCAGAAATCTCAGCAAATATTTTTTTCACCCAAACTGGATGATACTTTCAGGTAATGATCAGTACACTAAGGCGACTTGGATCCCCAAATTTCGTTCTTCTATGTTGAAGCGTTCGTTTCCAGTAACAGTTTGAATTTTAGGTTTCACTCTGTTTTCTCCTATATTGATAGATGTATTTGGAACTCTGAATCCAACAAGGTTTGTGCTAGGTTCTTGAAACTTGACACAATAAAGTAGTTTCACGTTCTATCTCTGTGTTTTGTTTCCTCTTGATGTAGCCCTAACAGTGACTGGCGAGAAACACTTTCATGGAAAGAGGTTGCCAGGCTTCCCAAATATATGAATCTCCAGAAATCTCAGGAAATATTTTTTCACCCAAACAGGATGATACTTTAAGGTAATGATCAGTACACTAAGGCGACTTGGTTCCCCAAACTTCGTTTTTCTATGTTTTCAGCGTTCGTTTCCAGTAACAGTTTGAATTTTTAGGTTTCACTCTGTTTTCTCCTATAATGATAGATGTATTTGGAAGTCTAAATCCAACACGGTTTGTGCTAGCTTCTTGAAACTTGACACAATAAAGTAGTTTCACGTTCTATCTCTATGTTTTGTTTCCTCTTGATGTAGCCCTAAGCAGTGACTGGCGAGAAACACTTTCATGGAAAGGGGTTGCCAGGCTTCCCAAAATTACGAATCTCCAGAAATCTCAGCAAATATTTTTTCACCCAAACTGGATGATACTTTCAGGTAATGATCAGTACACTAAGGCGACTTGGTTCCCCAAATTTCGTTCTTCTATGTTGAAGCGTTCGTTTCCAGTAACAGTTTGAATTTTTAGGTTTCACTCTGTTTTCTCCTATATTGATAGATGTATTTGGAACTCTAAATCCAACACGGTTTGTGCTAGCTTCTTGAAACTTGACACAATAAAGTAGTTTCACATTCTATCTCTATGTTTTGTTTCCTCTTGATGTAGCCCTAAGCAGTGACTGGCGAGAAACACTTTCATGGAAAGGGGTTGCCAGGCTTCCCAAAATTACGAATCTCCAGAAATCTCAGCAAATATTTTTTCACCCAAACAGGATGATACTTTCAGGTAATGATCAGTACACTAAGGCGACTTGGTACCCCAAATTTCGTTCTTCTATGTTGAAGCATTCGTTTCCAGTAATAGTTTGAATTTTAGGTTTCACTCTGTTTTCTCCTATATTGATAGATGTATTTGGAATTCTGAATCCAACAAGGTTTGTGCTAGGTTCTTGAAACTTGACACAATAAAGTAGTTTCACGTTCTATCTTTATGTTTTGTTTCCTCTTGATGTAGCCCTAACAGTGACTGGCGAGAAACACTTTCATGGAAAGAGGTTGCCAGGATTCCCAAATATATGAATCTCCAGAAATCTCAGGAAATATTTTATCACCCAAACAGGATGATACTTTCAGGTAATGATCAGTATATTAAGGCGACTTGGTACCCCAAATTTCGTTCTTCTATGTTGAAGCATTCGTTTCCAGTAATAGTTTGAATTTTAGGTTTCACTCTGTTTTCTCCTATATTGATAGATGTATTTGGAAGTCTAAATCCAACACGGTTTGTGCTAGCTTCTTGAAACTTGACACAATAAAGTAGTTTCACGTTCTATCTCTATGTTTTGTTTTCTCTTGATGTAGCCCTAAGCAGTGACTGGCGAGAAACACTTTCATGGAAAGGGGTTGCCAGGCTTCCCAAAATTACGAATCTCCAGAAATCTCAGCAAATATTTTTTCACCCAAACTGGATGATACTTTCAGGTAATGATCAGTACACTAAGGCGACTTGGATCCCCAAATTTCGTTCTTCTATGTTGAAGCATTCGTTTCCAGTAACAGTTTGAATTTTAGGTTTCACTCTGTTTTCTCCTATATTGATAGATGTATTTGGAACTCTGAATCCAACAAGGTTTGTGCTAGGTTCTTGAAACTTGACACAATAAAGTAGTTTCACGTTCTATCTCTGTGTTTTGTTTCCTCTTGATGTAGCCCTAACAGTGACTGGCGAGAAACACTTTCATGGAAAGGGGTTGCCAGGCTTCCCAAATATATGAATCTCCAGAAATCTCAGGAAATATTTTTTCACCCAAACAGGATGATACTTTCAGGTAATGATCAGTACACTAAGGCGACTTGGTTCCCCAAACTTCGTTTTTCTATGTTTTCAGCGTTCGTTTCCAGTAACAGTTTGAATTTTTAGGTTTCACTCTGTTTTCTCCTATATTGATAGATGTATTTGGAAGTCTAAATCCAACACGGTTTGTGCTAGCTTCTTGAAACTTGACACAATAAAGTAGTTTCACGTTCTATCTCTATGTTTTTTTTCCTCTTGATGTAGCCCTAAGCAGTGACTGGCGAGAAACACTTTCATGGAAAGGGGTTGCCAGGCTTCCCAAAATTACGAATCTCCAGAAATCTCAGCAAATATTTTTTCACCCAAACTGGATGATACTTTCAGGTAATGATCAGTACACTAAGGCGACTTGGTTCCCCAAATTTCGTTCATCTATGTTGAAGCGTTCGTTTCCAGTAACAGTTTGAATTTTAGGTTTCACTCTGTTTTCTCCTATATTGATAGATGTATTTGGAACTCTGAATCCAACAAGGTTTGTGCTAGGTTCTTGAAACTTGACTCAATAAAATAGTTTCACGTTCTATCTCTGTGTTTTGTTTCCTCTTGATGTAGCCCTAACAGTGACTGGCGAGAAACACTTTCATGGAAAGGGGTTGCCAGGCTTCCCAAATATATGAATCTCCAGAAATCTCAGGAAATATTTTTTCACCCAAACAGGATGATACTTTCAGGTAATGATCAGTACACTAAGGCGACTTGGTTCCCCAAACTTCATTTTTCTATGTTTTCAGCGTTCGTTTCCAGTAACAGTTTGAATTTTTAGGTTTCACTCTGTTTTCTCCTATATTGATAGATGTATTTGGAAGTCTAAATCCAACACGGTTTGTGCTAGCTTCTTGAAACTTGACACAATAAAGTAGTTTCACGTTCTATCTCTATGTTTTGTTTCCTCTTGATGTAGCCCTAAGCAGTGACTGGCGAGAAACACTTTCATGGAAAGGGGTTGCCAGGCTTCCCAAAATTACGAATCTCCAGAAATCTCAGCAAATATTTTTTCACCCAAACTGGATGATACTTTCAGGTAATGATCAGTACACTAAGGCGACTTGGTTCCCCAAATTTCGTTCTTCTATGTTGAAGCGTTCCTTTCCAGTAACAGTTTGAATTTTTAGGTTTCACTCTGTTTTCTCCTATATTGATAGATGTATTTGGAACTCTAAATCCAACACGGTTTGTGCTAGCTTCTTGAAACTTGACACAATAAAGTAGTTTCACGTTCTATCTCTATGTTTTGTTTCCTCTTGACGTAGCCCTAAGCAGTGACTGGCGAGAAACACTTTCATGGAAAGGGGTTGCCAGGCTTCCCAAAATTACGAATCTCCAGAAATCTCAGCAAATATTTTTTCACCCAAACAGGATGATACTTTCAGGTAATGATCAGTACACTAAGGCGACTTGGTACCCCAAATTTCGTTCTTCTATATTGAAGCGTTCGTTTCCAGTAATAGTTTGAATTTTAGGTTTCACTCTGTTTTCTCCTATATTGATAGATGTATTTGGAACTCTGAATCCAACAAGGTTTGTGCTAGGTTCTTGAAACTTGACACAATAAAGTAGTTTCACGTTCTATCTCTATGTTTTGTTTCCTCTTGATGTAGCCCTAACAGTGACTGGCGAGAAACACTTTCATGGAAAGGGGTTGCCAGGCTTCCCAAATATATGAATCTCCAGAAGTCGCAGGAAATATTTTTTCACCCAAACAGGATGATACTTTCAGGTAATGATCAGTACATTAAGGCGACTTGGTTCCCCAAATTTCGTTTTTCTATGTTAAAGCGTTCGTTTCCAGTAACAGTTTGAATTTTTAGGTTTCACTCTGTTTTCTCCTATATTGATAGATGTATTTGGAAGTCTAAATCCAACACGGTTTGTGCTAGCTTCTTGAAACTTGACACAATAAAGTAGTTTCACGTTCTATCTCTATGTTTTGTTTCCTCTTGATGTAGCCCTAAGCAGTGACTGGCGAGAAACACTTTCATGGAAAGGGGTTGCCAGGCTTCCCAAAATTACGAATCTCCAGAAATCTCAGCAAATATTTTTTCACCCAAACAGGATGATACTTTCAGGTAATGATCAGTACACTAAGGCGACTAGGTACCCCAAATTTCGTTCTTCTATGTTGAAGCATTCGTTTCCAGTAATAGTTTGAATTTTAGGTTTCACTCTGTTTTCTCCTATATTGATAGATGTATTTGGAACTCTGAATCCAACAAGGTTTGTGCTAGGTTCTTGAAACTTGACACAATAAAGTAGTTTCACGTTCTATCTCTATGTTTTGTTTCCTCTTGATGTAGCCCTAACAGTGACTGGCGAGAAACACTTTCATGGAAAGGGGTTGCCAGGCTTCCCAAATATATGAATCTCCAGAAGTCTCAGGAAATATTTTTTCACCCAAACAGGATGATACTTTCAGGTAATGATCAGTACATTAAGGCGACTTGGTTCCCCAAATTTCGTTTTTCTATGTTAAAGCGTTCCTTTCCAGTAACAGTTTGAATTTTTAGGTTTCACTCTGTTTTCTCCTATATTGATAGATGTATTTGGAAGTCTAAATCCAACACGGTTTGTGCTAGCTTCTTGAAACTTGACACAATAAAGTAGTTTCACGTTCTATCTCTATGTTTTCTTTCCTCTTGATGTAGCCCTAAGCAGTGACTGGCGAGAAACACTTTCATGGAAAGGGGTTGCCAGGCATCCCAAAATTACGAATCTCCAGAAATCTCAGCAAATATTTTTTCACCCAAACTGGATGATACTTTCAGGTAATGATCAGTACACTAAGGCGACTTGGATCCCCAAATTTCGTTCTTCTATGTTGAAGCGTTCGTTTCCAGTAACAGTTTGAATTTTAGGTTTCACTCTGTTTTCTCCTATATTGATAGATGTATTTGGAACTCTGAATCCAACAAGGTTTGTGCTAGGTTCTTGAAACTTGACACAATAAAGTAGTTTCACGTTCTATCTCTGTGTTTTGTTTCCTCTTGATGTAGCCCTAACAGTGACTGGCGAGAAACACTTTCATGGAAAGGGGTTGCCAGGCTTCCCAAATATATGAATCTCCAGAAATCTCAGGAAATATTTTTTCACCCAAACAGGATGATACTTTCAGGTAATGATCAGTACACTAAGGCGACTTGGTTCCCCAAACTTCGTTTTTCTATGTTTTCAGCGTTCGTTTCCAGTAACAGTTTGAATTTTTAGGTTTCACTCTGTTTTCTCCTATATTGATAGATGTATTTGGAAGTCTAAATCCAACACGGTTTGTGCTAGCTTCTTGAAACTTGACACAATAAAGTAGTTTCACGTTCTATCTCTATGTTTTTTTTCCTCTTGATGTAGCCCTAAGCAGTGACTGGCGAGAAACACTTTCATGGAAAGGGGTTGCCAGGCTTCCCAAAATTACGAATCTCCAGAAATCTCAGCAAATATTTTTTCACCCAAACTGGATGATACTTTCAGGTAATGATCAGTACACTAAGGCGACTTGGTTCCCCAAATTTCGTTCATCTATGTTGAAGCGTTCGTTTCCAGTAACAGTTTGAATTTTAGGTTTCACTCTGTTTTCTCCTATATTGATAGATGTATTTGGAACTCTGAATCCAACAAGGTTTGTGCTAGGTTCTTGAAACTTGACTCAATAAAATAGTTTCACGTTCTATCTCTGTGTTTTGTTTCCTCTTGATGTAGCCCTAACAGTGACTGGCGAGAAACACTTTCATGGAAAGGGGTTGCCAGGCTTCCCAAATATATGAATCTCCAGAAATCTCAGGAAATATTTTTTCACCCAAACAGGATGATACTTTCAGGTAATGATCAGTACACTAAGGCGACTTGGTTCCCCAAACTTCATTTTTCTATGTTTTCAGCGTTCGTTTCCAGTAACAGTTTGAATTTTTAGGTTTCACTCTGTTTTCTCCTATATTGATAGATGTATTTGGAAGTCTAAATCCAACACGGTTTGTGCTAGCTTCTTGAAACTTGACACAATAAAGTAGTTTCACGTTCTATCTCTATGTTTTGTTTCCTCTTGATGTAGCCCTAAGCAGTGACTGGCGAGAAACACTTTCATGGAAAGGGGTTGCCAGGCTTCCCAAAATTACGAATCTCCAGAAATCTCAGCAAATATTTTTTCACCCAAACTGGATGATACTTTCAGGTAATGATCAGTACACTAAGGCGACTTGGTTCCCCAAATTTCGTTCTTCTATGTTGAAGCGTTCCTTTCCAGTAACAGTTTGAATTTTTAGGTTTCACTCTGTTTTCTCCTATATTGATAGATGTATTTGGAACTCTAAATCCAACACGGTTTGTGCTAGCTTCTTGAAACTTGACACAATAAAGTAGTTTCACGTTCTATCTCTATGTTTTGTTTCCTCTTGACGTAGCCCTAAGCAGTGACTGGCGAGAAACACTTTCATGGAAAGGGGTTGCCAGGCTTCCCAAAATTACGAATCTCCAGAAATCTCAGCAAATATTTTTTCACCCAAACAGGATGATACTTTCAGGTAATGATCAGTACACTAAGGCGACTTGGTACCCCAAATTTCGTTCTTCTATATTGAAGCGTTCGTTTCCAGTAATAGTTTGAATTTTAGGTTTCACTCTGTTTTCTCCTATATTGATAGATGTATTTGGAACTCTGAATCCAACAAGGTTTGTGCTAGGTTCTTGAAACTTGACACAATAAAGTAGTTTCACGTTCTATCTCTATGTTTTGTTTCCTCTTGATGTAGCCCTAACAGTGACTGGCGAGAAACACTTTCATGGAAAGGGGTTGCCAGGCTTCCCAAATATATGAATCTCCAGAAGTCTCAGGAAATATTTTTTCACCCAAACAGGATGATACTTTCAGGTAATGATCAGTACATTAAGGCGACTTGGTTCCCCAAATTTCGTTTTTCTATGTTAAAGCGTTCGTTTCCAGTAACAGTTTGAATTTTTAGGTTTCACTCTGTTTTCTCCTATATTGATAGATGTATTTGGAAGTCTAAATCCAACACGGTTTGTGCTAGCTTCTTGAAACTTGACACAATAAAGTAGTTTCACGTTCTATCTCTATGTTTTGTTTCCTCTTGATGTAGCCCTAAGCAGTGACTGGCGAGAAACACTTTCATGGAAAGGGGTTGCCAGGCTTCCCAAAATTACGAATCTCCAGAAATCTCAGCAAATATTTTTTCACCCAAACAGGATGATACTTTCAGGTAATGATCAGTACACTAAGGCGACTAGGTACCCCAAATTTCGTTCTTCTATGTTGAAGCATTCGTTTCCAGTAATAGTTTGAATTTTAGGTTTCACTCTGTTTTCTCCTATATTGATAGATGTATTTGGAACTCTGAATCCAACAAGGTTTGTGCTAGGTTCTTGAAACTTGACACAATAAAGTAGTTTCACGTTCTATCTCTATGTTTTGTTTCCTCTTGATGTAGCCCTAACAGTGACTGGCGAGAAACACTTTCATGGAAAGGGGTTGCCAGGCTTCCCAAATATATGAATCTCCAGAAGTCTCAGGAAATATTTTTTCACCCAAACAGGATGATACTTTCAGGTAATGATCAGTACATTAAGGCGACTTGGTACCCCAAATTTCGTTCTTCTATGTTGAAGCATTCGTTTCCAGTAATAGTTTGAATTTTAGGTTTCACTCTGTTTTCTCCTATATTGATAGATGTATTTGGAAGTCTAAATCCAACACGGTTTGTGCTAGCTTCTTGAAACTTGACAATAAAGTAGTTTCATGTTCTATCTCTATGTTTTGTTTTCTCTTGATGTAGCCCTAAGCAGTGACTGGCGAGAAACACTTTCATGGAAAGGGGTTGCCAGGCTTCCCAAAATTACGAATCTCCAGAAATCTCAGCAAATATTTTTTCACCCAAACTGGATGATACTTTCAGGTAATGATCAGTACACTAAGGCGACTTGGATCCCCAAATTTCGTTCTTCTATGTTGAAGCGTTCGTTTCCAGTAACAGTTTGAATTTTAGGTTTCACTCTGTTTTCTCCTATATTGATAGATGTATTTGGAACTCTGAATCCAACAAGGTTTGTGCTAGGTTCTTGAAACTTGACACAATAAAGTAGTTTCACGTTCTATCTCTGTGTTTTGTTTCCTCTTGATGTAGCCCTAACAGTGACTGGCGAGAAACACTTTCATGGAAAGGGGTTGCCAGGCTTCCCAAATATATGAATCTCCAGAAATCTCAGGAAATATTTTTTCACCCAAACAGGATGATACTTTCAGGTAATGATCAGTACACTAAGGCAACTTGGTTCCCCAAACTTCGTTTTTCTATGTTTTCAGCGTTCGTTTCCAGTAACAGTTTGAATTTTTAGGTTTCACTCTGTTTTCTCCTATATTGATAGATGTATTTGGAAGTCTAAATCCAACACGGTTTGTGCTAGCTTCTTGAAACTTGACACAATAAAGTAGTTTCACGTTCTATCTCTATGTTTTTTTTCCTCTTGATGTAGCCCTAAGCAGTGACTGGCGAGAAACACTTTCATGGAAAGGGGTTGCCAGGCTTCCCAAAATTACGAATCTCCAGAAATCTCAGCAAATATTTTTTCACCCAAACTGGATGATACTTTCAGGTAATGATCAGTACACTAAGGCGACTTGGTTCCCCAAATTTCGTTCATCTATGTTGAAGCGTTCGTTTCCAGTAACAGTTTGAATTTTAGGTTTCACTCTGTTTTCTCCTATATTGATAGATGTATTTGGAACTCTGAATCCAACAAGGTTTGTGCTAGGTTCTTGAAACTTGACTCAATAAAATAGTTTCACGTTCTATCTCTGTGTTTTGTTTCCTCTTGATGTAGCCCTAACAGTGACTGGCGAGAAACACTTTCATGGAAAGGGGTTGCCAGGCTTCCCAAATATATGAATCTCCAGAAGTCTCAGGAAATATTTTTTCACCCAAACAGGATGATACTTTCAGGTAATGATCAGTACATTAAGGCGACTTGGTTCCCCAAATTTCGTTTTTCTATGTTAAAGCGTTCCTTTCCAGTAACAGTTTGAATTTTTAGGTTTCACTCTGTTTTCTCCTATATTGATAGATGTATTTGGAAGTCTAAATCCAACACGGTTTGTGCTAGCTTCTTGAAACTTGACACAATAAAGTAGTTTCACGTTCTATCTCTATGTTTTCTTTCCTCTTGATGTAGCCCTAAGCAGTGACTGGCGAGAAACACTTTCATGGAAAGGGGTTGCCAGGCATCCCAAAATTACGAATCTCCAGAAATCTCAGCAAATATTTTTTCACCCAAACTGGATGATACTTTCAGGTAATGATCAGTACACTAAGGCGACTTGGATCCCCAAATTTCGTTCTTCTATGTTGAAGCGTTCGTTTCCAGTAACAGTTTGAATTTTAGGTTTCACTCTGTTTTCTCCTATATTGATAGATGTATTTGGAACTCTGAATCCAACAAGGTTTGTGCTAGGTTCTTGAAACTTGACACAATAAAGTAGTTTCACGTTCTATCTCTGTGTTTTGTTTCCTCTTGATGTAGCCCTAACAGTGACTGGCGAGAAACACTTTCATGGAAAGGGGTTGCCAGGCTTCCCAAATATATGAATCTCCAGAAATCTCAGGAAATATTTTTTCACCCAAACAGGATGATACTTTCAGGTAATGATCAGTACACTAAGGCGACTTGGTTCCCCAAACTTCGTTTTTCTATGTTTTCAGCGTTCGTTTCCAGTAACAGTTTGAATTTTTAGGTTTCACTCTGTTTTCTCCTATATTGATAGATGTATTTGGAAGTCTAAATCCAACACGGTTTGTGCTAGCTTCTTGAAACTTGACACAATAAAGTAGTTTCACGTTCTATCTCTATGTTTTTTTTCCTCTTGATGTAGCCCTAAGCAGTGACTGGCGAGAAACACTTTCATGGAAAGGGGTTGCCAGGCTTCCCAAAATTACGAATCTCCAGAAATCTCAGCAAATATTTTTTCACCCAAACAGGATGATACTTTCAGGTAATGATCAGTACACTAAGGCGACTTGGTACCCCAAATTTCGTTCTTCTATATTGAAGCGTTCGTTTCCAGTAATAGTTTGAATTTTAGGTTTCACTCTGTTTTCTCCTATATTGATAGATGTATTTGGAACTCTGAATCCAACAAGGTTTGTGCTAGGTTCTTGAAACTTGACACAATAAAGTAGTTTCACGTTCTATCTCTATGTTTTGTTTCCTCTTGATGTAGCCCTAACAGTGACTGGCGAGAAACACTTTCATGGAAAGGGGTTGCCAGGCTTCCCAAATATATGAATCTCCAGAAGTCTCAGGAAATATTTTTTCACCCAAACAGGATGATACTTTCAGGTAATGATCAGTACATTAAGGCGACTTGGTTCCCCAAATTTCGTTTTTCTATGTTAAAGCGTTCGTTTCCAGTAACAGTTTGAATTTTTAGGTTTCACTCTGTTTTCTCCTATATTGATAGATGTATTTGGAAGTCTAAATCCAACACGGTTTGTGCTAGCTTCTTGAAACTTGACACAATAAAGTAGTTTCACGTTCTATCTCTATGTTTTGTTTCCTCTTGATGTAGCCCTAAGCAGTGACTGGCGAGAAACACTTTCATGGAAAGGGGTTGCCAGGCTTCCCAAAATTACGAATCTCCAGAAATCTCAGCAAATATTTTTTCACCCAAACAGGATGATACTTTCAGGTAATGATCAGTACACTAAGGCGACTAGGTACCCCAAATTTCGTTCTTCTATGTTGAAGCATTCGTTTCCAGTAATAGTTTGAATTTTAGGTTTCACTCTGTTTTCTCCTATATTGATAGATGTATTTGGAACTCTGAATCCAACAAGGTTTGTGCTAGGTTCTTGAAACTTGACACAATAAAGTAGTTTCACGTTCTATCTCTATGTTTTGTTTCCTCTTGATGTAGCCCTAACAGTGACTGGCGAGAAACACTTTCATGGAAAGGGGTTGCCAGGCTTCCCAAATATATGAATCTCCAGAAGTCTCAGGAAATATTTTTTCACCCAAACAGGATGATACTTTCAGGTAATGATCAGTACATTAAGGCGACTTGGTTCCCCAAATTTCGTTTTTCTATGTTAAAGCGTTCCTTTCCAGTAACAGTTTGAATTTTTAGGTTTCACTCTGTTTTCTCCTATATTGATAGATGTATTTGGAAGTCTAAATCCAACACGGTTTGTGCTAGCTTCTTGAAACTTGACACAATAAAGTAGTTTCACGTTCTATCTCTATGTTTTCTTTCCTCTTGATGTAGCCCTAAGCAGTGACTGGCGAGAAACACTTTCATGGAAAGGGGTTGCCAGGCATCCCAAAATTACGAATCTCCAGAAATCTCAGCAAATATTTTTTCACCCAAACTGGATGATACTTTCAGGTAATGATCAGTACACTAAGGCGACTTGGATCCCCAAATTTCGTTCTTCTATGTTGAAGCGTTCGTTTCCAGTAACAGTTTGAATTTTAGGTTTCACTCTGTTTTCTCCTATATTGATAGATGTATTTGGAACTCTGAATCCAACAAGGTTTGTGCTAGGTTCTTGAAACTTGACACAATAAAGTAGTTTCACGTTCTATCTCTGTGTTTTGTTTCCTCTTGATGTAGCCCTAACAGTGACTGGCGAGAAACACTTTCATGGAAAGAGGTTGCCAGGCTTCCCAAATATATGAATCTCCAGAAATCTCAGGAAATATTTTTTCACCCAAACAGGATGATACTTTCAGGTAATGATCAGTACACTAAGGCGACTTGGTTCCCCAAACTTCGTTTTTCTATGTTTTCAGCGTTCGTTTCCAGTAACAGTTTGAATTTTTAGGTTTCACTCTGTTTTCTCCTATAATGATAGATGTATTTGGAAGTCTAAATCCAACACGGTTTGTGCTAGCTTCTTGAAACTTGACACAATAAAGTAGTTTCACGTTCTATCTCTATGTTTTCTTTCCTCTTGATGTAGCCCTAAGCAGTGACTGGCGAGAAACACTTTCATGGAAAGGGGTTGCCAGGCTTCCCAAAATTACGAATCTCCAGAAATCTCAGCAAATATTTTTTCACCCAAACTGGATGATACTTTCAGGTAATGATCAGTACACTAAGGCGACTTGGTTCCACAAATTTCGTTCTGCTATGTTGAAGCGTTCGTTTCCAGTAACAGTTTGAATTTTTAGGTTTCACTCTGTTTTCTCCTATATTGATAGATGTATTTGGAACTCTAAATCCAACACGGTTTGTGCTAGCTTCTTGAAACTTGACACAATAAAGTAGTTTCACATTCTATCTCTATGTTTTGTTTCCTCTTGATGTAGCCCTAAGCAGTGACTGGCGAGAAACACTTTCATGGAAAGGGGTTGCCAGGCTTCCCAAAATTACGAATCTCCAGAAATCTCAGCAAATATTTTTTCACCCAAACAGGATGATACTTTCAGGTAATGATCAGTACACTAAGGCGACTTGGTACCCCAAATTTCGTTCTTCTATGTTGAAGCATTCGTTTCCAGTAATAGTTTGAATTTTAGGTTTCACTCTGTTTTCTCCTATATTGATAGATGTATTTGGAATTCTAAATCCAACAAGGTTTGTGCTAGGTTCTTGAAACTTGACACAATAAAGTAGTTTCACGTTCTATCTTTATGTTTTGTTTCCTCTTGATGTAGCCCTAACAGTGACTGGCGAGAAACACTTTCATGGAAAGAGGTGCCAGGCTTCCCAAATATATGAATCTCCAGAAATCTCAGGAAATATTTTATCACCCAAACAGGATGATACTTTCAGGTAATGATCAGTACATTAAGGCGACTTGGTACCCCAAATTTCGTTCTTCTATGTTGAAGCATTCGTTTCCAGTAATAGTTTGAATTTTAGGTTTCACTCTGTTTTCTCCTATATTGATAGATGTATTTGGAAGTCTAAATCCAACACGGTTTGTGCTAGCTTCTTGAAACTTGACAATAAAGTAGTTTCATGTTCTATCTCTATGTTTTGTTTTCTCTTGATGTAGCCCTAAGCAGTGACTGGCGAGAAACACTTTCATGGAAAGGGGTTGCCAGGCTTCCCAAAATTACGAATCTCCAGAAATCTCAGCAAATATTTTTTCACCCAAACTGGATGATACTTTCAGGTAATGATCAGTACACTAAGGCGACTTGGATCCCCAAATTTCGTTCTTCTATGTTGAAGCGTTCGTTTCCAGTAACAGTTTGAATTTTAGGTTTCACTCTGTTTTCTCCTATATTGATAGATGTATTTGGAACTCTGAATCCAACAAGGTTTGTGCTAGGTTCTTGAAACTTGACACAATAAAGTAGTTTCACGTTCTATCTCTGTGTTTTGTTTCCTCTTGATGTAGCCCTAACAGTGACTGGCGAGAAACACTTTCATGGAAAGGGGTTGCCAGGCTTCCCAAATATATGAATCTCCAGAAATCTCAGGAAATATTTTTTCACCCAAACAGGATGATACTTTCAGGTAATGATCAGTACACTAAGGCAACTTGGTTCCCCAAACTTCGTTTTTCTATGTTTTCAGCGTTCGTTTCCAGTAACAGTTTGAATTTTTAGGTTTCACTCTGTTTTCTCCTATATTGATAGATGTATTTGGAAGTCTAAATCCAACACGGTTTGTGCTAGCTTCTTGAAACTTGACACAATAAAGTAGTTTCACGTTCTATCTCTATGTTTTTTTTCCTCTTGATGTAGCCCTAAGCAGTGACTGGCGAGAAACACTTTCATGGAAAGGGGTTGCCAGGCTTCCCAAATACATGAATCTCCAGAAATCTCAGCAAATATTTTTTCACCCAAACTGGATGATACTTTCAGGTAATGATCAGTACACTAAGGCGACTGGGTTCCCCAAATTTCGTTCATCTATGTTGAAGCGTTCGTTTCCAGTAACAGTTTGAATTTTAGGTTTCACTCTGTTTTCTCCTATATTGATAGATGTATTTGGAACTCTGAATCCAACAAGGTTTGTGCTAGGTTCTTGAAACTTGACTCAATAAAATAGTTTCACGTTCTATCTCTGTGTTTTGTTTCCTCTTGATGTAGCCCTAACAGTGACTGGCGAGAAACACTTTCATGGAAAGGGGTTGCCAGGCTTCCCAAATATATGAATCTCCAGAAATCTCAGGAAATATTTTTTCACCCAAACAGGATGATACTTTCAGGTAATGATCAGTACACTAAGGCGACTTGGTTCCCCAAACTTCATTTTTCTATGTTTTCAGCGTTCGTTTCCAGTAACAGTTTGAATTTTTAGGTTTCACTCTGTTTTCTCCTATATTGATAGATGTATTTGGAAGTCTAAATCCAACACGGTTTGTGCTAGCTTCTTGAAACTTGACACAATAAAGTAGTTTCACGTTCTATCTCTATGTTTTGTTTCCTCTTGATGTAGCCCTAAGCAGTGACTGGCGAGAAACACTTTCATGGAAAGGGGTTGCCAGGCTTCCCAAAATTACGAATCTCCAGAAATCTCAGCAAATATTTTTTCACCCAAACAGGATGATACTTTCAGGTAATGATCAGTACACTAAGGCGACTAGGTACCCCAAATTTCGTTCTTCTATGTTGAAGCATTCGTTTCCAGTAATAGTTTGAATTTTAGGTTTCACTCTGTTTTCTCCTATATTGATAGATGTATTTGGAACTCTGAATCCAACAAGGTTTGTGCTAGGTTCTTGAAACTTGACACAATAAAGTAGTTTCACGTTCTATCTCTATGTTTTGTTTCCTCTTGATGTAGCCCTAACAGTGACTGGCGAGAAACACTTTCATGGAAAGGGGTTGCCAGGCTTCCCAAATATATGAATCTCCAGAAGTCTCAGGAAATATTTTTTCACCCAAACAGGATGATACTTTCAGGTAATGATCAGTACATTAAGGCGACTTGGTTCCCCAAATTTCGTTTTTCTATGTTAAAGCGTTCCTTTCCAGTAACAGTTTGAATTTTTAGGTTTCACTCTGTTTTCTCCTATATTGATAGATGTATTTGGAAGTCTAAATCCAACACGGTTTGTGCTAGCTTCTTGAAACTTGACACAATAAAGTAGTTTCACGTTCTATCTCTATGTTTTCTTTCCTCTTGATGTAGCCCTAAGCAGTGACTGGCGAGAAACACTTTCATGGAAAGGGGTTGCCAGGCATCCCAAAATTACGAATCTCCAGAAATCTCAGCAAATATTTTTTCACCCAAACTGGATGATACTTTCAGGTAATGATCAGTACACTAAGGCGACTTGGATCCCCAAATTTCGTTCTTCTATGTTGAAGCGTTCGTTTCCAGTAACAGTTTGAATTTTAGGTTTCACTCTGTTTTCTCCTATATTGATAGATGTATTTGGAACTCTGAATCCAACAAGGTTTGTGCTAGGTTCTTGAAACTTGACACAATAAAGTAGTTTCACGTTCTATCTCTGTGTTTTGTTTCCTCTTGATGTAGCCCTAACAGTGACTGGCGAGAAACACTTTCATGGAAAGAGGTTGCCAGGCTTCCCAAATATATGAATCTCCAGAAATCTCAGGAAATATTTTTTCACCCAAACAGGATGATACTTTCAGGTAATGATCAGTACACTAAGGCGACTTGGTTCCCCAAACTTCGTTTTTCTATGTTTTCAGCGTTCGTTTCCAGTAACAGTTTGAATTTTTAGGTTTCACTCTGTTTTCTCCTATAATGATAGATGTATTTGGAAGTCTAAATCCAACACGGTTTGTGCTAGCTTCTTGAAACTTGACACAATAAAGTAGTTTCACGTTCTATCTCTATGTTTTGTTTCCTCTTGATGTAGCCCTAAGCAGTGACTGGCGAGAAACACTTTCATGGAAAGGGGTTGCGAGGCTTCCCAAAATTACGAATCTCCAGAAATCTCAGCAAATATTTTTTCACCCAAACTGGATGATACTTTCAGGTAATGATCAGTACACTAAGGCGACTTGGATCCCCAAATTTCGTTCTTCTATGTTGAAGCGTTCGTTTCCAGTAACAGTTTGAATTTTAGGTTTCACTCTGTTTTCTCCTATATTGATAGATGTATTTGGAACTCTGAATCCAACAAGGTTTGTGCTAGGTTCTTGAAACTTGACACAATAAAGTAGTTTCACGTTCTATCTCTGTGTTTTGTTTCCTCTTGATGTAGCCCTAACAGTGACTGGCGAGAAACACTTTCATGGAAAGAGGTTGCCAGGCTTCCCAAATATATGAATCTCCAGAAATCTCAGGAAATATTTTTTCACCCAAACAGGATGATACTTTCAGGTAATGATCAGTACACTAAGGCGACTTGGTTCCCCAAACTTCGTTTTTCTATGTTTTCAGCGTTCGTTTCCAGTAACAGTTTGAATTTTTAGGTTTCACTCTGTTTTCTCCTATAATGATAGATGTATTTGGAAGTCTAAATCCAACACGGTTTGTGCTAGGTTCTTGAAACTTGACACAATAAAGTAGTTTCACGTTCTATCTTTATGTTTTGTTTCCTCTTGATGTAGCCCTAAGCAGTGACTGGCGAGAAACACTTTCATGGAAAGGGGTTGCCAGGCTTCCCAAAATTACGAATCTCCAGAAATCTCAGCAAATATTTTTTCACCCAAACTGGATGACACTTTCAGGTAATGATCAGTACACTAAGGCGACTTGGTTCCCCAAATTTCGTTCTTCTATGTTGAAGCGTTCGTTTCCAGTAACAGTTTGAATTTTTAGGTTTCACTCTGTTTTCTCCTATATTGATAGATGTATTTGGAACTCTAAATCCAACACGGTTTGTGCTAGCTTCTTGAAACTTGACACAATAAAGTAGTTTCACATTCTATCCCTATGTTTTGTTTCCTCTTGATGTAGCCCTAAGCAGTGACTGGCGAGAAACACTTTCATGGAAAGGGGTTGCCAGGCTTCCCAAAATTACGAATCTCCAGAAATCTCAGCAAATATTTTTTCACCCAAACAGGATGATACTTTCAGGTAATGATCAGTACACTAAGGCGACTTGGATCCCCAAATTTCGTTCTTCTATGTTGAAGCGTTCGTTTCCAGTAACAGTTTGAATTTTAGGTTTCACTCTGTTTTCTCCTATATTGATAGATGTATTTGGAACTCTGAATCCAACAAGGTTTGTGCTAGGTTCTTGAAACTTGACACAATAAAGTAGTTTCACGTTCTATCTCTGTGTTTTGTTTCCTCTTGATGTAGCCCTAACAGTGACTGGCGAGAAACACTTTCATGGAAAGGGGTTGCCAGGCTTCCCAAATATATGAATCTCCAGAAATCTCAGGAAATATTTTTTCACCCAAACAGGATGATACTTTCAGGTAATGATCAGTACACTAAGGCAACTTGGTTCCCCAAACTTCGTTTTTCTATGTTTTCAGCGTTCGTTTCCAGTAACAGTTTGAATTTTTAGGTTTCACTCTGTTTTCTCCTATATTGATAGATGTATTTGGAAGTCTAAATCCAACACGGTTTGTGCTAGCTTCTTGAAACTTGACACAATAAAGTAGTTTCACGTTCTATCTCTATGTTTTTTTTCCTCTTGATGTAGCCCTAAGCAGTGACTGGCGAGAAACACTTTCATGGAAAGGGGTTGCCAGGCTTCCCAAATACATGAATCTCCAGAAATCTCAGCAAATATTTTTTCACCCAAACTGGATGATACTTTCAGGTAATGATCAGTACACTAAGGCGACTGGGTTCCCCAAATTTCGTTCATCTATGTTGAAGCGTTCGTTTCCAGTAACAGTTTGAATTTTAGGTTTCACTCTGTTTTCTCCTATATTGATAGATGTATTTGGAACTCTGAATCCAACAAGGTTTGTGCTAGGTTCTTGAAACTTGACTCAATAAAATAGTTTCACGTTCTATCTCTGTGTTTTGTTTCCTCTTGATGTAGCCCTAACAGTGACTGGCGAGAAACACTTTCATGGAAAGGGGTTGCCAGGCTTCCCAAATATATGAATCTCCAGAAATCTCAGGAAATATTTTTTCACCCAAACAGGATGATACTTTCAGGTAATGATCAGTACACTAAGGCGACTTGGTTCCCCAAACTTCATTTTTCTATGTTTTCAGCGTTCGTTTCCAGTAACAGTTTGAATTTTTAGGTTTCACTCTGTTTTCTCCTATATTGATAGATGTATTTGGAAGTCTAAATCCAACACGGTTTGTGCTAGCTTCTTGAAACTTGACACAATAAAGTAGTTTCACGTTCTATCTCTATGTTTTGTTTCCTCTTGATGTAGCCCTAAGCAGTGACTGGCGAGAAACACTTTCATGGAAAGGGGTTGCCAGGCTTCCCAAAATTACGAATCTCCAGAAATCTCAGCAAATATTTTTTCACCCAAACAGGATGATACTTTCAGGTAATGATCAGTACACTAAGGCGACTAGGTACCCCAAATTTCGTTCTTCTATGTTGAAGCATTCGTTTCCAGTAATAGTTTGAATTTTAGGTTTCACTCTGTTTTCTCCTATATTGATAGATGTATTTGGAACTCTGAATCCAACAAGGTTTGTGCTAGGTTCTTGAAACTTGACACAATAAAGTAGTTTCACGTTCTATCTCTATGTTTTGTTTCCTCTTGATGTAGCCCTAACAGTGACTGGCGAGAAACACTTTCATGGAAAGGGGTTGCCAGGCTTCCCAAATATATGAATCTCCAGAAGTCTCAGGAAATATTTTTTCACCCAAACAGGATGATACTTTCAGGTAATGATCAGTACATTAAGGCGACTTGGTTCCCCAAATTTCGTTTTTCTATGTTAAAGCGTTCCTTTCCAGTAACAGTTTGAATTTTTAGGTTTCACTCTGTTTTCTCCTATATTGATAGATGTATTTGGAAGTCTAAATCCAACACGGTTTGTGCTAGCTTCTTGAAACTTGACACAATAAAGTAGTTTCACGTTCTATCTCTATGTTTTCTTTCCTCTTGATGTAGCCCTAAGCAGTGACTGGCGAGAAACACTTTCATGGAAAGGGGTTGCCAGGCATCCCAAAATTACGAATCTCCAGAAATCTCAGCAAATATTTTTTCACCCAAACTGGATGATACTTTCAGGTAATGATCAGTACACTAAGGCGACTTGGATCCCCAAATTTCGTTCTTCTATGTTGAAGCGTTCGTTTCCAGTAACAGTTTGAATTTTAGGTTTCACTCTGTTTTCTCCTATATTGATAGATGTATTTGGAACTCTGAATCCAACAAGGTTTGTGCTAGGTTCTTGAAACTTGACACAATAAAGTAGTTTCACGTTCTATCTCTGTGTTTTGTTTCCTCTTGATGTAGCCCTAACAGTGACTGGCGAGAAACACTTTCATGGAAAGAGGTTGCCAGGCTTCCCAAATATATGAATCTCCAGAAATCTCAGGAAATATTTTTTCACCCAAACAGGATGATACTTTCAGGTAATGATCAGTACACTAAGGCGACTTGGTTCCCCAAACTTCGTTTTTCTATGTTTTCAGCGTTCGTTTCCAGTAACAGTTTGAATTTTTAGGTTTCACTCTGTTTTCTCCTATAATGATAGATGTATTTGGAAGTCTAAATCCAACACGGTTTGTGCTAGCTTCTTGAAACTTGACACAATAAAGTAGTTTCACGTTCTATCTCTATGTTTTCTTTCCTCTTGATGTAGCCCTAAGCAGTGACTGGCGAGAAACACTTTCATGGAAAGGGGTTGCCAGGCTTCCCAAAATTACGAATCTCCAGAAATCTCAGCAAATATTTTTTCACCCAAACTGGATGATACTTTCAGGTAATGATCAGTACACTAAGGCGACTTGGTTCCACAAATTTCGTTCTGCTATGTTGAAGCGTTCGTTTCCAGTAACAGTTTGAATTTTTAGGTTTCACTCTGTTTTCTCCTATATTGATAGATGTATTTGGAACTCTAAATCCAACACGGTTTGTGCTAGCTTCTTGAAACTTGACACAATAAAGTAGTTTCACATTCTATCTCTATGTTTTGTTTCCTCTTGATGTAGCCCTAAGCAGTGACTGGCGAGAAACACTTTCATGGAAAGGGGTTGCCAGGCTTCCCAAAATTACGAATCTCCAGAAATCTCAGCAAATATTTTTTCACCCAAACAGGATGATACTTTCAGGTAATGATCAGTACACTAAGGCGACTTGGTACCCCAAATTTCGTTCTTCTATGTTGAAGCATTCGTTTCCAGTAATAGTTTGAATTTTAGGTTTCACTCTGTTTTCTCCTATATTGATAGATGTATTTGGAATTCTAAATCCAACAAGGTTTGTGCTAGGTTCTTGAAACTTGACACAATAAAGTAGTTTCACGTTCTATCTTTATGTTTTGTTTCCTCTTGATGTAGCCCTAACAGTGACTGGCGAGAAACACTTTCATGGAAAGAGGTGCCAGGCTTCCCAAATATATGAATCTCCAGAAATCTCAGGAAATATTTTATCACCCAAACAGGATGATACTTTCAGGTAATGATCAGTACATTAAGGCGACTTGGTACCCCAAATTTCGTTCTTCTATGTTGAAGCATTCGTTTCCAGTAATAGTTTGAATTTTAGGTTTCACTCTGTTTTCTCCTATATTGATAGATGTATTTGGAAGTCTAAATCCAACACGGTTTGTGCTAGCTTCTTGAAACTTGACAATAAAGTAGTTTCATGTTCTATCTCTATGTTTTGTTTTCTCTTGATGTAGCCCTAAGCAGTGACTGGCGAGAAACACTTTCATGGAAAGGGGTTGCCAGGCTTCCCAAAATTACGAATCTCCAGAAATCTCAGCAAATATTTTTTCACCCAAACTGGATGATACTTTCAGGTAATGATCAGTACACTAAGGCGACTTGGATCCCCAAATTTCGTTCTTCTATGTTGAAGCGTTCGTTTCCAGTAACAGTTTGAATTTTAGGTTTCACTCTGTTTTCTCCTATATTGATAGATGTATTTGGAACTCTGAATCCAACAAGGTTTGTGCTAGGTTCTTGAAACTTGACACAATAAAGTAGTTTCACGTTCTATCTCTGTGTTTTGTTTCCTCTTGATGTAGCCCTAACAGTGACTGGCGAGAAACACTTTCATGGAAAGGGGTTGCCAGGCTTCCCAAATATATGAATCTCCAGAAATCTCAGGAAATATTTTTTCACCCAAACAGGATGATACTTTCAGGTAATGATCAGTACACTAAGGCAACTTGGTTCCCCAAACTTCGTTTTTCTATGTTTTCAGCGTTCGTTTCCAGTAACAGTTTGAATTTTTAGGTTTCACTCTGTTTTCTCCTATATTGATAGATGTATTTGGAAGTCTAAATCCAACACGGTTTGTGCTAGCTTCTTGAAACTTGACACAATAAAGTAGTTTCACGTTCTATCTCTATGTTTTTTTTCCTCTTGATGTAGCCCTAAGCAGTGACTGGCGAGAAACACTTTCATGGAAAGGGGTTGCCAGGCTTCCCAAATACATGAATCTCCAGAAATCTCAGCAAATATTTTTTCACCCAAACTGGATGATACTTTCAGGTAATGATCAGTACACTAAGGCGACTGGGTTCCCCAAATTTCGTTCATCTATGTTGAAGCGTTCGTTTCCAGTAACAGTTTGAATTTTAGGTTTCACTCTGTTTTCTCCTATATTGATAGATGTATTTGGAACTCTGAATCCAACAAGGTTTGTGCTAGGTTCTTGAAACTTGACTCAATAAAATAGTTTCACGTTCTATCTCTGTGTTTTGTTTCCTCTTGATGTAGCCCTAACAGTGACTGGCGAGAAACACTTTCATGGAAAGGGGTTGCCAGGCTTCCCAAATATATGAATCTCCAGAAATCTCAGGAAATATTTTTTCACCCAAACAGGATGATACTTTCAGGTAATGATCAGTACACTAAGGCGACTTGGTTCCCCAAACTTCATTTTTCTATGTTTTCAGCGTTCGTTTCCAGTAACAGTTTGAATTTTTAGGTTTCACTCTGTTTTCTCCTATATTGATAGATGTATTTGGAAGTCTAAATCCAACACGGTTTGTGCTAGCTTCTTGAAACTTGACACAATAAAGTAGTTTCACGTTCTATCTTTATGTTTTGTTTCCTCTTGATGTAGCCCTAACAGTGACTGGCGAGAAACACTTTCATGGAAAGAGGTTGCCAGGCTTCCCAAATATATGAATCTCCAGAAATCTCAGGAAATATTTTATCACCCAAACAGGATGATACTTTCAGGTAATGATCAGTACATTAAGGCGACTTGGTACCCCAAATTTCGTTCTTCTATGTTGAAGCATTCGTTTCCAGTAATAGTTTGAATTTTAGGTTTCACTCTGTTTTCTCCTATATTGATAGATGTATTTGGAAGTCTAAATCCAACACGGTTTGTGCTAGCTTCTTGAAACTTGACAATAAAGTAGTTTCATGTTCTATCTCTATGTTTTGTTTTCTCTTGATGTAGCCCTAAGCAGTGACTGGCGAGAAACACTTTCATGGAAAGGGGTTGCCAGGCTTCCCAAAATTACGAATCTCCAGAAATCTCAGCAAATATTTTTTCACCCAAACTGGATGATACTTTCAGGTAATGATCAGTACACTAAGGCGACTTGGATCCCCAAATTTCGTTCTTCTATGTTGAAGCGTTCGTTTCCAGTAACAGTTTGAATTTTAGGTTTCACTCTGTTTTCTCCTATATTGATAGATGTATTTGGAACTCTGAATCCAACAAGGTTTGTGCTAGGTTCTTGAAACTTGACACAATAAAGTAGTTTCACGTTCTATCTCTGTGTTTTGTTTCCTCTTGATGTAGCCCTAACAGTGACTGGCGAGAAACACTTTCATGGAAAGGGGTTGCCAGGCTTCCCAAATATATGAATCTCCAGAAATCTCAGGAAATATTTTTTCACCCAAACAGGATGATACTTTCAGGTAATGATCAGTACACTAAGGCGACTTGGTTCCCCAAACTTCGTTTTTCTATGTTTTCAGCGTTCGTTTCCAGTAACAGTTTGAATTTTTAGGTTTCACTCTGTTTTCTCCTATATTGATAGATGTATTTGGAAGTCTAAATCCAACACGGTTTGTGCTAGCTTCTTGAAACTTGACACAATAAAGTAGTTTCACGTTCTATCTCTATGTTTTTTTTCCTCTTGATGTAGCCCTAAGCAGTGACTGGCGAGAAACACTTTCATGGAAAGGGGTTGCCAGGCTTCCCAAAATTACGAATCTCCAGAAATCTCAGCAAATATTTTTTCACCCAAACTGGATGATACTTTCAGGTAATGATCAGTACACTAAGGCGACTTGGTTCCCCAAATTTCGTTCATCTATGTTGAAGCGTTCGTTTCCAGTAACAGTTTGAATTTTAGGTTTCACTCTGTTTTCTCCTATATTGATAGATGTATTTGGAACTCTGAATCCAACAAGGTTTGTGCTAGGTTCTTGAAACTTGACTCAATAAAGTAGTTTCACGTTCTATCTCTGTGTTTTGTTTCCTCTTGATGTAGCCCTAACAGTGACTGGCGAGAAACACTTTCATGGAAAGGGGTTGCCAGGCTTCCCAAATATATGAATCTCCAGAAATCTCAGGAAATATTTTTTCACCCAAACAGGATGATACTTTCAGGTAATGATCAGTACACTAAGGCGATTTGGTTCCCCAAACTTCATTTTTCTATGTTTTCAGCGTTCGTTTCCAGTAACAGTTTGAATTTTTAGGTTTCACTCTGTTTTCTCCTATATTGATAGATGTATTTGGAAGTCTAAATCCAACACGGTTTGTGCTAGCTTCTTGAAACTTGACACAATAAAGTAGTTTCACGTTCTATCTCTATGTTTTGTTTCCTCTTGATGTAGCCCTAAGCAGTGACTGGCGAGAAACACTTTCATGGAAAGGGGTTGCCAGGCTTCCCAAAATTACGAATCTCCAGAAATCTCAGCAAATATTTTTTCACCCAAACTGGATGATACTTTCAGGTAATGATCAGTACACTAAGGCGACTTGGTTCCCCAAATTTCGTTCTTCTATGTTGAAGCGTTCCTTTCCAGTAACAGTTTGAATTTTTAGGTTTCACTCTGTTTTCTCCTATATTGATAGATGTATTTGGAACTCTAAATCCAACACGGTTTGTGCTAGCTTCTTGAAACTTGACACAATAAAGTAGTTTCACGTTCTATCTCTATGTTTTGTTTCCTCTTGATGTAGCCCTAACAGTGACTGGCGAGAAACACTTTCATGGAAAGGGGTTGCCAGGCTTCCCAAATATATGAATCTCCAGAAATCTCAGGAAATATTTTTTCACCCAAACAGGATGATACTTTCAGGTAATGATCAGTACACTAAGGCGACTTGGTTCCCCAAACTTCGTTTTTCTATGTTTTCAGCGTTCGTTTCCAGTAACAGTTTGAATTTTTAGGTTTCACTCTGTTTTCTCCTATATTGATAGATGTATTTGGAAGTCTAAATCCAACACGGTTTGTGCTAGCTTCTTGAAACTTGACACAATAAAGTAGTTTCACGTTCTATCTCTATGTTTTGTTTCCTTTTGATGTAGCCCTAAGCAGTGACTGGCGAGAAACACTTTCATGGAAAGGGGTTGCCAGGCTTCCCAAAATTACGAATCTCCAGGAATCTCAGCAAATATTTTTTCACCCAAACTGGATGATACTTTCAGGTAATGATCAGTACACTAAGGCGACTTGGATCCCCAAATTTCGTTCTTCTATGTTGAAGCGTTCGTTTCCAGTAACAGTTTGAATTTTAGGTTTCACTCTGTTTTCTCCTATATTGATAGATGTATTTGGAACTCTGAATCCAACAAGGTTTGTGCTAGGTTCTTGAAACTTGACACAATAAAGTAGTTTCACGTTCTATCTCTGTGTTTTGTTTCCTCTTGATGTAGCCCTAACAGTGACTGGCGAGAAACACTTTCATGGAAAGGGGTTGCCAGGCTTCCCAAATATATGAATCTCCAGAAATCTCAGGAAATATTTTTTCACCCAAACAGGATGATACTTTCAGGTAATGATCAGTACACTAAGGCGACTTGGTTCCCCAAACTTCGTTTTTCTATGTTAAAGCGTTCGTTTCCAGTAAGAGTTTGAATTTTTAGGTTTCACTCTGTTTTCTCCTATATTGATAGATGTATTTGGAAGTCTAAATCCAACACGGTTTGTGCTAGCTTCTTGAAACTTGACACAATAAAGTAGTTTCACGTTCTATCTCTATGTTTTGTTTCCTCTTGATGTAGCCCTAAGCAGTGACTGGCGAGAAACACTTTCATGGAAAGGGGTTGCCAGGCTTCCCAAAATTACGAATCTCCAGAAATCTCAGCAAATATTTTTTCACCCAAACTGGATGATACTTTCAGGTAATGATCAGTACACTAAGGCGACTTGGATCCCCAAATTTCGTTCTTCTATGTTGAAGCGTTCGTTTCCAGTAACAGTTTGAATTTTAGGTTTCACTCTGTTTTCTCCTATATTGATAGATGTATTTGGAACTCTGAATCCAACAAGGTTTGTGCTAGGTTCTTGAAACTTGACACAATAAAGTAGTTTCACGTTCTATCTCTGTGTTTTGTTTCCTCTTGATGTAGCCCTAACAGTGACTGGCGAGAAACACTTTCATGGAAAGGGGTTGCCAGGCTTCCCAAATATATGAATCTCCAGAAATCTCAGGAAATATTTTTTCACCCAAACAGGATGATACTTTCAGGTAATGATCAGTACACTAAGGCGACTTGGTTCCCCAAACTTCGTTTTTCTATGTTTTCAGCGTTCGTTTCCAGTAACAGTTTGAATTTTTAGGTTTCACTCTGTTTTCTCCTATATTGATAGATGTATTTGGAAGTCTAAATCCAACACGGTTTGTGCTAGCTTCTTGAAACTTGACACAATAAAGTAGTTTCACGTTCTATCTCTATGTTTTGTTTCCTCTTGATGTAGCCCTAAGCAGTGACTGGCGAGAAACACTTTCATGGAAAGGGGTTGCCAGGTTTCCCAAAATTACGAATCTCCAGAAATCTCAGCAAATATTTTTTCACCCAAACTGGATGATACTTTCAGGTAATGATCAGTACACTAAGGCGACTTGGGTCCCCAAATTTCGTTCTTCTATGTTGAAGCGTTCCTTTCCAGTAACAGTTTGAATTTTTAGGTTTCACTCTGTTTTCTCCTATATTGATAGATGTATTTGGAACTCTAAATCCAACATGGTTTGTGCTAGCTTCTTGAAACTTGACACAATAAAGTAGTTTCACGTTCTATCTCTATGTTTTGTTTCCTCTTGATGTAGCCCTAAGCAGTGACTGGCGAGAAACACTTTCATGGAAAGGGGTTGCCAGGCTTCCCAAAATTACGAATCTCCAGAAATCTCAGCAAATATTTTTTCACCCAAACAGGATGATACTTTCAGGTAATGATCAGTACACTAAGGCGACTTGGTACCCCAAATTTCATTCTTCTATGTTGAAGCGTTCCTTTCCAGTAATAGTTTGAATTTTAGGTTTCACTCTGTTTTCTCCTATATTGATAGATGTATTTGGAACTCTGAATCCAACAAGGTTTGTGCTAGGTTCTTGAAACTTGACACAATAAAGTAGTTTCACGTTCTATCTCTATGTTTTGTTTCCTCTTGATGTAGCCCTAACAGTGACTGGCGAGAAACACTTTCATGGAAAGGGGTTGCCAGGCTTCCCAAATATATGAATCTCCAGAAATCTCAGGAAATATTTTTTCACCCAAACAGGATGATACTTTCAGGTAATGATCAGTACATTAAGGCGACTTGGTTCCCCAAATTTCGTTTTTCTATGTTAAAGCGTTCCTTTCCAGTAACAGTTTGAATTTTTAGGTTTCACTCTGTTTTCTCCTATATTGATAGATGTATTTGGAAGTCTAAATCCAACACGGTTTGTGCTAGCTTCTTGAAACTTGACACAATAAAGTAGTTTCACGTTCTATCTCTATGTTTTGTTTCCTCTTGATGTAGCCCTAAGCAGTGACTGGCGAGAAACACTTTCATGGAAAGGGGTTGCGAGGCTTCCCAAAATTACGAATCTCCAGAAATCTCAGCAAATATTTTTTCACCCAAACTGGATGATACTTTCAGGTAATGATCAGTACACTAAGGCGACTTGGTTCCCCAAATTTCGTTCTTCTATGTTGAAGCGTTCGTTTCCAGTAACAGTTTGAATTTTAGGTTTCACTCTGTTTTCTCCTATATTGATAGATGTATTTGGAAATCTGAATCCAACAAGGTTTGTGCTAGGTTCTTGAAACTTGACACAATAAAGTAGTTTCACGTTCTATCTCTGTGTTTTGTTTCCTCTTGATGTAGCCCTAACAGTGACTGGCGAGAAACACTTTCATGGAAAGGGGTTGCCAGGCTTCCCAAATATATGAATCTCCAGAAATCTCAGGAAATATTTTTTCACCCAAACAGGATGATACTTTCAGGTAATGATCAGTACACTAAGGCGACTTGGTTCCCCAAACTTCGTTTTTCTATGTTTTCAGCGTTCGTTTCCAGTAACAGTTTGAATTTTTAGGTTTCACTCTGTTTTCTCCTATATTGATAGATGTATTTGGAAGTCTAAATCCAACACGGTTTGTGCTAGCTTCTTGAAACTTGACACAATAAAGTAGTTTCACGTTCTATCTCTATGTTTTCTTTCCTCTTGATGTAGCCCTAAGCAGTGACTGGCGAGAAACACTTTCATGGAAAGGGGTTGCCAGGCTTCCCAAAATTACGAATCTCCAGAAATCTCAGCAAATATTTTTTCACCCAAACTGGATGATACTTTCAGGTAATGATCAGTACACTAAGGCGACTTGGTTCCCCAAATTTCGTTCTTCTATGTTGAAGCGTTCGTTTCCAGTAACAGTTTGAATTTTTAGGTTTCACTCTGTTTTCTCCTATATTGATAGATGTATTTGGAACTCTAAATCCAACACGGTTTGTGCTAGCTTCTTGAAACTTGACACAATAAAGTAGTTTCACATTCTATCGCTATGTTTTGTTTCCTCTTGATGTAGCACTAAGCAGTGACTGGCGAGAAACACTTTCATGGAAAGGGGTTGCCAGGCTTCCCAAAATTACGAATCTCCAGAAATCTCAGCAAATATTTTTTCACCCAAACAGGATGATACTTTCAGGTAATGATCAGTACACTAAGGCGACTTGGTTCCCCAAACTTCATTTTTCTATGTTTTCAGCGTTCGTTTCCAGTAACAGTTTGAATTTTTAGGTTTCACTCTGTTTTCTCCTATATTGATAGATGTATTTGGAAGTCTAAATCCAACACGGTTTGTGCTAGCTTTTTGAAACTTGACACAATAAAGTAGTTTCACGTTCTATCTCTATGTTTTGTTTCCTCTTGATGTAGCCCTAAGCAGTGACTGGCGAGAAACACTTTCATGGAAAGGGGTTGCCAGGCTTCCCAAAATTACGAATCTCCAGAAATCTCAGAAAATATTTTTTTCACCCAAACTGGATGATACTTTCAGGTAATGATCAGTACACTAAGGCGACTTGGATCCCCAAATTTCGTTCTTCTATGTTGAAGCGTTCGTTTCCAGTAACAGTTTGAATTTTAGGTTTCACTCTGTTTTCTCCTATATTGATAGATGTATTTGGAACTCTGAATCCAACAAGGTTTGTGCTAGGTTCTTGAAACTTGACACAATAAAGTAGTTTCACGTTCTATCTCTGTGTTTTGTTTCCTCTTAATGTAGCCCTAACAGTGACTGGCGAGAAACACTTTCATGGAAAGGGGTTGCCAGGCTTCCCAAATATATGAATCTCCAGAAATCTCAGGAAATATTTTTTCACCCAAACAGGATGATACTTTCAGGTAATGATCAGTACACTAAGGCGACTTGGTTCCCCAAACTTCGTTTTTCTATGTTAAAGCGTTCGTTTCCAGTAACAGTTTGAATTTTTAGGTTTCACTCTGTTTTCTCCTATATTGATAGATGTATTTGGAAGTCTAAATCCAACACGGTTTGTGCTAGCTTCTTGAAACTTGACACAATAAAGTAGTTTCACGTTCTATCTCTATGTTTTGTTTCCTCTTGATGTAGCCCTAAGCAGTGATTGGCGAGAAACACTTTCATGGAAAGGGGTTGCCAGGCTTCCCAAAATTACGAATCTCCAGAAATCTCAGCAAATATTTTTTCACCCAAACTGGATGATACTTTCAGGTAATGATCAGTACACTAAGGCGACTTGGATCCCCAAATTTCGTTCTTCTATGTTGAAGCGTTCGTTTCCAGTAACAGTTTGAATTTTAGGTTTCACTCTGTTTTCTCCTATATTGATAGATGTATTTGGAACTCTGAATCCAACAAGGTTTGTGCTAGGTTCTTGAAACTTGACACAATAAAGTAGTTTCACGTTCTATCTCTGTGTTTTGTTTCCTCTTGATGTAGCCCTAACAGTGACGGGCGAGAAACACTTTCATGGAAAGGGGTTGCCAGGCTTCCCAAATATATGAATCTCCAGAAATCTCAGGAAATATTTTTTCACCCAAACAGGATGATACTTTCAGGTAATGATCAGTACACTAAGGCGACTTGGTTCCCCAAACTTCGTTTTTCTATGTTAAAGCGTTCGTTTCCAGTAACAGTTTGAATTTTTAGGTTTCACTCTGTTTTCTCCTATATTGATAGATGTATTTGGAAGTCTAAATCCAACACGGTTTGTGCTAGCTTCTTGAAACTTGACACAATAAAGTAGTTTCACGTTCTATCTCTATGTTTTGTTTCCTCTTGATGTAGCCCTAAGCAGTGACTGGCGAGAAACACTTTCATGGAAAGGGGTTGCCAGGCTTCCCAAAATTACGAATCTCCAGAAATCTCAGCAAATATTTTTTCACCCAAACTGGATGATACTTTCAGGTAATGATCAGTACACTAAGGCGACTTGGATCCCCAAATTTCGTTCTTCTATGTTGAAGCGTTCGTTTCCAGTAACAGTTTGAATTTTAGGTTTCACTCTGTTTTCTCCTATATTGATAGATGTATTTGGAACTCTGAATCCAACAAGGTTTGTGCTAGGTTCTTGAAACTTGACACAATAAAGTAGTTTCACGTTCTATCTCTGTGTTTTGTTTCCTCTTGATGTAGCCCTAACAGTGACTGGCGAGAAACACTTTCATGGAAAGGGGTTGCCAGGCTTCCCAAATATATGAATCTCCAGAAATCTCAGGAAATATTTTTTCACCCAAACCGGATGATACTTTCAGGTAATGATCAGTACACTAAGGCGACTTGGTTCCCCAAACTTCGTTTTTCTATGTTTTCAGCGTTCGTTTCCAGTAACAGTTTGAATTTTTAGGTTTCACTCTGTTTTCTCCTATATTGATAGATGTATTTGGAAGTCTAAATCCAACACGGTTTGTGCTAGCTTCTTGAAACTTGACACAATAAAGTAGTTTCACGTTCTATCTCTATGTTTTGTTTCCTCTTGATGTAGCCCTAAGCAGTGACTGGCGAGAAACACTTTCATGGAAAGGGGTTGCCAGGCTTCCCAAAATTACGAATCTCCAGAAATCTCAGCAAATATTTTTTCACCCAAACTGGATGATACTTTCAGGTAATGATCAGTACACTAAGGCGACTTGGTTCCCCAAATTTCGTTCTTCTATGTTGAAGCGTTCCTTTCCAGTAACAGTTTGAATTTTTAGGTTTCACTCTGTTTTCTCCTATATTGATAGATGTATTTGGAACTCTAAATCCAACATGGTTTGTGCTAGCTTCTTGAAACTTGACACAATAAAGTAGTTTCACGTTCTATCTCTATGTTTTGTTTCCTCTTGATGTAGCCCTAAGCAGTGACTGGCGAGAAACACTTTCATGGAAAGGGGTTGCCAGGCTTCCCAAAATTACGAATCTCCAGAAATCTCAGCAAATATTTTTTCACCCAAACAGGATGATACTTTCAGGTAATGATCAGTACACTAAGGCGACTTGGTACCCCAAATTTCATTCTTCTATGTTGAAGCGTTCGTTTCCAGTAATAGTTTGAATTTTAGGTTTCACTCTGTTTTCTCCTATATTGATAGATGTATTTGGAACTCTGAATCCAACAAGGTTTGTGCTAGGTTCTTGAAACTTGACACAATAAAGTAGTTTCACGTTCTATCTCTATGTTTTGTTTCCTCTTGATGTAGCCCTAACAGTGACTGGCGAGAAACACTTTCATGGAAAGGGGTTGCCAGGCTTCCCAAATATATGAATCTCCAGAAATCTCAGGAAATATTTTTTCACCCAAACAGGATGATACTTTCAGGTAATGATCAGTACATTAAGGCGACTTGGTTCCCCAAATTTCGTTTTTCTATGTTAAAGCGTTCCTTTCCAGTAACAGTTTGAATTTTTAGGTTTCACTCTGTTTTCTCCTATATTGATAGATGTATTTGGAAGTCTAAATCCAACACGGTTTGTGCTAGCTTCTTGAAACTTGACACAATAAAGTAGTTTCACGTTCTATCTCTATGTTTTGTTTCCTCTTGATGTAGCCCTAAGCAGTGACTGGCGAGAAACACTTTCATGGAAAGGGGTTGCGAGGCTTCCCAAAATTACGAATCTCCAGAAATCTCAGCAAATATTTTTTCACCCAAACTGGATGATACTTTCAGGTAATGATCAGTACACTAAGGCGACTTGGTTCCCCAAATTTCGTTCTTCTATGTTGAAGCGTTCGTTTCCAGTAACAGTTTGAATTTTAGGTTTCACTCTGTTTTCTCCTATATTGATAGATGTATTTGGAACTCTGAATCCAACAAGGTTTGTGCTAGGTTCTTGAAACTTGACACAATAAAGTAGTTTCACGTTCTATCTCTGTGTTTTGTTTCCTCTTGATGTAGCCCTAACAGTGACTGGCGAGAAACACTTTCATGGAAAGGGGTTGCCAGGCTTCCCAAATATATGAATCTCCAGAAATCTCAGGAAATATTTTTTCACCCAAACAGGATGATACTTTCAGGTAATGATCAGTACACTAAGGCGACTTGGTTCCCCAAACTTCGTTTTTCTATGTTTTCAGCGTTCGTTTCCAGTAACAGTTTGAATTTTTAGGTTTCACTCTGTTTTCTCCTATATTGATAGATGTATTTAGAAGTCTAAATCCAACACGGTTTGTTCTAGCTTCTTGAAACTTGACACAATAAAGTAGTTTCACGTTCTATCTCTATGTTTTGTTTCCTCTTGATGTAGCCCTAAGCAGTGACTGGCGAGAAACACTTTCATGGAAAGGGGTTGCCAGGCTTCCCAAAATTACGAATCTCCAGAAATCTCAGGAAATATTTTTTCACCCAAACAGGATGATACTTTCAGGTAATGATCAGTACACTAAGGCGACTTGGTTCCCCAAACTTCGTTTTTCTATGTTAAAGCGTTCGTTTCCAGTAACAGTTTGAATTTTTAGGTTTCACTCTGTTTTCTCCTATATTGATAGATGTATTTGGAAGTCTAAATCCAACACGGTTTGTGCTAGCTTCTTGAAACTTGACACAATAAAGTAGTTTCACGTTCTATCTCTATGTTTTGTTTCCTCTTGATGTAGCCCTAAGCAGTGACTGGCGAGAAACACTTTCATGGAAAGGGGTTGCCAGGCTTCCCAAAATTACGAATCTCCAGAAATCTCAGCAAATATTTTTTCACCCAAACTGGATGATACTTTCAGGTAATGATCAGTACACTAAGGCGACTTGGATCCCCAAATTTCGTTCTTCTATGTTGAAGCGTTCGTTTCCAGTAACAGTTTGAATTTTAGGTTTCACTCTGTTTTCTCCTATATTGATAGATGTATTTGGAACTCTGAATCCAACAAGGTTTGTGCTAGGTTCTTGAAACTTGACACAATAAAGTAGTTTCACGTTCTATCTCTGTGTTTTGTTTCCTCTTGATGTAGCCCTAACAGTGACTGGCGAGAAACACTTTCATGGAAAGGGGTTGCCAGGCTTCCCAAATATATGAATCTCCAGAAATCTCAGGAAATATTTTATCACCCAAACAGGATGATACTTTCAGGTAATGATCAGTACACTAAGGCGACTTGGTTCCCCAAACTTCGTTTTTCTATGTTTTCAGCGTTCGTTTCCAGTAACAGTTTGAATTTTTAGGTTTCACTCTGTTTTCTCCTATATTGATAGATGTATTTGGAAGTCTAAATCCAACACGGTTTGTGCTAGCTTCTTGAAACTTGACACAATAAAGTAGTTTCACGTTCTATCTCTATGTTTTGTTTCCTCTTGATGTAGCCCTAAGCAGTGACTGGCGAGAAACACTTTCATGGAAAGGGGTTGCCAGGCTTCCCAAAATTACGAATCTCCAGAAATCTCAGCAAATATTTTTTCACCCAAACTGGATGATACTTTCAGGTAATGATCAGTACACTAAGGCGACTTGGTTCCCCAAATTTCGTTCTTCTATGTTGAAGCGTTCCTTTCCAGTAACAGTTTGAATTTTTAGGTTTCACTCTGTTTTCTCCTATATTGATAGATGTATTTGGAACTCTAAATCCAACATGGTTTGTGCTAGCTTCTTGAAACTTGACACAATAAAGTAGTTTCACGTTCTATCTCTATGTTTTGTTTCCTCTTGATGTAGCCCTAAGCAGTGACTGGCGAGAAACACTTTCATGGAAAGGGGTTGCCAGGCTTCCCAAAATTACAAATCTCCAGAAATCTCAGCAAATATTTTTTCACCCAAACAGGATGATACTTTCAGGTAATGATCAGTACACTAAGACGACTTGGTACCCCAAATTTCATTCTTCTATGTTGAAGCGTTCGTTTCCAGTAATAGTTTGAATTTTAGGTTTCACTCTGTTTTCTCCTATATTGATAGATGTATTTGGAACTCTGAATCCAACAAGGTTTGTGCTAGGTTCTTGAAACTTGACACAATAAAGTAGTTTCACGTTCTATCTCTATGTTTTGTTTCCTCTTGATGTAGCCCTAACAGTGACTGGCGAGAAACACTTTCATGGAAAGGGGTTGCCAGGCTTCCCAAATATATGAATCTCCAGAAATCTCAGGAAATATTTTTTCACCCAAACAGGATGATACTTTCAGGTAATGATCAGTACATTAAGGCGACTTGGTTCCCCAAATTTCGTTTTTCTATGTTAAAGCGTTCCTTTCCAGTAACAGTTTGAATTTTTAGGTTTCACTCTGTTTTCTCCTATATTGATAGATGTATTTGGAAGTCTAAATCCAACACGGTTTGTGCTAGCTTCTTGAAACTTGACACAATAAAGTAGTTTCACGTTCTATCTCTATGTTTTGTTTCCTCTTGATGTAGCCCTAAGCAGTGACTGGCGAGAAACACTTTCATGGAAAGGGGTTGCGAGGCTTCCCAAAATTACGAATCTCCAGAAATCTCAGCAAATATTTTTTCACCCAAACTGGATGATACTTTCAGGTAATGATCAGTACACTAAGGCGACTTGGTTCCCCAAATTTCGTTCTTCTATGTTGAAGCGTTCGTTTCCAGTAACAGTTTGAATTTTAGGTTTCACTCTGTTTTCTCCTATATTGATAGATGTATTTGGAACTCTGAATCCAACAAGGTTTGTGCTAGGTTCTTGAAACTTGACACAATAAAGTAGTTTCACGTTCTATCTCTGTGTTTTGTTTCCTCTTGATGTAGCCCTAACAGTGACTGGCGAGAAACACTTTCATGGAAAGGGGTTGCCAGGCTTCCCAAATATATGAATCTCCAGAAATCTCAGGAAATATTTTTTCACCCAAACAGGATGATACTTTCAGGTAATGATCAGTACACTAAGGCGACTTGGTTCCCCAAACTTCGTTTTTCTATGTTTTCAGCGTTCGTTTCCAGTAACAGTTTGAATTTTTAGGTTTCACTCTGTTTTCTCCTATATTGATAGATGTATTTAGAAGTCTAAATCCAACACGGTTTGTTCTAGCTTCTTGAAACTTGACACAATAAAGTAGTTTCACGTTCTATCTCTATGTTTTGTTTCCTCTTGATGTAGCCCTAAGCAGTGACTGGCGAGAAACACTTTCATGGAAAGGGGTTGCCAGGCTTCCCAAAATTACGAATCTCCAGAAATCTCAGCAAATATTTTTTCACCCAAACTGGATGATACTTTCAGGTAATGATCAGTACACTAAGGCGACTTGGTTCCCCAAATTTCGTTCTTCTATGTTGAAGCGTTCGTTTCCAGTAACAGTTTGAATTTTAGGTTTCACTCTGTTTTCTCCTATATTGATAGATGTATTTGGAACTCTGAATCCAACAAGGTTTGTGCTAGGTTCTTGAAACTTGACACAATAAAGTAGTTTCACGTTCTATCTCTGTGTTTTGTTTCCTCTTGATGTAGCCCTAACAGTGACTGGCGAGAAACACTTTCATGGAAAGGGGTTGCCAGGCTTCCCAAATATATGAATCTCCAGAAATCTCAGGAAATATTTTTTCACCCAAACAGGATGATACTTTCAGGTAATGATCAGTACACTAAGGCGACTTGGTTCCCCAAACTTCGTTTTTCTATGTTTTCAGCGTTCGTTTCCAGTAACAGTTTGAATTTTTAGGTTTCACTCTGGTTTCTCCTATATTGATAGATGTATTTGGAAGTCTAAATCCAACACGGTTTGTTCTAGCTTCTTGAAACTTGACACAATAAAGTAGTTTCACGTTCTATCTCTATGTTTTGTTTCCTGTTGATGTAGCCCTAAGCAGTGACTGGCGAGAAACACTTTCATGGAAAGGGGTTGCCAGGCTTCCCAAAATTACGAATCTCCAGAAATCTCAGCAAATATTTTTTCACCCAAACTGGATGATACTTTCAGGTAATGATCAGTACACTAAGGCGACTTGGTTCCCCAAATTTCGTTCTTCTATGTTGAAGCGTTCATTTCCAGTAACAGTTTGAATTTTAGGTTTCACTCTGTTTTCTCCTATATTGATAGATGTATTTGGAACTCTAAATCCAACACGGTTTGTGCTAGCTTCTTGAAACTTGACACAATAAAGTAGTTTCACGTTCTATCTCTATGTTTTGTTTCCTCTTGATGTAGCCCTAAGCAGTGACTGGCGAGAAACACTTTCATGGAAAGGGGTTGCCAGGCTTCCCAAAATTACGAATCTCCAGAAATCTCAGCAAATATTTTTTCACCCAAACTGGATGATACTTTCAGGTAATGATCAGTACACTAAGGCGACTTGGTTCCCCAAATTTCGTTCTTCTATGTTGAAGCGTTCGTTTCCAGTAACAGTTTGAATTTTAGGTTTCACTCTGTTTTCTCCTATATTGATAGATGTATTTGGAACTCTGAATCCAACAAGGTTTGTGCTAGGTTCTTGAAACTTGACACAATAAAGTAGTTTCACGTTCTATCTCTGTGTTTTGTTTCCTCTTGATGTAGCCCTAACAGTGACTGGCGAGAAACACTTTCATGGAAAGGGGTTGCCAGGCTTCCCAAATATATGAATCTCCAGAAATCTCAGGAAATATTTTTTCACCCAAACAGGATGATACTTTCAGGTAATGATCAGTACACTAAGGCGACTTGGTTCCCCAAACTTCGTTTTTCTATGTTTTCAGCGTTCGTTTCCAGTAACAATTTGAATTTTTAGGTTTCACTCTGTTTTCTCCTATATTGATAGATGTATTTGGAAGTCTAAATCCAACACGGTTTGTGCTAGCTTCTTGAAACTTGACACAATAAAGTAGTTTCACGTTCTATCTCTATGTTTTCTTTCCTCTTGATGTAGCCCTAAGCAGTGACTGGCGAGAAACACTTTCATGGAAAGGGGTTGCCAGGCTTCCCAAAATTACGAATCTCCAGAAATCTCAGCAAATATTTTTTCACCCAAACTGGATGATACTTTCAGGTAATGATCAGTACACTAAGGCGACTTGGTTCCCCAAATTTCGTTCTTCTATGTTGAAGCGTTCGTTTCCAGTAACAGTTTGAATTTTTAGGTTTCACTCTGTTTTCTCCTATATTGATAGATGTATTTGGAACTCTAAATCCAACACGGTTTGTGCTAGCTTCTTGAAACTTGACACAATAAAGTAGTTTCACATTCTATCTCTATGTTTTGTTTCCTCTTGATGTAGCACTAAGCAGTGACTGGCGAGAAACACTTTCATGGAAAGGGGTTGCCAGGCTTCCCAAAATTACGAATCTCCAGAAATCTCAGCAAATATTTTTTCACCCAAACAGGATGATACTTTCAGGTAATGATCAGTACACTAAGGCGACTTGGTTCCCCAAACTTCATTTTTCTATGTTTTCAGCGTTCGTTTCCAGTAACAGTTTGAATTTTTAGGTTTCACTCTGTTTTCTCCTATATTGATAGATGTATTTGGAAGTCTAAATCCAACACGGTTTGTGCTAGCTTCTTGAAACTTGACACAATAAAGTAGTTTCACGTTCTATCTCTATGTTTTGTTTCCTCTTGATGTAGCCCTAACAGTGACTGGTGAGAAACACTTTCATGGAAAGGGGTTGCCAGGCTTCCCAAATATATGAATCTCCAGAAGTCTCAGGAAATATTTTTTCACCCAAACAGGATGATACTTTCAGGTAATGATCAGTACATTAAGGCGACTTGGTTCCCCAAATTTCGTTTTTCTATGTTAAAGCGTTCGTTTCCAGTAACAGTTTAAATTTTTAGGTTTCACTCTGTTTTCTCCTATATTGATAGATGTATTTGGAAGTCTAAATCCAACACGGTTTGTGCTAGCTTTTTGAAACTTGACACAATAAAGTAGTTTCACGTTCTATCTCTATGTTTTGTTTCCTCTTGATGTAGCCCTAAGCAGTGACTGGCGAGAAACACTTTCATGGAAAGGGGTTGCCAGGCTTCCCAAAATTACGAATCTCCAGAAATCTCAGCAAATATTTTTTCACCCAAACTGGATGATACTTTCAGGTAATGATCAGTACACTAAGGCGACTTGGATCCCCAAATTTCGTTCTTCTATGTTGAAGCGTTCGTTTCCAGTAACAGTTTGAATTTTAGGTTTCACTCTGTTTTCTCCTATATTGATAGATGTATTTGGAACTCTGAATCCAACAAGGTTTGTGCTAGGTTCTTGAAACTTGACACAATAAAGTAGTTTCACGTTCTATCTCTGTGTTTTGTTTCCTCTTGATGTAGCCCTAACAGTGACTGGCGAGAAACACTTTCATGGAAAGGGGTTGCCAGGCTTCCCAAATATATGAATCTCCAGAAATCTCAGGAAATATTTTTTCACCCAAACAGGATGATACTTTCAGGTAATGATCAGTACACTAAGGCGACTTGGTTCCCCAAACTTCGTTTTTCTATGTTTTCAGCGTTCGTTTCCAGTAACAGTTTGAATTTTTAGGTTTCACTCTGTTTTCTCCTATATTGATAGATGTATTTAGAAGTCTAAATCCAACACGGTTTGTTCTAGCGTCTTGAAACTTGACACAATAAAGTAGTTTCACGTTCTATCTCTATGTTTTGTTTCCTCTTGATGTAGCCCTAAGCAGTGACTGGCGAGAAACACTTTCATGGAAAGGGGTTGCCAGGCTTCCCAAAATTACGAATCTCCAGAAATCTCAGCAAATATTTTTTCACCCAAACTGGATGATACTTTCAGGTAATGATCAGTACACTAAGGCGACTTGGTTCCCCAAATTTCGTTCTTCTATGTTGAAGCGTTCATTTCCAGTAACAGTTTGAATTTTAGGTTTCACTCTGTTTTCTCCTATATTGATAGATGTATTTGGAACTCTAAATCCAACACGGTTTGTGCTAGCTTCTTGAAACTTGACACAATAAAGTAGTTTCACGTTCTATCTCTATGTTTTGTTTCCTCTTGATGTAGCCCTAAGCAGTGACTGGCGAGAAACACTTTCATGGAAAGGGGTTGCCAGGCTTCCCAAAATTACGAATCTCCAGAAATCTCAGCAAATATTTTTTCACTCAAACTGGATGATACTTTCAGGTAATGATCAGTACACTAAGGCGACTTGGTTCCCCAAATTTCGTTCTTCTATGTTGAAGCGTTCGTTTCCAGTAACAGTTTGAATTTTAGGTTTCACTCTGTTTTCTCCTATATTGATAGATGTATTTGGAACTCTGAATCCAACAAGGTTTGTGCTAGGTTCTTGAAACTTGACACAATAAAGTAGTTTCACGTTCTATCTCTGTGTTTTGTTTCCTCTTGATGTAGCCCTAACAGTGACTGGCGAGAAACACTTTCATGGAAAGGGGTTTCCAGGCTTCCCAAATATATGAATCTCCAGAAATCTCAGGAAATATTTTTTCACCCAAACAGGATGATACTTTCAGGTAATGATCAGTACACTAAGGCGACTTGGTTCCCCAAACTTCGTTTTTCTATGTTTTCAGCGTTCGTTTCCAGTAACAATTTGAATTTTTAGGTTTCACTCTGTTTTCTCCTATATTGATAGATGTATTTGGAAGTCTAAATCCAACACGGTGTGTGCTAGCTTCTTGAAACTTGACACAATAAAGTAGTTTCACGTTCTATCTCTATGTTTTCTTTCCTCTTGATGTAGCCCTAAGCAGTGACTGGCGAGAAACACTTTCATGGAAAGGGGTTGCCAGGCTTCCCAAAATTACGAATCTCCAGAAATCTCAGCAAATATTTTTTCACCCAAACTGGATGATACTTTCAGGTAATGATCAGTACACTAAGGCGACTTGGTTCCCCAAATTTCGTTCTTCTATGTTGAAGCGTTCGTTTCCAGTAACAGTTTGAATTTTTAGGTTTCACTCTGTTTTCTCCTATATTGATAGATGTATTTGGAACTCTAAATCCAACACGGTTTGTGCTAGCTTCTTGAAACTTGACACAATAAAGTAGTTTCACATTCTATCTCTATGTTTTGTTTCCTCTTGATGTAGCACTAAGCAGTGACTGGCGAGAAACACTTTCATGGAAAGGGGTTGCCAGGCTTCCCAAAATTACGAATCTCCAGAAATCTCAGCAAATATTTTTTCACCCAAACAGGATGATACTTTCAGGTAATGATCAGTACACTAAGGCGACTTGGTACCCAAATTTCGTTCTTCTATGTTGAAGCATTCGTTTCCAGTAATAGTTTGAATTTTAGGTTTCACTCTGTTTTCTCCTATATTGATAGATGTATTTGGAATTCTGAATCCAACAAGGTTTGTGCTAGGTTCTTGAAACTTGACACAATAAAGTAGTTTCACGTTCTATCTCTATGTTTTGTTTCCTCTTGATGTAGCCCTATCAGTGACTGGCGAGAAACACTTTCATGGAAAGCGGTTGCCAGGCTTCCCAAATATATGAATCTCCAGAAATCTCAGGAAATATTTTATCACCCAAACAGGATGATACTTTCAGGTAATGATCAGTACATTAAGGCGACTTGGTTCCCCAAATTTCGTTTTTCTATGTTAAAGCGTTCGTTTCCAGTAACAGTTTGAATTTTTAGGTTTCACTCTGTTTTCTCCTATATTGATAGATGTATTTGGAAGTCTAAATCCAACACGGTTTGTGCTAGCTTCTTGAAACTTGACACAATAAAGTAGTTTCACGTTCTATCTCTATGTTTTGTTTCCTCTTGATGTAGCCCTAAGCAGTGACTCGCGAGAAACACTTTCATGGAAAGGGGTTGCCAGGCTTCCCAAAATTACGAATCTCCAGAAATCTCAGCAAATATTTTTTCACCCAAACTGGATGATACTTTCAGGTAATGATCAGTACACTAAGGCGACTTGGTTCCCCAAATTTCGTTCTTCTATGTTGAAGCGTTCGTTTCCAGTAACAGTTTGAATTTTAGGTTTCACTCTGTTTTCTCCTATATTGATAGATGTATTTGGAACTCTGAATCCAACAAGGTTTGTGCTAGGTTCTTGAAACTTGACACAATAATGTAGTTTCACGTTCTATCTCTGTGTTTTGTTTCCTCTTGATGTAGCCCTAACAGTGACTGGCGAGAAACACTTTCATGGAAAGGGGTTGCCAGGCTTCCCAAATATATGAATCTCCAGAAATCTCAGGAAATATTTTTTCACCCAAACAGGATGATACTTTCAGGTAATGATCAGTACACTAAGGCGACTTGGTTCCCCAAACTTCGTTTTTCTATGTTTTCAGCGTTCGTTTCCAGTAACAGTTTGAATTTTTAGGTTTCACTCTGTTTTCTCCTATATTGATAGATGTATTTGGAAGTCTAAATCCAACACGGTTTGTGCTAGCTTCTTGAAACTTGACACAATAAAGTAGTTTCACGTTCTATCTCTATGTTTTGTTTCCTCTTGATGTAGCCCTAAGCAGTGACTGGCGAGAAACACTTTCATGGAAAGGGGTTGCCAGGCTTCCCAAAATTACGAATCTCCAGAAATCTCAGCAAATATTTTTTCACCCAAACTGGATGATACTTTCAGGTAATGATCAGTACACTAAGGCGACTTGGTTCCCCAAATTTCGTTCTTCTATGTTGAAGCGTTCCTTTCCAGTAACAGTTTGAATTTTTAGGTTTCACTCTGTTTTCTCCTATATTGATAGATGTATTTGGAACTCTAAATCCAACATGGTTTGTGCTAGCTTCTTGAAACTTGACACAATAAAGTAGTTTCACGTTCTATCTCTATGTTTTGTTTCCTCTTGATGTAGCCCTAAGCAGTGACTGGCGAGAAACACTTTCATGGAAAGGGGTTGCCAGGCTTCCCAAAATTACGAATCTCCAGAAATCTCAGCAAATATTTTTTCACCCAAACAGGATGATACTTTCAGGTAATGATCAGTACACTAAGGCGACTTGGTACCCCAAATTTCATTCTTCTATGTTGAAGCGTTCGTTTCCAGTAATAGTTTGAATTTTAGGTTTCACTCTGTTTTCTCCTATATTGATAGATGTATTTGGAACTCTGAATCCAACAAGGTTTGTGCTAGGTTCTTGAAACTTGACACAATAAAGTAGTTTCACGTTCTATCTCTATGTTTTGTTTCCTCTTGATGTAGCCCTAACAGTGACTGGCGAGAAACACTTTCATGGAAAGGGGTTGCCAGGCTTCCCAAATATATGAATCTCCAGAAATCTCAGGAAATATTCTTTCACCCAAACAGGATGATACTTTCAGGTAATGATCAGTACATTAAGGCGACTTGGTTCCCCAAATTTCGTTTTTCTATGTTAAAGCGTTCCTTTCCAGTAACAGTTTGAATTTTTAGGTTTCACTCTGTTTTCTCCTATATTGATAGATGTATTTGGAAGTCTAAATCCAACACGGTTTGTGCTAGCTTCTTGAAACTTGACACAATAAAGTAGTTTCACGTTCTATCTCTATATTTTGTTTCCTCTTGATGTAGCCCTAAGCAGTGACTGGCGAGAAACACTTTCATGGAAAGGGGTTGCGAGGCTTCCCAAAATTACGAATCTCCAGAAATCTCAGCAAATATTTTTTCACCCAAACTGGATGATACTTTCAGGTAATGATCAGTACACTAAGGCGACTTGGTTCCCCAAATTTCGTTCTTCTATGTTGAAGCGTTCGTTTCCAGTAACAGTTTGAATTTTAGGTTTCACTCTGTTTTCTCCTATATTGATAGATGTATTTGGAACTCTGAATCCAACAAGGTTTGTGCTAGGTTCTTGAAACTTGACACAATAAAGTAGTTTCACGTTCTATCTCTGTGTTTTGTTTCCTCTTGATGTAGCCCTAACAGTGACTGGCGAGAAACACTTTCATGGAAAGGGGTTGCCAGGCTTCCCAAATATATGAATCTCCAGAAATCTCAGGAAATATTTTTTCACCCAAACAGGATGATACTTTCAGGTAATGATCAGTACACTAAGGCGACTTGGTTCCCCAAACTTCGTTTTTCTATGTTTTCAGCGTTCGTTTCCAGTAACAGTTTGAATTTTTAGGTTTCACTCTGTTTTCTCCTATATTGATAGATGTATTTAGAAGTCTAAATCCAACACGGTTTGTTCTAGCTTCTTGAAACTTGACACAATAAAGAAGTTTCACGTTCTATCTCTATGTTTTGTTTCCTCTTGATGTAGCCCTAAGCAGTGACTGGCGAGAAACACTTTCATGGAAAGGGGTTGCCAGGCTTCCCAAAATTACGAATCTCCAGAAATCTCAGCAAATATTTTTTCACCCAAACTGGATGATACTTTCAGGTAATGATCAGTACACTAAGGCGACTTGGTTCCCCAAATTTCGTTCTTCTATGTTGAAGCGTTCATTTCCAGTAACAGTTTGAATTTTAGGTTTCACTCTGTTTTCTCCTATATTGATAGATGTATTTGGAACTCTAAATCCAACACGGTTTGTGCTAGCTTCTTGAAACTTGACACAATAAAGTAGTTTCACATTCTATCTCTATGTTTTGTTTCCTCTTGATGTAGCCCTAAGCAGTGACTGGCGAGAAACACTTTCATGGAAAGGGGTTGCCAGGCTTCCCAAAATTACGAATCTCCAGAAATCTCAGCAAATATTTTTTCACTCAAACTGGATGATACTTTCAGGTAATGATCAGTACACTAAGGCGACTTGGTTCCCCAAATTTCGTTCTTCTATGTTGAAGCGTTCGTTTCCAGTAACAGTTTGAATTTTAGGTTTCACTCTGTTTTCTCCTATATTGATAGATGTATTTGGAACTCTGAATCCAACAAGGTTTGTGCTAGGTTCTTGAAACTTGACACAATAAAGTAGTTTCACGTTCTATCTCTGTGTTTTGTTTCCTCTTGATGTAGCCCTAACAGTGACTGGCGAGAAACACTTTCATGGAAAGGGGTTTCCAGGCTTCCCAAATATATGAATCTCCAGAAATCTCAGGAAATATTTTTTCACCCAAACAGGATGATACTTTCAGGTAATGATCAGTACACTAAGGCGACTTGGTTCCCCAAACTTCGTTTTTCTATGTTTTCAGCGTTCGTTTCCAGTAACAATTTGAATTTTTAGGTTTCACTCTGTTTTCTCCTATATTGATAGATGTATTTGGAAGTCTAAATCCAACACGGTGTGTGCTAGCTTCTTGAAACTTGACACAATAAAGTAGTTTCACGTTCTATCTCTATGTTTTGTTTCCTCTTGATGTAGCCCTAAGCAGTGACTGGCGAGAAACACTTTCATGGAAAGGGGTTGCCAGGCTTCCCAAAATTACGAATCTCCAGAAATCTCAGCAAATATTTTTTCACCCAAACTGGATGATACTTTCAGGTAATGATCAGTACACTAAGGCGACTTGGTTCCCCAAATTTCGTTCTTCTATGTTGAAGCGTTCGTTTCCAGTAACAGTTTGAATTTTTAGGTTTCACTCTGTTTTCTCCTATATTGATAGATGTATTTGGAACTCTAAATCCAACACGGTTTGTGCTAGCTTCTTGAAACTTGACACAATAAAGTAGTTTCACATTCTATCTCTATGTTTTGTTTCCTCTTGATGTAGCACTAAGCAGTGACTGGCGAGAAACACTTTCATGGAAAGGGGTTGCCAGGCTTCCCAAAATTACGAATCTCCAGAAATCTCAGCAAATATTTTTTCACCCAAACAGGATGATACTTTCAGGTAATGATCAGTACACTAAGGCGACTTGGTACCCAAATTTCGTTCTTCTATGTTGAAGCATTCGTTTCCAGTAATAGTTTGAATTTTAGGTTTCACTCTGTTTTCTCCTATATTGATAGATGTATTTGGAATTCTGAATCCAACAAGGTTTGTGCTAGGTTCTTGAAACTTGACACAATAAAGTAGTTTCACGTTCTATCTCTATGTTTTGTTTCCTCTTGATGTAGTCCTAACAGTGACTGGCGAGAAACACTTTCATGGAAAGCGGTTGCCAGGCTTCCCAAATATATGAATCTCCAGAAATCTCAGGAAATATTTTATCACCCAAACAGGATGATACTTTCAGGTAATGATCAGTACATTAAGGCGACTTGGTTCCCCAAATTTCGTTTTTCTATGTTAAAGCGTTCGTTTCCAGTAACAGTTTGAATTTTTAGGTTTCACTCTGTTTTCTCCTATATTGATAGATGTATTTGGAAGTCTAAATCCAACACGGTTTGTGCTAGCTTCTTGAAACTTGACACAATAAAGTAGTTTCACGTTCTATCTCTATGTTTTGTTTCCTCTTGATGTAGCCCTAAGCAGTGACTGGCGAGAAACACTTTCATGGAAAGGGGTTGCCAGGCTTCCCAAAATTACGAATCTCCAGAAATCTCAGCAAATATTTTTTCACCCAAACTGGATGATACTTTCAGGTAATGATCAGTACACTAAGGCGACTTGGTTCCCCAAATTTCGTTCTTCTATGTTGAAGCGTTCCTTTCCAGTAACAGTTTGAATTTTTAGGTTTCACTCTGTTTTCTCCTATATTGATAGATGTATTTGGAACTCTAAATCCAACATGGTTTGTGCTAGCTTGTTGAAAGTTGACACAATAAAGTAGTTTCACGTTCTATCTCTATGTTTTGTTTCCTCTTGATGTAGCCCTAAGCAGTGACTGGCGAGAAACACTTTCATGGAAAGGGGTTGCCAGGCTTCCCAAAATTACGAATCTCCAGAAATCTCAGCAAATATTTTTTCACCCAAACTGGATGATACTTTCAGGTAATGATCAGTACACTAAGGCGACTTGGTTCCCCAAATTTCGTTCTTCTATGTTGAAGCGTTCGTTTCCAGTAACAGTTTGAATTTTAGGTTTCACTCTGTTTTCTCCTATATTGATTGATGTATTTGGAACTCTGAATCCAACAAGGTTTGTGCTAGGTTCTTGAAACTTGACACAATAAAGTAGTTTCACGTTCTATCTCTGTGTTTTGTTTCCTCTTGATGTAGCCCTAACAGTGACTGGCGAGAAACACTTTCATGGAAAGGGGTTGCCAGGCTTCCCAAATATATGAATCTCCAGAAATCTCAGGAAATATTTTTTCACCCAAACAGGATGATACTTTCAGGTAATGATCAGTACACTAAGGCGACTTGGTTCCCCAAACTTCGTTTTTCTATGTTAAAGCGTTCGTTTCCAGTAACAGTTTGAATTTTAGGTTTCACTCTGTTTTCTCCTATATTGATAGATGTATTTGGAAGTCTAAATCCAACACGGTTTGTGCTAGCTTCTTGAAACTTGACACAATAAAGTAGTTTCACATTCTATCTCTATGTTTTGTTTCCTCTTGATGCAGCCCTAAGCAGTGACTGGCGAGAAACACTTTCATGGAAAGGGGTTGCCAGGCTTCCCAAAATTACGAATCTCCAGAAATCTCAGCAAATATTTTTTCACCCAAACTGGATGATACTTTCAGGTAATGATCAGTACACTAAGGCGACTTGGTTCCCCAAATTTCGTTCTCTATGTTGAAGCGTTCGTTTCCAGTAACACTTTGAATTTTTAGGTTTCACTCTGTTTTCTCCTATATTGATAGATGTATTTGGAACTCTAAATCCAACACGGTTTGTGCTAGCTTCTTGAAACTTGACACAATAAAGTAGTTTCACATTCTATCTCTATGTTTTGTTTCCTCTTGATGTAGCCCTAACAGTGGCTGGCGAGAAACACTTTCATGGAAAGGGGTTGCCAGGCTTCCCAAAATTACGAATCTCCAGAAATCTCAGCAAATATTTTTTCACCCAAACAGGATGATACTTGCAGGTAATGATCAGTACACTAAGGCGACTTGGTTCCCCAAATTTCGTTCTTCAATGTTGAAGCGTTCGTTTCCAGTAACAGTTTCTATTTTAGGTTTCACTCTGTTTTCTCCTATATTGATAGATGTATTTTGAACTCTGAATCCAACAAGGTTTTTGCTAGGTTCTTTAAACTTGACACAATAAAGTAGTTTCACGTTCTATATCTATGTTTTGTTTCCTCTTGATGTAGCCCTAAGCAGTGACTGGCGAGAAACACTTTCATGGAAAGGGGTTGCCAGGCTTCCCAAAATTACGAATCTCCAGAAATCTCAGCAAATATTTTTTCACCCAAACTGGATGATACTTTCAGGTAATGAACAGTACACTAAGGCGACTTGGTTCCCCAAATTTCGTTCTTCTTTGTTGAAGCGTTCGTTTCCAGTAACAGTTTGAATTTTTAGGTTTCACTCTGTTTTCTCCTATATTGATAGATGTATTTGGAAGTCTAAATCCAACACGGTTTGTGCTAGCTTCTTGAAACTTGACACAATAAAGTAGTTTCACGTTCTATCTCTATGTTTTGTTTCCTCTTGATGTAGCCCTAAGCAGTGACTGGCGAGAAACACTTTCATGGAAAGGGGTTGCCAGGCTTCCCAAAATTACGAATCTCCAGAAATCTCAGCAAATATTTTTTCACACAAACTGGATGATACTTTCAGGTAATGATCAGTACACTAAGGCGACTTGCTTCCCCAAATTACGTTTTTCTATGTTGAAGCGTTCGTTTCCCGTAACAGTTTGAATTTTAGGTTTCACTCTGTTTTCTCCTATATTGATAGATGTATTTGGAACTCTGAATCCAACAAGGTTTGTGCTAGCTTCTTGAAACTTGACACAATAAAGTAGTTTTACGTTCTATCTCTATGTTTTGTTTCCTCTTGATGTAGCCCTAAGCAGTGACTGGCGAGAAACACTTTCATGGAAAGGGGTTGCCAGGCTTCCCAAATATATGAATCTCCAGAAATCTCAGGAAATATTTTTTCACCCAAACAGGATGATACTTTCAGGTAATGATCAGTACACTAAGGCGACTTGGTTCCCCAAACTTCGTTTTTCTATGTTTTCAGCGTTCGTTTCCAGTAACAGTTTGAATTTTTAGGTTTCACTCTCTTTTCTCCTATATTGATAGATGTATTTGGAAGTCTAAATCCAACACGGTTTGTGCTAGCTTCTTGAAACTTGACACAATAAAGTAGTTTCACATTCTATCTCTATGTTTTGTTTCCTCTTGATGTAGCCCTAAGCAGTGACTGGCGAGAAACACTTTCATGGAAAGGGGTTGCCAGGCTTCCCAAAATTACGAATCTCCAGAAATCTCAGGAAATATTTTTTCACCCAAACAGGATGATACTTTCAGCTAATGATCAGTACACTAAGGCGACTTGGTTCCCCAAACTTTGTTTTTCTATGTTAAAGCGTTCGTTTCCAGTAACAGTTTGAATTTTTAGGTTTCACTCTGTTTTCTCCTATATTGATAGATGTATTTGGAAGTCTAAATCCAACACGGTTTGTGCTAGCTTCTTGAAACTTGACACAATAAAGTAGTTTCACGTTCTATCTCTATGTTTTGTTTCCTCTTGATGTAGCCCTAAGCAGTGACTGGCGAGAAACACTTTCATGGAAAGGGGTTGCCAGGCTTCCCAAAATTACGAATCTCCAGAAATCTCAGCAAATATTTTTTCACCCAAACTGGATGATACTTTCAGGTAATGATCAGTACACTAAGGCGACTTGGTTCCCCAAATTTCGTTCTTCTATGTTGAAGCGTTCGTTTCCAGTAACAGTTTGAATTTTTAGGTTTCACTCTGTTTTCTCCTATATTGATAGATGTATTTGGAACTCTAAATCCAACACAGTTAGTGCTAGCTTCTTGAAACTTGACACAATAATGTAGTTTCATGTTCTATCTCTATGCTTTGTTTCCTCTTGATGTAGCCCTAAGCAGTGACTGGCGAGAAACACTTTTATGTAAAGAGGTGGCTTCCCAAAATTACGAATCTCCAGAAATCTCAGCAAATATTTTTTCACCCAAACTGGATGATACTTTCAGGTAATGATCAGTACACTAAGGCGACTTGGTTCCCCAAATGTCGTTCTTCTATGTTAAAGCGTTCGTTTCCAGTAACAGTTTGAATTTTTAGGTTTCACTCTGTTTTCTCCTATATTGATAGATGTATTTGGAAGTCTAAATCCAACACGGTTTGTGCTAGCTTCTTGAAACTTGACACAATAAATAGTTTCACGTTCTATCTCTATGTTTTGTTTCCTCTTGATGTAGCCCTAAGCAGTGACTGGCGAGAAACACTTTCATGGAAAGGGGTTGCCAGGCTTCCCAAAATTACGAATCTCCAGAAATCTCAGCAAATATTTTTTCACCCAAACTGGATGATACTTTCAGGTAATGATCAGTACACTAAGGCGACTTGGTTCCCCAAATTTTGTTCTTCTATGTTGAAGCGTTCGTTTCCAGTAACAGTTTGAATTTTAGGTTTCACTCTGTTTTCTCCTATATTGATAGATGTATTTGGAAGTCCAAATCCAACACGGTTTGTGCTAGCTTCTTGAAACTTGACACAATAAAGTAGTTTCACGTTCTATCTCTATGTTTTGTTTCCTCTTGATGTAGCCCTAAGCAGTGACTGGCGAGAAACACTTTCATGGAAAGGGGTTGCCAGGCTTCCCAAAATTACGAATCTCCAGAAATCTCAGGAAATATTTTTTCACCCAAACAGACTGATACTTTCAGGTAATGATCAGTACACTAAGGCGACTTGGTTCCCCAAACTTTGTTTTTCTATGTTAAAGCGTTCGTTTCCAGTAACAGTTTGAATTTTTAGGTTTCACTCTGTTTTCTCCTATATTGATAGATGTATTTGGAAGTCTAAATCCAACACGGTTTGTGCTAGCTTCTTGAAACTTGACACAATAAAGTAGTTTCATGTTCTATCTCTATGTTTTGTTTCCTCTTGATGTAGCCCTAAGCAGTGACTGGCGAGAAACACTTTCATGGAAAGGGGTTGCCAGGCTTCCCAAAATTACGAATCTCCAGAAATCTCAGGAAATATTTTTTCACCCAAACTGGATGATACTTTGAGGTAATGATCAGTACACTAAGGCGACTTGGTTCCCCAAATGTCGTTCTTCTATGTTAAAGCGTTCGTTTCCAGTAACAGTTTGAATTTTTAGGTTTCACTCTGTTTTCTCCTATATTGATAGATGTATTTGGAAGTCTAAATCCAACACGGTTTGTGCTAGCTTCTTGAAACTTGACACAATAAATAGTTTCACGTTCTATCTCTATGTTTTGTTTCCTCTTGATGTAGCCCTAAGCAGTGACTGGCGAGAAACACTTTCATGGAAAGGGGTTGCCAGGCTTCCCAAAATTACGAATCTCCAGAAATCTCAGCAAATATTTTTTCACCCAAACTGGATGATACTTTCAGGTAATGATCAGTACACTAAGGCGACTTGGTTCCCCAAATTTCGTTCTTCTATGTTGAAGCGTTCGTTTCCAGTAACAGTTTGAATTTTAGGTTTCACTCTGTTTTCTCCTATATTGATAGATGTATTTGGAACTCTGAATCCAACAAGGTTTGTGCTAGGTTCTTGAAACTTGACACAATAAAGTAGTTTCACATTCTATCTCTATGTTTTGTTTCCTCTTGATGTAGCCCTAACAGTGACTGGCGAGAAACACTTTCATGGAAAGGGGTTGCCAGGCTTCCCAAATATATGAATCTCCAGAAATCTCAGGAAATATTTTTTCACCCAAACAGGATGATACTTTCAGGTACTGATCAGTAAACTAAGGCGACTTGGTTCCCCAAATTTCGTTTTTCTATGTTAAAGCGTTCGTTTCCAGTAACAGTTTGAATTTTTAGGTTTCACTCTGTTTTCTCCTATATTGATAGATGTATTTGGAAGTCTAAATCCAACACGGTTTGTGCTAGCTTCTTGAAACTTGACACAATAAAATAGTTTCACGTTCTATCTCTATGTTTTGTTTCCTCTTGATGTAGCCCTAAGCAGTGACTGGCGAGAAACACTTTCATGGAAAGGGGTTGCCAGGCTTCCCAAAATTACGAATCTCCAGAAATCTCAGCAAATATTTTTTCACCCAAACAGGATGATACTTTCATGTAATGATCAGTACACTAAGGCGACTTGGTTCCCCAAATTTCGTTCTTCTATGTTGAAGCGTTCGTTTCCAGTAACAGTTTGAATTTTAGGTTTCACTCTGTTTTCTCCTATATTGATAGATGTATTTGGAACTCTAAATCCAACACAGTTAGTGCTAGCTTCTTGAAACTTGACACAATAATGTAGTTTCACGTTCTATCTCTATGCTTTGTTTCCTCTTGATGTAGCCCTAAGCAGTGACTTGCGAGAAACACTTTTATGGAAAGAGGTGGCTTCCCAAAATTACGAATCTCCAGAAATCTCAGCAAATATTTTTTCACCCAAACTGGATGATACTTTAAGGTAATAATCAGTACACTAAGGCAACTTGGTTCCCCAAATGTCGTTCTTCTATGTTAAAGCGTTCGTTTCCAGTAACAGTTTGAATTTTTAGGTTTCACTCTGTTTTCTCCTATATTGATAGATGTATTTGGAAGTCTAAATCCAACACGGTTTGTGCTAGCTTCTTGAAACTTGACACAATACATAGTTTCACGTTCTATCTCTATGTTTTGTTTCCTCTTGATGTAGCCCTAAGCAGTGACTGGCGAGAAACACTTTCATGGAAAGGGGTTGCCAGGCTTCCCAAAATTACGAATCTCCAGAAATCTCAGCAAATATTTTTTCACCCAAACTGGATGATACTTTCAGGTAATGATCAGTACACTAAGGCGCCTTCGTTCCCCAAATGTCGTTCTTCTATGTTGAAGCGTTCGTTTCCAGTAACAGTTTGAATTTTTAGGTTTCACTCTGTTTTCTCCTATATTGATAGATGTATTTGGAAGTCTAAATCCAACACGGTTTGTGCTAGCTTCTTGAAACTTGACACAATAAAGTAGTTTCACGTTCTATCTCTATGTTTTGTTTCCTCTTGATGTAGCCCTAAGCAGTGACTGGCGAGAAACACTTTCATGGAAAGGGGTTGCCAGGCTTCCAAAAATTACGAATCTCCAGAAATCTCAGCAAATATTTTTTCACCCAAACAGGATGATACTTTCAGGTAATGATCAGTACACTAAGGCGACTTGGTTCCCCAAATATCGTTCTTCTATGTTGAAGCGTTCGTTTCCAGTAACAGTTTGAATTTTAGGTTTCACTCTGTTTTCTCCTATATTGATAGATGTATTTGGAACTCTGAATCCAACAAGGTTTGTGCTAGGTTCTTGAAACTTGACACAATAAAGTAGTTTCACGTTCTATCTCTATGTTTTGTTTCCTCTTGATTTAGCCCTAACAGTGACTGGCGAGAAACACTTTCATGGAAAGGGGTTGCCAGGCTTCCCAAATATATGAATCTCCAGAAATTTCAGGAAATATTTTTTCACCCAAACAGCATGACACTTTCAGGTAATGATCAGTACACTAAGGCGACTTGGTTCCCCAAATTTCGTTCTTCTATGTTGAAGCGTTCGTTTCCAGTAACAGTTTGAATTTTAGGTTTCACTCTGTTTTCTCCTTATTGATAGATGTATTTGGAACTCTGAATCCAACAAGGTTTGTGCTAGGTTCTTGAAACTTGACACAATAAAGTAGTTTCACGTTCTATCTCTATGTTTTGTTTCCTCTTGATGTAGCCCTAACAGTGACTGGCGAGAAACACTTTCATGGAAAGGGGTTGCCAGGCTTCCCAAATATATGAATCTCCAGAAATCTCAGGAAATATTTTTTCACCCAAACAGGATGATACTTTCAGGTAATGATCAGTACATTAAGGCGACTTGGTTCCCCAAATTTCTTTTTTCTATGTTAAAGCGTTCGTTTCCAGTAACAGTTTGAATTTTTAGGTTTCACTCTGTTTTCTCCTATATTGATAGATGTATTTGGAAGTCTAAATCCAACACGGTTTGTGCTAGCTTCTTGAAACTTGACACAATAAAGTAGTTTCACGTTCTATCTCTATGTTTTGTTTCCTCTTGATGTAGCCCTAAGCAGTGACTGGCGAGAAACACTTTCATGGAAAGGGGTTGCCAGGCTTCCCAAAATTACGAATCTCCAGAAATCTCAGCAAATATTTTTCCACCCAAACAGGATGATACTTTCAGGTAATGATCAGTACACTAAGGCGACTTGGTTCCCCAAATTTCGTTCTTCTATGTTGAAGCGTTCGTTTCCAGTAACAGTTTGAATTTTAGGTTTCACTCTGTTTTCTCCTATATTGATAGATGTATTTGGAACTCTGAATCCAACAAGGTTTGTGCTAGGTTCTTGAAACTTGACACAATAAATTAGTTTCATGTTCTATCTCTATGTTTTGTTTCCTCTTGATGTAGCCCTAACAGTGACTGGCGAGAAACACTTTCATGGAAAGGGGTTGCCAGGCTTCCCAAATATATGAATCTCCAGAAATCTCTGGAAATATTTTCTCACCCAAACAGGATGACACTTTCAGGTAATGATCAGTACACTAAGGCGACTTGGTTCCCCAAATTTCGTTTTTCTATGTTAAAGCGTTCGTTTCCAGTAACAGTTTGAATTTTTAGGTTTCACTCTGTTTTCTCCTATATTGATAGATGTATTTGGAAGTCTAAATCCAACATGGTTTTTGCTAGCTTCTTGAAACTTGACACAATAAAGTAGTTTCACGTTCTATCTCTATGTTTTGTTTCCTCTTGATGTAGCCCTAAGCAGTGACTGGCGAGAAACACTTTCATGGAAAGGGGTTGCCAGGCTTCCCAAAATTACGAATCTCCAGAAATCTCAGCAAATATTTTTTCACCCAAACTGGATGATACTTTCAGGTAATGATCAGTACACTAAGGCGACTTGGTTCCCCAAATTTCGTTCTTCTATGTTAAAGCGTTCGTTTCCAGTAACAGTTTGAATTTTTAGGTTTCACTCTGTTTTCTCCTATATTGATAGATGTATTTGGAAGTCTAAATCCAACACGGTTTGTGCTAGCTTCTTGAAACTTGACACAATAAATAGTTTCACGTTCTATCTCTATGTTTTGTTTCCTCTTGATGTAGCCCTAAGCAGTGACTGGCGAGAAACACTTTCATGGAAAGGGGTTGCCAGGCTTCCCAAAATTACGAATCTCCAGAAATCTCAGCAAATATTTTTTCACCCAAACTGGATGATACTTTCAGGTAATGATCAGTACACTAAGGCGACTTGGTTCCCCAAATTTCGTTCTTCTATGTTGAAGCGTTCGTTTCCAGTAACAGTTTGAATTTTAGGTTTCACTCTGTTTTCTCCTATATTGATAGATGTATTTGGAACTCTGAATCCAACAAGGTTTGTGCTAGGTTCTTGAAACTTGACACAATAAAGTAGTTTCACATTCTATCTCTATGTTTTGTTTCCTCTTGATGTAGCCCTAACAGTGACTGGCGAGAAACACTTTCATGGAAAGGGGTTGCCAGGCTTCCCAAATATATGAATCTCCAGAAATCTCAGGAAATATTTTTTCACCCAAACAGGATGATACTTTCAGGTAAAGATCAGTACATTAAGGCGACTTGGTTCCCCAAATTTCGTTTTTCTATTTTAAAGCGTTCGTTTCCCGTAACAGTTTGAATTTTTAGGTTTCACTCTGTTTTCTCCTATATTGATAGATGTATTTGGAAGTCCAAATCCAACACGGTTTGTGCTAGCTTCTTGAAACTTGACACAATAAAATAGTTTCACGTTCTATCTCTATGTTTTGTTTCCTCTTGATGTAGCCCTAAGCAGTGACTGGCGAGAAACACTTTCATGGAAAGGGGTTGCCAGGCTTCCCAAAATTACGAATCTCCAGAAATCTCAGCAAATATTTTTTCACCCAAACAGGATGATACTTTCATGTAATGATCAGTACACTAAGGCGACTTGGTTCCCCAAATTTCGTTCTTCTATGTTGAAGCGTTCGTTTCCAGTAACAGTTTGAATTTTAGGTTTCACTCTGTTTTCTCCTATATTGATAGATGTATTTGGAACTCTAAATCCAACACAGTTAGTGCTAGCTTCTTGAAACTTGACACAATAATGTAGTTTCACGTTCTATCTCTATGCTTTGTTTCCTCTTGATGTAGCCCTAAGCAGTGACTTGCGAGAAACACTTTTATGGAAAGAGGTGGCTTCCCAAAATTACGAATCTCCAGAAATCTCAGCAAATATTTTTTCACCCAAACTGGATGATACTTTAAGGTAATAATCAGTACACTAAGGCAACTTGGTTCCCCAAATGTCGTTCTTCTATGTTAAAGCGTTCGTTTCCAGTAACAGTTTGAATTTTTAGGTTTCACTCTGTTTTCTCCTATATTGATAGATGTATTTGGAAGTCTAAATCCAACACGGTTTGTGCTAGCTTCTTGAAACTTGACACAATACATAGTTTCACGTTCTATCTCTATGTTTTGTTTCCTCTTGATGTAGCCCTAAGCAGTGACTGGCGAGAAACACTTTCATGGAAAGGGGTTGCCAGGCTTCCCAAAATTACGAATCTCCAGAAATCTCAGCAAATATTTTTTCACCCAAACTGGATGATACTTTCAGGTAATGATCAGTACACTAAGGCGCCTTCGTTCCCCAAATGTCGTTCTTCTATGTTGAAGCGTTCGTTTCCAGTAACAGTTTGAATTTTTAGGTTTCACTCTGTTTTCTCCTATATTGATAGATGTATTTGGAAGTCTAAATCCAACACGGTTTGTGCTAGCTTCTTTAAACTTGACACAATAAAGTAGTTTCACGTTCTATCTCTATGTTTTGTGTCCTCTTGACGTAGCCCTAAGCAGTGACTGGCGAGAAACACTTTCATGGAAAGGGGTTGCCAGGCTTCCAAAAATTACGAATCTCCAGAAATCTCAGCAAATATTTTTTCACCCAAACAGGATGATACTTTCAGGTAATGATCAGTACACTAAGGCGACTTGGTTCCCCAAATATCGTTCTTCTATGTTGAAGCGTTCGTTTCCAGTAACAGTTTGAATTTTAGGTTTCACTCTGTTTTCTCCTATATTGATAGATGTATTTGGAACTCTGAATCCAACAAGGTTTGTGCTAGGTTCTTGAAACTTGACACAATAAAGTAGTTTCACGTTCTATCTCTATGTTTTGTTTCCTCTTGATTTAGCCCTAACAGTGACTGGCGAGAAACACTTTCATGGAAAGGGGTTGCCAGGCTTCCCAAATATATGAATCTCCAGAAATTTCAGGAAATATTTTTTCACCCAAACAGCATGACACTTTCAGGTAATGATCAGTACACTAAGGCGACTTGGTTCCCCAAATTTCGTTCTTCTATGTTGAAGCGTTCGTTTCCAGTAACAGTTTGAATTTTAGGTTTCACTCTGTTTTCTCCTTATTGATAGATGTATTTGGAACTCTGAATCCAACAAGGTTTGTGCTAGGTTCTTGAAACTTGACACAATAAAGTAGTTTCACGTTCTATCTCTATGTTTTGTTTCCTCTTGATGTAGCCCTAACAGTGACTGGCGAGAAACACTTTCATGGAAAGGGGTTGCCAGGCTTCCCAAAATTACGAATCTCCAGAAATCTCAGGAAATATTTTTTCACCCAAACAGGATGATACTTTCAGGTAATGATCAGTACATTAAGGCGACTTGGTTCCCCAAATTTCTTTTTTCTATGTTAAAGCGTTCGTTTCCAGTAACAGTTTGAATTTTTAGGTTTCACTCTGTTTTCTCCTATATTGATAGATGTATTTGGAAGTCTAAATCCAACACGGTTTGTGCTAGCTTCTTGAAACTTGACACAATAAAGTAGTTTCACGTTCTATCTCTATGTTTTGTTTCCTCTTGATGTAGCCCTAAGCAGTGACTGGCGAGAAACACTTTCATGGAAAGGGGTTGCCAGGCTTCCCAAAATTACGAATCTCCAGAAATCTCAGCAAATATTTTTCCACCCAAACAGGATGATACTTTCAGGTAATGATCAGTACACTAAGGCGACTTGGTTCCCCAAATTTCGTTCTTCTATGTTGAAGCGTTCATTTCCAGTAACAGTTTGAATTTTAGGTTTCACTCTGTTTTCTCCTATATTGATAGATGTATTTGGAACTCTGAATCCAACAAGGTTTGTGCTAGGTTCTTGAAACTTGACACAATAAATTAGTTTCACGTTCTATCTCTATGTTTTGTTTCCTCTTGATGTAGCCCTAACAGTGACTGGCGAGAAACACTTTCATGGAAAGGGGTTGCCAGGCTTCCCAAATATATGAATCTCCAGAAATCTCAGGAAATATTTTTTCACCCAAACAGGATGATACTTTCAGGTAATGATCAGTACATTAAGGCGACTTGGTTCCCCAAATTTCTTTTTTCTATGTTAAAGCGTTCGTTTCCAGTAACAGTTTGAATTTTTAGGTTTCACTCTGTTTTCTCCTATATTGATAGATGTATTTGGAAGTCTAAATCCAACACGGTTTGTGCTAGCTTCTTGAAACTTGACACAATAAAGTAGTTTCACGTTCTATCTCTATGTTTTGTTTCCTCTTGATGTAGCCCTAAGCAGTGACTGGCGAGAAACACTTTCATGGAAAGGGGTTGCCAGGCTTCCCAAAATTACGAATCTCCAGAAATCTCAGCAAATATTTTTCCACCCAAACAGGATGATACTTTCAGGTAATGATCAGTACACTAAGGCGACTTGGTTCCCCAAATTTCGTTCTTCTATGTTGAAGCGTTCGTTTCCAGTAACAGTTTGAATTTTAGGTTTCACTCTGTTTTCTCCTATATTGATAGATGTATTTGGAACTCTGAATCCAACAAGGTTTGTGCTAGGTTCTTGAAACTTGACACAATAAATTAGTTTCATGTTCTATCTCTATGTTTTGTTTCCTCTTGATGTAGCCCTAACAGTGACTGGCGAGAAACACTTTCATGGAAAGGGGTTGCCAGGCTTCCCAAATATATGAATCTCCAGAAATCTCTGGAAATATTTTTTCACCCAAACAGGATGACACTTTCAGGTAATGATCAGTACACTAAGGCGACTTGGTTCCCCAAATTTCGTTTTTCTATGTTAAAGCGTTCGTTTCCAGTAACAGTTTGAATTTTTAGGTTTCACTCTGTTTTCTCCTATATTGATAGATGTATTTGGAAGTCTAAATCCAACATGGTTTTTGCTAGCTTCTTGAAACTTGACACAATAAAGTAGTTTCACGTTCTATCTCTATGTTTTGTTTCCTCTTGATGTAGCCCTAAGCAGTGACTGGCGAGAAACACTTTCATGGAAAGGGGTTGCCAGGCTTCCCAAAATTACGAATCTCCAGAAATCTCAGCAAATATTTTTTCACCCAAACTGGATGATACTTTCAGGTAATGATCAGTACACTAAGGCGACTTGGTTCCCCAAATTTCGTTCTTCTATGTCAAAGCGTTCGTTTCCAGTAACAGTTTGAATTTTTAGGTTTCACTCTGTTTTCTCCTATATTGATTGATGTATTTGGAACTCTGAATCCAACAAGGTTTGTGCTAGGTTCTTGAAACTTGACACAATAAAGTAATTTCACGTTCTATCTCTATGTTTTGTTTCCTCTTGATGTAGCCCTAACAGTGACTAGCGAGAAACACTTTCATGGAAAGGGGTTGCCAGGCTTCCCAAAATTACGAATCTCCAGAAATCTCAGCAAATATTTTTTCACCCAAACTGGATGATACTTTCAGGTAATGATCAGTACACTAAGGCGACTTGGTTCCCCAAATTTCGTTCTTCTATGTTGAAGCGTTCGTTTCCAGTAACAGTTTGAATTTTTAGGTTTCACTCTTTTTTCTCCTATATTGATAGATGTATTTGGAACTCTAAATCCAACACGGTTTGTGCTAGCTTCTTGAAACTTGACACAATAAAGTAGTTTCACGTTCTATCTCTATGTTTTGTTTCCTCTTGATGTAGCCCTAAGCAGTGACTGGCGAGAAACACTTTCATGGAAAGGGGTGCCAGGCTTCCCAAAATTACGAATCTCCAGAAATCTCAGCAAATATTTTTTCACCCAAACTGGATGATACTTTCAGGTAATGATCAGTACACTAAGGCGACTTGGTCCCCCAAATTTCGTTTTTCTATGTTAAAGCGTTCGTTTCCAGTAACAGTTTGAATTTTTAGGTTTCACTCTGTTTTCTCCTATATTGATAGATGTATTTGGAAGTCTAAATCCAACACGGTTTGTGCTAGCTTCTTGAAACTTGACACAATAAAGTAGTTTCACGTTCTATCTCTATGTTTTGTTTCCTCTTGATGTAGCCCTAAGCAGTGACTGGCGAGAAACACTTTCATGGAAAGGGGTGCCAGGCTTCCCAAAATTACGAATCTCCAGAAATCTCAGCAAATATTTTTTCACCCAAACTGGATGATACTTTCAGGTAATGATCAGTACACTAAGGCGACTTGGTCCCCCAAATTTCGTTTTTCTATGTTAAAGCGTTCGTTTCCAGTAACAGTTTGAATTTTTAGGTTTCACTCTGTTTTCTCCTATATTGACAGGTGTATTTGGAACTCTGAATCCAACAAGGTTTGTGCTGGGTTCTTGAAACTTGACACAATAAAGTAGTTTCACGTTCTATCTCTATGTTTTGTTTCCTCTTGATGTAGCCCTAACAGTGACTGGCGAGAAACACTTTCATGGAAAGGGGTTGCCAGGCTTTCCAAATATATGAATCTCCAGAAATCTCAGGAGATTTTTTCACCCAAACAGGATGATACTTTCAGGTAATGATCAGTACACTAAGGCGACTTGGTTCCCCGAATTTCGTTTTTCTATGTTAAAGCGTACGTTTCCAGTAACAGTTTGAAATTTTAGGTTTCACTCTGTTTTCTCCTATATTGATAGATATATTTGGAAGTCTAAATCCAACACGGTTTGTGCTAGCTTCTTGAAACTTGACACAATAAAGTAGTTTCACGTTCTATCTCTATGTTTTGTTTCCTCTTGATGTAGCCCTAAGCAGTGACTGGCGAGAAACACTTTCATGGAAAGGGGTTGCCAGGCTTCCCAAAATTACGAATCTCCAGAAATCTCAGCAAATATTTTCTCACCCAAACAGGATGATACTTTCAGGTAATGATCAGTACACTAAGGCGACTTGGTTCCCCAAATTTCGTTCTTCTATGTTGAAGCGCTCGTTTCCAGTAACAGTTTGAATTTTTAGGTTTCACTCTGTTTTCTCCTATATTGATAGATGTATTTGGAACTCTAAATCCAACACGGTTTGTGCTAGCTTCTTGAAACTTGACACAATAAAGTAGTTTCACCTTCTATCTCTATGTTTTGTTTCCTCTTGATGTAGCCCTAAGCAGTGACTGGCGAGAAACACTTTCATGGAAAGGGGTGGCTTCCCAAAATTACGAATCTCCAGAAATCTCAGCAAATATTTTTTTACCCAAACTGGATGATACTTTCAGGTAATGATCAGTACACTAAGGCGACTTGGTTCCCCAAATTTTGTTCTTCTATGTTGAAGCGTTCGTTTCCAGTAACAGTTTGAATTTTAGGTTTCACTCTGTTTTCTCCTATATTGATAGATATATTTGGAACTCTGAATCCAACAAGGTTTGTGCTAGGTTCTTGAAACTTGACACAATAAAGTAGTTTCACGTTCTATCTCTATGTTTTGTTTCCTCTTGATGTAGCCCTAAGCAGTGACTGGCGAGAAACACTTTCATGGAAAGGGATTGCCAGGCTTCCCAAAATTACGAATCTCCAGAAATCTCAGCAAATATTTTTTCACCCAAACTGGATGATACTTTCAGGTAATGATCAGTACACTAAGGCGACTTGGTTCCCCAAATTTCGTTCTTCTACGTTGAAGCGTTCGTTTCCAGTAACAGTTTGAATTTTTAGGTTTCACTCTGTTTTCTCCTATATTGATAGATGTATTTGGAAGTCTAAATGCAACACGGTTTGTGCTAGCTTCTTGAAACTTGACACAATAAAGTAGTTTCACGTTCTATCTCTATGTTTTGTTTCCTCTTGATGTAACCCTAAGCAGTGACTGGCGAGAAACACTTTCATGGAAAGGGGTTGCCAGGCTTCCCAAAATTACGAATCTCCAGAAATCTCAGCAAATATTTTTTCAACCAAACTGGATGATACTTTCAGGTAATGATCAGTACACTAAGGCGACTTGGTTCCCCAAATTTCGTTCTTCTATGTTGAAGAGTTCGTTTCCAGTAACAGTTTGAATTTTAGGTTTCACTCTGTTTTCTCCTATATTGATAGATGTATTTGGAACTCTGAATCCAACAAAGTTTGTGCTAGGTTCTTGAAACTTGACACAATAAAGTAGTTTCACGTTCTATCTCTATGTTTTGTATCCTCTTGATGTAGCCCTAACAGTGACTGGCGAGAAACACTTTCATGGAAAGGGGTTGCAGGCTTCCCAAATATATGAATCTCCAGAAATCTCAGCAAACATTTTTTCACCCAAAGAGGATGATACTTTCAGGTAATGATCAGTACACTAAGGCGACTTTGTTCCCCAAATTTCGTTTTTCTATGTTAAAGCGTTCGTTTCCAGTAACAGTTTGAATTTTTAGGTTTCACTCTGTTTTCTCCTATATTGATAGATGTATTTGGAAGTCTAAATCCAACACGGTTTGTGCTAGCTTCTTGAAACTTGACACAATAAAGTAGTTTCACGTTCTATCTCTATGTTTTGTTTCCTCTTGATGTAGCCCTAAGCAGTGACTGGCGAGAAACACTTTCATGGAAAGGGGTTGCCAGGCTTCCCAAAATTACGAATCTCCAGAAATCTCAGCAAATATTTTTTCACCCAAACTGGATGATACTTTCAGGTAATGATCAGTACACTAAGGCAACTTGGTTCCCCAAATTTCGTTCTTCTATGTTGAAGCGTTCGTTTCCAGTAACAGTTAGAATTTTAGGTTTCTCTCTGTTTTCTCCTATATTGATAGATGTATTTGGAACTCTGAATCCAACAAGGTTTGTGCTAGGTTCTTGAAACTTGACACAATAAAGTAGTTTCACGTTCTATCTCTATGTTTTGTTTCCTCTTGATGTAGCCCTAACAGTGACTGGCGAGAAACACTTTCATGGAAAGGGGTTGCCAGGCTTCCCAAATATATGAATCTCCAGAAATCTCAGGAAATATTTTTTCACCCAAAGAGGATGATACTTTCAGGTAATGATCAGTGCACTAAGGCGACTTGGTTCCCCAAATTTCGTTTTTCTATGTTAAAGCGTTCGTTTCCAGTAACAGTTTGAATTTTTATGTTTCACTCTGTTTTCTCCTATATTGATAGATGTATTTGGAACTCTAAATCCAACACGGTTTGTGCTAGCTTCTTGAAACTTGACACAATAAAGTAGTTTCACGTTCTATCTCTATGTTTTGTTTCCTCTTGATGTAGCCCTAAGCAGTGACTGGCGAGAAACACTTTCATGGAAAGGGGTTGCCAGGCTTCCCAAAATTACGAATCTCCAGAAATATCAGCAAATATTTTTTCACCCAAACAGGATGATACTTTCAGGAAATGATCAGTGCACTAAGGCGACTTGGTTCCCCAAATTTCGTTTTTCTATGTTGAAGCGTTCGTTTCCAGTAACAGTTTGAATTTTTAGGTTTCACTCTGTTTTCTCCTATATTGATAGATGTATTTGGAACTCTAAATCCAACACGGTTTGTGCTAGCTTCTTGAAACTTGACACAATAAAGTAGTTTCACGTTCTATCTCTATGTTTTGTTTACTCTTGATGTAGCCCTAAGCAGTGACTGGCGAGAAACACTTTCATGGAAAGGGGTTGCCAGGCTTCCCAAAATTACGAATCTCCAGAAATCTCAGCAAATATTTTTTCACCCAAACTGGATGATACTTTCAGGTAATGATCAGTACACTAAGGCGACTTGGTTCCCCAAATTTCGTTCTTCTATGTTGAAGCATTCGTTTCCAGTAACAGTTTGAATTTTTAGGTTTCACTCTGTTTTCTCCTATATTGATAGATGTATTTGGAAGTCTAAATCCTACACGGTTTGTGCTAGCTTCTTGAAACTTGACACAATAAAGTAGTTTCACGTTCTATCTCTATATTTTGTTTCCTCTTGATGTAGCCCTAAGCAGTGACTGGCGAGAAACACTTTCATGGAAAGGGGTTGCCAGGCTTCCCAAAATTACGAAACTCCAGAAATCTCAGCAAATATTTTTTCACCCAAACAGGATGATACTTTCAGGTAATGATCAGTACACTAAGGCGACTTGTTTCCCCAAATTTCGTTCTTCTATGTTGAAGCGTTCGTTTCCAGTAACAGTTTGAATTTTAGGTTTCACTCTGTTTTCTCCTATATTGATAGATGTATTTGGAACTCTGAATCCAACAAGGTTTGTGCTAGGTTCTTGAAACTTGACACAATAAAGTAGTTTCACGTTCTATCTCTATGTTTTGTTTCCTCTTGATGTAGCCCTAACAGTGACTGGCGAGAAACACTTTCATGGAAAGGGGTTGCCAGGCTTCCCAAATATATGAATCTCCAGAAATCTCAGGAAATATTTTTTCACCCAAACAGGATGATACTTTCAGGTAATGATCAGTACACTAAGGCGACTTGGTTCACCAAATTTCGTTTTTCTATGTTAAAGCGTTCGTTTCCAGTAACAGTTTGAATTTTTAGGTTTCACTCTGTTTTCTCCTATATTGATAGATGTATTTGGAAGTCTAAATCCAACACGGTTTGTGCTAGCTTCTTGAAACTTGACACAATAAAGTAGTTTCACGTTCTATCTCTATGTTTTGTTTCCTCTTGATGTAGCCCTAAGCAGTGACTGGCGAGAAACACTTTCATGGAAAGGGGTTGCCAGGCTTCCCAAAAGTACGAATCTCCTGAAATCTCAGCAAATATTTTTTCACCCAAACAGGATGATACTTTCAGGTACTGATCAGTACACTAAGGCGACGTGGTTCCCCAAATTTCGTTCTTCTATGTTGAAGCGTTCCTTTCCAGTAACAGTTTGAATTTTAGGTTTCACTCTGTTTTCTCCTATATTGATAGATGTATTTAAAACTCTGAATCCAACAAGGTTTGTGCTAGGTTCTTGAAACTTGACACAATAAAGTAGTTTCACGTTCTATCTCTATGTTTTGTTTCCTCTTGATGTAGCCCTAACAGTGACTGGCGAGAAACACTTCCATGGAAAGGGGTTGCCAGGCTTCCCAAATATATGAATCTCCAGAAATCTCAGGAAATATTTTTTCACCCAAACAAGATGATACTTTCAGGTAATGATCAGTGCACTAAGGCGACTTGGTTCCCCAAATTTCGTTTTTCTATGTTAAAGCGTTTGTTTCCAGTAACAGTTTGAATTTTTAGGTTTCACTCTGTTTTCTCCTATATTGATAGATGTATTTGGAACTCTAAATCCAACACGGTTTGTGCTAGCTTCTTGAAACTTGACACAATAAAGTAGTTTCACGTTCTATCTCTATGTTTTGTTTCCTCTTGATGTAGCCCTAAGCAGTGACTGGCGAGAAACACTTTCATCGAAAGGGGTTGCCAGGCTTCCCAAAATTACGAATCTCCAGAAATCTCAGCAAATATTTTTTCACCCAAACTGGATGATACTTTCAGGTAATGATCAGTACACTAAGGCGACTTGGTTCCCTAAATTTTGTTCTTCTATGTTGAAGCGTTCGTTTCCAGTAACAGTTTGAATTTTAGGTTTCACTCTGTTTTCTCCTATATTGATAGATATATTTGGAACTCTGAATCCAACAAGGTTTGTGCTAGGTTCTTGAAACTTGACACAATAAAGTAGTTTCACGTTCTATCTCTATGTTTTGTTTCCTCTTGATGTAGCCCTAACAGTGACTGGCGAGAAACACTTTCATGGAAAGGGGTTGCCAGGCTTCCCAAATATATGAATCTCCAGAAATCTCAGGAGATTTTTTCACCCAAACAGGATGATACTTTCAGGTAATGATCAGTACACTAAGGTGACTTGGTTCCCCAAATTTCGTTTTTCTATGTTAAAGCGTTCGTTTCCAGTAACAGTTTGAATTTTTAGGTTTCACTCTGTTTTCTCCTATATTGATAGATGTATTTGGAAGTCTAAATCCAACACGGTTTGTGCTAGCTTCTTGAAACTTGACACAATAAAGTAGTTTCACGTTCTATCTCTATGTTTTGTTTCCTCTTGATGTAGCCCTAACAGTGACTGGCGAGAAACACTTTCATGGAAAGGGGTTGCAGGCTTCCCAAATATATGAATCTCCAGAAATCTCAGCAAACATTTTTTCACCCAAAGAGGATGATACTTTCAGGTAATGATCAGTACACTAAGGCGACTTTGTTCCCCAAATTTCGTTTTTCTATGTTAAAGCGTTCGTTTCCAGTAACAGTTTGAATTTTTAGGTTTCACTCTGTTTTCTCCTATATTGATAGATGTATTTGGAAGTCTAAATCCAACACGGTTTGTGCTAGCTTCTTGAAACTTGACACAATAAAGTAGTTTCACGTTCTATCTCTATGTTTTGTTTCCTCTTGATGTAGCCCTAAGCAGTGACTGGCGAGAAAAACTTTCATGGAAAGGGGTTGCCAGGCTTCCCAAATATATGAATCTCCAGAAATCTCAGGAGATTTTTTCACCCAAACAGGATGATACTTTCAGGTAATGAACAGTACACTAAGGCGACTTGGTTCCCCAAATTTCGTTCTTCTTTGTTGAAGCGTTCGTTTCCAGTAACAGTTTGAATTTTTAGGTTTCACTCTGTTTTCTCCTATATTGATAGATGTATTTGGAACTCTAAATCCAACACGGTTTGTGCTAGCTTCTTGAAACTTGACACAATAAAGTAGTTTCACGTTCTATCTCTATGTTTTGTTTCCTCTTGATGTAACCCTACGCAGTGACTGGCGAGAAACACTTTCATGGAAAGGGGTTGCCAGGCTTCCCAAAATTACGAATCTCCAGAAATCTCAGCAAATATTTTTTCACCCAAACTGGATGATACTTTCAGGTAATGATCAGTACATTAAGGAGACTTGGTTCCCCAAATTTCGTTTTTCTATGTTAAAGCGTTCGTTTCCAGTAACAGTTTGAATTTTTAGGTTTCACTCTGTTTTCTCCTATATTGATAGATGTATTTGGAAGTCTAAATCCAACACGGTTTGTGCTAGCTTCTTGAAACTTGACACAATAAAGTAGTTTCACGTTCTATCTCTATGTTTTGTTTCCTCTTGATGTAGCCCTAAACAGTGACTGGCGAGAAACACTTTCATGGAAAGGGGTTGCCAGGCTTCCCAAAATTACGAATCTCCAGAAATCTCAGCAAATATTTTTTCACCCAAACTGGATGATACTTTCAGGTAATGATCAGTACACTAAGGCGACTTGGTTCCCCAAATTACGTTCTTCTATGTTGAAGCGTTCGTTTCCAGTAACAGTTTGAATTTTAGGTTTCACTCTGTTTTCTCCTATATTGATAGATGTATTTGGAACTCTGAATCCAACAAGGTTTGTGCTAGGTTCTTGAAACTTGACACAATAAAGTAGTTTCACATTCTATCTCTATGTTTTGTTTCCTCTTGATGTAGCCCTAACAGTGGCTGGCGAGAAACACTTTCATGGAAAGGGGTTGCCAGGCTTCCCAAAATTACGAATCTCCAGAAATCTCAGCAAATATTTTTTCACCCAAACAGGATGATACTTTCAGGTAATGATAAGTACACCAAGGCGACTTGCTTCCCCAAATTTCGTTCTTCAATGTTGAAGCGTTCGTTTCCAGTAACAGTTTCTATTTTAGGTTTCACTCTGTTTTCTCCTATATTGATAGATGTATTTTGAACTCTGAATCCAACAAGGTTTTTGCTAGGTTCTTTAAACTTGACACAATAAAGTAGTTTCACGTTCTATATCTATGTTTTGTTTCCTCTTGATGTAGCCCTAACAGTGACGGGCGAGAAACACTTTCATGGAAAGGGGTTGCCAGGCTTCCCAAATATATGAATCTCCAGAAATCTCAGGAAATATTTTTTCACCCAAACAGGATGATACTTTCAGGTAAAGATCAGTACATTAAGGCGACTTGGTTCCCCAAATTTCGTTTTTCTATGTTAAAGCGTTCGTTTCCCGTAACAGTTTGAATTTTTAGGTTTCACTCTGTTTTCTCCTATATTGATAGATGTATTTGGAAGTCTAAATCCAACAAGGTTTGTGCTAGCTTCTTGAAACTTGACACAATAAAGTAGTTTCACGTTCTATCTCTATGTTTTGTTTCCTCTTGATGTAGCCCTAAGCAGTTACTGGCGAGAAACACTTTCATGGAAAGGGGTTGCCAGGCTTCCCAAAATTACGAATCTCCAGAAATCTCAGCAAATATTTTTTCACCCAAACTGGATGATACTTTCAGGTAATGATCAGTACACTAAGGCGACTTAGTTCCCCAAACTTTGTTTTTCTATGTTAAAGCGTTCGTTTCCAGTAACAGTTTGAATTTTTAGGTTTCACTCTGTTTTCTCCTATATTGATAGATGTATTTGGAAGTCTAAATCCAACACGATTTGTTCTAGCTTCTTGAAACTTGACACAATAAAGTAGTTTCACATTCTATCTCTATGTTTTGTTTCCTCTTGATGTAGCCCTAAGCAGTGACTGGCGAGAAACACTTTCATGGAAAGGGGTTGCCAGGCTTCCCAAAATTACGAATCTCCAGAAATCTCAGGAAATATTTTTTCACCCAAACAGGATGATACTTTCAGGTAATGATCAGTACACTAAGGCGACTTGGTTCCCCGAATTTCGTTCTTCTATGTTGAAGCGTTCGTTTCCAGTAACAGTTTGAATTTTTAGGTTTCACTCTGTTTTCTCCTATATTGATAGATGTATTTGGAACTCTGAATCCAACACGGTTTGTGCTAGCTTCTTGAAACTTGACACAATAATGTAGTTTCACGTTCTATCTCTATGTTTTGTTTCCTCTTGATGTAGCCCTAAGCAGTGACTGGCGAGAAACACTTTCATGGAAAGAGGTGGCTTCCCAAAATTACGAATCTCCAGAAATCTCAGCAAATATTTTTTCACCCAAACTGGATGATACTTTCAGGTAATGATCAGTACACTAAGGCGACTTGGTTACCCAAATTTCATTCTTCTATGTTGAAACGTTCGTTTCCAGTAACAGTTTGAATTTTTAGGTTTCACTCTGTTTTCTCCTATATTGATAGATGTATTTGAAACTCTAAATCCAACACGGTTTGTGCTAGCTTCTTGAAACTTGACACAATAAAGTAGTTTCACGTTCTATCTCTATGTTTTGTTTCCTCTTGATGTAGCCCTAAGCAGTGACTGGCGAGAAACACTTGCATGGAAAGGGGTTGCCAGGCTTCCCAAAATTACGAATCTCCAGAAATCTCAGCAAATATTTTTTCACCCAAACTGGATGATACTTTCAGGTAATGATCAGTACACTAAGGCGACTTGGTTCCCCAAATTTCGTTCTTCTATGTTGAAGCGTTCGTTTCCAGTAACAGTTTGAATTTTTAGGTTTCACTCTGTTTTCTCCTATATTGATAGATGTATTTGGAACTCTGAATCCAACAAGGTTTGTGCTAGGTTCTTGAAACTTGACACAATAAAATAGTTTCACGTTCTATCTCTATGTTTTGTTTCCTCTTGATGTAGCCCTAACAGTGAGTGGCGAGAAACACTTTCATGGAAAGGGGTTGCCAGGCTTCCCAAATATATGAATCTCCAGAAATCTCAGGAAATATTTTTTCACCCAAACAGGATGATACTTTCAGGTACTGATCAGTAAACTAAGGCGACTTGGTTCCCCAAATTTCGTTTTTCTATGTTAAAGCGTTCGTTTCCAGTAACAGTTTGAATTTTTAGGTTTCACTCTGTTTTCTCCTATATTGATAGATGTATTTGGAAGTCTAAATCCAACACGGTTTGTGCTAGCTTCTTGAAACTTGACACAATAAAGTAGTTTCACGTTCTATCTCTATGTTTTGTTTCCTCTTGATGTAGCCCTAAGCAGTGACTGGCGAGAAACACTTTCATGGAAAGGGGTTGCCAGGCTTCCCAAAATTACGAATCTCCAGAAATCTCAGGAAATATTTTTTCACCCAAACAGGATGATACTTTCAGCTAATGATCAGTACACTAAGGCGACTTGGTTCCCCAAACTTTGTTTTTCTATGTTAAAGCGTTCGTTTCCAGTAACAGTTTGAATTTTTAGGTTTCACTCTGTTTTCTCCTATATTGATAGATGTATTTGGAAGTCTAAATCCAACACGGTTTGTGCTAGCTTCTTGAAACTTGACACAATAAAGTAGTTTCACGTTCTATCTCTATGTTTTGTTTCCTCTTGATGTAGCCCTAAGCAGTGACTGGCGAGAAACACTTTCATGGAAAGGGGTTGCCAGGCTTCCCAAAATTACGAATCTCCAGAAATCTCAGCAAATATTTTTTCACCCAAACTGGATGATACTTTCAGGTAATGATCAGTACACTAAGGCGACTTGGTTCCCCAAATTTCGTTCTTCTATGTTGAAGCGTTCGTTTCCAGTAACAGTTTGAATTTTTAGGTTTCACTCTGTTTTCTCCTATATTGATAGATGTATTTGGAACTCTAAATCCAACACAGTTAGTGCTAGCTTCTTGAAACTTGACACAATAATGTAGTTTCACGTTCTATCTCTATGCTTTGTTTCCTCTTGATGTAGCCCTAAGCAGTGACTGGCGAGAAACACTTTTATGTAAAGAGGTGGCTTCCCAAAATTACGAATCTCCAGAAATCTCAGCAAATATTTTTTCACCCAAACTGGATGATACTTTCAGGTAATGATCAGTACACTAAGGCGACTTGGTTCCCCAAATGTCGTTCTTCTATGTTAAAGCGTTCGTTTCCAGTAACAGTTTGAATTTTTAGGTTTCACTCTGTTTTCTCCTATATTGATAGATGTATTTGGAAGTCTAAATCCAACACGGTTTGTGCTAGCTTCTTGAAACTTGACACAATAAATAGTTTCACGTTCTATCTCTATGTTTTGTTTCCTCTTGATGTAGCCCTAAGCAGTGACTGGCGAGAAACACTTTCATGGAAAGGGGTTGCCAGGCTTCCCAAAATTACGAATCTCCAGAAATCTCAGGAAATATTTTTTCACCCAAACTGGATGATACTTTCAGGTAATGATCAGTACACTAAGGCGACTTGGTTCCCCAAACTTTGTTTTTCTATGTTAAAGCGTTCGTTTCCAGTAACAGTTTGAATTTTTAGGTTTCACTCTGTTTTCTCCTATATTGATAGATGTATTTGGAAGTCTAAATCCAACACGGTTTGTGCTAGCTTCTTGAAACTTGACACAATAAAGTAGTTTCACGTTCTATCTCTATGTTTTGTTTCCTCTTGATGTAGCCCTAAGCAGTGACTGGCGAGAAACACTTTCATGGAAAGGGGTTGCCAGGCTTCCCAAAATTACGAATCTCCAGAAATCTCAGGAAATATTTTTTCACCCAAACTGGATGATACTTTGAGGTAATGATCAGTACACTAAGGCGACTTGGTTCACCGAATTTCGTTCTTCTATGTTGAAGCGTTCGTTTCCAGTAACAGTTTGAATTTTTAGGTTTCACTCTGTTTTCTCCTATATTGATAGATGTATTTGGAACTCTGAATCCAACACGGTTTGTGCTAGCTTCTTGAAACTTGACACAATAATGTAGTTTCACGTTCTATCTCTATGTTTTGTTTCCTCTTGATGTAGCCCTAAGCAGTGACTGGCAAGAAACACTTGCATGGAAAGGGGTTGCCAGGCTTCCCAAAATTACGAATCTCCAGAAATCTCAGGAAATATTTTTTCACCCAAACTGGATGATACTTTCAGGTAAAGATCAGTACATTAAGGCGACTTGGTTCCCCAAATTTCGTTTTTCTATGTTAAAGCGTTCGTTTCCCGTAACAGTTTGAATTTTTAGGTTTCACTCTGTTTTCTCCTATATTGATAGATGTATTTGGAAGTCTAAATCCAACAAGGTTTGTGCTAGCTTCTTGAAACTTGACACAATAAAGTAGTTTCACGTTCTATCTCTATGTTTTGTTTCCTCTTGATGTAGCCCTAAGCAGTGACTGGCGAGAAACACTTTCATGGAAAGGGGTTGCCAGGCTTCCCAAAATTACGAATCTCCAGAAATCTCAGCAAATATTTTTTCACCCAAACTGGATGATACTTTCAGGTAATGATCAGTACACTAAGGCGACTTGGTTCCCCAAACTTTGTTTTTCTATGTTAAAGCGTTCGTTTCCAGTAACAGTTTGAATTTTTAGGTTTCACTCTGTTTTCTCCTATATTGATAGATGTATTTGGAAGTCTAAATCCAACACGGTTTGTGCTAGCTTCTTGAAACTTGACACAATAAAGTAGTTTCACATTCTATCTCTATGTTTTGTTTCCTCTTGATGTAGCCCTAAGCAGTGACTGGCGAGAAACACTTTCATGGAAAGGGGTTGCCAGGCTTCCCAAAATTACGAATCTCCAGAAATCTCAGGAAATATTTTTTCACCCAAACAGGATGATACTTTCAGGTAATGATCAGTACACTAAGGCGACTTGGTTCCCCGAATTTCGTTCTTCTATGTTGAAGCGTTCGTTTCCAGTAACAGTTTGAATTTTTAGGTTTCACTCTGTTTTCTCCTATATTGATAGATGTATTTGGAACTCTGAATCCAACACGGTTTGTGCTAGCTTCTTGAAACTTGACACAATAATGTAGTTTCACGTTCTATCTCTATGTTTTGTTTCCTCTTGATGTAGCCCTAAGCAGTGACTGGCGAGAAACACTTTCATGGAAAGAGGTGGCTTCCCAAAATTACGAATCTCCAGAAATGTCAGCAAATATTTTTTCACCCAAACTGGATGATACTTTCAGGTAATGATCAGTACACTAAGGCGACTTGGTTACCCAAATTTCATTCTTCTATGTTGAAACGTTCGTTTCCAGTAACAGTTTGAATTTTTAGGTTTCACTCTGTTTTCTCCTATATTGATAGATGTATTTGAAACTCTAAATCCAACACGGTTTGTGCTAGCTTCTTGAAACTTGACACAATAAAGTAGTTTCACGTTCTATCTCTTTGTTTTGTTTCCTCTTGATGTAGCCCTAAGCAGTGACTGGCGAGAAACACTTGCATGGAAAGGGGTTGCCAGGCTTCCCAAAATTACGAATCTCCAGAAATCTCAGCAAATATTTTTTCACCCAAACTGGATGATACTTTCAGGTAATGATCAGTACACTAAGGCGACTTGGTTCCCCAAATTTCGTTCTTCTATGTTGAAGCGTTCGTTTCCAGTAACAGTTTGAATTTTTAGGTTTCACTCTGTTTTCTCCTATATTGATAGATGTATTTGGAACTCTGAATCCAACAAGGTTTGTGCTAGGTTCTTGAAACTTGACACAATAAAATAGTTTCACGTTCTATCTCTATGTTTTGTTTCCTCTTGATGTAGCCCTAACAGTGAGTGGCGAGAAACACTTTCATGGAAAGGGGTTGCCAGGCTTCCCAAATATATGAATCTCCAGAAATCTCAGGAAATATTTTTTCACCCAAACAGGATGATACTTTCAGGTACTGATCAGTAAACTAAGGCGACTTGGTTCCCCAAATTTCGTTTTTCTATGTTAAAGCGTTCGTTTCCAGTAACAGTTTGAATTTTTAGGTTTCACTCTGTTTTCTCCTATATTGATAGATGTATTTGGAAGTCTAAATCCAACACGGTTTGTGCTAGCTTCTTGAAACTTGACACAATAAAGTAGTTTCACGTTCTATCTCTATGTTTTGTTTCCTCTTGATGTAGCCCTAAGCAGTGACTGGCGAGAAACACTTTCATGGAAAGGGGTTGCCAGGCTTCCCAAAATTACGAATCTCCAGAAATCTCAGGAAATATTTTTTCACCCAAACAGGATGATACTTTCAGCTAATGATCAGTACACTAAGGCGACTTGGTTCCCCAAACTTTGTTTTTCTATGTTAAAGCGTTCGTTTCCAGTAACAGTTTGAATTTTTAGGTTTCACTCTGTTTTCTCCTATATTGATAGATGTATTTGGAAGTCTAAATCCAACACGGTTTGTGCTAGCTTCTTGAAACTTGACACAATAAAGTAGTTTCACGTTCTATCTCTATGTTTTGTTTCCTCTTGATGTAGCCCTAAGCAGTGACTGGCGAGAAACACTTTCATGGAAAGGGGTTGCCAGGCTTCCCAAAATTACGAATCTCCAGAAATCTCAGCAAATATTTTTTCACCCAAACTGGATGATACTTTCAGGTAATGATCAGTACACTAAGGCGACTTGGTTCCCCAAATTTCGTTCTTCTATGTTGAAGCGTTCGTTTCCAGTAACAGTTTGAATTTTTAGGTTTCACTCTGTTTTCTCCTATATTGATAGATGTATTTGGAACTCTAAATCCAACACAGTTAGTGCTAGCTTCTTGAAACTTGACACAATAATGTAGTTTCACGTTCTATCTCTATGCTTTGTTTCCTCTTGATGTAGCCCTAAGCAGTGACTGGCGAGAAACACTTTTATGTAAAGAGGTGGCTTCCCAAAATTACGAATCTCCAGAAATCTCAGCAAATATTTTTTCACCCAAACTGGATGATACTTTCAGGTAATGATCAGTACACTAAGGCGACTTGGTTACCCAAATTTCATTCTTCTATGTTGAAACGTTCGTTTCCAGTAACAGTTTGAATTTTTAGGTTTCACTCTGTTTTCTCCTATATTGATAGATGTATTTGAAACTCTAAATCCAACATGGTTTGTGCTAGCTTCTTGAAACTTGACACAATAAAGTAGTGTCACGTTCTATCTCTATGTTTTGTTTCCTCTTGATGTAGCCCTAAGCAGTGACTGGCGAGAAACACTTGCATGGAAAGTGGTTGCCAGGCTTCCCAAAATTACGAATCTCCAGAAATCTCAGCAAATATTTTTTCACCCAAACTGGATGATACTTTCAGGTACTGATCAGTAAACTAAGGCGACTTGGTTCCCCAAATTTCGTTTTTCTATGTTAAAGCGTTTGTTTCCAGTAACAGTTTGAATTTTTAGGTTTCACTCTGTTTTCTCCTATATTGATAGATGTATTTGGAAGTCTAAATCCAACACGGTTTGTGCTAGCTTCTTGAAACTTGACACAATAAATAGTTTCACGTTCTATCTCTATGTTTTGTTTCCTCTTGATGTAGCCCTAAGCAGTGACTGGCGAGAAACACTTTCATGGAAAGGGGTTGCCAGGCTTCCCAAAATTACGAATCTCCAGAAATCTCAGCAAATATTTTTTCACCCAAACTGGATGATACTTTCAGGTAATGATCAGTACACTAAGGCGACTTGGTTCCCCAAATTTCGTTCTTCTATGTTGAAGCGTTCGTTTCCAGTAACTGTTTGAATTTTAGGTTTCACTCTGTTTTCTCCTATATTGATAGATGTATTTGGAACTCTGAATCCAACAAGGTTTGTGCTAGGTTCTTGAAACTTGACACAATAAAGTAGTTTCACATTCTATCTCTATGTTTTGTTTCCTCTTGATGTAGCCCTAACAGTGACTGGCGAGAAACACTTTCATGGAAAGGGGTTGCCAGGCTTCCCAAATATATGAATCTCCAGAAATCTCAGGAAATATTTTTTCACCCAAACAGGATGATACTTTCAGGTAAAGATCAGTACATTAAGGCGACTTGGTTCCCCAAATTTCGTTTTTCTATGTTAAAGCGTTCGTTTCCCGTAACAGTTTGAATTTTTAGGTTTCACTCTGATTTCTCCTATATTGATAGATGTATTTGGAAGTCCAAATCCAACACGGTTTGTGCTAGCTTCTTGAAACTTGACACAATAAAGTAGTTTCACGTTCTATCTCTATGTTTTGTTTCCTCTTGATGTAGCCCTAAGCAGTGACTGGCGAGAAACACTTTCATGGAAAGGGGTTGCCAGGCTTCCCAAAATTACGAATCTCCAGAAATCTCAGCAAATATTTTTTCACCCAAACAGGATGATACTTTCATGTAATGATCAGTACACTAAGGCAACTTGGTTCCCCAAATTTCGTTCTTCTATGTTGAAGCGTTCGTTTCCAGTAACAGTTTGAATTTTAGGTTTCACTCTGTTTTCTCCTATATTGATAGATGTATTTGGAACTCTAAATCCAACACAGTTAGTGCTAGCTTCTTGAAACTTGACACAATAATGTAGTTTCACGTTCTATCTCTATGCTTTGTTTCCTCTTGATGTAGCCCTAAGCAGTGACTGGCGAGAAACACTTTCATGGAAAGGGGTTGCCAGGCTTCCCAAAATTACGAATCTCCAGAAATCTCAGCAAATATTTTTTCACCCAAACTGGATGATACTTTAAGGTAATAATCAGTACACTAAGGCGACTTGGTTCCCCAAATGTCGTTCTTCTATGTTAAAGCGTTCGTTTCCAGTAACAGTTTGAATTTTTAGGTTTCACTCTGTTTTCTCCTATATTGATAGATGTATTTGGAAGTCTAAATCCAACACGGTTTGTGCTAGCTTCTTGAAACTTGACACAATACATAGTTTCACGTTCTATCTCTATGTTTTGTTTCCTCTTGATGTAGCCCTAAGCAGTGACTGGCGAGAAACACTTTCATGGAAAGGGGTTGCCAGGCTTCCCAAAATTACGAATCTCCAGAAATCTCAGCAAATATTTTTTCACCCAAACTGGATGATACTTTCAGGTAATGATCAGTACACTAAGGCGCCTTGGTTCCCCAAATGTCGTTCTTCTATGTTGAAGCGTTCGTTTCCAGTAACAGTTTGAATTTTTAGGTTTCACTCTGTTTTCTCCTATATTGATAGATGTATTTGGAAGTCTAAATCCAACACGGTTTGTGCTAGCTTCTTGAAACTTGACACAATAAAGTAGTTTCACGTTCTATCTCTATGTTTTGTTTCCTCTTGATGTAGCCCTAAGCAGTGACTGGCGAGAAACACTTTCATGGAAAGGGGTTGCCAGGCTTCCAAAAATTACGAATCTCCAGAAATCTCAGCAAATATTTTTTCACCCAAACAGGATGATACTTTCAGGTAATGATCAGTACACTAAGGCGACTTGGTTCCCCAAATATCGTTCTTCTATGTTGAAGCGTTCGTTTCCAGTAACAGTTTGAATTTTAGGTTTCACTCTGTTTTCTCCTATATTGATAGATGTATTTGGAACTCTGAATCCAACAAGGTTTGTGCTAGGTTCTTGAAACTTGACACAATAAAGTAGTTTCACGTTCTATCTCTATGTTTTGTTTCCTCTTGATGTAGCCCTAAGCAGTGACTGGCGAGAAACACTTTCATGGAAAGGGGTTGCCAGGCTTCCCAAAATTACGAATCTCCAGAAATCTCAGCAAATATTTTTTCACCCAAACTGGATGATACTTTCAGGTAATGATCAGTACACTAAGGCGACTTGGTTACCCAAATTTCATTCTTCTATGTTGAAACGTTCGTTTCCAGTAACAGTTTGAATTTTTAGGTTTCACTCTGTTTTCTCCTATATTGATAGATGTATTTGAAACTCTAAATCCAACATGGTTTGTGCTAGCTTCTTGAAACTTGACACAATAAAGTAGTTTCACGTTCTATCTCTATGTTTTGTTTCCTCTTGATGTAGCCCTAAGCAGTGACTGGCGAGAAACACTTGCATGGAAAGGGGTTGCCAGGCTTCCCAAAATTACGAATCTCCAGAAATCTCAGCAAATATTTTTTCACCCAAACTGGATGATACTTTCAGGTAATGATCAGTACACTAAGGCGACTTGGTTCCCCAAATATCGTTCTTCTATGTTGAAGCGTTCGTTTCCAGTAACAGTTTGAATTTTAGGTTTCACTCTGTTTTCTCCTATATTGATAGATGTATTTGGAACTCTGAATCCAACAAGGTTTGTGCTAGGTTCTTGAAACTTGACACAATAAAGTAGTTTCACGTTCTATCTCTATGTTTTGTTTCCTCTTGATTTAGCCCTAACAGTGACTGGCGAGAAACACTTTCATGGAAAGGGGTTGCCAGGCTTCCCAAATATATGAATCTCCAGAAATCTCAGGAAATATTTTTTCACCCAAACAGGATGATACTTTCAGGTAATGATCAGTACATTAAGGCGACTTGGTTCCCCAAATTTCTTTTTTCTATGTTAAAGCGTTCGTTTCCAGTAACAGTTTGAATTTTTAGGTTTCACTCTGTTTTCTCCTATATTGATAGATGTATTTGGAAGTCTAAATCCAACACGGTTTGTGCTAGCTTCTTGAAACTTGACACAATAAAGTAGTTTCACCTTCTATCTCTATGTTTTGTTTCCTCTTGATGTAGCCCTAAGCAGTGACTGGCGAGAAACACTTTCATGGAAAGGGGTTGCCAGGCTTCCCAAAATTACGAATCTCCAGAAATCTCAGCAAATATTTTTCCACCCAAACAGGATGATACTTTCAGGTAATGATCAGTACACTAAGGCGACTTGGTTCCCCAAATTTCGTTCTTCTATGTTGAAGCGTTCGTTTCCAGTAACAGTTTGAATTTTAGGTTTCACTCTGTTTTCTCCTATATTGATAGATGTATTTGGAACTCTGAATCCAACAAGGTTTGTGCTAGGTTCTTGAAACTTGACACAATAAATTAGTTTCATGTTCTATCTCTATGTTTTGTTTCCTCTTGATGTAGCCCTAACAGTGACTGGCGAGAAACACTTTCATGGAAAGGGGTTGCCAGGCTTCCCAAATATATGAATCTCCAGAAATCTCTGGAAATATTTTTTCACCCAAACAGGATGACACTTTCAGGTAATGATCAGTACACTAAGGCGACTTGGTTCCCCAAATTTCGTTTTTCTATGTTAAAGCGTTCGTTTCCAGTAACAGTTTGAATTTTTAGGTTTCACTCTGTTTTCTCCTATATTGATAGATGTATTTGGAAGTCTAAATCCAACATGGTTTTTGCTAGCTTCTTGAAACTTGACACAATAAAGTAGTTTCACGTTCTATCTCTATGTTTTGTTTCCTCTTGATGTAGCCCTAAGCAGTGACTGGCGAGAAACACTTTCATGGAAAGGGGTTGCCAGGCTTCCCAAAATTACGAATCTCCAGAAATCTCAGCAAATATTTTTTCACCCAAACTGGATGATACTTTCAGGTAATGATCAGTACACTAAGGCGACTTGGTTCCCCAAATTTCGTTCTTCTATGTTAAAGCGTTCGTTTCCAGTAACAGTTTGAATTTTTAGGTTTCACTCTGTTTTCTCCTATATAGATTGATGTATTTGGAACTCTAAATCCAACACGGTTTGTGCTAGCTTCTTGAAACTTGACACAATAAAGTAGTTTCACGTTCTATCTCTATGTTTTGTTTCCTCTTGATGTAGCCCTAAGCAGTGACTGGCGAGAAACACTTTCATTGAAAGGGGTTGCCAGGCTTCCCAAAATTACGAATCTCCAGAAATCTTAGCAAATATTTTTTCACCCAAACAGGATGATACTTTCAGGTAATGATCAGTACACTAAGGCGACTTGGTTCCCCAAATTTCGTTCTTCTATGTTGAAGCGTTCGTTTCCAGTAACAGTTTGAATTTTAGGTTTCACTCTGTTTTCTCCTATATTGATAGATGTATTTGGAACTCTGAATCCAACAAGGTTTGTGCTAGGTTCTTGAAACTTGACACAATAAAGTATTTCACGTTCTATCTCTATGTTTTGTTTCCTCTTGATGTAGCCCTAACAGTGACTAGCGAGAAACACTTTCATGGAAAGGGGTTGCCAGGCTTCCCAAAATTACGAATCTCCAGAAATCTCAGCAAATATTTTTTCACCCAAACTGGATGATACTTTCAGGTAATGATCAGTACACTAAGGCGACTTGGTTCCCCAAATTTCGTTCTTCTATGTTGAAGCGTTCGTTTCCAGTAACAGTTTGAATTTTTAGGTTTCACTCTTTTTTCTCCTATATTGATAGATGTATTTGGAACTCTAAATCCAACACGGTTTGTGCTAGCTTCTTGAAACTTGACACAATAAAGTAGTTTCACGTTCTATCTCTATGTTTTGTTTCCTCTTGATGTAGCCCTAAGCAGTGACTGGCGAGAAACACTTTCATGGAAAGGGGTGCCAGGCTTCCCAAAATTACGAATCTCCAGAAATCTCAGCAAATATTTTTTCACCCAAACTGGATGATACTTTCAGGTAATGATCAGTACACTAATGCGACTTGGTCCCCCAAATTTCGTTTTTCTATGTTAAAGCGTTCGTTTCCAGTAACAGTTTGAATTTTTAGGTTTCACTCTGTTTTCTCCTATATTGACAGATGTATTTGGAACTCTGAATCCAACAAGGTTTGTGCTGGGTTCTTGAAACTTGACACAATAAAGTAGTTTCACGTTCTATCTCTATGATTTGTTTCCTCTTGATGTAGCCCTAACAGTGACTGGCGAGAAACACTTTCATGGAAAGGGGTTGCCAGGCTTCCCAAATATATGAATCTCCAGAAATCTCAGGAGATTTTTTCACCCAAACAGGATGATACTTTCAGGTAATGATCAGTACACTAAGGCGACTTGGTTCCCCGAATTTCGTTTTTCTATGTTAAAGCGTACGTTTCCAGTAACAGTTTGAAATTTTAGGTTTCACTCTGTTTTCTCCTATATTGATAGATATATTTGGAAGTCTAAATCCAACACGGTTTGTGCTAGCTTCTTGAAACTTGACACAATAAAGTAGTTTCACGTTCTATCTCTATGTTTTGTTTCCTCTTGATGTAGCCCTAAGCAGTGACTGGCGAGAAACACTTTCATGGAAAGGGGTTGCCAGGCTTCCCAAAATTACGAATCTCCAGAAATCACAGCAAATATTTTTTCACCCAAACAGGATGATACTTTCAGGTAATGATCAGTACACTAAGGCGACTTGGTTCCCCAAATTTCGTTCTTCTATGTTGAAGCGCTCGTTTCCAGTAACAGTTTGAATTTTTAGGTTTCACTCTGTTTTCTCCTATATTGATAGATGTATTTGGAACTCTAAATCCAACACGGTTTGTGCTAGCTTCTTGAAACTTGACACAATAAAGTAGTTTCACGTTCTATCTCTATGTTTTGTTTCCTCTTGATGTAGCCCTAAGCAGTGACTGGCGAGAAACACTTTCATGGAAAGGGGTGGCTTCCCAAAATTACGAATCTCCAGAAATCTCAGCAAATATTTTTTTACCCAAACTGGATGATACTTTCAGGTAATGATCAGTACACTAAGGCGACTTGGTTCCCCAAATTTTGTTCTTCTATGTTGAAGCGTTCGTTTCCAGTAACAGTTTGAATTTTAGGTTTCACTCTGTTTTCTCCTATATTGATAGATGTATTTGGAAATCTGAATCCAACAAGGTTTGTGCTAGGTTCTTGAAACTTGACACAATAAAGTAGTTTCACATTCTATCTCTATGTTTTGTTTCCTCTTGATGTAGCCCTAAACAGTGACTGGCGAGAAACACTTTCATGGAAAGGGATTGCCAGGCTTCCCAAAATTACGAATCTCCAGAAATCTCAGCAAATATTTTTTCACCCAAACTGGATGATACTTTCAGGTAATGATCAGTACACTAAGTCGACTTGGTTCCCCAAATTTCGTTCTTCTACGTTGAAGCGTTCGTTTCCAGTAACAGTTTGAATTTTTAGGTTTCACTCTGTTTTCTCCTATATTGATAGATGTATTTGGAAGTCTAAATGCAACACGGTTTGTGCTAGCTTCTTGAAACTTGACACAATAAAGTAGTTTCACGTTCTATCTCTATGTTTTGTTTCCTCTTGATGTAGCCCTAAGCAGTGACTGGCGAGAAACACTTTCATGGAAAGGGGTGCCAGGCTTCCCAAAATTACGAATCTCCAGAAATCTCAGCAAATATTTTTTCACCCAAACTGGATGATACTTTCAGGTAATGATCAGTACACTAAGGCGACTTGGTCCCCCAAATTTCGTTTTTCTATGTTAAAGCGTTCGTTTCCAGTAACAGTTTGAATTTTTAGGTTTCACTCTGTTTTCTCCTATATTGACAGATGTATTTGGAACTCTGAATCCAACAAGGTTTGTGCTGGGTTCTTGAAACTTGACACAATAAAGTAGTTTCACGTTCTATCTCTATGTTTTGTTTCCTCTTGATGTAGCCCTAACAGTGACTGGCGAGAAACACTTTCATGGAAAGGGGTTGCCAGGGTTCCCAAATATATGAATCTCCAGAAATCTCAGGAGATTTTTTCACCCAAACAGGATGATACTTTCAGGTAATGATCAGTACACTAAGGCGACTTGGTTCCCCGAATTTCGTTTTTCTATGTTAAAGCGTACGTTTCCAGTAACAGTTTGAAATTTTAGGTTTCACTCTGTTTTCTCCTATATTGATAGATATATTTGGAAGTCTAAATCCAACACAGTTTGTGCTAGCTTCTTGAAACTTGACACAATAAAGTAGTTTCACGTTCTATCTCTATGTTTTGTTTCCTCTTGATGTAGCCCTAAGCAGTGACTGGCGAGAAACACTTTCATGGAAAGGGGTTGCCAGGCTTCCCAAAATTACGAATCTCCAGAAATCACAGCAAATATTTTTTCACCCAAACAGGATGATACTTTCAGGTAATGATCAGTACACTAAGGCGACTTGGTTCCCCAAATTTCGTTCTTCTATGTTGAAGCGCTCGTTTCCAGTAACAGTTTGAATTTTTAGGTTTCACTCTGTTTTCTCCTATATTGATAGATGTATTTGGAACTCTAAATCCAACACGGTTTGTGCTAGCTTCTTGAAACTTGACACAATAAAGTAGTTTCACGTTCTATCTCTATGTTTTGTTTCCTCTTGATGTAGCCCTAAGCAGTGACTGGCGAGAAACACTTTCATGGAAAGGGGTGGCTTCCCAAAATTACGAATCTCCAGAAATCTCAGCAAATATTTTTTTACCCAAACTGGATGATACTTTCAGGTAATGATCAGTACACTAAGGCGACTTGGTTCCCCAAATTTTGTTCTTCTATGTTGAAGCGTTCGTTTCCAGTAACAGTTTGAATTTTAGGTTTCACTCTGTTTTCTCCTATATTGATAGATGTATTTGGAAATCTGAATCCAACAAGGTTTGTGCTAGGTTCTTGAAACTTGACACAATAAAGTAGTTTCACGTTCTATCTCTATGTTTTGTTTCCTCTTGATGTAGCCCTAAACAGTGACTGGCGAGAAACACTTTCATGGAAAGGGATTGCCAGGCTTCCCAAAATTACGAATCTCCAGAAATCTCAGCAAATATTTTTTCACCCAAACTGGATGATACTTTCAGGTAATGATCAGTACACTAAGTCGACTTGGTTCCCCAAATTTCGTTCTTCTACGTTGAAGCGTTCGTTTCCAGTAACAGTTTGAATTTTTAGGTTTCACTCTGTTTTCTCCTATATTGATAGATGTATTTGGAAGTCTAAATGCAACACGGTTTGTGCTAGCTTCTTGAAACTTGACACAATAAAGTAGTTTCACGTTCTATCTCTATGTTTTGTTTCCTCTTGATGTAGCCCTAAGCAGTGACTGGCGAGAAACACTTTCATGGAAAGGGGTGCCAGGCTTCCCAAAATTACGAATCTCCAGAAATCTCAGCAAATATTTTTTCACCCAAACTGGATGATACTTTCAGGTAATGATCAGTACACTAAGGCGACTTGGTCCCCCAAATTTCGTTTTTCTATGTTAAAGCGTTCGTTTCCAGTAACAGTTTGAATTTTTAGGTTTCACTCTGTTTTCTCCTATATTGACAGATGTATTTGGAACTCTGAATCCAACAAGGTTTGTGCTGGGTTCTTGAAACTTGACACAATAAAGTAGTTTCACGTTCTATCTCTATGTTTTGTTTCCTCTTGATGTAGCCCTAACAGTGACTGGCGAGAAACACTTTCATGGAAAGGGGTTGCCAGGCTTCCCAAATATATGAATCTCCAGAAATCTCAGGAGATTTTTTCACCCAAACAGGATGATACTTTCAGGTAATGATCAGTACACTAAGGCGACTTGGTTCCCCGAATTTCGTTTTTCTATGTTAAAGCGTACGTTTCCAGTAACAGTTTGAAATTTTAGGTTTCACTCTGTTTTCTCCTATATTGATAGATATATTTGGAAGTCTAAATCCAACACGGTTTGTGCTAGCTTCTTGAAACTTGACACAATAAAGTAGTTTCACGTTCTATCTCTACGTTTTGTTTCCTCTTGATGTAGCCCTAAGCAGTGACTGGCGAGAAACACTTTCATGGAAAGGGGTTGCCAGGCTTCCCAAAATTACGAATCTCCAGAAATCACAGCAAATATTTTTTCACCCAAACAGGATGATACTTTCAGGTAATGATCAGTACACTAAGGCGACTTGGTTCCCCAAATTTCGTTCTTCTATGTTGAAGCGCTCGTTTCCAGTAACAGTTTGAATTTTTAGGTTTCACTCTGTTTTCTCCTATATTGATAGATGTATTTGGAACTCTAAATCCAACACGGTTTGTGCTAGCTTCTTGAAACTTGACACAATAAAGTAGTTTCACGTTCTATCTCTATGTTTTGTTTCCTCTTGATGTAGCCCTAAGCAGTGACTGGCGAGAAACACTTTCATGGAAAGGGGTGGCTTCCCAAAATTACGAATCTCCAGAAATCTCAGCAAATATTTTTTTACCCAAACTGGATGATACTTTCAGGTAATGATCAGTACACTAAGGCGACTTGGTTCCCCAAATTTTGTTCTTCTATGTTGAAGCGTTCGTTTCCAGTAACAGTTTGAATTTTAGGTTTCACTCTGTTTTCTCCTATATTGATAGATGTATTTGGAAATCTGAATCCAACAAGGTTTGTGCTAGGTTCTTGAAACTTGACACAATAAAGTAGTTTCACGTTCTATCTCTATGTTTTGTTTCCTCTTGATGTAGCCCTAAACAGTGACTGGCGAGAAACACTTTCATGGAAAGGGATTGCCAGGCTTCCCAAAATTACGAATCTCCAGAAATCTCAGCAAATATTTTTTCACCCAAACTGGATGATACTTTCAGGTAATGATCAGTACACTAAGTCGACTTGGTTCCCCAAATTTCGTTCTTCTACGTTGAAGCGTTCGTTTCCAGTAACAGTTTGAATTTTTAGGTTTCACTCTGTTTTCTCCTATATTGATAGATGTATTTGGAAGTCTAAATGCAACACGGTTTGTGCTTGCTTCTTGAAACTTGACACAATAAAGTAGTTTCACGTTCTATCTCTATGTTTTGTTTCCTCTTGATGTAGCCCTAAGCAGTGACTGGCGAGAAACACTTTCATGGAAAGGGGTTGCCAGGCTTCCCAAAATTACGAATCTCCAGAAATCTCAGCAAATATTTTTTCACCCAAACTGGATGATACTTTCAGGTAATGATCAGTACACTAAGGCGACTTGGTTCCCCAAATTTCGTTCTTCTATGTTGAAGCGTTCGTTTCCAGTAACAGTTTGAATTTTTAGGTTTCACTCTGTTTTCTCCTATATTGATAGATGTATTTGGAACTCTAAATCCAACACAGTTAGTGCTAGCTTCTTGAAACTTGACACAATAATGTAGTTTCACGTTCTATCTCTATGCTTTGTTTCCTCTTGATGTAGCCCTAAGCAGTGACTGGCGAGAAACACTTTTATGTAAAGAGGTGGCTTCCCAAAATTACGAATCTCCAGAAATCTCAGCAAATATTTTTTCACCCAAACTGGATGATACTTTCAGGTAATGATCAGTACACTAAGGCGACTTGGTTCCCCAAATGTCGTTCTTCTATGTTAAAGCGTTCGTTTCCAGTAACAGTTTGAATTTTTAGGTTTCACTCTGTTTTCTCCTATATTGATAGATGTATTTGGAAGTCTAAATCCAACACGGTTTGTGCTAGCTTCTTGAAACTTGACACAATAAATAGTTTCACGTTCTATCTCTATGTTTTGTTTCCTCTTGATGTAGCCCTAAGCAGTGACTGGCGAGAAACACTTTCATGGAAAGGGGTTGCCAGGCTTCCCAAAATTACGAATCTCCAGAAATCTCAGGAAATATTTTTTCACCCAAACTGGATGATACTTTCAGGTAATGATCAGTACACTAAGGCGACTTGGTTCCCCAAACTTTGTTTTTCTATGTTAAAGCATTCGTTTCCAGTAACAGTTTGAATTTTTAGGTTTCACTCTGTTTTCTCCTATATTGATAGATGTATTTGGAAGTCTAAATCCAACACAGTTTGTGCTAGCTTCTTGAAACTTGACACAATAAAGTAGTTTCACGTTCTATCTCTATGTTTTGTTTCCTCTTGATGTAGCCCTAAGCAGTGACTGGCGAGAAACACTTTCATGGAAAGGGGTTGCCAGGCTTCCCAAAATTACGAATCTCCAGAAATCTCAGGAAATATTTTTTCACCCAAACTGGATGATACTTTGAGGTAATGATCAGTACACTAAGGCGACTTGGTTCACCGAATTTCGTTCTTCTATGTTGAAGCGTTCGTTTCCAGTAACAGTTTGAATTTTTAGGTTTCACTCTGTTTTCTCCTATATTGATAGATGTATTTGGAACTCTGAATCCAACACGGTTTGTGCTAGCTTCTTGAAACTTGACACAATAATGTAGTTTCACGTTCTATCTCTATGTTTTGTTTCCTCTTGATGTAGCCCTAAGCAGTGACTGGCGAGAAACACTTTCATGGAAAGAGGTGGCTTCCCAAAATTACGAATCTCCAGAAATCTCAGCAAATATTTTTTCACCCAAACTGGATGATACTTTCAGGTAATGATCAGTACACTAAGGCGACTTGGTTACCCAAATTTCATTCTTCTATGTTGAAACGTTCGTTTCCAGTAACAGTTTGAATTTTTAGGTTTCACTCTGTTTTCTCCTATATTGATAGATGTATTTGAAACTCTAAATCCAACATGGTTTGTGCTAGCTTCTTGAAACTTGACACAATAAAGTAGTTTCACGTTCTATCTCTATGTTTTGTTTCCTCTTGATGTAGCCCTAAGCAGTGACTGGCGAGAAACACTTGCATGGAAAGGGGTTGCCAGGCTTCCCAAAATTACGAATCTCCAGAAATCTCAGCAAATATTTTTTCACCCAAACTGGATGATACTTTCAGGTACTGATCAGTAAACTAAGGCGACTTGGTTCCCCAAATTTCGTTTTTCTATGTTAAAGCGTTTGTTTCCAGTAACAGTTTGAATTTTTAGGTTTCACTCTGTTTTCTCCTATATTGATAGATGTATTTGGAAGTCTAAATCCAACACGGTTTGTGCTAGCTTCTTGAAACTTGACACAATAAATAGTTTCACGTTCTATCTCTATGTTTTGTTTCCTCTTGATGTAGCCCTAAGCAGTGACTGGCGAGAAACACTTTCATGGAAAGGGGTTGCCAGGCTTCCCAAAATTACGAATCTCCAGAAATCTCAGCAAATATTTTTTCACCCAAACTGGATGATACTTTCAGGTAATGATCAGTACACTAAGGCGACTTGGTTCCCCAAATTTCGTTCTTCTATGTTGAAGCGTTCGTTTCCAGTAACTGTTTGAATTTTAGGTTTCACTCTGTTTTCTCCTATATTGATAGATGTATTTGGAACTCTGAATCCAACAAGGTTTGTGCTAGGTTCTTGAAACTTGACACAATAAAGTAGTTTCACATTCTATCTCTATGTTTTGTTTCCTCTTGATGTAGCCCTAACAGTGACTGGCGAGAAACACTTTCATGGAAAGGGGTTGCCAGGCTTCCCAAATATATGAATCTCCAGAAATCTCAGGAAATATTTTTTCACCCAAACAGGATGATACTTTCAGGTAAAGATCAGTACATTAAGGCGACTTGGTTCCCCAAATTTCGTTTTTCTATGTTAAAGCGTTCGTTTCCCGTAACAGTTTGAATTTTTAGGTTTCACTCTGATTTCTCCTATATTGATAGATGTATTTGGAAGTCCAAATCCAACACGGTTTGTGCTAGCTTCTTGAAACTTGACACAATAAAGTAGTTTCACGTTCTATCTCTATGTTTTGTTTCCTCTTGATGTAGCCCTAAGCAGTGACTGGCGAGAAACACTTTCATGGAAAGGGGTTGCCAGGCTTCCCAAAATTACGAATCTCCAGAAATCTCAGCAAATATTTTTTCACCCAAACAGGATGATACTTTCATGTAATGATCAGTACACTAAGGCGACTTGGTTCCCCAAATTTCGTTCTTCTATGTTGAAGCGTTCGTTTCCAGTAACAGTTTGAATTTTAGGTTTCACTCTGTTTTCTCCTATATTGATAGATGTATTTGGAACTCTAAATCCAACACAGTTAGTGCTAGCTTCTTGAAACTTGACACAATAATGTAGTTTCACGTTCTATCTCTATGCTTTGTTTCCTCTTGATATAGCCCTAAGCAGTGACTTGCGAGAAACACTTTTATGGAAAGAGGTGGCTTCCCAAAATTACGAATCTCCAGAAATCTCAGCAAATATTTTTTCACCCAAACTGGATGATACTTTAAGGTAATAATCAGTACACTAAGGCGACTTGGTTCCCCAAATGTCGTTCTTCTATGTTAAAGCGTTCGTTTCCAGTAACAGTTTGAATTTTTAGGTTTCACTCTGTTTTCTCCTATATTGATAGATGTATTTGGAAGTCTAAATCCAACACGGTTTGTGCTAGCTTCTTGAAACTTGACACAATACATAGTTTCACGTTCTATCTCTATGTTTTGTTTCCTCTTGATGTAGCCCTAAGCAGTGACTGGCGAGAAACACTTTCATGGAAAGGGGTTGCCAGGCTTCCCAAAATTACGAATCTCCAGAAATCTCAGCAAATATTTTTTCACCCAAACTGGATGATACTTTCAGGTAATGATCAGTACACTAAGGCGCCTTGGTTCCCCAAATGTCGTTCTTCTATGTTGAAGCGTTCGTTTCCAGTAACAGTTTGAATTTTTAGGTTTCACTCTGTTTTCTCCTATATTGATAGATGTATTTGGAAGTCTAAATCCAACACGGTTTGTGCTAGCTTCTTGAAACTTGACACAATAAAGTAGTTTCACGTTCTATCTCTATGTTTTGTTTCCTCTTGATGTAGCACTAAGCAGTGACTGGCGAGAAACACTTTCATGGAAAGGGGTTGCCAGGCTTCCAAAAATTACGAATCTCCAGAAATCTCAGCAAATATTTTTTCACCCAAACAGGATGATACTTTCAGGTAATGATCAGTACACTAAGGCGACTTGGTTCCCCAAATATCGTTCTTCTATGTTGAAGCGTTCGTTTCCAGTAACAGTTTGAATTTTAGGTTTCACTCTGTTTTCTCCTATATTGATAGATGTATTTGGAACTCTGAATCCAACAAGGTTTGTGCTAGGTTCTTGAAACTTGACACAATAAAGTAGTTTCACGTTCTATCTCTATGTTTTGTTTCCTCTTGATGTAGCCCTAACAGTGACTGGCGAGAAACACTTTCATGGAAAGGGGTTGCCAGGCTTCCCAAATATATGAATCTCCAGAAATCTCAGGAAATATTTTTTCACCCAAACTGGATGATAGTTTCAGGTAATGATCAGTACACTAAGGCGACTTGGTTACCCAAATTTCATTCTTCTATGTTGAAACGTTCGTTTCCAGTAACAGTTTGAATTTTTAGGTTTCACTCTGTTTTCTCCTATATTGATAGATGTATTTGAAACTCTAAATCCAACATGGTTTGTGCTAGCTTCTTGAAACTTGACACAATAAAGTAGTTTCACGTTCTATCTCTATGTTTTGTTTCCTCTTGATGTAGCCCTAAGCAGTGACTGGCGAGAAACACTTGCATGGAAAGGGGTTGCCAGGCTTCCCAAAATTACGAATCTCCAGAAATCTCAGCAAATATTTTTTCACCCAAACTGGATGATACTTTCAGGTACTGATCAGTAAACTAAGGCGACTTGGTTCCCCAAATTTCGTTTTTCTATGTTAAAGCGTTCGTTTCCAGTAACAGTTTGAATTTTTAGGTTTCACTCTGTTTTCTCCTATATTGATAGATGGATTTGGAAGTCTAAATCCAACACGGTTTGTGCTAGCTTCTTGAAACTTGACACAATAAATAGTTTCACGTTCTATCTCTATGTTTTGTTTCCTCTTGATGTAGCCCTAAGCAGTGACTGGCGAGAAACACTTTCATGGAAAGGGGTTGCCAGGCTTCCCAAAATTACGAATCTCCAGAAATCTCAGCAAATATTTTTTCACCCAAACTGGATGATACTTTCAGGTAATGATCAGTACACTAAGGCGACTTGGTTCCCCAAATTTCGTTCTTCTATGTTGAAGCGTTCGTTTCCAGTAACTGTTTGAATTTTAGGTTTCACTCTGTTTTCTCCTATATTGATAGATGTATTTGGAACTCTGAATCCAACAAGGTTTGTGCTAGGTTCTTGAAACTTGACACAATAAAGTAGTTTCACATTCTATCTCTATGTTTTGTTTCCTCTTGATGTAGCCCTAACAGTGACTGGCGAGAAACACTTTCATGGAAAGGGGTTGCCAGGCTTCCCAAATATATGAATCTCCAGAAATCTCAGGAAATATTTTTTCACCCAAACAGGATGATACTTTCAGGTACTGATCAGTAAACTAAGGCGACTTGGTTCCCCAAATTTCGTTTTTCTATGTTAAAGCGTTCGTTTCCAGTAACAGTTTGAATTTTTAGGTTTCACTCTGTTTTCTCCTATATTGATAGATGTATTTGGAAGTCTAAATCCAACACGGTTTGTGCTAGCTTCTTGAAACTTGACACAATAAAGTAGTTTCATGTTCTATCTCTATGTTTTGTTTCCTCTTGATGTAGCCCTAAGCAGTGACTGGCGAGAAACACTTTCATGGAAAGGGGTTGCCAGGCTTCCCAAAATTACGAATCTCCAGAAATCTCAGCAAATATTTTTTCACCCAAACTGGATGATACTTTCAGGTAATGATCAGTACACTAAGGCGACTTGGTTCCCCAATTGTCGTTCTTCTATGTTAAAGCGTTCGTTTCCAGTAACAGTTTGAATTTTTAGGTTTCACTCTGTTTTCTCCTATATTGATAGATGTATTTGGAAGTCTAAATCCAACACGGTTTGTGCTAGCTTCTTGAAACTTGACACAATAAATAGTTTCATGTTCTATCTCTATGTTTTGTTTCCTCTTGATGTAGCCCTAAGCAGTGACTGGCGAGAAACACTTTCATGGAAAGGGGTTGCCAGGCTTCCCAAAATTACGAATCTCCAGAAATCTCAGCAAATATTTTTTCACCCAAACTGGATGATACTTTCAGGTAATGATCAGTACACTAAGGCGACTTGGTTCCCCAAATTTCGTTCTTCTATGTTGAAGCGTTCGTTTCCAGTAACAGTTTGAATTTTAGGTTTCACTTTGTTTTCTCCTATATTGATAGATGTATTTGGAACTCTGAATCCAACAAGGTTTGTGCTAGGTTCTTGAAACTTGACACAATAAAGTAGTTTCACATTCTATCTCTATGTTTTGTTTCCTCTTGATGTAGCCCTAACAGTGACTGGCGAGAAACACTTTCATGGAAAGGGGTTGCCAGGCTTCCCAAATATATGAATCTCCAGAAATCTCAGGAAATATTTTTTCACCCAAACAGGATGATACTTTCAGGTAAAGATCAGTACATTAAGGCGACTTGGTTCCCCAAATTTCGTTTTTCTATGTTAAAGCGTTCGTTTCCCGTAACAGTTTGAATTTTTAGGTTTCACTCTGATTTCTCCTATATTGATAGATGTATTTGGAAGTCCAAATCCAACACGGTTTGTGCTAGCTTCTTGAAACTTGACACAATAAAGTAGTTTCACGTTCTATCTCTATGTTTTGTTTCCTCTTGATGTAGCCCTAAGCAGTGACTGGCGAGAAACACTTTCATGGAAAGGGGTTGCCAGGCTTCCCAAAATTACGAATCTCCAGAAATCTCAGCAAATATTTTTTCACCCAAACAGGATGATACTTTCATGTAATGATCAGTACACTAAGGCGACTTGGTTCCCCAAATTTCGTTCTTCTATGTTGAAGCGTTCGTTTTCAGTAACAGTTTGAATTTTAGGTTTCACTCTGTTTTCTCCTATATTGATAGATGTATTTGGAACTCTGAATCCAACAAGGTTTGTGCTAGGTTCTTGAAACTTGACACAATAAAGTAGTTTCACATTCTATCTCTATGTTTTGTTTCCTCTTGATGTAGCCCTAACAGTGACTGGCGAGAAACACTTTCATGGAAAGGGGTTGCCAGGCTTCCCAAATATATGAATCTCCAGAAATCTCAGGAAATATTTTTTCACCCAAACAGGATGATACTTTCAGGTACTGATCAGTAAACTAAGGCGACTTGGTTCCCCAAATTTCGTTTTTCTATGTTAAAGCGTTCGTTTCCAGTAACAGTTTGAATTTTTAGGTTTCACTCTGTTTTCTCCTATATTGATAGATGTATTTGGAAGTCTAAATCCAACACGGTTTGTGCTAGCTTCTTGAAACTTGACACAATAAAGTAGTTTCATGTTCTATCTCTATGTTTTGTTTCCTCTTGATGTAGCCCTAAGCAGTGACTGGCGAGAAACACTTTCATGGAAAGTGGTTGCCAGGCTTCCCAAAATTACGAATCTCCAGAAATCTCAGCAAATATTTTTTCACCCAAACTGGATGATACTTTCAGGTAATGATCAGTACACTAAGGCGACTTGGTTCCCCAAATGTCGTTCTTCTATGTTAAAGCGTTCGTTTCCAGTAACAGTTTGAATTTTTAGGTTTCACTCTGTTTTCTCCTATATTGATAGATGTATTTGGAACTCTAAATCCAACACAGTTAGTGCTAGCTTCTTGAAACTTGACACAATAATGTAGTTTCACGTTCTATCTCTATGCTTTGTTTCCTCTTGATGTAGCCCTAAGCAGTGACTTGCGAGAAACACTTTTATGGAAAGAGGTGGCTTCCCAAAATTACGAATCTCCAGAAATCTCAGCAAATATTTTTTCACCCAAACTGGATGATACTTTAAGGTAATAATCAGTACACTAAGGCGACTTGGTTCCCCAAATGTCGTTCTTCTATGTTAAAGCGTTCGTTTCCAGTAACAGTTTGAATTTTTAGGTTTCACTCTGTTTTCTCCTATATTGACAGATGTATTTGGAAGTCTAAATCCAACACGGTTTGTGCTAGCTTCTTGAAACTTGACACAATACATAGTTTCACGTTCTATCTCTATGTTTTGTTTCCTCTTGATGTAGCCCTAAGCAGTGACTGGCGAGAAACACTTTCATGGAAAGGGGTTGCCAGGCTTCCCAAAATTACGAATCTCCAGAAATCTCAGCAAATATTTTTTCACCCAAACTGGATGATACTTTCAGGTAATGATCAGTACACTAAGGCGCCTTGGTTCCCCAAATGTCGTTCTTCTATGTTGAAGCGTTCGTTTCCAGTAACAGTTTGAATTTTTAGGTTTCACTCTGTTTTCTCCTATATTGATAGATGTATTTGGAAGTCTAAATCCAACACGGTTTGTGCTAGCTTCTTGAAACTTGACACAATAAAGTAGTTTCACGTTCTATCTCTATGTTTTGTTTCCTCTTGATGTAGCCCTAAGCAGTGACTGGCGAGAAACACTTTCATGGAAAGGGGTTGCCAGGCTTCCAAAAATTACGAATCTCCAGAAATCTCAGCAAATATTTTTTCACCCAAACAGGATGATACTTTCAGGTAATGATCAGTACACTAAGGCGACTTGGTTCCCCAAATATCGTTCTTCTATGTTGAAGCGTTCGTTTCCAGTAACAGTTTGAATTTTAGGTTTCACTCTGTTTTCTCCTATATTGATAGATGTATTTGGAACTCTGAATCCAACAAGGTTTGTGCTAGGTTCTTGAAACTTGACACAATAAAGTAGTTTCACGTTCTATCTCTATGTTTTGTTTCCTCTTGATTTAGCCCTAACAGTGACTGGCGAGAAACACTTTCATGGAAAGGGGTTGCCAGGCTTCCCAAATATATGAATCTCCAGAAATCTCAGGAAATATTTTTTCACCCAAACAGGATGATACTTTCAGGTAATGATCAGTACATTAAGGTGACTTGGTTCCCCAAATTTCTTTTTTCTATGTTAAAGCGTTCGTTTCCAGTAACAGTTTGAATTTTTAGGTTTCACTCTGTTTTCTCCTATATTGATAGATGTATTTGGAAGTCTAAATCCAACACGGTTTGTGCTAGCTTCTTGAAACTTGACACAATAAAGTAGTTTCACCTTCTATCTCTATGTTTTGTTTCCTCTTGATGTAGCCCTAAGCAGTGACTGGCGAGAAACACTTTCATGGAAAGGGGTTGCCAGGCTTCCCAAAATTACGAATCTCCAGAAATCTCAGCAAATATTTTTCCACCCAAACAGGATGATACTTTCAGGTAATGATCAGTACACTAAGGCGACTTGGTTCCCCAAATTTCGTTCTTCTATGTTGAAGCGTTCGTTTCCAGTAACAGTTTGAATTTTAGGTTTCACTCTGTTTTCTCCTATATTGATAGATGTATTTGGAACTCTGAATCCAACAAGGTTTGTGCTAGGTTCTTGAAACTTGACACAATAAATTAGTTTCATGTTCTATCTCTATGTTTTGTTTCCTCTTGATGTAGCCCTAACAGTGACTGGCGAGAAACACTTTCATGGAAAGGGGTTGCCAGGCTTCCCAAATATATGAATCTCCAGAAATCTCTGGAAATATTTTTTCACCCAAACAGGATGACACTTTCAGGTAATGATCAGTACACTAAGGCGACTTGGTTCCCCAAATTTCGTTTTTCTATGTTAAAGCGTTCGTTTCCAGTAACAGTTTGAATTTTTAGGTTTCACTCTGTTTTCTCCTATATTGATAGATGTATTTGGAAGTCTAAATCCAACATGGTTTTTGCTAGCTTCTTGAAACTTGACACAATAAAGTAGTTTCACGTTCTATCTCTATGTTTTGTTTCCTCTTGATGTAGCCCTAAGCAGTGACTGGCGAGAAACACTTTCATGGAAAGGGGTTGCCAGGCTTCCCAAAATTACGAATCTCCAGAAATCTCAGCAAATATTTTTTTCACCCAAACTGGATGATACTTTCAGGTAATGATCAGTACACTAAGGCGACTTGGTTCCCCAAATTTCGTTCTTCTATGTTAAAGCGTTCGTTTCCAGTAACAGTTTGAATTTTTAGGTTTCACTCTGTTTTCTCCTATATAGATTGATGTATTTGGAACTCTAAATCCAACACGGTTTGTGCTAGCTTCTTGAAACTTGACACAATAAAGTAGTTTCACGTTCTATCTCTATGTTTTGTTTCCTCTTGATGTAGCCCTAAGCAGTGACTGGCGAGAAACACTTTCATTGAAAGGGGTTGCCAGGCTTCCCAAAATTACGAATCTCCAGAAATCTTAGCAAATATTTTTTCACCCAAACAGGATGATACTTTCAGGTAATGATCAGTACACTAAGGCGACTTGGTTCCCCAAATTTCGTTCTTCTATGTTGAAGCGTTCGTTTCCAGTAACAGTTTGAATTTTAGGTTTCACTCTGTTTTCTCCTATATTGATAGATGTATTTGGAACTCTGAATCCAACAAGGTTTGTGCTAGGTTCTTGAAACTTGACACAATAAAGTATTTCACGTTCTATCTCTATGTTTTGTTTCCTCTTGATGTAGCCCTAACAGTGACTAGCGAGAAACACTTTCATGGAAAGGGGTTGCCAGGCTTCCCAAAATTACGAATCTACAGAAATCTCAGCAAATATTTTTTCACCCAAACTGGATGATACTTTCAGGTAATGATCAGTACACTAAGGCGACTTGGTTCCCCAAATTTCGTTCTTCTATGTTGAAGCGTTCGTTTCCAGTAACAGTTTGAATTTTTAGGTTTCACTCTTTTTTCTCCTATATTGATAGATGTATTTGGAACTCTAAATCCAACACGGTTTGTGCTAGCTTCTTGAAACTTGACACAATAAAGTAGTTTCACGTTCTATCTCTATGTTTTGTTTCCTCTTGATGTAGCCCTAAGCAGTGACTGGCGAGAAACACTTTCATGGAAAGGGGTGCCAGGCTTCCCAAAATTACGAATCTCCAGAAATCTCAGCAAATATTTTTTCACCCAAACTGGATGATACTTTCAGGTAATGATCAGTACACTAAGGCGACTTGGTCCCCCAAATTTCGTTTTTCTATGTTAAAGCGTTCGTTTCCAGTAACAGTTTGAATTTTTAGGTTTCACTCTGTTTTCTCCTATATTGATAGATGTATTTGGAAGTCTAAATCCAACACGGTTTGTGCTAGCTTCTTGAAACTTGACACAATAAAGTAGTTTCACGTTCTATCTCTATGTTTTGTTTCCTCTTGATGTAGCCCTAAGCAGTGACTGGCGAGAAACACTTTCATGGAAAGGGGTTGCCAGGATTCCCAAAATTACGAATCTCCAGAAATCTCAGCAAATATTTTTTCACCCAAACAGGATGATACTTTCATGTAATGATCAGTACACTAAGGCGACTTGGTTCCCCAAATTTCGTTTTTCTATGTTGAAGCGTTCGTTTCCAGTAACAGTTTGAATTTTTAGGTTTCACTCTGTTTTCTCCTATATTGACAGATGTATTTGGAACTCTGAATCCAACAAGGTTTGTGCTGGGTTCTTGAAACTTGACACAATAAAGTAGTTTCACGTTCTATCTCTATGTTTTGTTTCCTCTTGATGTAGCCCTAACAGTGACTGGCGAGAAACACTTTCATGGAAAGGGGTTGCCAGGCTTCCCAAATATATGAATCTCCAGAAATCTCAGGAGATTTTTTCACCCAAACAGGATGATACTTTCAGGTAATGATCAGTACACTAAGGCGACTTGGTTCCCCGAATTTCGTTTTTCTATGTTAAAGCGTACGTTTCCAGTAACAGTTTGAAATTTTAGGTTTCACTCTGTTTTCTCCTATATTGATAGATATATTTGGAAGTCTAAATCCAACACGGTTTGTGCTAGCTTCTTGAAACTTGACACAATAAAGTAGTTTCACGTTCTATCTCTATGTTTTGTTTCCTCTTGATGTAGCCCTAAGCAGTGACTGGCGAGAAACACTTTCATGGAAAGGGGTTGCCAGGCTTCCCAAAATTACGAATCTCCAGAAATCACAGCAAATATTTTTTCACCCAAACAGGATGATACTTTCAGGTAATGATCAGTACACTAAGGCGACTTGGTTCCCCAAATTTCGTTCTTCTATGTTGAAGCGCTCGTTTCCAGTAACAGTTTGAATTTTTAGGTTTCACTCTGTTTTCTCCTATATTGATAGATGTATTTGGAACTCTAAATCCAACACGGTTTGTGCTAGCTTCTTGAAACTTGACACAATAAAGTAGTTTCACGTTCTATCTCTATGTTTTGTTTCCTCTTGATGTAGCCCTAAGCAGTGACTGGCGAGAAACACTTTCATGGAAAGGGGTGGCTTCCCAAAATTACGAATCTCCAGAAATCTCAGCAAATATTTTTTTACCCAAACTGGATGATACTTTCAGGTAATGATCAGTACACTAAGGCGACTTGGTTCCCCAAATTTTGTTCTTCTATGTTGAAGCGTTCGTTTCCAGTAACAGTTTGAATTTTAGGTTTCACTCTGTTTTCTCCTATATTGATAGATGTATTTGGAAATCTGAATCCAACAAGGTTTGTGCTAGGTTCTTGAAACTTGACACAATAAAGTAGTTTCACGTTCTATCTCTATGTTTTGTTTCCTCTTGATGTAGCCCTAAACAGTGACTGGCGAGAAACACTTTCATGGAAAGGGATTGCCAGGCTTCCCAAAATTACGAATCTCCAGAAATCTCAGCAAATATTTTTTCACCCAAACTGGATGATACTTTCAGGTAATGATCAGTACACTAAGTCGACTTGGTTCCCCAAATTTCGTTCTTCTACGTTGAAGCGTTCGTTTCCAGTAACAGTTTGAATTTTTAGGTTTCACTCTGTTTTCTCCTATATTGATAGATGTATTTGGAAGTCTAAATGCAACACGGTTTGTGCTAGCTTCTTGAAACTTGACACAATAAAGTAGTTTCACGTTCTATCTCTATGTTTTGTTTCCGCTTGATGTAACCCTAAGCAGTGACTGGCGAGAAACACTTTCATGGAAAGAAGTTGCCAGGCTTCCCAAAATTACGAATCTCCAGAAATCTCAGCAAATATTTTTTCAACCAAACTGGATGATACTTTCAGGTAATGATCAGTACACTAAGGCGACTTGGTTCCCCAAATTTCGTTCTTCTATGTTGAAGCGTTCGTTTCCAGTAACAGTTTGAATTTTAGGTTTCACTCTGTTTTCTCCTATATTGATAGATGTATTTGGAACTCTGAATCCAACAAAGTTTGTGCTAGCTTCTTGAAACTTGACACAATAAAGTAGTTTCACGTTCTATCTCTATGTTTCGTATCCTCTTGATGTAGCCCTAACAGTGACTGGCGAGAAACACTTTCATGGAAAGGGGTTGCAGGCTTCCCAAATATATGAATCTCCAGAAATCTCAGCAAACATTTTTTCACCCAAAGAGGATGATACTTTCAGGTAATGATCAGTACACTAAGGCGACTTTGTTCCCCAAATTTCGTTTTTCTATGTTAAAGCGTTCGTTTCCAGTAACAGTTTGAATTTTAGGTTTCACTCTGTTTTCTCCTATATTGATAGATGTATTTGGAACTCTGAATCCAACAAAGTTTGTGCTAGCTTCTTGAAACTTGACACAATATTGTAGTTTCACGTTCTATCTCTATGCTTTGTTTCCTCTTGATGTAGCCCTAAGCAGTGACTTGCGAGAAACACTTTTACGGAAAGAGGTGGCTTCCCAAAATTACGAATCTCCAGAAATCTCAGCAAATATTTTTTCACCCAAACTGGATGATACTTTAAGGTAATAATCAGTACACTAAGGCGACTTGGTTCCCCAAATGTCGTTCTTCTATGTTAAAGCGTTCGTTTCCAGTAACAGTTTGAATTTTTAGGTTTCACTCTGTTTTCTCCTATATTGATAGATGTATTTGGAAGTCTAAATCCAACACGGTTTGTGCTAGCTTCTTGAAACTTGACACAATACATAGTTTCACGTTCTATCTCTATGTTTTGTTTCCTCTTGATGTAGCCCTAAGCAGTGACTGGCGAGAAACACTTTCATGGAAAGGGGTTGCCAGGCTTCCCAAAATTACGAATCTCCAGAAATCTCAGCAAATATTTTTTCACCCAAACTGGATGATACTTTCAGGTAATGATCAGTACACTAAGGCGCCTTGGTTCCCCAAATGTCGTTCTTCTATGTTGAAGCGTTCGTTTCCAGTAACAGTTTGAATTTTTAGGTTTCACTCTGTTTTCTCCTATATTGATAGATGTATTTGGAAGTCTAAATCCAACACGGTTTTTGCTAGCTTCTTGAAACTTGACACAATAAAGTAGTTTCACGTTCTATCTCTATGTTTTGTTTCCTCTTGATGTAGCCCTAAGCAGTGACTGGCGAGAAACACTTTCATGGAAAGGGGTTGCCAGGCTTCCCAAATATATGAATCTCCAGAAATCTCAGGAGATTTTTTCACCCAAACAGGATGATACTTTCAGGTAATGATCAGTACACTAAGGTGACTTGGTTCCCCAAATTTCGTTTTTCTATGTTAAAGCGTTCGTTTCCAGTAACAGTTTGAATTTTTAGGTTTCACTCTGTTTTCTCCTATATTGATAGATGTATTTGGAAGTCTAAATCCAACACGGTTTGTGCTAGCTTCTTGAAACTTGACACAATAAAGTAGTTTCACGTTCTATCTCTATGTTTTGTTTCCTCTTGATGTACCCTAAGCAGTGACTGGCGAGAAACACTTTCATGGAAAGGGGTTGCCAGGCTTCCCAAAATTACGAATCTCCAGAAATCTCAGCAAATATTTTTTCACCCAAACTGGATGATACTTTCAGGTAATGATCAGTACACTAAGGCAACTTGGTTCCCCAAATTTCGTTCTTCTATGTTGAAGCGTTCGTTTCCAGTAACAGTTAGAATTTTAGGTTTCTCTCTGTTTTCTCCTATATTGATAGATGTATTTGGAACTCTGAATCCAACAAGGTTTGTGCTAGGTTCTTGAAACTTGACACAATAAAGTAGTTTCACGTTCTATCTCTATGTTTTGTTTCCTCTTGATGTAGCCCTAACAGTGACTGGCGAGAAACACTTTCATGGAAAGGGGTTGCCAGGCTTCCCAAATATATGAATCTCCAGAAATCTCAGGAAATATTTTTTCACCCAAAGAGGATGATACTTTCAGGTAATGATCAGTGCACTAAGGCGACTTGGTTCCCCAAATTTCGTTTTTCTATGTTAAAGCGTTCGTTTCCAGTCACAGTTTGAATTTTTAGGTTTCACTCTGTTTTCTCCTATATTGATAGATGTATTTGGAACTCTAAATCCAACACGGTTTGTGCTAGCTTCTTGAAACTTGACACAATAAAGTAGTTTCACGTTCTATCTCTATGTTTTGTTTCCTCTTGATGTAGCCCTAAGCAGTGACTGGCGAGAAACACTTTCATGGAAAGGGGTTGCCAGGCTTCCCAAAATTACGAATCTCCAGAAATATCAGCAAATATTTTTTCACCCAAACAGGATGATACTTTCAGGTAATGATCAGTACACTAAGGCGACTTGGTTCCCCAAATTTCGTTTTTTTATGTTAAAGCGTTCGTTTCCAGTAACAGTTTGAATTTTTAGGTTTCAGTCTGTTTTCTCCTATATTGATAGATGTATTTGGAACTCTAAATCCAACACGGTTTGTGCTAGCTTCTTGAAACTTGACACAATAAAGTAGTTTCACGTTCTATCTCTATGTTTTGTTTCCTCTTGATGTAGCCCTAAGCAGTGACTGGCGAGAAACACTTTCATGGAAAGGGGTTGCCAGGCTTCCCAAAATTACGAATCTCCAGAAATCTCAGCAAATATTTTTTCACCCAAACTGGATGATACTTTCAGGTAATGATCAGTACACTAAGGCGACTTGGTTCCCCAAATTTCGTTCTTCTATGTTGAAGCATTCGTTTCCAGTAACAGTTTGAATTTTTAGGTTTCACTCTGTTTTCTCCTATATTGATAGATGCATTTGGAACTCTAAATCCAACACGGTTTGTGCTAGCTTCTTGAAACTTGACACAATAAATTAGTTTCACGTTCTATCTCTATGTTTTGTTTCCTCTTGATGTTGCCCTAAGCAGTGACTGGCGAGAAACACTTTCATGGAAAGGGGTTGCCAGGCTTCCCAAAATTACGAATCTCCAGAAATCTCAGCAAATATTTTTTCGCCCAAACAGGATGATACTTTCAGGTAATGATCAGTACACTAAGGCGACTTGGTTCCCCAAATTTCGTTCTTCTATGTTGAAGCGTTCGTTTCCAGTAACAGTTTGAATTTTAGGTTTCACTCTATTTTCTCCTATATTGATAGATGTATTTGGAACTCTGAATCCAACAAGGTTTGTGCTAGGTTCTTGAAACTTGACACAATAAAGTAGTTTCACGTTCTATCTCTATGTTTTGTTTCCTCTTGATGTAGCCCTAACAGTGACTGGCGAGAAACACTTTCATGGAAAGTGGTTGCCAGGCTTCCCAAATATATGAATCTCCAGAAATCTCAGGAGATTTTTTCACCCAAACAGGATGATACTTTCAGGTAATGATCAGTACACTAAGGTGACTTGGTTCCCCAAATTTCGTTTTTCTATGTTAAAGCGTTCGTTTCCAGTAACAGTTTGAATTTTTAGGTTTCACTCTGTTTTCTCCTATATTGATAGATGTATTTGGAAGTCTAAATCCAACACGGTTTGTGCTAGCTTCTTGAAACTTGACACAATAAAGTAGTTTCACGTTCTATCTCTATGTTTTGTTTCCTCTTGATGTAGCCCTAAGCAGTGACTGGCGAGAAACACTTTCATGGAAAGGGGTTGCCAGGCTTCCCAAAATTACGAATCTCCAGAAATCTCAGCAAATATTTTTTCACCCAAACTGGATGATACTTTCAGGTAATGATCAGTACACTAAGGCGACTTGGTTCCCCAAATTTCGTTCTTCTATGTTGAAGCGTTCGTTTCCAGTAACAGTTTGAATTTTAGGTTTCACTCTGTTTTCTCCTATATTGATAGATGTATTTGGAACTCTGAATCCAACAAGGTTTGTGCTAGGTTCTTGAAACTTGACACAATAAAGTAGTTTCACGTTCTATCTCTATGTTTTGTTTCCTCTTGATGTAGCCCTAACAGTGACTGGCGAGAAAAACTTTCATTGAAAGGGGTTGCCAGGCTTCCCAAATATATGAATCTCCAGAAATCTCAGGAAATATTTTTTCACCCAAACAGGATGATACTTTCAGGTAATGATCAGTGCACTAAGGCGACTTGGTTCCCCAAATTTCGTTTTTCTATGTTGAAGCGTTCGTTTCCAGTAACAGTTTGAATTTTTAGGTTTCACTCTGTTTTCTCCTATATTGACAGATGTATTTGGAACTCTGAATCCAACAAGGTTTGTGCTGGGTTCTTGAAACTTGACACAATAAAGTAGTTTCACGTTCTATCTCTATGTTTTGTTTCCTCTTGATGTAGCCCTAACAGTGACTGGCGAGAAACACTTTCATGGAAAGGGGTTGCCAGGCTTCCCAAATATATGAATCTCCAGAAATCTCAGGAGATTTTTTCACCCAAACAGGATGATACTTTCAGGTAATGATCAGTACACTAAGGCGACTTGGTTCCCCGAATTTCGTTTTTCTATGTTAAAGCGTACGTTTCCAGTAACAGTTTGAAATTTTAGGTTTCACTCTGTTTTCTCCTATATTGATAGATATATTTGGAAGTCTAAATCCAACACGGTTTGTGCTAGCTTCTTGAAACTTGACACAATAAAGTAGTTTCACGTTCTATCTCTATGTTTTGTTTCCTCTTGATGTAGCCCTAAGCAGTGACTGGCGAGAAACACTTTCATGGAAAGGGGTTGCCAGGCTTCCCAAAATTACGAATCTCCAGAAATCACAGCAAATATTTTTTCACCCAAACAGGATGATACTTTCAGGTAATGATCAGTACACTAAGGCGACTTGGTTCCCCAAATTTCGTTCTTCTATGTTGAAGCGCTCGTTTCCAGTAACAGTTTGAATTTTTAGGTTTCACTCTGTTTTCTCCTATATTGATAGATGTATTTGGAACTCTAAATCCAACACGGTTTGTGCTAGCTTCTTGAAACTTGACACAATAAAGTAGTTTCACGTTCTATCTCTATGTTTTGTTTCCTCTTGATGTAGCCCTAAGCAGTGACTGGCGAGAAACACTTTCATGGAAAGGGGTGGCTTCCCAAAATTACGAATCTCCAGAAATCTCAGCAAATATTTTTTTACCCAAACTGGATGATACTTTCAGGTAATGATCAGTACACTAAGGCGACTTGGTTCCCCAAATTTTGTTCTTCTATGTTGAAGCGTTCGTTTCCAGTAACAGTTTGAATTTTAGGTTTCACTCTGTTTTCTCCTATATTGATAGATGTATTTGGAAATCTGAATGCAACAAGGTTTGTGCTAGGTTCTTGAAACTTGACACAATAAAGTAGTTTCACGTTCTATCTCTATGTTTTGTTTCCTCTTGATGTAGCCCTAAACAGTGACTGGCGAGAAACACTTTCATGGAAAGGGATTGCCAGGCTTCCCAAAATTACGAATCTCCAGAAATCTCAGCAAATATTTTTTCACCCAAACTGGATGATACTTTCAGGTAATGATCAGTACACTAAGTCGACTTGGTTCCCCAAATTTCGTTCTTCTACGTTGAAGCGTTCGTTTCCAGTAACAGTTTGAATTTTTAGGTTTCACTCTGTTTTCTCCTATATTGATAGATGTATTTGGAAGTCTAAATGCAACACGGTTTGTGCTAGCTTCTTGAAACTTGACACAATAAAGTAGTTTCACGTTCTATCTCTATGTTTTGTTTCCGCTTGATGTAACCCTAAGCAGTGACTGGCGAGAAACACTTTCATGGAAAGAAGTTGCCAGGCTTCCCAAAATTACGAATCTCCAGAAATCTCAGCAAATATTTTTTCAACCAAACTGGATGATACTTTCAGGTAATGATCAGTACACTAAGGCGACTTGGTTCCCCAAATTTCGTTCTTCTATGTTGAAGCGTTCGTTTCCAGTAACAGTTTGAATTTTAGGTTTCACTCTGTTTTCTCCTATATTGATAGATGTATTTGGAACTCTGAATCCAACAAAGTTTGTGCTAGCTTCTTGAAACTTGACACAATAAAGTAGTTTCACGTTCTATCTCTATGTTTCGTATCCTCTTGATGTAGCCCTAACAGTGACTGGCGAGAAACACTTTCATGGAAAGGGGTTGCAGGCTTCCCAAATATATGAATCTCCAGAAATCTCAGCAAACATTTTTTCACCCAAAGAGGATGATACTTTCAGGTAATGATCAGTACACTAAGGCGACTTTGTTCCCCAAATTTCGTTTTTCTATGTTAAAGCGTTCGTTTCCAGTAACAGTTTGAATTTTAGGTTTCACTCTGTTTTCTCCTATATTGATAGATGTATTTGGAACTCTGAATCCAACAAAGTTTGTGCTAGCTTCTTGAAACTTGACACAATATTGTAGTTTCACGTTCTATCTCTATGCTTTGTTTCCTCTTGATGTAGCCCTAAGCAGTGACTTGCGAGAAACACTTTTACGGAAAGAGGTGGCTTCCCAAAATTACGAATCTCCAGAAATCTCAGCAAATATTTTTTCACCCAAACTGGATGATACTTTAAGGTAATAATCAGTACACTAAGGCGACTTGGTTCCCCAAATGTCGTTCTTCTATGTTAAAGCGTTCGTTTCCAGTAACAGTTTGAATTTTTAGGTTTCACTCTGTTTTCTCCTATATTGATAGATGTATTTGGAAGTCTAAATCCAACACGGTTTGTGCTAGCTTCTTGAAACTTGACACAATACATAGTTTCACGTTCTATCTCTATGTTTTGTTTCCTCTTGATGTAGCCCTAAGCAGTGACTGGCGAGAAACACTTTCATGGAAAGGGGTTGCCAGGCTTCCCAAAATTACGAATCTCCAGAAATCTCAGCAAATATTTTTTCACCCAAACTGGATGATACTTTCAGGTAATGATCAGTACACTAAGGCGCCTTGGTTCCCCAAATGTCGTTCTTCTATGTTGAAGCGTTCGTTTCCAGTAACAGTTTGAATTTTTAGGTTTCACTCTGTTTTCTCCTATATTGATAGATGTATTTGGAAGTCTAAATCCAACACGGTTTTTGCTAGCTTCTTGAAACTTGACACAATAAAGTAGTTTCACGTTCTATCTCTATGTTTTGTTTCCTCTTGATGTAGCCCTAAGCAGTGACTGGCGAGAAACACTTTCATGGAAAGGGGTTGCCAGGCTTCCCAAATATATGAATCTCCAGAAATCTCAGGAGATTTTTTCACCCAAACAGGATGATACTTTCAGGTAATGATCAGTACACTAAGGTGACTTGGTTCCCCAAATTTCGTTTTTCTATGTTAAAGCGTTCGTTTCCAGTAACAGTTTGAATTTTTAGGTTTCACTCTGTTTTCTCCTATATTGATAGATGTATTTGGAAGTCTAAATCCAACACGGTTTGTGCTAGCTTCTTGAAACTTGACACAATAAAGTAGTTTCACGTTCTATCTCTATGTTTTGTTTCCTCTTGATGTACCCTAAGCAGTGACTGGCGAGAAACACTTTCATGGAAAGGGGTTGCCAGGCTTCCCAAAATTACGAATCTCCAGAAATCTCAGCAAATATTTTTTCACCCAAACTGGATGATACTTTCAGGTAATGATCAGTACACTAAGGCAACTTGGTTCCCCAAATTTCGTTCTTCTATGTTGAAGCGTTCGTTTCCAGTAACAGTTAGAATTTTAGGTTTCTCTCTGTTTTCTCCTATATTGATAGATGTATTTGGAACTCTGAATCCAACAAGGTTTGTGCTAGGTTCTTGAAACTTGACACAATAAAGTAGTTTCACGTTCTATCTCTATGTTTTGTTTCCTCTTGATGTAGCCCTAACAGTGACTGGCGAGAAACACTTTCATGGAAAGGGGTTGCCAGGCTTCCCAAATATATGAATCTCCAGAAATCTCAGGAAATATTTTTTCACCCAAAGAGGATGATACTTTCAGGTAATGATCAGTGCACTAAGGCGACTTGGTTCCCCAAATTTCGTTTTTCTATGTTAAAGCGTTCGTTTCCAGTCACAGTTTGAATTTTTAGGTTTCACTCTGTTTTCTCCTATATTGATAGATGTATTTGGAACTCTAAATCCAACACGGTTTGTGCTAGCTTCTTGAAACTTGACACAATAAAGTAGTTTCACGTTCTATCTCTATGTTTTGTTTCCTCTTGATGTAGCCCTAAGCAGTGACTGGCGAGAAACACTTTCATGGAAAGGGGTTGCCAGGCTTCCCAAAATTACGAATCTCCAGAAATATCAGCAAATATTTTTTCACCCAAACAGGATGATACTTTCAGGTAATGATCAGTACACTAAGGCGACTTGGTTCCCCAAATTTCGTTTTTTTATGTTAAAGCGTTCGTTTCCAGTAACAGTTTGAATTTTTAGGTTTCAGTCTGTTTTCTCCTATATTGATAGATGTATTTGGAACTCTAAATCCAACACGGTTTGTGCTAGCTTCTTGAAACTTGACACAATAAAGTAGTTTCACGTTCTATCTCTATGTTTTGTTTCCTCTTGATGTAGCCCTAAGCAGTGACTGGCGAGAAACACTTTCATGGAAAGGGGTTGCCAGGCTTCCCAAAATTACGAATCTCCAGAAATCTCAGCAAATATTTTTTCACCCAAACTGGATGATACTTTCAGGTAATGATCAGTACACTAAGGCGACTTGGTTCCCCAAATTTCGTTCTTCTATGTTGAAGCATTCGTTTCCAGTAACAGTTTGAATTTTTAGGTTTCACTCTGTTTTCTCCTATATTGATAGATGCATTTGGAACTCTAAATCCAACACGGTTTGTGCTAGCTTCTTGAAACTTGACACAATAAATTAGTTTCACGTTCTATCTCTATGTTTTGTTTCCTCTTGATGTTGCCCTAAGCAGTGACTGGCGAGAAACACTTTCATGGAAAGGGGTTGCCAGGCTTCCCAAAATTACGAATCTCCAGAAATCTCAGCAAATATTTTTTCGCCCAAACAGGATGATACTTTCAGGTAATGATCAGTACACTAAGGCGACTTGGTTCCCCAAATTTCGTTCTTCTATGTTGAAGCGTTCGTTTCCAGTAACAGTTTGAATTTTAGGTTTCACTCTATTTTCTCCTATATTGATAGATGTATTTGGAACTCTGAATCCAACAAGGTTTGTGCTAGGTTCTTGAAACTTGACACAATAAAGTAGTTTCACGTTCTATCTCTATGTTTTGTTTCCTCTTGATGTAGCCCTAACAGTGACTGGCGAGAAACACTTTCATGGAAAGTGGTTGCCAGGCTTCCCAAATATATGAATCTCCAGAAATCTCAGGAGATTTTTTCACCCAAACAGGATGATACTTTCAGGTAATGATCAGTACACTAAGGTGACTTGGTTCCCCAAATTTCGTTTTTCTATGTTAAAGCGTTCGTTTCCAGTAACAGTTTGAATTTTTAGGTTTCACTCTGTTTTCTCCTATATTGATAGATGTATTTGGAAGTCTAAATCCAACACGGTTTGTGCTAGCTTCTTGAAACTTGACACAATAAAGTAGTTTCACGTTCTATCTCTATGTTTTGTTTCCTCTTGATGTAGCCCTAAGCAGTGACTGGCGAGAAACACTTTCATGGAAAGGGGTTGCCAGGCTTCCCAAAATTACGAATCTCCAGAAATCTCAGCAAATATTTTTTCACCCAAACTGGATGATACTTTCAGGTAATGATCAGTACACTAAGGCGACTTGGTTCCCCAAATTTCGTTCTTCTATGTTGAAGCGTTCGTTTCCAGTAACAGTTTGAATTTTAGGTTTCACTCTGTTTTCTCCTATATTGATAGATGTATTTGGAACTCTGAATCCAACAAGGTTTGTGCTAGGTTCTTGAAACTTGACACAATAAAGTAGTTTCACGTTCTATCTCTATGTTTTGTTTCCTCTTGATGTAGCCCTAACAGTGACTGGCGAGAAAAACTTTCATTGAAAGGGGTTGCCAGGCTTCCCAAATATATGAATCTCCAGAAATCTCAGGAAATATTTTTTCACCCAAACAGGATGATACTTTCAGGTAATGATCAGTGCACTAAGGCGACTTGGTTCCCCAAATTTCGTTTTTCTATGTTGAAGCGTTCGTTTCCAGTAACAGTTTGAATTTTTAGGTTTCACTCTGTTTTCTCCTATATTGATAGATGTATTTGGAACTCTAAATCCAACACGGTTTGTGCTAGCTTCTTGAAACTTGACACAATAAAGTAGTTTCACGTTCTATCTCTATGTTTTGTTTACTCTTGATGTAGCCCTAAGCAGTGACTGGCGAGAAACACTTTCATGGAAAGGGGTTGCCAGGCTTCCCAAAATTACGAATCTCCAGAAATCTCAGCAAATATTTTTTCACCCAAACTGGATGATACTTTCAGGTAATGATCAGTACACTAAGGCGACTTGGTTCCCCAAATTTCGTTCTTCTATGTTGAAGCATTCGTTTCCAGTAACAGTTTGAATTTTTAGGTTTCACTCTGTTTTCTCCTATATTGATAGATGTATTTGGAAGTCTAAATCCTACACGGTTTGTGCTAGCTTCTTGAAACTTGACACAATAAAGTAGTTTCACGTTCTATCTCTATATTTTGTTTCCTCTTGATGTAGCCCTAAGCAGTGACTGGCGAGAAACACTTTCATGGAAAGGGGTTGCCAGGCTTCCCAAAATTACGAAACTCCAGAAATCTCAGCAAATATTTTTTCACCCAAACAGGATGATACTTTCAGGTAATGATCAGTACACTAAGGCGACTTGTTTCCCCAAATTTCGTTCTTCTATGTTGAAGCGTTCGTTTCCAGTAACAGTTTGAATTTTAGGTTTCACTCTGTTTTCTCCTATATTGATAGATGTATTTGGAACTCTGAATCCAACAAGGTTTGTGCTAGGTTCTTGAAACTTGACACAATAAAGTAGTTTCACGTTCTATCTCTATGTTTTGTTTCCTCTTGATGTAGCCCTAACAGTGACTGGCGAGAAACACTTTCATGGAAAGGGGTTGCCAGGCTTCCCAAATATATGAATCTCCAGAAATCTCAGGAAATATTTTTTCACCCAAACAGGATGATACTTTCAGGTAATGATCAGTACACTAAGGCGACTTGGTTCACCAAATTTCGTTTTTCTATGTTAAAGCGTTCGTTTCCAGTAACAGTTTGAATTTTTAGGTTTCACTCTGTTTTCTCCTATATTGATAGATGTATTTGGAAGTCTAAATCCAACACGGTTTGTGCTAGCTTCTTGAAACTTGACACAATAAAGTAGTTTCACGTTCTATCTCTATGTTTTGTTTCCTCTTGATGTAGCCCTAAGCAGTGACTGGCGAGAAACACTTTCATGGAAAGGGGTTGCCAGGCTTCCCAAAAGTACGAATCTCCTGAAATCTCAGCAAATATTTTTTCACCAAAACAGGATGATACTTTCAGGTACTGATCAGTACACTAAGGCGACTTGGTTCCCCAAATTTCGTTCTTCTATGTTGAAGCGTTCCTTTCCAGTAACAGTTTGAATTTTAGGTTTCACTCTGTTTTCTCCTATATTGATAGATGTATTTGGAACTCTGAATCCAACAAAGTTTGTGCTAGGTTCTTGAAACTTGACACAATAAAGTAGTTTCACGTTCTATCTCTATGTTTTGTATCCTCTTGATGTAGCCCTAACAGTGACTGGCGAGAAACACTTTCATGGAAAGGGGTTGCAGGCTTCCCAAATATATGAATCTCCAGAAATCTCAGCAAACATTTTTTCACCCAAAGAGGATGATACTTTCAGGTAATGATCAGTACACTAAGGCGACTTTGTTCCCCAAATTTCGTTTTTCTATGTTAAAGCGTTCGTTTCCAGTAACAGTTTGAATTTTAGGTTTCACTCTGTTTTCTCCTATATTGATAGATGTATTTGGAACTCTGAATCCAACAAAGTTTGTGCTAGCTTCTTGAAACTTGACACAATAATGTAGTTTCACGTTCTATCTCTATGATTTGTTTCCTCTTGATGTAGCCCTAAGCAGTGACTTGCGAGAAACACTTTTATGGAAAGAGGTGGCTTCCCAAAATTACGAATCTCCAGAAATCTCAGCAAATATTTTTTCACCCAAACTGGATGATACTTTAAGGTAATAATCAGTACACTAAGGCGACTTGGTTCCCCAAATGTCGTTCTTCTATGTTAAAGCGTTCGTTTCCAGTAACAGTTTGAATTTTTAGGTTTCACTCTGTTTTCTCCTATATTGATAGATGTATTTGGAAGTCTAAATCCAACACGGTTTGTGCTAGCTTCTTGAAACTTGACACAATACATAGTTTCACGTTCTATCTCTATGTTTTGTTTCCTCTTGATGTAGCCCTAAGCAGTGACTGGCGAGAAACACTTTCATGGAAAGGGGTTGCCAGGCTTCCCAAAATTACGAATCTCCAGAAATCTCAGCAAATATTTTTTCACCCAAACTGGATGATACTTTCAGGTAATGATCAGTACACTAAGGCGACTTGGTTCCCCAAATTTCGTTCTTCTATGTTGAAGCGTTCGTTTCCAGTAACAGTTTGAATTTTTAGGTTTCACTCTGTTTTCTCCTATATTGATAGATGTATTTGGAAGTCTAAATCCAACACGGTTTGTGCTAGCTTCTTGAAACTTGACACAATAAAGTAGTTTCACGTTCTATCTCTATGTTTTGTTTCCTCTTGATGTAGCCCTAAGCAGTGACTGGCGAGAAACACTTTCATGGAAAGGGGTTGCCAGGCTTCCCAAATATATGAATCTCCAGAAATCTCAGGAGATTTTTTCACCCAAACAGGATGATACTTTCAGGTAATGATCAGTACACTAAGGTGACTTGGTTCCCCAAATTTCGTTTTTCTATGTTAAAGCGTTCGTTTCCAGTAACAGTTTGAATTTTTAGGTTTCACTCTGTTTTCTCCTATATTGATAGATGTATTTGGAAGTCTAAATCCAACACGGTTTGTGCTAGCTTCTTGAAACTTGACACAATAAATTAGTTTCACGTTCTATCTCTATGTTTTGTTTCCTCTTGATGTTGCCCTAAGCAGTGACTGGCGAGAAACACTTTCATGGAAAGGGGTTGCCAGGCTTCCCAAATATATGAATCTCCAGAAATCTCAGGAAATATTTTTTCACCCAAACAGGATGATACTTTCAGGTAATGATCAGTACACTAAGGCGACTTGGTTCACCAAATTTCGTTTTTCTATGTTAAAGCGTTCGTTTCCAGTAACAGTTTGAATTTTTAGGTTTCACTCTGTTTTCTCCTATATTGATATATGTATTTGGAAGTCTAAATCCAACACGGTTTGTGCTAGCTTCTTGAAACTTGACACAATAAAGTAGTTTCACGTTCTATCTCTATGTTTTGTTTCCTCTTGATGTAGCCCTAAGCAGTGACTGGCGAGAAACACTTTCATGGAAAGGGGTTGCCAGGCTTCCCAAAAGTACGAATATCCTGAAATCTCAGCAAATATTTTTTCACCCAAACAGGATGATACTTTCAGGTACTGATCAGTACACTAAGGCGACTTGGTTCCCCAAATTTCGTTCTTCTATGTTGAAGCGTTCCTTTCCAGTAACAGTTTGAATTTTAGGTTTCACTCTGTTTTCTCCTATATTGATAGATGTATTTAAAACTCTGAATCCAACAAGGTTTGTGCTAGGTTCTTGAAACTTGACACAATAAAGTAGTTTCACGTTCTATCTCTATGTTTTGTTTCCTCTTGATGTAGCCCTAACAGTGACTGGCGAGAAACACTTCCATGGAAAGGGGTTGCCAGGCTTCCCAAATATATGAATCTCCTGAAATCTCAGGAAATATTTTTTCACCCAAACAAGATGATACTTTCAGGTAATGATCAGTGCACTAAGGCGACTTGGTTCCCCAAATTTCGTTTTTCTATGTTAAAGCGTTCGTTTCCAGTAACAGTTTGAATTTTTAGGTTTCACTCTGTTTTCTCCTATATTGATAGATGTATTTGGAACTCTAAATCCAACACGGTTTGTGCTAGCTTCTTGAAACTTGACACAATAAAGTAGTTTCACGTTCTATCTCTATGTTTTGTTTCCTCTTGATGTAGCCCTAAGCAGTGACTGGCGAGAAACACTTTCATGGAAAGGGGTTGCCAGGCTTCCCAAAATTACGAATCTCCAGAAATCTCAGCAAATATTTTTTCACCCAAACTGGATGATACTTTCAGGTAATGATCAGTACCCTAAGGCGACTTGGTTCCCTAAATTTCGTTCTTCTATGTTGAAGCGTTCGTTTCCAGTAACAGTTTGAATTTTAGGTTTCACTCTGTTTTCTCCTATATTGATAGATATATTTGGAACTCTGAATCCAACAAGGTTTGTGCTAGGTTCTTGAAACTTGACACAATAAAGTAGTCTCACGTTCTATCTCTATGTTTTGTTTCCTCTTGATGTAGCCCTAACAGTGACTGGCGAGAAACACTTTCATGGAAAGGGGTTGCCAGGCTTCCCAAATATATGAATCTCCAGAAATCTCAGGAGATTTTTTCACCCAAACAGGATGATACTTTCAGGTAATGATCAGTACACTAAGGTGACTTGGTTCCCCAAATTTCGTTTTTCTATGTTAAAGCGTTCGTTTCCAGTAACAGTTTGAATTTTTAGGTTTCACTCTGTTTTCTCCTATATTGATAGATGTATTTGGAAGTCTAAATCCAACACGGTTAGTGCTAGCTTCTTGAAACTTGACACAATAAATTAGTTTCACGTTCTATCTCTATGTTTTGTTTCCTCTTGATGTAGCCCTAACAGTGACGGCGAGAAACACTTTCATGGAAAGGTGTTGCAGGCTTCCCAAATATATGAATCTCCAGAAATCTCAGCAAACATTTTTTCACCCAAAGAGGATGATACTTTCAGGTAATGATCAGTACACTAAGGCGACTTTGTTCCCCAAATTTCGTTTTTCTATGTTAAAGCGTTCGTTTCCAGTAACAGTTTGAATTTTTAGGTTTCACTCTGTTTTCTCCTATATTGATAGATGTATTTGGAAGTCTAAATCCAACACGGTTTGTGCTAGCTTCTTGAAACTTGACACAATAAAGTAGTTTCACGTTCTATCTCTATGTTTTGTTTCCTCTTGATGTAGCCCTAAGCAGTGACTGGCGAGAAACACTTTCATGGAAAGGGGTTGCCAGGCTTCCCAAATATATGAATCTCCAGAAATCTCAGGAGATTTTTTCACCCAAACAGGATGATACTTTCAGGTAATGATCAGTACACTAAGGTGACTTGGTTCCCCAAATTTCGTTTTTCTATGTTAAAGCGTTCGTTTCCAGTAACAGTTTGAATTTTTAGGTTTCACTCTGTGTTCTCCTATATTGATAGATGTATTTGGAAGTCTAAATCCAACACGGTTTGTGCTAGCTTCTTGAAACTTGACACAATAAAGTAGTTTCACGTTCTATCTCTATGTTTTGTTTCCTCTTGATGTACCCTAAGCAGTGACTGGCGAGAAACACTTTCATGGAAAGGGGTTGCCAGGCTTCCCAAAATTACGAATCTCCAGAAATCTCAGCAAATATTTTTTCACCCAAACTGGATAATACTTTCAGGTAATGATCAGTACACTAAGGCAACTTGGTTCCCCAAATTTCGTTCTTCTATGTTGAAGCGTTCGTTTCCAGTAACAGTTAGAATTTTAGGTTTCTCTCTGTTTTCTCCTATATTGATAGATGTATTTGGAACTCTGAATCCAACAAGGTTTGTGCTAGGTTCTTGAAACTTGACACAATAAAGTAGTTTCACGTTCTATCTCTATGTTTTGTTTCCTCTTGATGTAGCCCTAACAGTGACTGGCGAGAAACACTTTCATGGAAAGGGGTTGCCAGGCTTCCCAAATATATGAATCTCCAGAAATCTCAGGAAATATTTTTTTCACCCAAAGAGGATGATACTTTCAGGTAATGATCAGTGCACTAAGGCGACTTGGTTCCCCAAATTTCGTTTTTCTATGTTAAAGCGTTCGTTTCCAGTAACAGTTTGAATTTTTAGGTTTCACTCTGTTTTCTCCTATATTGATAGATGTATTTGGAACTCTAAATCCAACACGGTTTGTGCTAGCTTCTTGAAACTTGACACAATAAAGTAGTTTCACGTTCTATCTCTATGTTTTGTTTCCTCTTGATGTAGCCCTAAGCAGTGACTGGCGAGAAACACTTTCATGGAAAGGGGTTGCCAGGCTTCCCAAAATTACGAATCTCCAGAAATATCAGCAAATATTTTTTCACCCAAACAGGATGATACTTTCAGGTAATGATCAGTACACTAAGGCGACTTGGTTCCCCAAATTTCGTTTTTTTATGTTAAAGCGTTCGTTTCCAGTAACAGTTTGAATTTTTAGGTTTCAGTCTGTTTTCTCCTATATTGATAGATGTATTTGGAACTCTAAATCCAACACGGTTTGTGCTAGCTTCTTGAAACTTGACACAATAAAGTAGTTTCACGTTCTATCTCTATGTTTTGTTTCCTCTTGATGTAGCCCTAAGCAGTGACTGGCGAGAAACACTTTCATGGAAAGGGGTTGCCAGGCTTCCCAAAATTACGAATCTCCAGAAATCTCAGCAAATATTTTTTCACCCAAACTGGATGATACTTTCAGGTAATGATCAGTACACTAAGGCGACTTGGTTCCCCAAATTTCGTTCTTCTATGTTGAAGCATTCGTTTCCAGTAACAGTTTGAATTTTTAGGTTTCACTCTGTTTTCTCCTATATTGATAGATGCATTTGGAACTCTAAATCCAACACGGTTTGTGCTAGCTTCTTGAAACTTGACACAATAAAGTAGTTTCACGTTCTATCTCTATGTTTTGTTTCCTCTTGATGTTGCCCTAAGCAGTGACTGGCGAGAAACACTTTCATGGAAAGGAGTTGCCAGGCTGCCCAAAATTACGAATCTCCAGAAATCTCAGCAAATATTTTTTCACCCAAACAGGATGATACTTTCAGGTAATGATCAGTACACTAAGGCGACTTGGTTCCCCAAATTTCGTTCTTCTATGTTGAAGCGTTCGTTTCCAGTAACAGTTTGAATTTTAGGTTTCACTCTATTTTCTCCTATATTGATAGATGTATTTGGAACTCTGAATCCAACAAGGTTTGTGCTAGGTTCTTGAAACTTGACACAATAAAGTAGTTTCACGTTCTATCTCTATGTTTTGTTTCCTCTTGATGTAGCCCTAACAGTGACTGGCGAGAAACACTTTCATGGAAAGTGGTTGCCAGGCTTCCCAAATATATGAATCTCCAGAAATCTCAGGAGATTTTTTCACCCAAACAGGATGATACTTTCAGGTAATGATTAGTACACTAAGGTGACTTGGTTCCCAAATTTCGTTTTTCTATGTTAAAGCGTTCGTTTCCAGTAACAGTTTGAATTTTTAGGTTTCACTCTGTTTTCTCCTATATTGATAGATGTATTTGGAAGTCTAAATCCAACACGGTTTGTGCTAGCTTCTTGAAACTTGACACAATAAAGTAGTTTCACGTTCTATCTCTATGTTTTGTTTCCTCTTGATGTAGCCCTAAGCAGTGACTGGCGAGAAACACTTTCATGGAAAGGGGTTGCCAGGCTTCCCATAATTACGAATCTCCAGAAATATCAGCAAATATTTTTTCACCCAAACAGGATGATACTTTCAGGTAATGATCAGTACACTAAGGCGACTTGGTTCCCCAAATTTCGTTTTTCTATGTTAAAGCGTTCGTTTCCAGTAACAGTTTGAATTTTTAGGTTTCACTCTGTTTTCTCCTATATTGATAGATGTATTTGGAACTCTAAATCCAACACGGTTTGTGCTAGCTTCTTGAAACTTGACACAATAAAGTAGTTTCACGTTCTATCTCTATGTTTTGTTTCCTCTTGATGTAGCCCTAAGCAGTGACTGGCGAGAAACACTTTCATGGAAAGGGGTTGCCAGGCTTCCCAAAATTACGAATCTCCAGAAATATCAGCAAATATTTTTTCACCCAAACAGGATGATACTTTCAGGTAATGATCAGTACACTAAGGCGACTTGGTTCCCCAAATTTCGTTTTTTTATGTTAAAGCGTTCGTTTCCAGTAACAGTTTGAATTTTTAGGTTTCAGTCTGTTTTCTCCTATATTGATAGATGTATTTGGAACTCTAAATCCAACACGGTTTGTGCTAGCTTCTTGAAACTTGACACAATAAAGTAGTTTCACGTTCTATCTCTATGTTTTGTTTCCTCTTGATGTAGCCCTAAGCAGTGACTGGCGAGAAACACTTTCATGGAAAGGGGTTGCCAGGCTTCCCAAAATTACGAATCTCCAGAAATCTCAGCAAATATTTTTTCACCCAAACTGGATGATACTTTCAGGTAATGATCAGTACACTAAGGCGACTTGGTTCCCCAAATTTCGTTCTTCTATGTTGAAGCATTCGTTTCCAGTAACAGTTTGAATTTTTAGGTTTCACTCTGTTTTCTCCTATATTGATAGATGCATTTGGAACTCTAAATCCAACACGGTTTGTGCTAGCTTCTTGAAACTTGACACAATAAAGTAGTTTCACGTTCTATCTCTATGTTTTGTTTCCTCTTGATGTTGCCCTAAGCAGTGACTGGCGAGAAACACTTTCATGGAAAGGAGTTGCCAGGCTGCCCAAAATTACGAATCTCCAGAAATCTCAGCAAATATTTTTTCGCCCAAACAGGATGATACTTTCAGGTAATGATCAGTACACTAAGGCGACTTGGTTCCCCAAATTTCGTTCTTCTATGTTGAAGCGTTCGTTTCCAGTAACAGTTTGAATTTTAGGTTTCACTCTATTTTCTCCTATATTGATAGATGTATTTGGAACTCTGAATCCAACAAGGTTTGTGCTAGGTTCTTGAAACTTGACACAATAAAGTAGTTTCACGTTCTATCTCTATGTTTTGTTTCCTCTTGATGTAGCCCTAACAGTGACTGGCGAGAAACACTTTCATGGAAAGTGGTTGCCAGGCTTCCCAAATATATGAATCTCCAGAAATCTCAGGAGATTTTTTCACCCAAACAGGATGATACTTTCAGGTAATGATTAGTACACTAAGGTGACTTGGTTCCCCAAATTTCGTTTTTCTATGTTAAAGCGTTCGTTTCCAGTAACAGTTTGAATTTTTAGGTTTCACTCTGTTTTCTCCTATATTGATAGATGTATTTGGAAGTCTAAATCCAACACGGTTTGTGCTAGCTTCTTGAAACTTGACACAATAAAGTAGTTTCACGTTCTATCTCTATGTTTTGTTTCCTCTTGATGTAGCCCTAAGCAGTGACTGGCGAGAAACACTTTCATGGAAAGGGGTTGCCAGGCTTCCCAAAATTACGAATCTCCAGAAATATCAGCAAATATTTTTTCACCCAAACAGGATGATACTTTCAGGTAATGATCAGTACACTAAGGCGACTTGGTTCCCCAAATTTCGTTTTTTTATGTTAAAGCGTTCGTTTCCAGTAACAGTTTGAATTTTTAGGTTTCAGTCTGTTTTCTCCTATATTGATAGATGTATTTGGAACTCTAAATCCAACACGGTTTGTGCTAGCTTCTTGAAACTTGACACAATAAAGTAGTTTCACGTTCTATCTCTATGTTTTGTTTCCTCTTGATGTAGCCCTAAGCAGTGACTGGCGAGAAACACTTTCATGGAAAGGGGTTGCCAGGCTTCCCAAAATTACGAATCTCCAGAAATCTCAGCAAATATTTTTTCACCCAAACTGGATGATACTTTCAGGTAATGATCAGTACACTAAGGCGACTTGGTTCCCCAAATTTCGTTCTTCTATGTTGAAGCATTCGTTTCCAGTAACAGTTTGAATTTTTAGGTTTCACTCTGTTTTCTCCTATATTGATAGATGCATTTGGAACTCTAAATCCAACACGGTTTGTGCTAGCTTCTTGAAACTTGACACAATAAAGTAGTTTCACGTTCTATCTCTATGTTTTGTTTCCTCTTGATGTTGCCCTAAGCAGTGACTGGCGAGAAACACTTTCATGGAAAGGAGTTGCCAGGCTGCCCAAAATTACGAATCTCCAGAAATCTCAGCAAATATTTTTTCGCCCAAACAGGATGATACTTTCAGGTAATGATCAGTACACTAAGGCGACTTGGTTCCCCAAATTTCGTTCTTCTATGTTGAAGCGTTCGTTTCCAGTAACAGTTTGAATTTTAGGTTTCACTCTATTTTCTCCTATATTGATAGATGTATTTGGAACTCTGAATCCAACAAGGTTTGTGCTAGGTTCTTGAAACTTGACACAATAAAGTAGTTTCACGTTCTATCTCTATGTTTTGTTTCCTCTTGATGTAGCCCTAACAGTGACTGGCGAGAAACACTTTCATGGAAAGTGGTTGCCAGGCTTCCCAAATATATGAATCTCCAGAAATCTCAGGAGATTTTTTCACCCAAACAGGATGATACTTTCAGGTAATGATCAGTACACGAAGGTGACTTGGTTCCCCAAATTTCGTTTTTCTATGTTAAAGCGTTCGTTTCCAGTAACAGTTTGAATTTTTAGGTTTCACTCTGTTTTCTCCTATATTGATAGATGTATTTGGAAGTCTAAATCCAACACGGTTTGTGCTAGCTTCTTGAAACTTGACACAATAAAGTAGTTTCACGTTCTATCTCTATGTTTTGTTTCCTCTTGATGTACCCTAAGCAGTGACTGGCGAGAAACACTTTCATGGAAAGGGGTTGCCAGGCTTCCCAAAATTACGAATCTCCAGAAATCTCAGCAAATATTTTTTCACCCAAACTGGATGATACTTTCAGGTAATGATCAGTACACTAAGGCGACTTGGTTCCCCAAATTTCGTTCTTCTATGTTGAAGCATTCGTTTCCAGTAACAGTTTGAATTTTTAGGTTTCACTCTGTTTTCTCCTATATTGATAGATGTATTTGGAAGTCTAAATCCTACACGGTTTGTGCTAGCTTCTTTTAACTTGACACAATAAAGTAGTTTCACGTTCTATCTCTATATTTTGTTTCCTCTTGATGTAGCCCTAAGCAGTGACTGGCGAGAAACACTTTCATGGAAAGGGGTTGCCAGGCTTCCCAAAATTACGAAACTCCAGAAATCTCAGCAAATATTTTTTCACCCAAACAGGATGATACTTTCAGGTAATGATCAGTACACTAAGGCGACTTGTTTCCCCAAATTTCGTTCTTCTATGTTGAAGCGTTCGTTTCCAGTAACAGTTTGAATTTTAGGTTTCACTCTGTTTTCTCCTATATTGATAGATGTATTTGGAACTCTGAATCCAACAAGGTTTGTGCTAGGTTCTTGAAACTTGACACAATAAAGTAGTTTCACGTTCTATCTCTATGTTTTGTTTCCTCTTGATGTAGCCCTAACAGTGACTGGCGAGAAAAACTTTCATTGAAAGGGGTTGCCAGGCTTCCCAAATATATGAATCTCCAGAAATCTCAGGAAATATTTTTTCACCCAAACAGGATGATACTTTCAGGTAATGATCAGTGCACTAAGGCGACTTGGTTCCCCAAATTTCGTTTTTCTATGTTGAAGCGTTCGTTTCCAGTAACAGTTTGAATTTTTAGGTTTCACTCTGTTTTCTCCTATATTGATAGATGTATTTGGAACTCTAAATCCAACACGGTTTGTGCTAGCTTCTTGAAACTTGACACAATAAAGTAGTTTCACGTTCTATCTCTATGTTTTGTTTACTCTTGATGTAGCCCTAAGCAGTGACTGGCGAGAAACACTTTCATGGAAAGGGGTTGCCAGGCTTCCCAAAATTACGAATCTCCAGAAATCTCAGCAAATATTTTTTCACCCAAACTGGATGATACTTTCAGGTAATGATCAGTACACTAAGGCGACATGGTTCCCCAAATTTCGTTCTTCTATGTTGAAGCATTCGTTTCCAGTAACAGTTTGAATTTTTAGGTTTCACTCTGTTTTCTCCTATATTGATAGATGTATTTGGAAGTCTAAATCCTACACGGTTTGTGCTAGCTTCTTTTAACTTGACACAATAAAGTAGTTTCACGTTCTATCTCTATATTTTGTTTCCTCTTGATGTAGCCCTAAGCAGTGACTGGCGAGAAACACTTTCATGGAAAGGGGTTGCCAGGCTTCCCAAAATTACGAAACTCCAGAAATCTCAGCAAATATTTTTTCACCCAAACAGGATGATACTTTCAGGTAATGATCAGTACACTAAGGCGACTTGTTTCCCCAAATTTCGTTCTTCTATGTTGAAGCGTTCGTTTCCAGTAACAGTTTGAATTTTAGGTTTCACTCTGTTTTCTCCTATATTGATAGATGTATTTGGAACTCTGAATCCAACAAGGTTTGTGCTAGGTTCTTGAAACTTGACACAATAAAGTAGTTTCACGTTCTATCTCTATGTTTTGTTTCCTCTTGATGTAGCCCTAACAGTGACTGGCGAGAAACACTTTCATGGAAAGGGGTTGCCAGGCTTCCCAAATATATGAATCTCCAGAAATCTCAGGAAATATTTTTTCACCCAAACAGGATGATACTTTCAGGTAATGATCAGTACACTAAGGCGACTTGGTTCACCAAATTTCGTTTTTCTATGTTAAAGCGTTCGTTTCCAGTAACAGTTTGAATTTTTAGGTTTCACTCTGTTTTCTCCTATATTGATATATGTATTTGGAAGTCTAAATCCAACACGGTTTGTGCTAGCTTCTTGAAACTTGACACAATAAAGTAGTTTCACGTTCTATCTCTATGTTTTGTTTCCTCTTGATGTAGCCCTAAGCAGTGACTGGCGAGAAACACTTTCATGGAAAGGGGTTGCCAGGCTTCCCAAAAGTACGAATCTCCTGAAATCTCAGCAAATATTTTTTCACCCAAACAGGATGATACTTTCAGGTACTGATCAGTACACTAAGGCAACTTGGTTCCCCAAATTTCGTTCTTCTATGTTGAAGCGTTCCTTTCCAGTAACAGTTTGAATTTTAGGTTTCACTCTGTTTTCTCCTATATTGATAGATGTATTTAAAACTCTGAATCCAACAAGGTTTGTGCTAGGTTCTTGAAACTTGACACAATAAAGTAGTTTCACGTTCTATCTCTATGTTTTGTTTCCTCTTGATGTAGCCCTAACAGTGACTGGCGAGAAACACTTCCATGGAAAGGGGTTGCCAGGCTTCCCAAATATATGAATCTCCAGAAATCTCAGGAAATATTTTTTCACCCAAACAAGATGATACTTTCAGGTAATGATCAGTGCACTAAGGCGACTTGGTTCCCCAAATTTCGTTTTTCTATGTTAAAGCGTTCGTTTCCAGTAACAGTTTGAATTTTTAGGTTTCACTCTGTTTTCTCCTATATTGATAGATGTATTTGGAACTCTAAATCCAACACGGTTTGTGCTAGCTTCTTGAAACTTGACACAATAAAGTAGTTTCACGTTCTATCTCTATGTTTTGTTTCCTCTTGATGTAGCCCTAAGCAGTGACTGGTGAGAAACACTTTCATGGAAAGGGGTTGCCAGGCTTCCCAAAATTACGAATCTCCAGAAATCTCAGCAAATATTTTTTCACCCAAACTGGATGATACTTTCAGGTAATGATCAGTACACTAAGGCGACTTGGTTCCCTAAATTTCGTTCTTCTATGTTGAAGCGTTCGTTTCCAGTAACAGTTTGAATTTTAGGTTTCACTCTGTTTTCTCCTATATTGATAGATATATTTGGAACTCTGAATCCAACAAGGTTTGTGCTAGGTTCTTGAAACTTGACACAATAAAGTAGTTTCACGTTCTATCTCTATGTTTTGTTTCCTCTTGATGTAGCCCTAACAGTGACTGGCGAGAAACACTTTCATGGAAAGGGGTTGCCAGGCTTCCCAAATATATGAATCTCCAGAAATCTCAGGAAATATTTTTTCACCCAAACAGGATGATACTTTCAGGTAATGATCAGTGCACTAAGGCGACTTGGTTCCCCAAATTTCGTTTTTCTATGTTGAAGCGTTCGTTTCCAGTAACAGTTTGAATTTTTAGGTTTCACTCTGTTTTCTCCTATATTGATAGATGTATTTGGAACTCTAAATCCAACACGGTTTGTGCTAGCTTCTTGAAACTTGACACAATAAAGTAGTTTCACGTTCTATCTCTATGTTTTGTTTACTCTTGATGTAGCCCTAAGCAGTGACTGGCGAGAAACACTTTCATGGAAAGGGGTTGCCAGGCTTCCCAAAATTACGAATCTCCAGAAATCTCAGCAAATATTTTTTCACCCAAACTGGATGATACTTTCAGGTAATGATCAGTACACTAAGGCGACATGGTTCCCCAAATTTCGTTCTTCTATGTTGAAGCATTCGTTTCCAGTAACAGTTTGAATTTTTAGGTTTCACTCTGTTTTCTCCTATATTGATAGATGTATTTGGAAGTCTAAATCCTACACGGTTTGTGCTAGCTTCTTTTAACTTGACACAATAAAGTAGTTTCACGTTCTATCTCTATATTTTGTTTCCTCTTGATGTAGCCCTAAGCAGTGACTGGCGAGAAACACTTTCATGGAAAGGGGTTGCCAGGCTTCCCAAAATTACGAAACTCCAGAAATCTCAGCAAATATTTTTTCACCCAAACAGGATGATACTTTCAGGTAATGATCAGTACACTAAGGCGACTTGTTTCCCCAAATTTCGTTCTTCTATGTTGAAGCGTTCGTTTCCAGTAACAGTTTGAATTTTAGGTTTCACTCTGTTTTCTCCTATATTGATAGATGTATTTGGAACTCTGAATCCAACAAGGTTTGTGCTAGGTTCTTGAAACTTGACACAATAAAGTAGTTTCACGTTCTATCTCTATGTTTTGTTTCCTCTTGATGTAGCCCTAACAGTGACTGGCGAGAAACACTTTCATGGAAAGGGGTTGCCAGGCTTCCCAAATATATGAATCTCCAGAAATCTCAGGAAATATTTTTTCACCCAAACAGGATGATACTTTCAGGTAATGATCAGTACACTAAGGCGACTTGGTTCACCAAATTTCGTTTTTCTATGTTAAAGCGTTCGTTTCCAGTAACAGTTTGAATTTTTAGGTTTCACTCTGTTTTCTCCTATATTGATATATGTATTTGGAAGTCTAAATCCAACACGGTTTGTGCTAGCTTCTTGAAACTTGACACAATAAAGTAGTTTCACGTTCTATCTCTATGTTTTGTTTCCTCTTGATGTAGCCCTAAGCAGTGACTGGCGAGAAACACTTTCATGGAAAGGGGTTGCCAGGCTTCCCAAAAGTACGAATCTCCTGAAATCTCAGCAAATATTTTTTCACCCAAACAGGATGATACTTTCAGGTACTGATCAGTACACTAAGGCAACTTGGTTCCCCAAATTTCGTTCTTCTATGTTGAAGCGTTCCTTTCCAGTAACAGTTTGAATTTTAGGTTTCACTCTGTTTTCTCCTATATTGATAGATGTATTTAAAACTCTGAATCCAACAAGGTTTGTGCTAGGTTCTTGAAACTTGACACAATAAAGTAGTTTCACGTTCTATCTCTATGTTTTGTTTCCTCTTGATGTAGCCCTAACAGTGACTGGCGAGAAACACTTCCATGGAAAGGGGTTGCCAGGCTTCCCAAATATATGAATCTCCAGAAATCTCAGGAAATATTTTTTCACCCAAACAAGATGATACTTTCAGGTAATGATCAGTGCACTAAGGCGACTTGGTTCCCCAAATTTCGTTTTTCTATGTTAAAGCGTTCGTTTCCAGTAACAGTTTGAATTTTTAGGTTTCACTCTGTTTTCTCCTATATTGATAGATGTATTTGGAACTCTAAATCCAACACGGTTTGTGCTAGCTTCTTGAAACTTGACACAATAAAGTAGTTTCACGTTCTATCTCTATGTTTTGTTTCCTCTTGATGTAGCCCTAAGCAGTGACTGGTGAGAAACACTTTCATGGAAAGGGGTTGCCAGGCTTCCCAAAATTACGAATCTCCAGAAATCTCAGCAAATATTTTTTCACCCAAACTGGATGATACTTTCAGGTAATGATCAGTACACTAAGGCGACTTGGTTCCCTAAATTTCGTTCTTCTATGTTGAAGCGTTCGTTTCCAGTAACAGTTTGAATTTTAGGTTTCACTCTGTTTTCTCCTATATTGATAGATATATTTGGAACTCTGAATCCAACAAGGTTTGTGCTAGGTTCTTGAAACTTGACACAATAAAGTAGTTTCACGTTCTATCTCTATGTTTTGTTTCCTCTTGATGTAGCCCTAACAGTGACTGGCGAGAAACACTTTCATGGAAAGGGGTTGCCAGGCTTCCCAAATATATGAATCTCCAGAAATTTCAGGAGATTTTTTCACCCAAACAGGATGATACTTTCAGGTAATGATCAGTACACTAAGGTGACTTGGTTCCCCAAATTTCGTTTTTCTATGTTAAAGCGTTCGTTTCCAGTAACAGTTTGAATTTTTAGGTTTCACTCTGTTTTCTCCTATATTGATAGATGTATTTGGAAGTCTAAATCCAACACGGTTTGTGCTAGCTTCTTGAAACTTGACACAATAAAGTAGTTTCACGTTCTATCTCTATGTTTTGTTTCCTCTTGATGTAGCCCTAACAGTGACTGGCGAGAAACACTTTCATGGAAAGGGGTTGCCAGGCTTCCCAAAATTACGAATCTCCAGAAATCTCAGCAAATATTTTTTCACCCAAACTGGATGATACTTTCAGGTAATGATCAGTACACTAAGGCGACTTGGTTCCCCAAATTTCGTTCTTCTATGTTGAAGCGTTCGTTTCCAGTAACAGTTTGAATTTTTAGGTTTCACTCTGTTTTCTCCTATATTGATAGATGTATTTGGAAGTCTAAATCCAACACGGTTTGTGCTAGCTTCTTGAAACTTGACACAATAAAGTAGTTTCACGTTCTATCTCTATGTTTTGTTTCCTCTTGATGTAGCCCTAAGCAGTGACTGGCGAGAAACACTTTCATGGAAAGGGGTTGCCAGGCTTCCCAAATATATGAATCTCCAGAAATCTCAGGAGATTTTTTCACCCAAACAGGATGATACTTTCAGGTAATGATCAGTACACTAAGGTGACTTGGTTCCCCAAATTTCGTTTTTCTATGTTAAAGCGTTCGTTTCCAGTAACAGTTTGAATTTTTAGGTTTCACTCTGTTTTCTCCTATATTGATAGATGTATTTGGAAGTCTAAATCCAACACGGTTTGTGCTAGCTTCTTGAAACTTGACACAATAAAGTAGTTTCACGTTCTATCTCTATGTTTTGTTTCCTCTTGATGTACCCTAAGCAGTGACTGGCGAGAAACACTTTCATGGAAAGGGGTTGCCAGGCTTCCCAAAATTACGAATCTCCAGAAATCTCAGCAAATATTTTTTCACCCAAACTGGATGATACTTTCAGGTAATGATCAGTACACTAAGGCAACTTGGTTCCCCAAATTTCGTTCTTCTATGTTGAAGCGTTCGTTTCCAGTAACAGTTAGAATTTTAGGTTTCTCTCTGTTTTCTCCTATATTGATAGATGTATTTGGAACTCTGAATCCAACAAGGTTTGTGCTAGGTTCTTGAAACTTGACACAATAAAGTAGTTTCACGTTCTATCTCTATGTTTTGTTTCCTCTTGATGTAGCCCTAACAGTGACTGGCGAGAAACACTTTCATGGAAAGGGGTTGCCAGGCTTCCCAAATATATGAATCTCCAGAAATCTCAGGAAATATTTTTTCACCCAAAGAGGATGATACTTTCAGGTAATGATCAGTGCACTAAGGCGACTTGGTTCCCCAAATTTCGTTTTTCTATGTTAAAGCGTTCGTTTCCAGTCACAGTTTGAATTTTTAGGTTTCACTCTGTTTTCTCCTATATTGATAGATGTATTTGGAACTCTAAATCCAACACGGTTTGTGCTAGCTTCTTGAAACTTGACACAATAAAGTAGTTTCACGTTCTATCTCTATGTTTTGTTTCCTCTTGATGTAGCCCTAAGCAGTGACTGGCGAGAAACACTTTCATGGAAAGGGGTTGCCAGGCTTCCCAAAATTACGAATCTCCAGAAATCTCAGCAAATATTTTTTCACCCAAACTGGATGATACTTTCAGGTAATGATCAGTACACTAAGGCGACATGGTTCCCCAAATTTCGTTCTTCTATGTTGAAGCATTCGTTTCCAGTAACAGTTTGAATTTTTAGGTTTCACTCTGTTTTCTCCTATATTGATAGATGTATTTGGAAGTCTAAATCCTACACGGTTTGTGCTAGCTTCTTTTAACTTGACACAATAAAGTAGTTTCACGTTCTATCTCTATATTTTGTTTCCTCTTGATGTAGCCCTAAGCAGTGACTGGCGAGAAACACTTTCATGGAAAGGGGTTGCCAGGCTTCCCAAAATTACGAAACTCCAGAAATCTCAGCAAATATTTTTTCACCCAAACAGGATGATACTTTCAGGTAATGATCAGTACACTAAGGCGACTTGTTTCCCCAAATTTCGTTCTTCTATGTTGAAGCGTTCGTTTCCAGTAACAGTTTGAATTTTAGGTTTCACTCTGTTTTCTCCTATATTGATAGATGTATTTGGAACTCTGAATCCAACAAGGTTTGTGCTAGGTTCTTGAAACTTGACACAATAAAGTAGTTTCACGTTCTATCTCTATGTTTTGTTTCCTCTTGATGTAGCCCTAACAGTGACTGGCGAGAAACACTTTCATGGAAAGGGGTTGCCAGGCTTCCCAAATATATGAATCTCCAGAAATCTCAGGAAATATTTTTTCACACAAACAGGATGATACTTTCAGGTAATGATCAGTACACTAAGGCGACTTGGTTCACCAAATTTCGTTTTTCTATGTTAAAGCGTTCGTTTCCAGTAACAGTTTGAATTTTTAGGTTTCACTCTGTTTTCTCCTATATTGATATATGTATTTGGAAGTCTAAATCCAACACGGTTTGTGCTAGCTTCTTGAAACTTGACACAATAAAGTAGTTTCACGTTCTATCTCTATGTTTTGTTTCCTCTTGATGTAGCCCTAAGCAGTGACTGGCGAGAAACACTTTCATGGAAAGGGGTTGCCAGGCTTCCCAAAAGTACGAATCTCCTGAAATCTCAGCAAATATTTTTTCACCCAAACAGGATGATACTTTCAGGTACTGATCAGTACACTAAGGCGACTTGGTTCCCCAAATTTCGTTCTTCTATGTTGAAGCGTTCCTTTCCAGTAACAGTTTGAATTTTAGGTTTCACTCTGTTTTCTCCTATATTGATAGATGTATTTAAAACTCTGAATCCAACAAGGTTTGTGCTAGGTTCTTGAAACTTGACACAATAAAGTAGTTTCACGTTCTATCTCTATGTTTTGTTTCCTCTTGATGTAGCCCTAACAGTGACTGGCGAGAAACACTTCCATGGAAAGGGGTTGCCAGGCTTCCCAAATATATGAATCTCCAGAAATCTCAGGAAATATTTTTTCACCCAAACAAGATGATACTTTCAGGTAATGATCAGTGCACTAAGGCGACTTGGTTCCCCAAATTTCGTTTTTCTATGTTAAAGCGTTCGTTTCCAGTAACAGTTTGAATTTTTAGGTTTCACTCTGTTTTCTCCTATATTGATAGATGTATTTGGAACTCTAAATCCAACACGGTTTGTGCTAGCTTCTTGAAACTTGACACAATAAAGTAGTTTCACGTTCTATCTCTATGTTTTGTTTCCTCTTGATGTAGCCCTAAGCAGTGACTGGCGAGAAACACTTTCATGGAAAGGGGTTGCCAGGCTTCCCAAAATTACGAATCTCCAGAAATCTCAGCAAATATTTTTTCACCCAAACTGGATGATACTTTCAGGTAATGATCAGTACACTAAGGCGACTTGGTTCCCTAAATTTCGTTCTTCTATGTTGAAGCGTTCGTTTCCAGTAACAGTTTGAATTTTAGGTTTCACTCTGTTTTCTCCTATATTGATAGATATATTTGGAACTCTGAATCCAACAAGGTTTGTGCTAGGTTCTTGAAACTTGACACAATAAAGTAGTTTCACGTTCTATCTCTATGTTTTGTTTCCTCTTGATGTAGCCCTAACAGTGACTGGCGAGAAACACTTTCATGGAAAGGGGTTGCCAGGCTTCCCAAATATATGAATCTCCAGAAATCTCAGGAGATTTTTTCACCCAAACAGGATGATACTTTCAGGTAATGATCAGTACACTAAGGTGACTTGGTTCCCCAAATTTCGTTTTTCTATGTTAAAGCGTTCGTTTCCAGTAACAGTTTGAATTTTTAGGTTTCACTCTGTTTTCTCCTATATTGATAGATGTATTTGGAAGTCTAAATCCAACACGGTTAGTGCTAGCTTCTTGAAACTTGACACAATAAAGTAGTTTCACGTTCTATCTCTATGTTTTGTTTCCTCTTGATGTAGCCCTAACAGTGACGGCGAGAAACACTTTCATGGAAAGGTGTTGCAGGCTTCCCAAATATATGAATCTCCAGAAATCTCAGCAAACATTTTTTCACCCAAAGAGGATGATACTTTCAGGTAATGATCAGTACACTAAGGCGACTTTGTTCCCCAAATTTCGTTTTTCTATGTTAAAGCGTTCGTTTCCAGTAACAGTTTGAATTTTTAGGTTTCACTCTGTTTTCTCCTATATTGATAGATGTATTTGGAAGTCTAAATCCAACACGGTTTGTGCTAGCTTCTTGAAACTTGACACAATAAAGTAGTTTCACGTTCTATCTCTATGTTTTGTTTCCCCTTGATGTAGCCCTAAGCAGTGACTGGCGAGAAACACTTTCATGGAAAGGGGTTGCCAGGCTTCCCAAATATATGAATCTCCAGAAATCTCAGGAGATTTTTTCACCCAAACAGGATGATACTTTCAGGTAATGATCAGTACACTAAGGTGACTTGGTTCCCCAAATTTCGTTTTTCTATGTTAAAGCGTTCGTTTCCAGTAACAGTTTGAATTTTTAGGTTTCACTCTGTGTTCTCCTATATTGATAGATGTATTTGGAAGTCTAAATCCAACACGGTTTGTGCTAGCTTCTTGAAACTTGACACAATAAAGTAGTTTCACGTTCTATCTCTATGTTTTGTTTCCTCTTGATGTACCCTAAGCAGTGACTGGCGAGAAACACTTTCATGGAAAGGGGTTGCCAGGCTTCCCAAAATTACGAATCTCCAGAAATCTCAGCAAATATTTTTTCACCCAAACTGGATGATACTTTCAGGTAATGATCAGTACACTAAGGCAACTTGGTTCCCCAAATTTCGTTCTTCTATGTTGAAGCGTTCGTTTCCAGTAACAGTTAGAATTTTAGGTTTCTCTCTGTTTTCTCCTATATTGATAGATGTATTTGGAACTCTGAATCCAACAAGGTTTGTGCTAGGTTCTTGAAACTTGACACAATAAAGTAGTTTCACGTTCTATCTCTATGTTTTGTTTCCTCTTGATGTAGCCCTAACAGTGACTGGCGAGAAACACTTTCATGGAAAGGGGTTGCCAGGCTTCCCAAATATATGAATCTCCAGAAATCTCAGGAAATATTTTTTTCACCCAAAGAGGATGATACTTTCAGGTAATGATCAGTGCACTAAGGCGACTTGGTTCCCCAAATTTCGTTTTTCTATGTTAAAGCGTTCGTTTCCAGTAACAGTTTGAATTTTTAGGTTTCACTCTGTTTTCTCCTATATTGATAGATGTATTTGGAACTCTAAATCCAACACGGTTTGTGCTAGCTTCTTGAAACTTGACACAATAAAGTAGTTTCACGTTCTATCTCTATGTTTTGTTTCCTCTTGATGTAGCCCTAAGCAGTGACTGGCGAGAAACACTTTCATGGAAAGGGGTTGCCAGGCTTCCCAAAATTACGAATCTCCAGAAATATCAGCAAATATTTTTTCACCCAAACAGGATGATACTTTCAGGTAATGATCAGTACACTAAGGCGACTTGGTTCCCCAAATTTCGTTTTTTTATGTTAAAGCGTTCGTTTCCAGTAACAGTTTGAATTTTTAGGTTTCAGTCTGTTTTCTCCTATATTGATAGATGTATTTGGAACTCTAAATCCAACACGGTTTGTGCTAGCTTCTTGAAACTTGACACAATAAAGTAGTTTCACGTTCTATCTCTATGTTTTGTTTCCTCTTGATGTAGCCCTAACAGTGACTGGCGAGAAACACTTTCATGGAAAGGGGTTGCCAGGCTTCCCAAATATATGAATCTCCAGAAATCTCAGGAGATTTTTTCACCCAAACAGGATGATACTTTCAGGTAATGATCAGTACACTAAGGTGACTTGGTTCCCCAAATTTCGTTTTTCTATGTTAAAGCGTTCGTTTCCAGTAACAGTTTGAATTTTTAGGTTTCACTCTGTTTTCTCCTATATTGATAGATGTATTTGGAAGTCTAAATCCAACACGGTTAGTGCTAGCTTCTTGAAACTTGACACAATAAAGTAGTTTCACGTTCTATCTCTATGTTTTGTTTCCTCTTGATGTAGCCCTAACAGTGACGGCGAGAAACACTTTCATGGAAAGGTGTTGCAGGCTTCCCAAATATATGAATCTCCAGAAATCTCAGCAAACATTTTTTCACCCAAAGAGGATGATACTTTCAGGTAATGATCAGTACACTAAGGCGACTTTGTTCCCCAAATTTCGTTTTTCTATGTTAAAGCGTTCGTTTCCAGTAACAGTTTGAATTTTTAGGTTTCACTCTGTTTTCTCCTATATTGATAGATGTATTTGGAAGTCTAAATCCAACACGGTTTGTGCTAGCTTCTTGAAACTTGACACAATAAAGTAGTTTCACGTTCTATCTCTATGTTTTGTTTCCCCTTGATGTAGCCCTAAGCAGTGACTGGCGAGAAACACTTTCATGGAAAGGGGTTGCCAGGCTTCCCAAATATATGAATCTCCAGAAATCTCAGGAGATTTTTTCACCCAAACAGGATGATACTTTCAGGTAATGATCAGTACACTAAGGTGACTTGGTTCCCCAAATTTCGTTTTTCTATGTTAAAGCGTTCGTTTCCAGTAACAGTTTGAATTTTTAGGTTTCACTCTGTGTTCTCCTATATTGATAGATGTATTTGGAAGTCTAAATCCAACACGGTTTGTGCTAGCTTCTTGAAACTTGACACAATAAAGTAGTTTCACGTTCTATCTCTATGTTTTGTTTCCTCTTGATGTACCCTAAGCAGTGACTGGCGAGAAACACTTTCATGGAAAGGGGTTGCCAGGCTTCCCAAAATTACGAATCTCCAGAAATCTCAGCAAATATTTTTTCACCCAAACTGGATGATACTTTCAGGTAATGATCAGTACACTAAGGCAACTTGGTTCCCCAAATTTCGTTCTTCTATGTTGAAGCGTTCGTTTCCAGTAACAGTTAGAATTTTAGGTTTCTCTCTGTTTTCTCCTATATTGATAGATGTATTTGGAACTCTGAATCCAACAAGGTTTGTGCTAGGTTCTTGAAACTTGACACAATAAAGTAGTTTCACGTTCTATCTCTATGTTTTGTTTCCTCTTGATGTAGCCCTAACAGTGACTGGCGAGAAACACTTTCATGGAAAGGGGTTGCCAGGCTTCCCAAATATATGAATCTCCAGAAATCTCAGGAAATATTTTTTTCACCCAAAGAGGATGATACTTTCAGGTAATGATCAGTGCACTAAGGCGACTTGGTTCCCCAAATTTCGTTTTTCTATGTTAAAGCGTTCGTTTCCAGTAACAGTTTGAATTTTTAGGTTTCACTCTGTTTTCTCCTATATTGATAGATGTATTTGGAACTCTAAATCCAACACGGTTTGTGCTAGCTTCTTGAAACTTGACACAATAAAGTAGTTTCACGTTCTATCTCTATGTTTTGTTTCCTCTTGATGTAGCCCTAAGCAGTGACTGGCGAGAAACACTTTCATGGAAAGGGGTTGCCAGGCTTCCCAAAATTACGAATCTCCAGAAATATCAGCAAATATTTTTTCACCCAAACAGGATGATACTTTCAGGTAATGATCAGTACACTAAGGCGACTTGGTTCCCCAAATTTCGTTTTTTTATGTTAAAGCGTTCGTTTCCAGTAACAGTTTGAATTTTTAGGTTTCAGTCTGTTTTCTCCTATATTGATAGATGTATTTGGAACTCTAAATCCAACACGGTTTGTGCTAGCTTCTTGAAACTTGACACAATAAAGTAGTTTCACGTTCTATCTCTATGTTTTGTTTCCTCTTGATGTAGCCCTAAGCAGTGACTGGCGAGAAACACTTTCATGGAAAGGGGTTGCCAGGCTTCCCAAAATTACGAATCTCCAGAAATCTCAGCAAATATTTTTTCACCCAAACTGGATGATACTTTCAGGTAATGATCAGTACACTAAGGCGACTTGGTTCCCCAAATTTCGTTCTTCTATGTTGAAGCATTCGTTTCCAGTAACAGTTTGAATTTTTAGGTTTCACTCTGTTTTCTCCTATATTGATAGATGCATTTGGAACTCTAAATCCAACACGGTTTGTGCTAGCTTCTTGAAACTTGACACAATAAAGTAGTTTCACGTTCTATCTCTATGTTTTGTTTCCTCTTGATGTTGCCCTAAGCAGTGACTGGCGAGAAACACTTTCATGGAAAGGAGTTGCCAGGCTGCCCAAAATTACGAATCTCCAGAAATCTCAGCAAATATTTTTTCGCCCAAACAGGATGATACTTTCAGGTAATGATCAGTACACTAAGGCGACTTGGTTCCCCAAATTTCGTTCTTCTATGTTGAAGCGTTCGTTTCCAGTAACAGTTTGAATTTTAGGTTTCACTCTATTTTCTCCTATATTGATAGATGTATTTGGAACTCTGAATCCAACAAGGTTTGTGCTAGGTTCTTGAAACTTGACACAATAAAGTAGTTTCACGTTCTATCTCTATGTTTTGTTTCCTCTTGATGTAGCCCTAACAGTGACTGGCGAGAAACACTTTCATGGAAAGTGGTTGCCAGGCTTCCCAAATATATGAATCTCCAGAAATCTCAGGAGATTTTTTCACCCAAACAGGATGATACTTTCAGGTAATGATTAGTACACTAAGGTGACTTGGTTCCCCAAATTTCGTTTTTCTATGTTAAAGCGTTCGTTTCCAGTAACAGTTTGAATTTTTAGGTTTCACTCTGTTTTCTCCTATATTGATAGATGTATTTGGAAGTCTAAATCCAACACGGTTTGTGCTAGCTTCTTGAAACTTGACACAATAAAGTAGTTTCACGTTCTATCTCTATGTTTTGTTTCCTCTTGATGTAGCCCTAAGCAGTGACTGGCGAGAAACACTTTCATGGAAAGGGGTTGCCAGGCTTCCCAAAATTACGAATCTCCAGAAATATCAGCAAATATTTTTTCACCCAAACAGGATGATACTTTCAGGTAATGATCAGTACACTAAGGCGACTTGGTTCCCCAAATTTCGTTTTTTTATGTTAAAGCGTTCGTTTCCAGTAACAGTTTGAATTTTTAGGTTTCAGTCTGTTTTCTCCTATATTGATAGATGTATTTGGAACTCTAAATCCAACACGGTTTGTGCTAGCTTCTTGAAACTTGACACAATAAAGTAGTTTCACGTTCTATCTCTATGTTTTGTTTCCTCTTGATGTAGCCCTAAGCAGTGACTGGCGAGAAACACTTTCATGGAAAGGGGTTGCCAGGCTTCCCAAAATTACGAATCTCCAGAAATCTCAGCAAATATTTTTTCACCCAAACTGGATGATACTTTCAGGTAATGATCAGTACACTAAGGCGACTTGGTTCCCCAAATTTCGTTCTTCTATGTTGAAGCATTCGTTTCCAGTAACAGTTTGAATTTTTAGGTTTCACTCTGTTTTCTCCTATATTGATAGATGCATTTGGAACTCTAAATCCAACACGGTTTGTGCTAGCTTCTTGAAACTTGACACAATAAAGTAGTTTCACGTTCTATCTCTATGTTTTGTTTCCTCTTGATGTTGCCCTAAGCAGTGACTGGCGAGAAACACTTTCATGGAAAGGAGTTGCCAGGCTGCCCAAAATTACGAATCTCCAGAAATCTCAGCAAATATTTTTTCGCCCAAACAGGATGATACTTTCAGGTAATGATCAGTACACTAAGGCGACTTGGTTCCCCAAATTTCGTTCTTCTATGTTGAAGCGTTCGTTTCCAGTAACAGTTTGAATTTTAGGTTTCACTCTATTTTCTCCTATATTGATAGATGTATTTGGAACTCTGAATCCAACAAGGTTTGTGCTAGGTTCTTGAAACTTGACACAATAAAGTAGTTTCACGTTCTATCTCTATGTTTTGTTTCCTCTTGATGTAGCCCTAACAGTGACTGGCGAGAAACACTTTCATGGAAAGTGGTTGCCAGGCTTCCCAAATATATGAATCTCCAGAAATCTCAGGAGATTTTTTCACCCAAACAGGATGATACTTTCAGGTAATGATCAGTACACTAAGGTGACTTGGTTCCCCAAATTTCGTTTTTCTATGTTAAAGCGTTCGTTTCCAGTAACAGTTTGAATTTTTAAGTTTCACTCTGTTTTCTCCTATATTGATAGATGTATTTGGAAGTCTAAATCCAACACGGTTTGTGCTAGCTTCTTGAAACTTGACACAATAAAGTAGTTTCACGTTCTATCTCTATGTTTTGTTTCCTCTTGATGTACCCTAAGCAGTGACTGGCGAGAAACACTTTCATGGAAAGGGGTTGCCAGGCTTCCCAAAATTACGAATCTCCAGAAATCTCAGCAAATATTTTTTCACCCAAACTGGATGATACTTTCAGGTAATGATCAGTACACTAAGGCGACTTGGTTCCCCAAATTTCGTTCTTCTATGTTGAAGCATTCGTTTCCAGTAACAGTTTGAATTTTTAGGTTTCACTCTGTTTTCTCCTATATTGATAGATGTATTTGGAAGTCTAAATCCTACACGGTTTGTGCTAGCTTCTTTTAACTTGACACAATAAAGTAGTTTCACGTTCTATCTCTATATTTTGTTTCCTCTTGATGTAGCCCTAAGCAGTGACTGGCGAGAAACACTTTCATGGAAAGGGGTTGCCAGGCTTCCCAAAATTACGAAACTCCAGAAATCTCAGCAAATATTTTTTCACCCAAACAGGATGATACTTTCAGGTAATGATCAGTACACTAAGGCGACTTGTTTCCCCAAATTTCGTTCTTCTATGTTGAAGCGTTCGTTTCCAGTAACAGTTTGAATTTTAGGTTTCACTCTGTTTTCTCCTATATTGATAGATGTATTTGGAACTCTGAATCCAACAAGGTTTGTGCTAGGTTCTTGAAACTTGACACAATAAAGTAGTTTCACGTTCTATCTCTATGTTTTGTTTCCTCTTGATGTAGCCCTAACAGTGACTGGCGAGAAAAACTTTCATTGAAAGGGGTTGCCAGGCTTCCCAAATATATGAATCTCCAGAAATCTCAGGAAATATTTTTTCACCCAAACAGGATGATACTTTCAGGTAATGATCAGTGCACTAAGGCGACTTGGTTCCCCAAATTTCGTTTTTCTATGTTGAAGCGTTCGTTTCCAGTAACAGTTTGAATTTTTAGGTTTCACTCTGTTTTCTCCTATATTGATAGATGTATTTGGAACTCTAAATCCAACACGGTTTGTGCTAGCTTCTTGAAACTTGACACAATAAAGTAGTTTCACGTTCTATCTCTATGTTTTGTTTACTCTTGATGTAGCCCTAAGCAGTGACTGGCGAGAAACACTTTCATGGAAAGGGGTTGCCAGGCTTCCCAAAATTACGAATCTCCAGAAATCTCAGCAAATATTTTTTCACCCAAACTGGATGATACTTTCAGGTAATGATCAGTACACTAAGGCGACATGGTTCCCCAAATTTCGTTCTTCTATGTTGAAGCATTCGTTTCCAGTAACAGTTTGAATTTTTAGGTTTCACTCTGTTTTCTCCTATATTGATAGATGTATTTGGAAGTCTAAATCCTACACGGTTTGTGCTAGCTTCTTTTAACTTGACACAATAAAGTAGTTTCACGTTCTATCTCTATATTTTGTTTCCTCTTGATGTAGCCCTAAGCAGTGACTAGCGAGAAACACTTTCATGGAAAGGGGTTGCCAGGCTTCCCAAAATTACGAAACTCCAGAAATCTCAGCAAATATTTTTTCACCCAAACAGGATGATACTTTCAGGTAATGATCAGTACACTAAGGCGACTTGTTTCCCCAAATTTCGTTCTTCTATGTTGAAGCGTTCGTTTCCAGTAACAGTTTGAATTTTAGGTTTCACTCTGTTTTCTCCTATATTGATAGATGTATTTGGAACTCTGAATCCAACAAGGTTTGTGCTAGGTTCTTGAAACTTGACACAATAAAGTAGTTTCACGTTCTATCTCTATGTTTTGTTTCCTCTTGATGTAGCCCTAACAGTGACTGGCGAGAAACACTTTCATGGAAAGGGGTTGCCAGGCTTCCCAAATATATGAATCTCCAGAAATCTCAGGAAATATTTTTTCACCCAAACAGGATGATACTTTCAGGTAATGATCAGTACACTAAGGCGACTTGGTTCACCAAATTTCGTTTTTCTATGTTAAAGCGTTCGTTTCCAGTAACAGTTTGAATTTTTAGGTTTCACTCTGTTTTCTCCTATATTGATATATGTATTTGGAAGTCTAAATCCAACACGGTTTGTGCTAGCTTCTTTTAACTTGACACAATAAAGTAGTTTCACGTTCTATCTCTATGTTTTGTTTCCTCTTGATGTAGCCCTAAGCAGTGACTGGCGAGAAACACTTTCATGGAAAGGGGTTGCCAGGCTTCCCAAAAGTACGAATCTCCTGAAATCTCAGCAAATATTTTTTCACCCAAACAGGATGATACTTTCAGGTACTGATCAGTACACTAAGGCGACTTGGTTCCCCAAATTTCGTTCTTCTATGTTGAAGCGTTCCTTTCCAGTAACAGTTTGAATTTTAGGTTTCACTCTGTTTTCTCCTATATTGATAGATGTATTTAAAACTCTGAATCCAACAAGGTTTGTGCTAGGTTCTTGAAACTTGACACAATAAAGTAGTTTCACGTTCTATCTCTATGTTTTGTTTCCTCTTGATGTAGCCCTAACAGTGACTGGCGAGAAACACTTCCATGGAAAGGGGTTGCCAGGCTTCCCAAATATATGAATCTCCAGAAATCTCAGGAAATATTTTTTCACCCAAACAAGATGATACTTTCAGGTAATGATCAGTGCACTAAGGCGACTTGGTTCCCCAAATTTCGTTTTTCTATGTTAAAGCGTTCGTTTCCAGTAACAGTTTGAATTTTTAGGTTTCACTCTGTTTTCTCCTATATTGATAGATGTATTTGGAACTCTAAATCCAACACGGTTTGTGCTAGCTTCTTGAAACTTGACACAATAAAGTAGTTTCACGTTCTATCTCTATGTTTTGTTTCCTCTTGATGTAGCCCTAAGCAGTGACTGGTGAGAAACACTTTCATGGAAAGGGGTTGCCAGGCTTCCCAAAATTACGAATCTCCAGAAATCTCAGCAAATATTTTTTCACCCAAACTGGATGATACTTTCAGGTAATGATCAGTACACTAAGGCGACTTGGTTCCCCAAATTTCGTTCTTCTATGTTGAAGCGTTCGTTTCCAGTAACAGTTTGAATTTTAGGTTTCACTCTGTTTTCTCCTATATTGATAGATGTATTTGGAACTCTGAATCCAACAAGGTTTGTGCTAGGTTCTTGAAACTTGACACAATAAAGTAGTTTCACGTTCTATCTCTATGTTTTGTTTCCTCTTGATGTAGCCCTAACAGTGACTGGCGAGAAACACTTTCATGGAAAGGGGTTGCCAGGCTTCCCAAATATATGAATCTCCAGAAATTTCAGGAGATTTTTTCACCCAAACAGGATGATACTTTCAGGTAATGATCAGTACACTAAGGTGACTTGGTTCCCCAAATTTCGTTTTTCTATGTTAAAGCGTTCGTTTCCAGTAACAGTTTGAATTTTTAGGTTTCACTCTGTTTTCTCCTATATTGATAGATGTATTTGGAAGTCTAAATCCAACACGGTTTGTGCTAGCTTCTTGAAACTTGACACAATAAAGTAGTTTCACGTTCTATCTCTATGTTTTGTTTCCTCTTGATGTACCCTAAGCAGTGACTGGCGAGAAACACTTTCATGGAAAGGGGTTGCCAGGCTTCCCAAAATTACGAATCTCCAGAAATCTCAGCAAATATTTTTTCACCCAAACTGGATGATACTTTCAGGTAATGATCAGTACACTAAGGCGACTTGGTTCCCCAAATTTCGTTCTTCTATGTTGAAGCATTCGTTTCCAGTAACAGTTTGAATTTTTAGGTTTCACTCTGTTTTCTCCTATATTGATAGATGCATTTGGAACTCTAAATCCAACACGGTTTGTGCTAGCTTCTTGAAACTTGACACAATAAAGTAGTTTCACGTTCTATCTCTATGTTTTGTTTCCTCTTGATGTTGCCCTAAGCAGTGACTGGCGAGAAACACTTTCATGGAAAGGAGTTGCCAGGCTGCCCAAAATTACGAATCTCCAGAAATCTCAGCAAATATTTTTTCGCCCAAACAGGATGATACTTTCAGGTAATGATCAGTACACTAAGGCGACTTGGTTCCCCAAATTTCGTTCTTCTATGTTGAAGCGTTCGTTTCCAGTAACAGTTTGAATTTTAGGTTTCACTCTATTTTCTCCTATATTGATAGATGTATTTGGAACTCTGAATCCAACAAGGTTTGTGCTAGGTTCTTGAAACTTGACACAATAAAGTAGTTTCACGTTCTATCTCTATGTTCTGTTTCCTCTTGATGTAGCCCTAACAGTGACTGGCGAGAAACACTTTCATGGAAAGTGGTTGCCAGGCTTCCCAAATATATGAATCTCCAGAAATCTCAGGAGATTTTTTCACCCAAACAGGATGATACTTTCAGGTAATGATCAGTACACTAAGGTGACTTGGTTCCCCAAATTTCGTTTTTCTATGTTAAAGCGTTCGTTTCCAGTAACAGTTTGAATTTTTAGGTTTCACTCTGTTTTCTCCTATATTGATAGATGTATTTGGAAGTCTAAATCCAACACGGTTTGTGCTAGCTTCTTGAAACTTGACACAATAAAGTAGTTTCACGTTCTATCTCTATGTTTTGTTTCCTCTTGATGTACCCTAAGCAGTCACTGGCGAGAAACACTTTCATGGAAAGGGGTTGCCAGGCTTCCCAAAATTACGAATCTCCAGAAATCTCAGCAAATATTTTTTCACCCAAACTGGATGATACTTTCAGGTAATGATCAGTACACTAAGGCGACTTTTTTCCCCAAATGTCGTTCTTCTATGTTGAAGCGTTCGTTTCCAGTAACAGTTTGAATTTTTAGGTTTCACTCTGTTTTCTCCTATATTGATAGATGTATTTGGAAGTCTAAATCCTACACGGTTTGTGCTAGCTTCTTTTAACTTGACACAATAAAGTAGTTTCACGTTCTATCTCTATATTTTGTTTCCTCTTGATGTAGCCCTAAGCAGTGACTGGCGAGAAACACTTTCATGGAAAGGGGTTGCCAGGCTTCCCAAAATTACGAAACTCCAGAAATCTCAGCAAATATTTTTTCACCCAAACAGGATGATACTTTCAGGTAATGATCAGTACACTAAGGCGACTTGTTTCCCCAAATTTCGTTCTTCTATGTTGAAGCGTTCGTTTCCAGTAACAGTTTGAATTTTAGGTTTCACTCTGTTTTCTCCTATATTGATAGATGTATTTGGAACTCTGAATCCAACAAGGTTTGTGCTAGGTTCTTGAAACTTGACACAATAAAGTAGTTTCACGTTCTGTCTCTATGTTTTGTTTCCTCTTGATGTAGCCCTAACAGTGACTGGCGAGAAACACTTTCATGGAAAGGGGTTGCCAGGCTTCCCAAATATATGAATCTCCAGAAATCTCAGGAAATATTTTTTCACCCAAACAGGATGATACTTTCAGGTAATGATCAGTACACTAAGGCGACTTGGTTCACCAAATTTCGTTTTTCTATGTTAAAGCGTTCGTTTCCAGTAACAGTTTGAATTTTTAGGTTTCACTCTGTTTTCTCCTATATTGATATATGTATTTGGAAGTCTAAATCCAACACGGTTTGTGCTAGCTTCTTGAAACTTGACACAATAAAGTAGTTTCACGTTCTATCTCTATGTTTTGTTTCCTCTTGATGTAGCCCTAAGCAGTGACTGGCGAGAAACACTTTCATGGAAAGGGGTTGCCAGGCTTCCCAAAAGTACGAATCTCCTGAAATCTCAGCAAATATTTTTTCACCCAAACAGGATGATACTTTCAGGTACTGATCAGTACACTAAGGCGACTTGGTTCCCCAAATTTCGTTCTTCTATGTTGAAGCGTTCCTTTCCAGTAACAGTTTGAATTTTAGGTTTCACTCTGTTTTCTCCTATATTGATAGATGTATTTAAAACTCTGAATCCATCAAGGTTTGTGCTAGGTTCTTGAAACTTGACACAATAAAGTAGTTTCACGTTCTATCTCTATGTTTTGTTTCCTCTTGATGTAGCCCTAACAGTGACTGGCGAGAAAAACTTTCATTGAAAGGGGTTGCCAGGCTTCCCAAATATATGAATCTCCAGAAATCTCAGGAAATATTTTTTCACCCAAACAGGATGATACTTTCAGGTAATGATCAGTGCACTAAGGCGACTTGGTTCCCCAAATTTCGTTTTTCTATGTTGAAGCATTCGTTTCCAGTAACAGTTTGAATTTTTAGGTTTCACTCTGTTTTCTCCTATATTGATAGATGTATTTGGAAGTCTAAATCCTACACGGTTTGTGCTAGCTTCTTTTAACTTGACACAATAAAGTAGTTTCACGTTCTATCTCTATATTTTGTTTCCTCTTGATGTAGCCCTAAGCAGTGACTGGCGAGAAACACTTTCATGGAAAGGGGTTGCCAGGCTTCCCAAAATTACGAAACTCCAGAAATCTCAGCAAATATTTTTTCACCCAAACAGGATGATACTTTCAGGTAATGATCAGTACACTAAGGCGACTTGTTTCCCCAAATTTCGTTCCTCTATGTTGAAGCGTTCGTTTCCAGTAACAGTTTGAATTTTAGGTTTCACTCTGTTTTCTCCTATATTGATAGATGTATTTGGAACTCTGAATCCAACAAGGTTTGTGCTAGGTTCTTGAAACTTGACACAATAAAGTAGTTTCACGTTCTATCTCTATGTTTTGTTTCCTCTTGATGTAGCCCTAACAGTGACTGGCGAGAAACACTTTCATGGAAAGGGGTTGCCAGGCTTCCCAAATATATGAATCTCCAGAAATCTCAGGAAATATTTTTTCACCCAAACAGGATGATACTTTCAGGTAATGATCAGTACACTAAGGCGACTTGGTTCACCAAATTTCGTTTTTCTATGTTAAAGCGTTCGTTTCCAGTAACAGTTTGAATTTTTAGGTTTCACTCTGTTTTCTCCTATATTGATATATGTATTTGGAAGTCTAAATCCAACACGGTTTGTGCTAGCTTCTTGAAACTTGACACAATAAAGTAGTTTCACGTTCTATCTCTATGTTTTGTTTCCTCTTGATGTAGCCCTAAGCAGTGACTGGCGAGAAACACTTTCATGGAAAGGGGTTGCCAGGCTTCCCAAAAGTACGAATCTCCTGAAATCTCAGCAAATATTTTTTCACCCAAACAGGATGATACTTTCAGGTACTGATCAGTACAGTAAGGCGACTTGGTTCCCCAAATTTCGTTCTTCTATGTTGAAGCGTTCCTTTCCAGTAACAGTTTGAATTTTAGGTTTCACTCTTTTTTCTCCTATATTGATAGATGTATTTAAAACTCTGAATCCATCAAGGTTTGTGCTAGGTTCTTGAAACTTGACACAATAAAGTAGTTTCACGTTCTATCTCTATGTTTTGTTTCCTCTTGATGTAGCCCTAACAGTGACTGGCGAGAAAAACTTTCATTGAAAGGGGTTGCCAGGCTTCCCAAATATATGAATCTCCAGAAATCTCAGGAAATATTTTTTCACCCAAACAGGATGATACTTTCAGGTAATGATCAGTGCACTACGGCGACTTGGTTCCCCAAATTTCGTTTTTCTATGTTGAAGCGTTCGTTTCCAGTAACAGTTTGAATTTTTAGGTTTCACTCTGTTTTCTCCTATATTGATAGATGTATTTGGAACTCTAAATCCAACACGGTTTGTGCTAGCTTCTTGAAACTTGACACAATAAAGTAGTTTCACGTTCTATCTCTATGTTTTGTTTACTCTTGATGTAGCCCTAAGCAGTCACTGGCGAGAAACACTTTCATGGAAAGGGGTTGCCAGGCTTCCCAAAATTACGAATCTCCAGAAATCTCAGCAAATATTTTTTCACCCAAACTGGATGATACTTTCAGGTAATGATCAGTACACTAAGGCGACTTGGTTCCCCAAATTTCGTTCTTCTATGTTGAAGCATTCGTTTCCAGTAACAGTTTGAATTTTTAGGTTTCACTCTGTTTTCTCCTATATTGATAGATGTATTTGGAAGTCTAAATCCTACACGGTTTGTGCTAGCTTCTTGAAACTTGACACAATAAAGTAGTTTCACGTTCTATCTCTATGTTTTGTTTCCTCTTGATGTAGCCCTAAGCAGTGACTGGCGAGAAACACTTTCATGGAAAGGGGTTGCCAGGCTTCCCAAAATTACGAAACTCCAGAAATCTCAGCAAATATTTTTTCACCCAAACAGGATGATACTTTCAGGTAATGATCAGTACACTAAGGCGACTTGTTTCCCCAAATTTCGTTCTTCTATGTTGAAGCATTCGTTTCCAGTAACAGTTTGAATTTTTAGGTTTCACTCTGTTTTCTCCTATATTGATAGATGTATTTGGAAGTCTAAATCCTACACGGTTTGTGCTAACTTCTTGAAACTTGACACAATAAAGTAGTTTCACGTTCTATCTCTATGTTTTGTTTCCTCTTGATGTAGCCCTAAGCAGTGACTGGCGAGAAACACTTTCATGGAAAGGGGTTGCCAGGCTTCCCAAAATTACGAAACTCCAGAAATCTCAGCAAATATTTTTTCACCCAAACAGGATGATACTTTCAGGTAATGATCAGTACACTAAGGCGACTTGTTTCCCCAAATTTCGTTCTTCTATGTTGAAGCATTCGTTTCCAGTAACAGTTTGAATTTTTAGGTTTCACTCTGTTTTCTCCTATATTGATAGATGCATTTGGAACTCTAAATCCAACACGGTTTGTGCTAGCTTCTTGAAACTTGACACAATAAAGTAGTTTCACGTTCTATCTCTATGTTTTGTTTCCTCTTGATGTTGCCCTAAGCAGTGACTGGCGAGAAACACTTTCATGGAAAGGAGTTGCCAGGCTGCCCAAAATTACGAATCTCCAGAAATCTCAGCAAATATTTTTTCGCCCAAACAGGATGATACTTTCAGGTAATGATCAGTTCACTAAGGCGACTTGGTTCCCCAAATTTCGTTCTTCTATGTTGAAGCGTTCGTTTCCAGTAACAGTTTGAATTTTAGGTTTCACTCTATTTTCTCCTATATTGATAGATGTATTTGGAACTCTGAATCCAACAAGGTTTGTGCTAGGTTCTTGAAACTTGACACAATAAAGTAGTTTCACGTTCTATCTCTATGTTTTGTTTCCTCTTGATGTAGCCCTAACAGTGACTGGCGAGAAACACTTTCTTGGAAAGTGGTTGCCAGGCTTCCCAAATATATGAATCTCCAGAAATCTCAGGAGATTTTTTCACCCAAACAGGATGATACTTTCAGGTAATGATCAGTACACTAAGGTGACTTGGTTCCCCAAATTTCGTTTTTCTATGTTAAAGCGTTCGTTTCCAGTAACAGTTTGAATTTTTAGGTTTCACTCTGTTTTCTCCTATATTGATATATGTATTTGGAAGTCTAAATCCAACACGGTTTGTGCTAGCTTCTTGAAACTTGACACAATAAAGTAGTTTCACGTTCTATCTCTATGTTTTGTTTCCTCTTGATGTAGCCCTAAGCAGTGACTGGCGAGAAACACTTTCATGGAAAGGGGTTGCCAGGCTTCCCAAAAGTACGAATCTCCTGAAATCTCAGCAAATATTTTTTCACCCAAACAGGATGATACTTTCAGGTACTGATCAGTACACTAAGGCGACTTGGTTCCCCAAATTTCGTTCTTCTATGTTGAAGCGTTCCTTTCCAGTAACAGTTTGAATTTTAGGTTTCACTCTGTTTTCTCCTATATTGATAGATGTATTTAAAACTCTGAATCCATCAAGGTTTGTGCTAGGTTCTTGAAACTTGACACAATAAAGTAGTTTCACGTTCTATCTCTATGTTTTGTTTCCTCTTGATGTAGCCCTAACAGTGACTGGCGAGAAAAACTTTCATTGAAAGGGGTTGCCAGGCTTCCCAAATATATGAATCTCCAGAAATCTCAGGAAATATTTTTTCACCCAAACAGGATGATACTTTCAGGTAATGATCAGTGCACTAAGGCGACTTGGTTCCCCAAATTTCGTTTTTCTATGTTGAAGCATTCGTTTCCAGTAACAGTTTGAATTTTTAGGTTTCACTCTGTTTTCTCCTATATTGATAGATGTATTTGGAAGTCTAAATCCTACACGGTTTGTGCTAGCTTCTTTTAACTTGACACAATAAAGTAGTTTCACGTTCTATCTCTATATTTTGTTTCCTCTTGATGTAGCCCTAAGCAGTGACTGGCGAGAAACACTTTCATGGAAAGGGGTTGCCAGGCTTCCCAAAATTACGAAACTCCAGAAATCTCAGCAAATATTTTTTCACCCAAACAGGATGATACTTTCAGGTAATGATCAGTACACTAAGGCGACTTGTTTCCCCAAATTTCGTTCCTCTATGTTGAAGCATTCGTTTCCAGTAACAGTTTGAATTTTAGGTTTCACTCTGTTTTCTCCTATATTGATAGATGTATTTGGAACTCTGAATCCAACAAGGTTTGTGCTAGGTTCTTGAAACTTGACACAATAAAGTAGTTTCACGTTCTATCTCTATGTTTTGTTTCCTCTTGATGTAGCCCTAACAGTGACTGGCGAGAAACACTTTCATGGAAAGGGGTTGCCAGGCTTCCCAAATATATGAATCTCCAGAAATCTCAGGAAATATTTTTTCACCCAAACAGGATGATACTTTCAGGTAATGATCAGTACACTAAGGCGACTTGGTTCACCAAATTTCGTTTTTCTATGTTAAAGCGTTCGTTTCCAGTAACAGTTTGAATTTTTAGGTTTCACTCTGTTTTCTCCTATATTGATATATGTATTTGGAAGTCTAAATCCAACACGGTTTGTGCTAGCTTCTTGAAACTTGACACAATAAAGTAGTTTCACGTTCTATCTCTATGTTTTGTTTCCTCTTGATGTAGCCCTAAGCAGTGACTGGCGAGAAACACTTTCATGGAAAGGGGTTGCCAGGCTTCCCAAAAGTACGAATCTCCTGAAATCTCAGCAAATATTTTTTCACCCAAACAGGATGATACTTTCAGGTACTGATCAGTACACTAAGGCGACTTGGTTCCCCAAATTTCGTTCTTCTATGTTGAAGCGTTCCTTTCCAGTAACAGTTTGAATTTTAGGTTTCACTCTGTTTTCTCCTATATTGATAGATGTATTTAAAACTCTGAATCCATCAAGGTTTGTGCTAGGTTCTTGAAACTTGACACAATAAAGTAGTTTCACGTTCTATCTCTATGTTTTGTTTCCTCTTGATGTAGCCCTAACAGTGACTGGCGAGAAAAACTTTCATTGAAAGGGGTTGCCAGGCTTCCCAAATATATGAATCTCCAGAAATCTCAGGAAATATTTTTTCACCCAAACAGGATGATACTTTCAGGTAATGATCAGTGCACTAAGGCGACTTGGTTCCCCAAATTTCGTTTTTCTATGTTGAAGCGTTCGTTTCCAGTAACAGTTTGAATTTTTAGGTTTCACTCTGTTTTCTCCTATATTGATAGATGTATTTGGAACTCTAAATCCAACACGGTTTGTGCTAGCTTCTTGAAACTTGACACAATAAAGTAGTTTCACGTTCTATCTCTATGTTTTGTTTACTCTTGATGTAGCCCTAAGCAGTGACTGGCGAGAAACACTTTCATGGAAAGGGGTTGCCAGGCTTCCCAAAATTACGAATCTCCAGAAATCTCAGCAAATATTTTTTCACCCAAACTGGATGATACTTTCAGGTAATGATCAGTACACTAAGGCGACTTGGTTCCCCAAATTTCGTTCTTCTATGTTGAAGCATTCGTTTCCAGTAACAGTTTGAATTTTTAGGTTTCACTCTGTTTTCTCCTATATTGATAGATGTATTTGGAAGTCTAAATCCTACACGGTTTGTGCTAGCTTCTTGAAACTTGACACAATAAAGTAGTTTCACGTTCTATCTCTATGTTTTGTTTCCTCTTGATGTAGCCCTAAGCAGTGACTGGCGAGAAACACTTTCATGGAAAGGGGTTGCCAGGCTTCCCAAAATTACGAAACTCCAGAAATCTCAGCAAATATTTTTTCACCCAAACAGGATGATACTTTCAGGTAATGATCAGTACACTAAGGCGACTTGTTTCCCCAAATTTCGTTCTTCTATGTTGAAGCATTCGTTTCCAGTAACAGTTTGAATTTTTAGGTTTCACTCTGTTTTCTCCTATATTGATAGATGTATTTGGAAGTCTAAATCCTACACGGTTTGTGCTAACTTCTTGAAACTTGACACAATAAAGTAGTTTCACGTTCTATCTCTATGTTTTGTTTCCTCTTGATGTAGCCCTAAGCAGTGACTGGCGAGAAACACTTTCATGGAAAGGGGTTGCCAGGCTTCCCAAAATTACGAAACTCCAGAAATCTCAGCAAATATTTTTTCACCCAAACAGGATGATACTTTCAGGTAATGATCAGTACACTAAGGCGACTTGTTTCCCCAAATTTCGTTCTTCTATGTTGAAGCATTCGTTTCCAGTAACAGTTTGAATTTTTAGGTTTCACTCTGTTTTCTCCTATATTGATAGATGCATTTGGAACTCTAAATCCAACACGGTTTGTGCTAGCTTCTTGAAACTTGACACAATAAAGTAGTTTCACGTTCTATCTCTATGTTTTGTTTCCTCTTGATGTTGCCCTAAGCAGTGACTGGCGAGAAACACTTTCATGGAAAGGAGTTGCCAGGCTGCCCAAAATTACGAATCTCCAGAAATCTCAGCAAATATTTTTTCGCCCAAACACGATGATACTTTCAGGTAATGATCAGTACACTAAGGCGACTTGGTTCCCCAAATTTCGTTCTTCTATGTTGAAGCGTTCGTTTCCAGTAACAGTTTGAATTTTAGGTTTCACTCTATTTTCTCCTATATTGATAGATGTATTTGGAACTCTGAATCCAACAAGGTTTGTGCTAGGTTCTTGAAACTTGACACAATAAAGTAGTTTCACGTTCTATCTCTATGTTTTGTTTCCTCTTGATGTAGCCCTAACAGTGACTGGCGAGAAACACTTTCTTGGAAAGTGGTTGCCAGGCTTCCCAAATATATGAATCTCCAGAAATCTCAGGAGATTTTTTCACCCAAACAGGATGATACTTTCAGGTAATGATCAGTACACTAAGGTGACTTGGTTCCCCAAATTTCGTTTTTCTATGTTAAAGCGTTCGTTTCCAGTAACAGTTTGAATTTTTAGGTTTCACTCTGTTTTCTCCTATATTGATAGATGTATTTGGAAGTCTAAATCCAACACGGTTTGTGCTAGCTTCTTGAAACTTGACACAATAAAGTAGTTTTACGTTCTATCTCTATGTTTTGTTTCCTCTTGATGTACCCTAAGCAGTGACTGGCGAGAAACACTTTCATGGAAAGGGGTTGCCAGGCTTCCCAAAATTACGAATCTCCAGAAATCTCAGCAAATATTTTTTCACCCAAACTGGATGATACTTTCAGGTAATGATCAGTACACTAAGGCGACTTGGTTCCCCAAATTTCGTTCTTCTATGTTGAAGCATTCGTTTCCAGTAACAGTTTGAATTTTTAGGTTTCACTCTGTTTTCTCCTATATTGATAGATGTATTTGGAAGTCTAAATCCTACACGGTTTGTGCTAGCTTCTTTTAACTTGACACAATAAAGTAGTTTCACGTTCTATCTCTATATTTTGTTTCCTCTTGATGTAGCCCTAAGCAGTGACTGGCGAGAAACACTTTCATGGAAAGGGGTTGCCAGGCTTCCCAAAATTACGAAACTCCAGAAATCTCAGCAAATATTTTTTCACCCAAACAGGATGATACTTTCAGGTAATGATCAGTACACTAAGGCGACTTGTTTCCCCAAATTTCGTTCTTCTATGTTGAAACGTTCGTTTCCAGTAACAGTTTGAATTTTAGGTTTCACTCTGTTTTCTCCTATATTGATAGATGTATTTGGAACTCTGAATCCAACAAGGTTTGTGCTAGGTTCTTGAAACTTGACACAATAAAGTAGTTTCACGTTCTATCTCTATGTTTTGTTTCCTCTTGATGTAGCCCTAACAGTGACTGGCGAGAAAAACTTTCATTGAAAGGGGTTGCCAGGCTTCCCAAATATATGAATCTCCAGAAATCTCAGGAAATATTTTTTCACCCAAACAGGATGATACTTTCAGGTAATGATCAGTGCACTAAGGCGACTTGGTTCCCCAAATTTCGTTTTTCTATGTTGAAGCGTTCGTTTCCAGTAACAGTTTGAATTTTTAGGTTTCACTCTGTTTTCTCCTATATTGATAGATGTATTTGGAACTCTAAATCCAACACGGTTTGTGCTAGCTTCTTGAAACTTGACACAATAAAGTAGTTTCACGTTCTATCTCTATGTTTTGTTTACTCTTGATGTAGCCCTAAGCAGTGACTGGCGAGAAACACTTTCATGGAAAGGGGTTGCCAGGCTTCCCAAAATTACGAATCTCCAGAAATCTCAGCAAATATTTTTTCACCCAAACTGGATGATACTTTCAGGTAATGATCAGTACACTAAGGCGACTTGGTTCCCCAAATTTCGTTCTTCTATGTTGAAGCATTCGTTTCCAGTAACAGTTTGAATTTTTAGGTTTCACTCTGTTTTCTCCTATATTGATAGATGTATTTGGAAGTCTAAATCCTACACGGTTTGTGCTAGCTTCTTTTAACTTGACACAATAAAGTAGTTTCACGTTCTATCTCTATATTTTGTTTCCTCTTGATGTAGCCCTAAGCAGTGACTGGCGAGAAACACTTTCATGGAAAGGGGTTGCCAGGCTTCCCAAAATTACGAAACTCCAGAAATCTCAGCAAATATTTTTTCACCCAAACAGGATGATACTTTCAGGTAATGATCAGTACACTAAGGCGACTTGTTTCCCCAAATTTCGTTCTTCTATGTTGAAGCGTTCGTTTCCAGTAACAGTTTGAATTTTAGGTTTCACTCTGTTTTCTCCTATATTGATAGATGTATTTGGAACTCTGAATCCAACAAGGTTTGTGCTAGGTTCTTGAAACTTGACACAATAAAGTAGTTTCACGTTCTATCTCTATGTTTTGTTTCCTCTTGATGTAGCCCTAACAGTGACTGGCGAGAAACACTTTCATGGAAAGGGGTTGCCAGGCTTCCCAAATATATGAATCTCCAGAAATCTCAGGAAATATTTTTTCACCCAAACAGGATGATACTTTCAGGTAATGATCAGTACACTAAGGCGACTTGGTTCACCAAATTTCGTTTTTCTATGTTAAAGCGTTCGTTTCCAGTAACAGTTTGAATTTTTAGGTTTCACTCTGTTTTCTCCTATATTGATATATGTATTTGGAAGTCTAAATCCAACACGGTTTGTGCTAGCTTCTTGAAACTTGACACAATAAAGTAGTTTCACGTTCTATCTCTATGTTTTGTTTCCTCTTGATGTAGCCCTAAGCAGTGACTGGCGAGAAACACTTTCATGGAAAGGGGTTGCCAGGCTTCCCAAAAGTACGAATCTCCTGAAATCTCAGCAAATATTTTTTCACCCAAACAGGATGATACTTTCAGGTACTGATCAGTACACTAAGGCGACTTGGTTCCCCAAATTTCGTTCTTCTATGTTGAAGCGTTCCTTTCCAGTAACAGTTTGAATTTTAGGTTTCACTCTGTTTTCTCCTATATTGATAGATGTATTTAAAACTCTGAATCCATCAAGGTTTGTGCTAGGTTCTTGAAACTTGACACAATAAAGTAGTTTCACGTTCTATCTCTATGTTTTGTTTCCTCTTGATGTAGCCCTAACAGTGACTGGCGAGAAAAACTTTCATTGAAAGGGGTTGCCAGGCTTCCCAAATATATGAATCTCCAGAAATCTCAGGAAATATTTTTTCACCCAAACAGGATGATACTTTCAGGTAATGATCAGTGCACTAAGGCGACTTGGTTCCCCAAATTTCGTTTTTCTATGTTGAAGCATTCGTTTCCAGTAACAGTTTGAATTTTTAGGTTTCACTCTGTTTTCTCCTATATTGATAGATGTATTTGGAAGTCTAAATCCTACACGGTTTGTGCTAGCTTCTTTTAACTTGACACAATAAAGTAGTTTCACGTTCTATCTCTATATTTTGTTTCCTCTTGATGTAGCCCTAAGCAGTGACTGGCGAGAAACACTTTCATGGAAAGGGGTTGCCAGGCTTCCCAAAATTACGAAACTCCAGAAATCTCAGCAAATATTTTTTCACCCAAACAGGATGATACTTTCAGGTAATGATCAGTACACTAAGGCGACTTGTTTCCCCAAATTTCGTTCCTCTATGTTGAAGCGTTCGTTTCCAGTAACAGTTTGAATTTTAGGTTTCACTCTGTTTTCTCCTATATTGATAGATGTATTTGGAACTCTGAATCCAACAAGGTTTGTGCTAGGTTCTTGAAACTTGACACAATAAAGTAGTTTCACGTTCTATCTCTATGTTTTGTTTCCTCTTGATGTAGCCCTAACAGTGACTGGCGAGAAACACTTTCATGGAAAGGGGTTGCCAGGCTTCCCAAATATATGAATCTCCAGAAATCTCAGGAAATATTTTTTCACCCAAACAGGATGATACTTTCAGGTAATGATCAGTACACTAAGGCGACTTGGTTCACCAAATTTCGTTTTTCTATGTTAAAGCGTTCGTTTCCAGTAACAGTTTGAATTTTTAGGTTTCACTCTGTTTTCTCCTATATTGATATATGTATTTGGAAGTCTAAATCCAACACGGTTTGTGCTAGCTTCTTGAAACTTGACACAATAAAGTAGTTTCACGTTCTATCTCTATGTTTTGTTTCCTCTTGATGTAGCCCTAACAGTGACTGGCGAGAAACACTTTCTTGGAAAGTGGTTGCCAGGCTTCCCAAATATATGAATCTCCAGAAATCTCAGGAGATTTTTTCACCCAAACAGGATGATACTTTCAGGTAATGATCAGTACACTAAGGTGACTTGGTTCCCCAAATTTCGTTTTTCTATGTTAAAGCGTTCGTTTCCAGTAACAGTTTGAATTTTTAGGTTTCACTCTGTTTTCTCCTATATTGATAGATGTATTTGGAAGTCTAAATCCAACACGGTTTGTGCTAGCTTCTTGAAACTTGACACAATAAAGTAGTTTTACGTTCTATCTCTATGTTTTGTTTCCTCTTGATGTACCCTAAGCAGTGACTGGCGAGAAACACTTTCATGGAAAGGGGTTGCCAGGCTTCCCAAAATTACGAATCTCCAGAAATCTCAGCAAATATTTTTTCACCCAAACTGGATGATACTTTCAGGTAATGATCAGTACACTAAGGCGACTTGGTTCCCCAAATTTCGTTCTTCTATGTTGAAGCATTCGTTTCCAGTAACAGTTTGAATTTTTAGGTTTCACTCTGTTTTCTCCTATATTGATAGATGTATTTGGAAGTCTAAATCCTACACGGTTTGTGCTAGCTTCTTTTAACTTGACACAATAAAGTAGTTTCACGTTCTATCTCTATATTTTGTTTCCTCTTGATGTAGCCCTAAGCAGTGACTGGCGAGAAACACTTTCATGGAAAGGGGTTGCCAGGCTTCCCAAAATTACGAAACTCCAGAAATCTCAGCAAATATTTTTTCACCCAAACAGGATGATACTTTCAGGTAATGATCAGTACACTAAGGCGACTTGTTTCCCCAAATTTCGTTCTTCTATGTTGAAACGTTCGTTTCCAGTAACAGTTTGAATTTTAGGTTTCACTCTGTTTTCTCCTATATTGATAGATGTATTTGGAACTCTGAATCCAACAAGGTTTGTGCTAGGTTCTTGAAACTTGACACAATAAAGTAGTTTCACGTTCTATCTCTATGTTTTGTTTCCTCTTGATGTAGCCCTAACAGTGACTGGCGAGAAAAACTTTCATTGAAAGGGGTTGCCAGGCTTCCCAAATATATGAATCTCCAGAAATCTCAGGAAATATTTTTTCACCCAAACAGGATGATACTTTCAGGTAATGATCAGTGCACTAAGGCGACTTGGTTCCCCAAATTTCGTTTTTCTATGTTGAAGCGTTCGTTTCCAGTAACAGTTTGAATTTTTAGGTTTCACTCTGTTTTCTCCTATATTGATAGATGTATTTGGAACTCTAAATCCAACACGGTTTGTGCTAGCTTCTTGAAACTTGACACAATAAAGTAGTTTCACGTTCTATCTCTATGTTTTGTTTACTCTTGATGTAGCCCTAAGCAGTGACTGGCGAGAAACACTTTCATGGAAAGGGGTTGCCAGGCTTCCCAAAATTACGAATCTCCAGAAATCTCAGCAAATATTTTTTCACCCAAACTGGATGATACTTTCAGGTAATGATCAGTACACTAAGGCGACTTGGTTCCCCAAATTTCGTTCTTCTATGTTGAAGCATTCGTTTCCAGTAACAGTTTGAATTTTTAGGTTTCACTCTGTTTTCTCCTATATTGATAGATGTATTTGGAAGTCTAAATCCTACACGGTTTGTGCTAGCTTCTTTTAACTTGACACAATAAAGTAGTTTCACGTTCTATCTCTATATTTTGTTTCCTCTTGATGTAGCCCTAAGCAGTGACTGGCGAGAAACACTTTCATGGAAAGGGGTTGCCAGGCTTCCCAAAATTACGAAACTCCAGAAATCTCAGCAAATATTTTTTCACCCAAACAGGATGATACTTTCAGGTAATGATCAGTACACTAAGGCGACTTGTTTCCCCAAATTTCGTTCTTCTATGTTGAAGCGTTCGTTTCCAGTAACAGTTTGAATTTTAGGTTTCACTCTGTTTTCTCCTATATTGATAGATGTATTTGGAACTCTGAATCCAACAAGGTTTGTGCTAGGTTCTTGAAACTTGACACAATAAAGTAGTTTCACGTTCTATCTCTATGTTTTGTTTCCTCTTGATGTAGCCCTAACAGTGACTGGCGAGAAACACTTTCATGGAAAGGGGTTGCCAGGCTTCCCAAATATATGAATCTCCAGAAATCTCAGGAAATATTTTTTCACCCAAACAGGATGATACTTTCAGGTAATGATCAGTACACTAAGGCGACTTGGTTCACCAAATTTCGTTTTTCTATGTTAAAGCGTTCGTTTCCAGTAACAGTTTGAATTTTTAGGTTTCACTCTGTTTTCTCCTATATTGATAGATGTATTTGGAAGTCTAAATCCAACACGGTTTGTGCTAGCTTCTTGAAACTTGACACAATAAAGTAGTTTCACGTTCTATCTCTATGTTTTGTTTCCTCTTGATGTAGCCCTAAGCAGTGACTGGCGAGAAACACTTTCATGGAAAGGGGTTGCCAGGCTTCCCAAAAGTACGAATCTCCTGAAATCTCAGCAAATATTTTTTCACCCAAACAGGATGATACTTTCAGGTACTGATCAGTACACTAAGGCGACTTGGTTCCCCAAATTTCGTTCTTCTATGTTGAAGCGTTCCTTTCCAGTAACAGTTTGAATTTTAGGTTTCACTCTGTTTTCTCCTATATTGATAGATGTATTTAAAACTCTGAATCCATCAAGGTTTGTGCTAGGTTCTTGAAACTTGACACAATAAAGTAGTTTCACGTTCTATCTCTATGTTTTGTTTCCTCTTGATGTAGCCCTAACAGTGACTGGCGAGAAAAACTTTCATTGAAAGGGGTTGCCAGGCTTCCCAAATATATGAATCTCCAGAAATCTCAGGAAATATTTTTTCACCCAAACAGGATGATACTTTCAGGTAATGATCAGTGCACTAAGGCGACTTGGTTCCCCAAATTTCGTTTTTCTATGTTGAAGCATTCGTTTCCAGTAACAGTTTGAATTTTTAGGTTTCACTCTGTTTTCTCCTATATTGATAGATGTATTTGGAAGTCTAAATCCTACACGGTTTGTGCTAGCTTCTTTTAACTTGACACAATAAAGTAGTTTCACGTTCTATCTCTATATTTTGTTTCCTCTTGATGTAGCCCTAAGCAGTGACTGGCGAGAAACACTTTCATGGAAAGGGGTTGCCAGGCTTCCCAAAATTACGAAACTCCAGAAATCTCAGCAAATATTTTTTCACCCAAACAGGATGATACTTTCAGGTAATGATCAGTACACTAAGGCGACTTGTTTCCCCAAATTTCGTTCCTCTATGTTGAAGCGTTCGTTTCCAGTAACAGTTTGAATTTTAGGTTTCACTCTGTTTTCTCCTATATTGATAGATGTATTTGGAACTCTGAATCCAACAAGGTTTGTGCTAGGTTCTTGAAACTTGACACAATAAAGTAGTTTCACGTTCTATCTCTATGTTTTGTTTCCTCTTGATGTAGCCCTAACAGTGACTGGCGAGAAACACTTTCATGGAAAGGGGTTGCCAGGCTTCCCAAATATATGAATCTCCAGAAATCTCAGGAAATATTTTTTCACCCAAACAGGATGATACTTTCAGGTAATGATCAGTACACTAAGGCGACTTGGTTCACCAAATTTCGTTTTTCTATGTTAAAGCGTTCGTTTCCAGTAACAGTTTGAATTTTTAGGTTTCACTCTGTTTTCTCCTATATTGATATATGTATTTGGAAGTCTAAATCCAACACGGTTTGTGCTAGCTTCTTGAAACTTGACACAATAAAGTAGTTTCACGTTCTATCTCTATGTTTTGTTTCCTCTTGATGTAGCCCTAAGCAGTGACTGGCGAGAAACACTTTCATGGAAAGGGGTTGCCAGGCTTCCCAAAAGTACGAATCTCCTGAAATCTCAGCAAATATTTTTTCACCCAAACAGGATGATACTTTCAGGTACTGATCAGTACACTAAGGCGACTTGGTTCCCCAAATTTCGTTCTTCTATGTTGAAGCGTTCCTTTCCAGTAACAGTTTGAATTTTAGGTTTCACTCTGTTTTCTCCTATATTGATAGATGTATTTAAAACTCTGAATCCATCAAGGTTTGTGCTAGGTTCTTGAAACTTGACACAATAAAGTAGTTTCACGTTCTATCTCTATGTTTTGTTTCCTCTTGATGTAGCCCTAACAGTGACTGGCGAGAAAAACTTTCATTGAAAGGGGTTGCCAGGCTTCCCAAATATATGAATCTCCAGAAATCTCAGGAAATATTTTTTCACCCAAACAGGATGATACTTTCAGGTAATGATCAGTGCACTAAGGCGACTTGGTTCCCCAAATTTCGTTTTTCTATGTTGAAGCATTCGTTTCCAGTAACAGTTTGAATTTTTAGGTTTCACTCTGTTTTCTCCTATATTGATAGATGTATTTGGAAGTCTAAATCCTACACGGTTTGTGCTAGCTTCTTGAAACTTGACACAATAAAGTAGTTTCACGTTCTATCTCTATGTTTTGTTTCCTCTTGATGTAGCCCTAAGCAGTGACTGGCGAGAAACACTTTCATGGAAAGGGGTTGCCAGGCTTCCCAAAATTACGAAACTCCAGAAATCTCAGCAAATATTTTTTCACCCAAACAGGATGATACTTTCAGGTAATGATCAGTACACTAAGGCGACTTGTTTCCCCAAATTTCGTTCTTCTATGTTGAAGCATTCGTTTCCAGTAACAGTTTGAATTTTTAGGTTTCACTCTGTTTTCTCCTATATTGATAGATGTATTTGGAAGTCTAAATCCTACACGGTTTGTGCTAGCTTCTTGAAACTTGACACAATAAAGTAGTTTCACGTTCTATCTCTATGTTTTGTTTCCTCTTGATGTAGCCCTAAGCAGTGACTGGCGAGAAACACTTTCATGGAAAGGGGTTGCCAGGCTTCCCAAAATTACGAAACTCCAGAAATCTCAGCAAATATTTTTTCACCCAAACAGGATGATACTTTCAGGTAATGATCAGTACACTAAGGCGACTTGTTTCCCCAAATTTCGTTCTTCTATGTTGAAGCATTCGTTTCCAGTAACAGTTTGAATTTTTAGGTTTCACTCTGTTTTCTCCTATATTGATAGATGCATTTGGAACTCTAAATCCAACACGGTTTGTGCTAGCTTCTTGAAACTTGACACAATAAAGTAGTTTCACGTTCTATCTCTATGTTTTGTTTCCTCTTGATGTTGCCCTAAGCAGTGACTGGCGAGAAACACTTTCATGGAAAGGAGTTGCCAGGCTGCCCAAAATTACGAATCTCCAGAAATCTCAGCAAATATTTTTTCGCCCAAACAGGATGATACTTTCAGGTAATGATCAGTACACTAAGGCGACTTGGTTCCCCAAATTTCGTTCTTCTATGTTGAAGCGTTCGTTTCCAGTAACAGTTTGAATTTTAGGTTTCACTCTGTTTTCTCCTATATTGATAGATGTATTTGGAACTCTGAATCCAACAAGGTTTGTGCTAGGTTCTTGAAACTTGACACAATAAAGTAGTTTCACGTTCTATCTCTATGTTTTGTTTCCTCTTGATGTAGCGCTAACAGTGACTGGCGAGAAACACTTTCTTGGAAAGTGGTTGCCAGGCTTCCCAAATATATGAATCTCCAGAAATCTCAGGAGATTTTTTCACCCAAACACGATGATACTTTCAGGTAATGATCAGTACACTAAGGTGACTTGGTTCCCCAAATTTCGTTTTTCTATGTTAAAGCGTTCGTTTCCAGTAACAGTTTGAATTTTTAGGTTTCACTCTGTTTTCTCCTATATTGATAGATGTATTTGGAAGTCTAAATCCAACACGGTTTGTGCTAGCTTCTTGAAACTTGACACAATAAAGTAGTTTTACGTTCTATCTCTATGTTTTGTTTCCTCTTGATGTACCCTAAGCAGTGACTGGCGAGAAACACTTTCATGGAAAGGGGTTGCCAGGCTTCCCAAAATTACGAATCTCCAGAAATCTCAGCAAATATTTTTTCACCCAAACTGGATGATACTTTCAGGTAATGATCAGTACACTAAGGCGACTTGGTTCCCCAAATTTCGTTCTTCTATGTTGAAGCATTCGTTTCCAGTAACAGTTTGAATTTTTAGGTTTCACTCTGTTTTCTCCTATATTGATAGATGTATTTGGAAGTCTAAATCCTACACGGTTTGTGCTAGCTTCTTTTAACTTGACACAATAAAGTAGTTTCACGTTCTATCTCTATATTTTGTTTCCTCTTGATGTAGCCCTAAGCAGTGACTGGCGAGAAACACTTTCATGGAAAGGGGTTGCCAGGCTTCCCAAAATTACGAAACTCCAGAAATCTCAGCAAATATTTTTTCACCCAAACAGGATGATACTTTCAGGTAATGATCAGTACACTAAGGCGACTTGTTTCCCCAAATTTCGTTCTTCTATGTTGAAACGTTCGTTTCCAGTAACAGTTTGAATTTTAGGTTTCACTCTGTTTTCTCCTATATTGATAGATGTATTTGGAACTCTGAATCCAACAAGGTTTGTGCTAGGTTCTTGAAACTTGACACAATAAAGTAGTTTCACGTTCTATCTCTATGTTTTGTTTCCTCTTGATGTAGCCCTAACAGTGACTGGCGAGAAAAACTTTCATTGAAAGGGGTTGCCAGGCTTCCCAAATATATGAATCTCCAGAAATCTCAGGAAATATTTTTTCACCCAAACAGGATGATACTTTCAGGTAATGATCAGTGCACTAAGGCGACTTGGTTCCCCAAATTTCGTTTTTCTATGTTGAAGCGTTCGTTTCCAGTAACAGTTTGAATTTTTAGGTTTCACTCTGTTTTCTCCTATATTGATAGATGTATTTGGAAGTCTAAATCCAACACGGTTTGTGCTAGCTTCTTGAAACTTGACACAATAAAGTAGTTTCACGTTCTATCTCTATGTTTTGTTTACTCTTGATGTAGCCCTAAGCAGTGACTGGCGAGAAACACTTTCATGGAAAGGGGTTGCCAGGCTTCCCAAAATTACGAATCTCCAGAAATCTCAGCAAATATTTTTTCACCCAAACTGGATGATACTTTCAGGTAATGATCAGTACACTAAGGCGACTTGGTTCCCCAAATTTCGTTCTTCTATGTTGAAGCATTCGTTTCCAGTAACAGTTTGAATTTTTAGGTTTCACTCTGTTTTCTCCTATATTGATAGATGTATTTGGAAGTCTAAATCCTACACGGTTTGTGCTAGCTTCTTTTAACTTGACACAATAAAGTAGTTTCACGTTCTATCTCTATATTTTGTTTCCTCTTGATGTAGCCCTAAGCAGTGACTGGCGAGAAACACTTTCATGGAAAGGGGTTGCCAGGCTTCCCAAAATTACGAAACTCCAGAAATCTCAGCAAATATTTTTTCACCCAAACAGGATGATACTTTCAGGTAATGATCAGTACACTAAGGCGACTTGTTTCCCCAAATTTCGTTCTTCTATGTTGAAGCGTTCGTTTCCAGTAACAGTTTGAATTTTAGGTTTCACTCTGTTTTCTCCTATATTGATAGATGTATTTGGAACTCTGAATCCAACAAGGTTTGTGCTAGGTTCTTGAAACTTGACACAATAAAGTAGTTTCACGTTCTATCTCTATGTTTTGTTTCCTCTTGATGTAGCCCTAATAGTGACTGGCGAGAAACACTTTCATGGAAAGGGGTTGCCAGGCTTCCCAAATATATGAATCTCCAGAAATCTCAGGAAATATTTTTTCACCCAAACAGGATGATACTTTCAGGTAATGATCAGTACACTAAGGCGACTTGGTTCACCAAATTTCGTTTTTCTATGTTAAAGCGTTCGTTTCCAGTAACAGTTTGAATTTTTAGGTTTCACTCTGTTTTCTCCTATATTGATATATGTATTTGGAAGTCTAAATCCAACACGGTTTGTGCTAGCTTCTTGAAACTTGACACAATAAAGTAGTTTCACGTTCTATCTCTATGTTTTGTTTCCTCTTGATGTAGCCCTAAGCAGTGACTGGCGAGAAACACTTTCATGGAAAGGGGTTGCCAGGCTTCCCAAAAGTACGAATCTCCTGAAATCTCAGCAAATATTTTTTCACCCAAACAGGATGATACTTTCAGGTACTGATCAGTACACTAAGGCGACTTGGTTCCCCAAATTTCGTTCTTCTATGTTGAAGCGTTCCTTTCCAGTAACAGTTTGAATTTTAGGTTTCACTCTGTTTTCTCCTATATTGATAGATGTATTTAAAACTCTGAATCCATCAAGGTTTGTGCTAGGTTCTTGAAACTTGACACAATAAAGTAGTTTCACGTTCTATCTCTATGTTTTGTTTCCTCTTGATGTAGCCCTAACAGTGACTGGCGAGAAAAACTTTCATTGAAAGGGGTTGCCAGGCTTCCCAAATATATGAATCTCCAGAAATCTCAGGAAATATTTTTTCACCCAAACAGGATGATACTTTCAGGTAATGATCAGTGCACTAAGGCGACTTGGTTCCCCAAATTTCGTTTTTCTATGTTGAAGCATTCGTTTCCAGTAACAGTTTGAATTTTTAGGTTTCACTCTGTTTTCTCCTATATTGATAGATGTATTTGGAAGTCTAAATCCTACACGGTTTGTGCTAGCTTCTTTTAACTTGACACAATAAAGTAGTTTCACGTTCTATCTCTATATTTTGTTTCCTCTTGATGTAGCCCTAAGCAGTGACTGGCGAGAAACACTTTCATGGAAAGGGGTTGCCAGGCTTCCCAAAATTACGAAACTCCAGAAATCTCAGCAAATATTTTTTCACCCAAACAGGATGATACTTTCAGGTAATGATCAGTACACTAAGGCGACTTG